>NC_138893.1:54974551-55573601 GCF_965194825.1 Balaenoptera physalus | reverse complement strand
GGAGGGGAGGGGATATGGGGATATATGTGTATGTATATGTATAGCTGTTCACTTTGTTATAAAGCAGAAACTAACACACCACTGTAAAGCAATTATACTCTGATAAAGATGTAAAAAAGGAAAAAGATAATATATTTATAAATCAGAAAAAATGTTCCCTTTAAGAAAATATCTGCTTCATAATACACAGATTAATACAAAGCTGAAAATGCAAAACATATATCACGTTAATATAATTGATTTATGTGTTAGGTTAACTTGTAATAATTTTTTTTCTTTTACAGCTTTGAATCTTGGTTTGATATCACTAGTCTGTCTGAAACTGCTGAAGATATTATTGCTAAAGAAAGAGAACAGAATGTATTGCATATGCTGCACCAGGTTTTGACTTTTTTCTTATTCTGCTTACTAGAGACTCATAGAATGAAAAAGGAACCCTAGAAATTACCTGTTCATCCCATTGTGGTAGAATTTGAAAAGTGAGCCCCCCCACCCCCAAATTTAACTTACTCTCCTGCCCTTTTCCCTCCGCTAGAGGTCTCATGGCGTTACAGCAGAAGTAAAGTGCTTTTCAAAATTTTGTCCTTTTCACGTATACTCATTTTACCCCTAATGGTTACTGACATGTTTGTCAGCCCAAAATGAAAATTTTTATGCAATGTTTGCCAACAGTAGTTGCATAATTTACTTATTTGTATGGTCCATTCTACTGTTTTGTACAAACTCCATCTATCCTATTTTTAAACAAACATAATCTTTCAAAGGTCTCCTAGTTTTCATATTGGGCCTGAAAAGCTTCTCAATTGTGCTTTGACAATTTTATTCAAAATCTTTTTGAAAAAGTTTTTTTGACTTTGAAGTGAGACAGTACAGAAATCAAAGTAAAAATAACACCCCAAATCATACTTCCCCAAATCATTTGCACGTTTTTTCTGATAGTTGCCTGTAGGTATATTTGTGTCTGGGCTGTTGTCTACAGATACTTTTTTCTTAAACTACTGGTAATGTTCTCTCTTTCTCTGGAAAATTAAAGTCTCTCTATGCTTGGCTCTATACCTTTGAGGTATTTAAATACAGAGCCCTAATCTATATGTAAATTAATTACTAATTTAAAGGTAAGCCTATAAAGGATATAAAATGATTTTTTTAAGTTGATTTTCTTTTAAAAACCTAAGCAGTTTAATAATGATATAATTACCTATTGCTCTCTGTTTTATAAATGTGGAAATCCCTTGTCATCACAGCTGATGAAGGAGAGTAGTTTTAAGTCTGAAGTTTTAGAACATATAGAAGGAAACTTTTCATGCCTACTTTTCTGGGTCAGTTGATTTTTTGGTTTTCTACTAATTCGAAACCTCACTTTTAAAAACTGTGGGCTATAACTTTATCCTTAAGAAGTACAGATACCACCTTCTTATTTCTGCTTTTTTAAACTATTCAAGTTATACTAGAATTTTTGAAAAATTAATAAGTTGTAAAATGTTACAGATAAACACTATGAGTTTGTCATGTGGTGGTTTTTGGTCTGAAAAATTTCAAGGAAATATTTTATATCACCTTTTGAGATGTGATAGTTTTATATAGGAAGAAAAGAGGAAGAAGGGGTAAAAGGGTATTTTGGGAGAGTATTCCTTGAAAATACAAAAATGTTTAATGTTTATATATGTTTATTCATGTTTAAATTATAGATTTTAACACCTTTCTTATTGAGAAGACTAAAATCTGATGTTGCCCTTGAAGTTCCTCCTAAACGAGAAGTAGTTGTTTATGCACCACTTTCAAAGAAACAAGAGATCTTTTACACAGCCATTGTGAACCGTACAATTGCAAACATGTTTGGATCCAGCGAGGTAGGGTGTGGATTTGAAATAACCTACCTGTAAATGACAGTTGGCATAGAAAATTTCATGGTTGATTTCAGTCTTATATAAGGCTCATCACCTGTTTTCATGACTTGTTGAGGGTGAATTTCTAACTGGAATATAAGGCATAAGGCCAATAGCAAAAATTGTCTCCTAGTAATTCTGTGGTCCTACTAAAATTCAAGTGATGGTTCCTGCATTAATTGCTTTATAGTCATCTGAAATACTGTCTGGGGATGGACGGAAATACATTTGAACAAGCACACAATATACTAAGGGCTTGCCAACTAGACCAGTCACCCCAAATACACAATCCCTTTACAGGAGGTTGTTGGTAGCCAAAAAATTTAATAAAATCCTCTATTTGAAAGAAATATCTTTTTTAGTTACCCACCATATTACAAGAAATTGAATTGGAATGTGATTATCTTATAACTGAAGATTAGGAGACCCTTAAATCTTGTTCAGATGTCCAGATTTTTGACTGTTTGCCATGGACCTGTGTATTTCTTTTCAAAGTATTTATGATTATGCATTTCTGTTCTTGTACAACCATTAGACTGTTATCCCATTTTCGTTTTAATTAAAGGGAATCTCTGGCTTTTTAACTGTTAGAAAATTAAAGTAATTGCCTGTTGGGAGGAATTTCATTGCAGTATTATATCAATCCAAAGAAATACCCTCTGTAGTGCAGATATATGGAGCCTCATTTCAGCCCAAAGCTATTAAATTCCTTTATGTAAGTTCAGAAGTTTTATCCATCCTTAATTTTTTCCATTGAGATATGAATGCATTAACTCTGATTCCAGATATTGTCATCAGTGTTAATAAAACAATTAAATTTCACAGGATAAAATTTACATTTGGCTATAGTTTATGGATCCTTGATTTTGTGCCTTTGGAAATTACTAAACTTGATGATGACAGACAAAATTATTTTTTTCTTTATATGTTAAAACATTTTGTACATAAAAATATTATACCCCACTTTGTGTGTGTGTATAGAATTTAAGAGTATAGCTTTTTTTTTTTAACATCTTTTTTTTTTAACATCTTTATTGGAGTATAATTGCTTTACAAAGGTGTGTTAGTTCCTGCTGTATAACAAAGTGAATCAGCTATATGTATACATATATCCCCATATCCCCTCCCTCTTGGGTCTCCCTCCCACCCCGCCACCCCACCCCTCTATGTGGTCACAAAGCACCAAGCTGATCTCCCTGTGCTATGCAGCTGCTTCCCACTAGCTATCTGTTTTATATTTGGTAGTGTACACATGTCAGTGCTACTCTCACTTCGTCCCAGCTTACCCTTCCCCCAACCCCCATGTCCTCAAGTCCATTCTCTATATCTGCGTCTTTATTCCTGTCCTGCTCCTAGGTTCATCAGAACCTTTTTTTTTTTTTTTTTAGATTCCATATATATGTGTGTTAGCATACGGTATTTGTTTTTCTCTTTCTGACTTACTTTACTCTGTGTGACACACTCTAGGTCCATCCACCTCACTACAAATAACTAAGAGTATAGCTTTTTAAAAAGATATTTCTTTAATCTATTGTTTTAGAAAGAAACAGTTGAGCTGAGTCCCACTGGACGACCAAAACGGCGAACGAGAAAGTCAATAGATTACAGCAAAATAGATGATTTCCCTAATGAATTGGAAAAACTCATCAGCCAAATACAGCCAGAGGTAGACCGAGAAAGGTGTGAGTTTAAAAATAAATTTAAGTATTCTTTAAACTGTGATTTTTTTTTTTCTTTTTTTTTTTAATGTCTCATATTCATGGATTATATATTTTGTGCAGAGCTGTTGTGGAAACAAATATCCCTATAGAATCTGAAGTTAATCTGAAGCTGCAGAATATAATGATGCTACTTCGTAAGTGCTGTAATCATCCGTATCTGATTGAGTACCCTATAGACCCGGTCACTCAAGAGTTTAAGGTGAATACTATTGAATAATATACTGTTTTGATTTCTGTAACTTTTTATGTTGGGTGAAAGTCATTTTTTTAATTATTATTATTACTTACAGTAAATACTGTTACGTTTGTCATATGAAGATTGCCTTCCTCCCCCCAAATTCAGAGAACTTTATGAATGTTAGAATAAAGGTGGTTTTCTATATGTAAGCTAACTAATATTTTTATTTATATATTTTATGTAAACAGCTAGGAATCCTCCTAAATTTAGAGTGATATTGGAAATACAACTTTTTAAGTAACACAGTTGATTTCCACTCTGTGTTTTAGTTGCTGTCTGTTTTGGAGATTGTCGTCACCTTTTCAGTATTCCTTTTAATTAGTATTCAGCTTGTCAAAATCAGTCTGGCTGCTCATTGCTTAAATCTCAACAGATAGCCACAGAAGAGAGCAAAAAGTTATGTTGATTTGTGGGCTTTCAGATTAAATGAATGAAACTGCTTTCTTAGGCAGTTGATGGAAAAACAACCTAGTAGTAAAGGAAATCAGTTCTCAGTAACCCTCAATAACCCTGTTTTGTACTAGTTTACAGCAGGGTTCCTTACCCTTGTCAATATTGACATTTTGGGCCAGATAATTCTTTGTTAAGGAAGTGCTGTCTTGTGGACTATAGGCCATTTGTCCAGCATCTCTAGCCTCTAGTCACTAGATGCCAAAATATTTCCCTCCCCCAGTTGTGTCAACCTAAAGTATCTTCCAGGCACTGCCAAATATACCCTGGGGGTGGAGGGCAAAATTGCCCCTATTTGAGAACCACTGCTTTAAAGCTTTTCATTGAGTAAGGAAGAAGATAATCTCTGAAGGTAATTAATATTTCACCAGAAGATTAAAAATTTCATCTTGGATACTTAGGTTGCTTATAAGCTCTTATACTTTCTTTAATTTCTACTGAGAGTTTTAGAAGTAATTTTCATACGCATTTGGTTGAAAGTGTACTCAGTTATAAAGAATAAACCTCAACATTAAGTAAGTTTGAACTTAATGTTCTGTTATACAGAATTTTGGGGAGAGGGGTGGGGAGGATAGATTACACACTTAAACCGAATTTTGTTTTTTGTGAAATCATTGGTTTACATTGTAGAGTATGTCTTTCCTTGAGTATGTCTTTCCTTTTCCTTTTTTATCTTCTGATTAAAAAGATCAAATAACAAGGTCAAATTTAAAAAGTTTTATAGGGACTTATTTGTCATTGAAAATTAAACTTAACATGGTTTTTATTTTGACAAAAACAGATTATTAGCAGTTGTTGTGACAATTTTTTTTTCCTTTCTTTGCCCACTTTTAAGATTGATGAAGAGTTGGTAACAAATTCTGGGAAATTCTTAATTTTGGATCGAATGCTGCCAGAACTAAAAACCAGAGGTCATAAGGTATGGTACTTTTGATTGGATTTTTGGTTGTTTAATTATTCTTCATTCATCAGTATAGATACTAAGATATATTTAAATTTCAGGTGCTGCTTTTTTCACAAATGACAAGAATGTTGGACATTTTGATGGATTACTGTCACTTTAGAAATTTCAACTTTAGCAGGCTTGATGGATCCATGTCTTATTCAGAGAGAGAAAAAAATGTAAGACTGCTTATGTCATACATACTTAATTCTTTTTTGTAACTCCTGTCTTGATTTCTGAAGTAATGTTCAAAATTGACCTAGGGACTTCCCTGGCAGTCCAGTTGTTAAGACTCCGTGCTTCCACTGCAGGTTCGATTGGGGAACTAAGATCCCACATCCCGCATGGCACGGCCAAAAAAAAAAAAGGACCTACATCCTAGGACCTCTGGTTTATTGCCACAACCTGGGCAATAGGCATGATCATGATTTTTTGTTTCACGGGAGTTGAGTCTGATAATTTTATCTCTTTCCACCAAATTGGTCATTTTCAACTTTATGGCTGCTGTGGCTTTCAGTATTTATTTATCCCACATCAGAAGTCCTATGGATGCTTAAGAACTCACGCCCAGCTTGAAGAATGCTGGCTTATTATATCCCTTGGGACACCACTGCCCTCCCCCTTCCTTTGCTGGTAAACAAAAGGTTATAAGATAGCTGATTAACATGCAGCTCTATATCCACATTCCAGGCAGGAATAGTTTCTTTCTTTCTTACTTCCTTATGTTTACATCCCTTTTGCTTTTAGATGCACAGCTTCAACACAGATCCAGATGTGTTTATCTTTTTAGTGAGTACACGAGCTGGTGGTCTGGGCATTAATTTGACTGCAGCAGATACTGTTATCATTTATGATAGTGATTGGGTAAGTTGGAAGTGTAGCAATATACTGATTATATTTCCATTCTGAATTTTTAATCTTTCGTTGTACACTTTGTAATTTCATTTTTGTTTTGAAAAGGTATCTACTTTAAGATGAAAATCATTTCTTTGTCCAGTGTCCAGTGTGTAAAGACTTGAATGTACTTTATCACTGAAGTCACTCTAGAAGTCTAAATTGAGTTAAGGCACTTAAACAGTACCTTAACTCAATTTTAATCAATCTTTTTAAACAAAGATTCTGATTGGATCATGCTCATTGACTTTACCCACATAGTATGAGTTTAAGTAATTTTAACCTTAAACTGTTAAACGTTATTTTTCTTTTTAACTTTAAGAACCCCCAGTCTGATCTTCAGGCCCAGGATAGATGTCATAGAATTGGTCAGACAAAGCCAGTTGTTGTATATCGTCTTGTTACAGCAAATACTATTGATCAGAAAATTGTGGAAAGAGCAGCTGCTAAAAGAAAACTGGAAAAGTTGATCATCCACAAAAGTAAATAACATTTTGTAGTACTTTTTTTGCTTAAGTTGTCTATTGTGTGTTGTGAATTTTTGTTATTGTTACTTTCTTTATAAAAGAAATCAGTGCAGGATTTAAATAGGCAGTGGGGAATTTGGAGCTGTGAAGACCTAAGCTGGGTTGGTGTGACCATAGACATAATGAAAAATACTAGCGTCTAAAATGAGGAACAATGGGGCAGTGAAGAGTATCAAGTATACTTTTATAGTGCCATATCTTAAACTGTCATGGGGATTGACATGATGTTACTGATTATTCTTTTTTTCATTAAAAAAAAGAAACTTTTTATTGAAGTATAGTTGATTTCTAATATTATATTAGTTTCAGGTGTACAACATAGTGAGTCACAATTTTTATAGCTTATACTCCATTTAAAGTTATTAAAAAATAATGACTGGGGCTTTCCTGGTCACGTAGTGGTTGAGAATCTGCCTGCCAATGCAGGGGACACGGATTCGAGCCCTGGTCTGGGAAGATCCCACATGCCGCGGAGAAACTGGGCCCGTAAGCCACAACTACTGAGCCTGCGCATCTGGAGCCTGTGCTCCGCAACAAGAGAGGCCGCGATAGTGAGAGGCCCATGCACTGCGATGAAGAGTGGCCCCCGCTTGCCACAACTAGAGAAAGCCCTTGCACAGAAACGAAGACCCAACACAGCCATAAATAAATAAATAAATTTTAAAAAAAATTATTAAAAAAAAATAATGACTGTGTTTTTATAAAGTCATTATCTGTGCTGTACAAAACTCCTTATTGCTTATTTATTTTATACATAGCAGTTTATATCTCTTAATCCTCTACCCCTACCTTGCCCTCACTTCTCCCCACTAACCACTAGTTTTTTTTCTATATCTCTGAGTCTGTTTTGTTATTCATCTGTTTTATTTTTTAGATTCCACATATAAGTGATAACATACAGTATTTGTCTTTCTCTGACTTATTTCACTAAGCATAATAACCTCTAGGTTCATGCATGTTTCAAATGGCAGAATTTCATTCTTTTTTTTTTTTTTTTCATTCTTTTTTATGATGAATAATATTCCATTTTGTATTTCTCTTTAATCATTCATCTTTACCCATTCATCTGTTGATGGACACTTAGGTTGTTTCCATATCTTGGCTATTGTAAATAACGCTGCTGTGAACATTGGGATGCATGTATCTTTTCAAATTATTAGTTTTGTTTTCTTTGGATATATACCCAGGAGTGGAATTGCTGGATCATATGATAGTTCTGTTTTTAGTTTTTTTGAGGAACCTTCATACTGTTTTCCCACCATTCCCACCAACAGCATACTAGGGTTCCCTTTTCTCCACATTTTTGCCAACACTTGTTATTTGTAGACTTTTTGATGATAGCCATTCTGACAGGTGTGAAGTGATATCTCATTGTGGTTTTGATTTGTATTTCTCTGATGAATAGCGATATTGAGCATCTTCATGTGCCTGTTGGCCATCTATAGATGTTCTTTGGAAAAATGTCTATTCAGGTCTGCCAGTTTTTTAATCAGTTGTTTGGGGTTTTTGATATTGAGTTGTATGAGCTGTTTATAATATTTTGGATATTAACCCCTATCAGACATAGAGTTTGCAAATATTTTTTCCCATTCAGTAGGTTGCCTTCTCATTTTATTGATGGTTTCCTTACTGTGCAAAACATTTATGTCTGACTAGGTTCCATTTGTTTATTTTTTTTGCTTTTGTTTCCCTTGCCTGAGGAGACAGATCTAAAAAATACTGCTAGGACCAATGTCAAAGAATATATTGCCTATAGTTTCTTGTAGGAGTTTTATGGTTTCAGGTCTTAGTTTAGGTCTTTAATTCATTTTGAGTTTATTTTTGTTTATGGTGTGAGAAGATGTGCTAGTTTCATTCTTTTATATGTAGCTATCCAGTTTTTTGAAGAGACTGTCTTTTCTTCATTGTATGTTTTTGCCTACTTTTCATAGATTATTTGAACATAAGTGCTTTGGGTTTATTTCTGTGCTCTCTATTCTGTTCCATTGATCTATGTGTGTGTGTTTGTGCAAGTACCATGCTGTTTTGATTACTATAGCTTTGTAGCATAGTCTGAAGTCAGGGAGCATGATTCCTCCAGCTTTGGTCTTTTTTCTCAAGATTGCTTTTGTTTTGGAGAGGTCTTTTGTGGTTCCATACAAATGTTGGGATTACTTGTCCAGTTTTGTGAAAAATGCCATGGGTATTTTGGTAGAGATTGCATGAAATCTGTAGATTGCTTTGGGTAGTATGGACATTTTAACAATATTAATTCTTCCAATGCTTCTTTCACCTCGTTGGTTAAGTTTACTCTTAGATATTTCATTCTTGATGCGATTGTTTTTTTACTTCTGCTTTCTCATAGTTTATTATTAGTGTATAGAAATGCAACAGATTTCTGTATATTAATTAATCTTGTATCCTGCAACTTTGCTGAATTCATTTATTAGCTCTAACAGTTTTTTGTGGAGACTTTAGTTTTTCCTTGATATAGTATTGTGTCATCTGCAAATAGTGATAGTTGTACTTCTTCCCTTCCAATTGGATGCCTTTTATTTCTTTTTCTTGTCTGACTGCTGAGGCTGGAACTTCCCATACTGTGTAAATAGAAGTGATGAGAGTAGCCATCCTTGTCTTGCTCCTGATTTTCTAGGAAAAGCTTTAAGCTTTTCACTGTTGAGTATGATGTTATTGTTAATGTTTATCCTTTTTTTAAAATAAATTTATTTAATTTATTTGTTTTTGGCTGCGTTGGGTCTTCGTTGCTGTGCGTGGGGTCTTTGTTGCTGTGCGTGGGCTTTCTCTAGTTGCGGCGAGCAAGGGCTACTCTTTGTTGCAGTGCACAGGCTTCTCATCGCGGTGGCTTCTCTTGTTGCGGAGCACAGGCTCTAGGCGCGCGGGCTTCAGTAGTTGTGGCTCGCGGGCTCTAGAGCACAGGCACAGTAGTTGTGGCGTATGGGCTTAGTTGCTCTGCGGCATGTGGGATCTTCCCAGACCAGGGCTCGAACCCGTGTCCCCTGCATTGGCAGGTGGATTCTTAGCCACTGCACCATCAGGAAAGCCCCTACTGTTTATTCTTGATAAGAGATTTGTGTGCCAAAATGCTTTAAGAAAACTTCTAAGCCTCTTCTTGCAAGTAAAATATATTAAATATTAGAATATTAAAGGTATATTGAAGTAGTGCTACAATAAAATCTGTTTACTTTGTTGAACCCACTATTTCAAAAATATTTGACTCCAGTATGCCCTTTTCATAGTTTCAATAACAGAATATTAAAAACACAGTATTTTTTTTTTTTAATCTAGATAAGATTCTGAGGATAGGGAAAGTGAAGTGGGTGAGGCATTGGCATTTTATGGTCTGTTCCCTGATATTCCTTGGAGTTCTGCTTTTATTTATTCAATATAAAATTCTGTTGGATAAATGGCTTGATGGCTGCCATAAGAAAAGTTGAAAATCATCTTATATAAGTTTTGAAGCCTAGAAAAATTATAATAATGTTGAAAATTGCTATCAATTTATTTTATGCTACTTTTCTACTTGCAAATACTGTCTCCAGTATATCTCATTTTGAGGGAAATTGTGGATTAGGCTTTAGACCTCTTTAATTTGATTTGATGGAGCATTCAGATTGTAGTTAGAATTTCCATTGGAGGAAAAAGGAACTTGGTCCTAATAAGATGTTGTGCAAATTAAAAATTTTTCACCTGTGCTGCTTTTAGGGACTTGAATTATGAAATAAATTCTGTTTTGTTTTGAATCTGGTTTAAATTAGGTACGGTTTATAGTTTTATTTTCCCAAGTTTTACTTTTAGTAATTTTAGAGATTAATTTCAGAGAACAATTTGAAAGGAATTTTTAAAATGCTGACAATGTTTTATTGAGGTATAATATACATACAGTAAAATTCCCAGCTAAGTGTACAGCTTGATGTCTATAACAAGTGTATATACTCAATTAATTATTATCCAGATCGAGGTAGTGAACATTTCCAACATCCGAGAAAGTTTCCCTTTCTGTTCATTTCCGAGGCTCCCTTCCCCTCACTAGAAGGCAACCACTATTCCAATTTTTGTCATATAGGTTAGTTTTTCCTTCAACTTCATACCTGGATTCACTTGTATGTATTTTTTTTTTTGCCTAGCTACTTATATTCTACATAATATTTTGAGATTCATCTATGTTGTGTGTGTTAGAAGTCTGCAGTTTAAACAAAAAAAATGCTGAATAATTCATCCATTCTTTTGTTGATTGATGTTTGAATTGTTTACAGATTTTGGTTCTTATGCATAAGCTCCTCTTATACAAATATTTATGGACATATGTATGTATTTGTTCTTGGTCTTAGAGTGGGTGTATGTTTACCTATAGAAAACTACCAAACTTTTCCCCAACCATTTTACGCTCCCACCAGCAAAGTATGATTAATTGCAGTTGCTTTTCTTTTTTTTACCAACACTTGGTTTGTCTGTCCTTTTTAATGTAAGGCATTCTGATTGGTTTGTAATGTACTGTATTTTGGTTTTAAAGGCAATTTTGAGTGTTTTGAATTTCTTGAAAATTTTTTCTAGATCATTTCAAAGGTGGTCAATCTGGATTAAATCAATCTAAGAACTTTTTAGACCCTAAGGAATTAATGGAATTATTAAAATCTAGAGATTATGAAAGGTAAGATTGTTTTAATTTTAGAAAAATATAATGCATAGTTTTGATTTATCATATAGATGTGAATATCTTGTTTCCTTATAGGGAAGTAAAAGGATCAAGAGAGAAGGTCATTAGTGATAAAGATCTGGAGTTGTTGTTAGATCGAAGTGATCTCCTTGGTAAGTATCTCTCGTGGTTTTACTTATTATTTTTACGGAAACTTTGAAACATATACATAAGTAGAGAGAATAGTATAATATACCTCTGTGGATAATTCATTCTGCCGTTAATAGTTTACAACATTTAGCCAATTTTACTTCATTGCCATTTTCTTTAATCAGAATGTTAAACTCATGACATTTTACCCATAGCCACTTTCTTAGGCATCTTCTACTGAGAAGAACATGTTTTTAAACATAGTCACTATGTCATTATTACATTTAAGAGAGTTGGCCCTAAAACCTTAATATCAGCTAATACCCAGTTCATATCCAGATTTCTCCAGTTGTCTCAAATCTTCTTACGGTTTGAATCAGGATCCAAATGTCATTGTTTGCTATATCTCTTTTCTTCTATATCACCCTCCTCACTTTTGTTTTTCCATGCCATCGATTTGTTGGAAAAACTGGGTTATTTGTCCAATAAAATGACCTGCATTCCAGAATTGGCCGACTCCTCACCCCCCTTACTCATTGTCCTTTTTTCTTTTTAATAAATTTTTTAATTTTTATTTTTTTTTGGCTGCATTGGGTCTTTGTTGCTGCGCACGGGCTTTCTCTAGTTGCAGCAAGCAGGGGCTACTCTTCGTTGCGGAGCACAGGCTCTAGGCACTCGGGCTCAGTAGTTGTGGCTCGTGGGTTCTAGAGCGCAGGCTCAGTAGTTGTGGCTCACGGGCTTACTTGCTCCACGGCATGTGGGATCTTCCCAGACCAGGGCTTGAACCCGTGTCCCCTGCGTTGGCAGGCGGATTCTTAACCACTGCGTCACCAAGGAAGTCCAGGAAAAGGATTCTTAAACAGGGTACAAAACTCTCAAACTAAATGAAGAGCTTAATAGATTTTATTATTTTAAAGGCTTCTGTAAAAACAAACAATACCGTAAACAGATAAGAGACAAACCACAAATATTTGCAGCACACGGCACACAGGAAATGTTTATCATATATAAATAACTGAATATCAACAAGAAAACTGGACAACTTAAGAGCAGACGATTACTGGGAGAGAAAGAAACAGCCAGCGAACATAAAAAGATGCTTCAATCTCCCTAGAAATCAGAGAATGCAAATTAAAACCAGTAGTGATTTCATTCCAATAGCTATCATATTGACAAAAATGTAAAAGATTTCATATTAGCTATGGGAGTGTATAAAGATATATTTTCATGGTGTTTTGCTTTCCTGCTTTTAAACTAACCGTAATTGGGCTTTTTTTTTTAATATCTCTGAGAACATAATTCAGATTGGTGTTGTTTATTGCTGTGTATCTGTATATCTTAAATACAGCAGAAGTGATTTTGATTAGCAAACTGATGTTTCAGTTTGTTTGTTCCCTGGAGGACAGTTCTAGTTTTAATAAGAGTGTACTTTTTTGCTAAAGTGGCCCACATTTCTGTGGATTTGAAAATTTTGGACAGATGACTCACTTTTCATAAAAACATAGTGGACCTCTCTTTTAAGATTTCTTTTTAAGCTCTTATACTTAAAAAAAAAAAAACTTGTTTATATATTTTTCTCTTAGATCAAATGAATGCCTCAGGACCAATTAAAGAGAAGATGGGGATTTTCAAGATACTAGAAAATTCTGAAGATTCCAGTCCTGAATGTTTGTTTTAAATTGGAGCTAAAAGAATGTCTTTAAAAAGTTCTTGTTTACATCTAGTGATCTGTATTGGTGTTAAAATCCCGATTTTTCACTCTACTTCTTTAATTATATCAGTTTACATAATATAACTTGTACCATTGCATAAGTTTCTGAGCCTTATTAAGAGCAAAGACATATTCATAGTAAGTTTCAGTTAATTTTTCAGACTCGATAGTACTCTTGGGTATAGGCTGATGTGTCTGTCCTTAACCACTGCCAGATTTATACAGTCTTCCTGTGGAAGTTTAATGTCTTTCCCCCACCCTCCTTTTTAGCAGTACAGTTCATGGGTTTTTGGTACTTCAGTTATGGAGTAGGCTTTGGATGGGGGAAAGATTGGGATTATACTGTCTATTGTTTAAATAAGAAATGGTTTGATTTTTAGGGTCTCTTTCTATAAAATAGTTTGCCAAATAAATGTTTGTTATAAGATGATCTCATCAGATTATTTTTTCAGATAAATAATGGCTCAGGTGAAATAATCGCAAAAGTCTTGACTGGCATTGCGATTCAACATTATGGTGACTCTTTCATTCATTAGTACTATACACATATGTCATATAAAGATTTCAGCTGGACCTTGGGTCAATGCAGAGAAGGCTCTGGAAGAAATTATAGGTTCTTGACAAAAGACCAGAAATTGGAAGTGGCAGTGTACCATGCAAACCAAGAACGGAACAAGAGAAAAGGGGCCCTGAAAATTTATAGCAGGGAGAGGTTAAAATAAGGCTTAGGAATATAAGTAACACAAGATCCATAACAGAGGAGCAGAATGGGAACCATTTAGGCCCTGTATGTATATGAAAACTGAATGCTCCCTGAACCATACATTTTTGTGTAGGTTGTTATTCTTGCTGCCATGTATATTCAAATGTAGATGAGATTCTCTCTGCCTTAGGGTAATGGAACCTAGGACTCAGAAGAAAAACTATTTTGAGAGAATATTCAGCCAAAGGAAAGAATAGACTACAGAGTGGATTTTTTTCAAAGTGGAAATGTTTACCAATCGCTGACAAATCATCATCGTAACCTTAGTTGGTTGCTTAGTAGTCATACTAAGTTTTCCTAATCCATTCTCTTACATTGAGCTCAAATGATTATTTCATGGGTTTATCTCTGTCCTCACATTTCTAATACCTCCTCCCTCTGGCCTTGCTCCCTGTCCACACAGAGAAAATAAAAATGATCAGAAAAGAACTTGGCCACCACTGCATCTGTAAACCTACCAGCATCTGTGCCCATGTATCGTTTACTTTTATGCATATAGTCTGTCCTAGCTAGAGCCAACAGAAAGGCCCCATTTCTTGTTTTACAGCAAACTCCTTGAAAAGTCTGTATTCACTGACTTGTTTCGCTTCCATTTTTTTCCTAAACCCATTCCAGTCAGATTTTTAAAGTCTCCAGTGACCTCTCTCTACGACCTCATTTACTTGATCTTTCAGCAGCATTTCACATAGTTGTTTAATTTCCACTAAACCATTTCTTTAGTTTGCTAGGTTTTCAGCAGACACATTTGCCTGGTTCTTCCTACTTCTCTGGTTCTTTCTCAATCTCCTTTGCTATTTTTTTCTTATGTCTTTGACTCCTTAACATTAGAATCTCCCAAGTGGGCTCCCTTGATGGTCTTGTTGCTTTAAATGCCAACTGTGTATTAAATTAAATGCCAACTATGTGGTGATGACTCAGGTTTATATCTCCAGCCAGAATCTTTCTCCTGAACTCACTTCCAACTGCCTACGTGATATTTTTACTTGGTTGCCTGATAAACGATCCCAAATCTGAACTGTATGAACTTGTTCTCCAGCCCTTTAAGACTGTTACCTCCCATGCGGTTATTTTTCAACTTCTGAAATCTTGTGTTGTCATCTCCTGTGTTTTCTTTTCTGGGAGTTTAATGACTCTTTCATCCTTTTATTGTTATTTTAGTTTAAGGGGCAAGAGGAACAGATGTATTCACTCCATGATACTGAAACAAATGCTCCCTGCTTCATCTGTATAAAAAGGTATTCTCAGACCAGGATTTGTCTTCCCTCACTTGATCAAATTGCCAAGAAAAATACTTCATTAGCTTTATTGTTCGGTGAGTCATTCTTCTGTATTATGAGGCAGTTCCTGAATGTACTGAGAGGTATAGTGAAAGTGGTACTTGAACATTTCCAGGCAAATATGTTTGATGGACTCTTTCACTGATGTCTTAGCAATTGTATTTGATTTTTTAGTCTTAGAACTTTGAAGTAATACTTTATGAAAAGCCTGAAATGCACTAATGTTTATATTCAAAACATTAAATAAGTGCTTCTGGTTTTAAATTCTGTACTCTTACTTCATAAGATTGTTTTGGTTTTGAGTTTTTTAGGTTAATGCTACTTAAGTTTTTATGATTCTATTTGCTGTATTAGTACATCTTCACAAATAACATACTATGTATTAATACTTTATCATTGATTATGGTTATAAAAATCAAGCCCAAGGAATCATATTTATGAGTAAAATTAAAGATATCTTTTGGTCTTTATTTCTTTGGAATCACTTACTGTTATCACTTGGTTTACAACCATTGCTACATTCAGAGAAGAGGTAACTTGTTGAAATCTAGTGAAGCTTGTCTTTCCATTATATACATTTTACGTCTCTAACTTAGGTAATGATTTTAACTCTAAACAGGTTTGATTAAAAGTTAAATGACTTTTAAAGTGAATTATAAAAACAAATTTTTATATTTTTATTTCTGGCTTAGACGTGGCAAACTAAGCTTAAAATACGACATGTTGTAACGTAGTCCTATGGTGCATATCTAGGACATGAGTTTGACAACAGCACCAAGCAGATGGCAGCCAGATGCAATAAAAATACTGTCTGTCTTAGGTGTTACTTGGTACCAATATAATTGGAAAGTATGAACACTCACAGGTAGCTGTACTTGACTGTATAGTAGTTGGTCATTCATGTGATCTATAGTGTACTTGTTATACATTTTGTTTAGATCTGATTGAAATGAATACACATTTTAAAACTCAAATTCCTGAGCTATGTCCACAGGTTCCAGTGGAGAAATGCTGCCCTAAAGGATAGATTAATTTGTCCATAATTTTTCCTGATCTCCCTTTCACAAATCTATCTCCTCCAGTCAGATCAATCTACACATCAGCCCCCAAGTCACATCTCTGGGTCTTTTTTATTTCTTCCTCTGAGTCTTAACTACTTTTTAGATTCCTCTATATCATTAACTGTTTGCTTAAATGTCACCACCTGAAGAGGTCTTTGATAGTGGGGGGATTGTGTGAGCCGTTCCTCTTCTCTAAAATATTTCAGGATGTTTATAAAATAAGGTGTGCCTGCTTTCTCGTTTTCAGTACTCACCACCACCCCCCACACCTATACAATTAAGGTGCTCAGATGAACATTTCATTTATTCTTAGCTTTAAAAAGTTAGTTAAAGAAATATAAAAATAGCACAGTTATTATAGAAACATGGCAAGTTTCATTTTCACTTTTTATTGGGATATAACATCTCAATAAAGAAATCGTATACTCAGTTTGGTGTATCCACTGTGTAACTTACCATCCAGATTAAATGGGGTATTTCTTTAAAGAAGGCTCTCTGCCCTTCTAATTAATAACCCTACCCCAAGGTAACCAGTCTTCTAATTTTCATCACCATGGACTAATTCTACATAGCAAAATCTAGTGAGGTTTGGGAACTGTTAACCAAAAAACATTTCTCAGTGCCAATGAAAACCTCTGGTGAGAACAGATCAATTATATAGTTATCTTACCCCTCTTTTCTCTTGCTCTCTGTACAATTTATTACTGGATTTTTGAATAAGGATTTTAGCTGCTGCCGCCACCACCAATACTAAGCGTATTTCTCTGGATACTTGAAAGATATGAAGTGCATCTCATCTTATCGTTTCATCAGAATGAGATCTCTGACATGACTACCTTGTGCCGGGGAACCAGACATGGACTCATTTGGGAGCATGGGGTGCAGGAGGCTTTCCTTTACCCTATTTATCTCACCACCAAGGTTATACCTGCTGTGTTCCTACCTTTTTCTCCACCTTCCAATGAATTCTCTTTATACCAGTACTAGGGTGTATGACAAGTGATAATAGAATATTATACTACTTGGTACAAGACAGGTTTAATCTTTTCATGGGAGAGCATGGAAGCTTAAGTTCTGCATGGACCTGAAGATAGGTACCAGCGATGCCAGAGGTAATCCTAAAAATTAATAATTGATCAACTCATTACTTACTGTTTGGACTTGTTCCGTCACATTCCTCACTCAGATGTGTGAGTGGTTGGCTCCTTGGCATTCAGGTATCAGCTTGCATTTCACTTCAGAATGAATGTCCCTGATCCTCCCCCCAAAGGACCACACTTGCCAATCTGTCAGCCTCTCATCATCTCCACGAGATTGGGTACTTTATCTGTTTTGTTGACTACATAAGAGAGCGTGTTGGAAACATGAAGCAGGAATAAAGTTAGAATCATCCAGTGAACACACTGAATAAGGAAATACTGTTCCCTAGAATTAAAGAAAGATGAAAGATCTCAGATTATCAAGCGCTAAACAGAAAAGATAAGGAAAACTATACGCCCGGATTCATTATAGATAAAATAACATCAAATGCAAAGAGTCTTCTAAAACCAGATCACTCACAAAGGAACAAAGATCAGGTGGACAGCAGATGTGTTATTTTAACAGTAAAATAAGACTTAAAAATTTCAATGTGTTGAAAAAAAATCCCAACCTAGAATCACATCTGTTTAAATGTGAGGGAACAGTGAAGATACTTCAAGGCATACAAGTTTTGCCCTGCAAAAAAGTAAAGTGAAACCAGCCTAACATAGAATCCACATTTCTGACGTGGCTCGTTAGTACCTCACTGAGGATCACCCTAATTCAGTAAGTACTTCAAAATGCAGCCCATTAAAAAGATTTTCTTTTATTGAAGTATAGTTGATTTATCAAAAAAAAACACAATCAAAAAGTGGGCAGAAGATCTAAATAGACACTTCTCCAAAGAAGACACAGATGGCCAAGAGGCACATGAAAAAGTGCTCAACATTGCTAATTAGAGAAATGCAAATCGAAACTACAATGAGGTATCACCTCCAGTCAGAATCATCAAAAAGCCTACAAATAATAAATGCTGGGGAGGGTGTAGAGAAAAGGGAACCCTCCTACATTGTTGGTGGGAATGTAAATTGGTACAACCACTATGGAGAACAGTATGGAGGTTCCTTAAAAAACTACAAATAGAACTACCATATGATCCTGCAATCCCACTCCTGCACATATATCCAGTGAAAGCTATAACTTGAAAAGGTAAATGCACTCCTATGTTCATAGCAGTACTATTTATAATAGTCAATACCTAAATATCCATGGACAGATGAATGGATAAAGAAGATAAACACACACACACACGATGGAATACTACTCAGTCATAAAAAAGAACAAAATAATGCCATTTGCAGCAACGTGGGTGGATCTAGAGATTATACCAAAAGAAGCCAGAGAAAGACAAATCATATGATATCATGTATGTGGCATCTAAAATATGGTACAAATGAACCTATCTATGAAACAGAAACAGACTCACAGACATAGAGAAGAGACTTGTGGTTGCCAAGGGGAAGGGTTAGGGAGGGATGGAGTGGGAGGTTGGGGGTCAGCAGATGTAAGTTAATATATACGGAATGGATACACAACAAGGTCCTACTGTGTAGCACAGAGAACTATATTCAGTATCCTATGATAAACCATAATGGAAAAGAAAATAAAAAACCAGAATGTATATATATGTATAACTGAATCACTTTGCTGTACAGCAGAAATTAACACAACATTGTAAATCAACTATACTTCAATTTAAAAAATTAAAAAAACAAACAAACACAGCCTTCACCCCTTGTGTGGTGCAGATCTTGGTTTTGATTTCTCATGGGTGACCTTTTTCTCCATACCCAAGGTCCTGCCTGGACTGACAGTGAAAGTCTTCACTTTCCTACATTGGTGGATAGAATCCTTTTAATCCTTTTTTTAATAGAATGAAGCAGTCTTGTGAACATCCAGGTCTTATGCAGTTGTTTCAAAACTTAATGCCCCATTTTGAGGCAATAATTCTGTTCTGTCCTTGGGCTTATGAGTCAATTCTGTACTCCACTCTTTATCTTTTGGGTTCTGGCACCTGAAT
This sequence comes from Balaenoptera physalus, assembly GCF_965194825.1. NCBI lineage: Eukaryota > Metazoa > Chordata > Mammalia > Artiodactyla > Balaenopteridae > Balaenoptera > Balaenoptera physalus. Next base: position 55,554,247 of record NC_138893.1, on the reverse strand, counting down.
ATTTGCCTTTCTTTCCTTTGAGTTTGTATAAAAGTATTTTCGTAATATTTTATGCAGCATTTATATGTGTTTATAGTTGGTGGGGAGCCATTCACGTCAGCTCTGTCTACCATGTTTCTTTGGGTTTATCTTGATATTCTTATTTTATGATTGTTGAAGTTGAATAGTTAGTGAATTTATTTCTTTTCTTGCTTGTAATCCAGTGATTACATGCAAAGCTATACAATTTATATATTGATAAATACTGGGCATTTAATGAGATTTACTTGCAAATAGTTGGGATTTTACTTTTAGAATCTTTTCACACCTATGATTATTTAAATTAGAATCTTTAATTTGAAAAAGATTCTAATTATTTAAATTAGAATCTTTTCACACCTTAATTATTATTTAAGATGTTTTAAAATATTTTGAACAGTACTGTCAAATGGTGGGTGGATTTTTTTTGGTTAGACTTTAAAAAATGAATTCTGATTTCATTGCACTGGGATCAGTGAACGTTGCTAGAATAACAGTGTTGCTTTTGCTGGTCGATTAAGATATTCTTTGTGGCCTAGTAAGTAGTTAATTTTTGAGAGAGCTTTGCTAGCAGCTTTGTCCTGGAGCACATGTAAGGTCAGCTGCACCAAAAGCTTTCAAGTTTGACTTAGCTGTTCCATTCTTTAATGAGGAGGTTGACTGTCTATGCCCTATAAATTCTGCCTAACTACCCCCATTCTACTTGCATCACATCTAATTTCCCATCAGCCAAAGAGAGTCACTGGGGCAAGCCCAGAATCATAGTTGGGGGGCACTGTAAAGTTATATGGCAAAGGTATGGGTACAGGGACGGATGAGGCATTTATGCAAACCATCACTGAGAATTATTTCTTACTCTCAAACGCAAGTAAATACAAAACCAGTTGGAGACAGTTGAAATTGTTTTTGGAAGCCTTGTGATATTTAGTTAGTTCTGCCCAGTCTTCAAAGCTTAGTTCAAATACCATTAATTTTTCTTGATTCCATTAATTTTTCTTGATTCTCACAACAAGGTATTTTCATCCCTTTCAGATTTCTACAGATCCTTTTACCTTTTTTTAGGACACTCATTATTCAGTACCTTATAACTCTCTGAGAATATGCATTTTATTCTTGACTAGAGAATAATATCCCGAGGACCACTTTTTTTTTTTTTTTCCTGAAAAATTTCCTTAATTCCTAATCCAGACCCTGGTGTGCAGTAACTGTCCAATAAATATTTACTGAATAAACACAAGAATGAGCAAATGGAAGAAAGATTAAGCAAACCTTCAGAGAGAGTTTTTGGACATAAGAAAATCCCTTAAATCCTGTGAGAAGTCCTTGTAAGTTCTAATTATAATTCTTTTCTTCCTACAAGGAAAATGCTCAATTTCCAGTAATGTTAATTTAAAACTGACCTTATCTGAAGTGTTTCTTTAAAGAGAAACAGACACAAATCACACCCAGACTTCCCAGTGACAATTTATTTCTCCTAGAGAGGTAGAATTCCATACTGTATATAAATGCATATGATGTTTGAATTATGAAGCTAATCTCATAGTAACTAGGTAGATTTCTGAAACCAAAGGGTTTTCTTCAATTGTCTGTAAAGATAATCTTAAAATCCTTTAAAGTCTGGTGTTTGCAAAGAGCCAATTTCATCATTCAAAAGTGTCTACTTCTATGAAGTTCTAGAAGAGCTAAAACTAATGTATTGTGCTAGAAACCAGAGCAGTGGTTGCTTCTGAGGATGGGGATTGCCTGGAAAGGGGGTGAGGGAACTTTCCAGGGGAATGGAATTATTCTACATCTTGATAGTGTGTGGTTTACTCAGGTGTTGGTGTTTATCAAAACTGACTATATTGTATACTCAACTCTTATCAGAAGGCCCCAGTGTCCCCAAATGAGCAAGATGTTAAAGGCCGTTTCCAAAAGGAAAGGTGTTTCAAGTACCTGAAAATAAACCTTTTCTCATGCCCATTCTGATTTAGACCGACCATGTGTTTATACTTGCCCTTTCAAGGCATAGCTGGGCTTTATGCTTTGCATTATGATTACAATATTTATCTTGACAAAGATGATTTCTGATGACAACTAATAAAGTATTTAAGACAAGACTGGTAAATGCATGTGCAGAAACTCTCCAGTCTTTAAAAAATCAAACCATTCTTTCCAAATAACTTTTTTCCCACTTCTTTCTAAACTAATACGTGTTCTATGTTGATAATGTCAAAACATCAGATACTTTTAAGAAAGAAAAGAAAGAAAAGGAAAAGAAAAATCACTTATGATTTCACCACCCAGCGACTACTGTTAAAAACCTGGGGGCTAATTCCTTCCCACACTTTTCTATGTGAACATATATGTGTTTACATGTTTTCTTTCAAATGGAAGTTCTCTGTATGTTCTTTTCAACATGCCTTTTTAGCTTGATACATACTGAACATTTTGCAGCCAAGACTGTTCCTGACTGAGTAGAAGAGGGGTGAAGCCAGACTGGGAAGTGGCGGGAAGGGAGTGAAGACACAAGGACTGGCCCTGAGGCGTCTCACCATCACTCTGCCCCTCCTTGTCACCGTCTGCTTCTGCAGAGAGGGCTGTGCCTCCTGGGATGGGCGCCTGCAGTGCTGCTTGTCAGAGAAGGAAAAAGCCAACTTTCTTTCAGGGAATCCTGGCTGCACTGACCACAGGAAGCAAAAGGGAGCATGTGCAGAGGGGGATCTGCTTGCCCACAGTGTGTTTTCAGCCAGCTTGGAAATACTTAAGCCCTTTGTCAGGGAGATATGAAGCAGAGTTTTGAGTTACATGCTGTTGTAATCATCTAAAGGGCAATGTTTGTTTGTTTTAACCAGCAAATTGCATGTTTTCCTACTTCAGAAAAATTTTGTCAGAAGCCAGCTAGTAGACAAAGAAAAAATGCTATAGTGACCGTTTAACGATAATGCCAGCTAACGTGTGTATAGTGCTACCACGTGCCAGGCCCTGTTCCAAGACCTTTACCTACACTAAATCTTTCAATATAAATCGTTACAAGGCCATCTGTTAGGGACACCTCCCTGTCAGCGTTCAAGTGACCAATCCAGTATGCTTTTTTTTCCTTTAAAAATTAAAGCTTATCAAATAACAGCAGAACTGTTCTCTAATAGCTGCTTTTATTCTTACGTATTTTAGGGAAAGATCATATAGGTTGGTGCCATCTTTTGCCAGATTTCTACTGTTATCAATTGCTTCCTGGGTTTTTTTCTACTTTTTTTCTCTGTGAATCTGTCCTCAGCTCTTCTTGCTTTAAAATAAATTGCCTTGGAGCTTGCATAACCTGTTAACTGTGTTTAGGCCTCCAGCTCAGCCACTGAATGGCTCCACTGGTCAGTGTGGCTTCTGACGTGTCCCTGAGCCCTTTCATCTTTCACTTGACAATGAATGGAAAAAGTTTTCTTGGTGGCTCCAGTCTCTCTCTCCAAAGAATATAAAAATTCTGCTGCAGACTTAGAATTACAATGTTTCAGTTGAGAAGGAACTTTATTTAGGGATTAGCTAACTCAAAGATTTCCTGTTATTGATAGTAGTGGCTTAGTAAATACAAACTTGTTTTTGATTGATTATAACCATCTCATTCCATAAACAAACTCTTATTTGCCACAAGTAAGTGCCATGAAATTGAAAGAAGATCTCTCAATGTGCAAGCTGGCGGACAATCTCAGAATTTAGCCCTGAAATTTGTACTAAAAACGGTTATACGTGGCAATATATGAAAAGACCACAAGGTGGCGTAATTTCCCCAATTAAAACTGACCTTCCCGGTTCTATTTCAGTCTTTCTATTTTACAAGGTTAAGATTTCCATTTTACTTATTTTATTTTGCCTGTTGAAAAAGGGGAAGAACAACAATTCACTAACTCCTGTATCTGTAACAGCAAGGGAGATTTCTAAGTTATTTCATTATGTTTTAAAGTAGAATCTTCTCTTTTTCTAATTATAAAAGTAACAATTTCAGAAAATTTGGAAAACACGGAAATCATGTTCCTTATCTCTTTCTATGTGCACAATTAAAAGCACATACATACTTACACTCTCAGGATCACATTGTATATAAAACCTAGCAAATTGTTTTTCCTAGTAAGAGTATAAGATTTACAATTTATATCTATAATTATTTTCCAAGAATATTATTGAGTACATACTAAATTATTTTACAATATACATGGATCATTATTATTTTAAAGTAATTGTCTATTACTGGATAAGTGTTGGATATATAGCACCGTCTCCTATATAGGTCTTTGTAAGTCTCTGATTTGCTTCTTGGGATACATTTCTGTAAGTCTGAAGGTGTGAACATTTTCTAGGCTTTTGATAAATATTGTCTAGGAACGATTTGCCCATTTTAACAACATTTACCCATTTACCTAGCACTGTGTGTGTGTTAAGTTGTTCAACCAATTTTGTTAAATCTGGAGTTGTAAATATATGTAAGGCTTTTAATGCATATTGTCTAGGAATGATTTGTGTATATATCTATACTTCCACAAAATTAGACCAGCACTTACCTACTTGAACCAAGTAGTGTGCTTATGTATTCATTTATTCATTCATTCATTTTTTTATTTTTTCAATTCATTTGTGTGTGGTTGTGTGTGCACATTTTCTTTTCATGTCAATGTGTTTCTTACTGAAAGTGATAGTAAAAAAAAAAGTGTTTAAAACCCTGATCATATGGTTACTGAGTACCAAAATTCCTACCAGAGTTCTGTAACATATTATTCCTGTGTTCAGGGACCCTAGAGAACAAGAAGTCTCCTGGCTTCATTTTACTGATAAGGAAACTAAGGCTAGAGAAGAAAGCAATCTTCCCAAAGATGACAGGGCAGAAGCCAGACTCAGAACCAAGATCTCTTGGCTTCCTATACTGAATCCTTTCCATTCTACCATCCTACATAAATGAGCCAGGCATCTACCAAGGGGTGTCTCTGATTAGGTTAGTGATCAAGGCAGGAACTAGGAGAGTAAAGAAAATGAATGAAGACAATTGGAAATATTGAGGCCTCATATAAAGTGGTGAGGACATACCCCTTCTAAAATTATTGATGTTAAAAATTTAAAAACAAGATTTCTGTGGCTAGTAAGGAGTTTATAACATTGGTCTAAGGCCTTTTTATGGAATAACCAAGCAGTTCCCCACAAGGGCTGAAATTCTATGACATCTATTGAAATACTTTTAGCAAAAAAGCCTTTCTTTCTGTGAATAACTTTGTGATCTCTTCATCAGATTCCTTAGGTCGAATGAAGCTAAGAGCATCAGCATAGGCTTGAGCAGCCTTAACCTGAGGTGTTGGGATAGTAAAATTCTGGTGTACCAGTTGATGCCAGGAAAGAGCGACTAGATTAGGACAGGGCCCTGCAGTGGGGACTCTCATGATGATGGACTGAGACAGAAATCATAGGAGCAGTTCACAAGGTTACCTAGGAGCAATCTGTCTTGTTGCAAACTTTGTCTAAGTAATGATAATGATAACGTACCTTGGGGCATGTTCATTAACCACTCTGCTCTACAGAATCCACATCATCTGTTCTTGCTATTACTGTATCTATCACCCATTACTTAGTTTTATAATATGTCTTGATTTCTGGTAGAGTAAAACTTCCCTTCTCCTCTTTCTCATTCTACCCCCTCTCCATTCCCCTCAACTGTTTCCTCCTTCACCTTTTCCCTCCTGCTCCTCCTATTACTGGGATTTTTATTTATGTGGGAACATAAATTTCCTTTCCTTTACGAAAAGGAAAAAAACCTTGTTGGGGCTTTGAGATTGCACTGAGTCTACTGATCAGTTAGAAGAGAATTAGCATCTACACAATATTGGCTCTTCCAATCAGTGGACTTGGTATATAGCCCTATACTTATTTAGATTTTCTTTCATGCCTCTCAATAAAGTGTTATAGTTTTCTCCAGAGAATTTTTTCATGTAATGTGTTAGATTTATTACGTACATGATTTTTTTTGTTATTTTAAATGATAATTAAAAATTTAATGTCCTCTTGCCTCTGATATAAAAAGACAATATAGACAATTGCATCAAAAAGAGTAAAATACCTAGGAATAAGTTTAACCAAGAAGGTAAAAGACTTGTACACTGAAAACTGTAAGACACTGATGAAAGAAATTGAAGGAGACACAAATAAATGGAAGGATATCCCATGCTCATGGATTGAAAGAATTAATATTGTTAAAATGTTCACACTACTCAAAGCAATCTACAGATTCAATGCAATCCCCATCGTAATTCCAATGGCATTCTCCACAAAAATAGAACAAACAATCCCAAAATCTGTATGGAATCACAAAAGACCCCAAATAGCCAAAGCAATCCGAGAAAGAACAAAGCTAAAGGCATCACACTCCCTGATTTCAAACTATATTACAAAGCTACAGTAATCAAAACAGATAGGTAGATCAATGGGACAGAATAGAGAGCCTAGAAGTAAACCCATGCTTATATGGTCAATTAATTTACACCAAAGAGCCAAAAATATATGATGGGGAAAGAACAGTCTCTTCAATAAATGGTGTTGGAAAACTGGACAGCCATATGCAAAAGAATGAAACTGGACCACTATCTTACAACATACACAAAATTAACTCAAGATGGATTAAAGGCTTTAATTTAAGACCTGAAACCATAACACTCCTAGAAGAAAACATAGGTGGTAAGTTCCCTGACATTAGTCTTGGCAATAAAGTTTTGGATCTGACTCCAAAAGTAAAGGCAACAAAAGCAAAAATAAACAAGTGGGACTATATCAAACTAAAAAGCTTCTGCAAAGCAAAGGAAACTATCAACAAAATGAAAATGCAACCTACTGAATGGGAGAAATTTGCAAATTATATATCTGATAAGTGGTTAATATTCAAAATATATAAAGAACACATTCAACTCAATAGCAAAAAAAACCAAACAATGTGATTAAAAAATGGGCAGAGGATCTGAATAGACATTTTGCCAAAGAAGACATACAGATGGCCAATGGACACAAGAAAAGATGTTCTGCATCATAATCATCAGTGAAATGCAAATCAAAACCATGAGGTTTCACTTCACACCTGTTAGAATGGCTATTATCAGAAAGTCAACAATAACAAGTGTTGATAAGGATGTGAAGAAAAGGGAACCCTTGTGCACTGTTGGTGGGAATGGAAATTGGTGCAGCCACTATGGAAAACAGTATGGAGGTTCCTCAAAAATGTAAAAATAGAACTACCATACGATGCAACAATTACACTTCTGGGTATTAATCTTAAGAAAATGAACACACTAACTTGAAAAAACAGGTGCACCCCCATGTTCACTGCAGCATTATTTACAATAGCCAAGATATGGAAACAACCTAAATGTCCACTGAAGGATGAATGGATAAAGAAAATGTGGTCTATGTATGCAAGAGATTACTATTTGGCCATAAAAAAAGAATGAAATCTTGCCATTTGCAACAACATGGATGGACCCTGATGGTATTATGCTAAGTGAAATAAGTCAGACAGAGAAAGACAAATGCCATATAATCTCATTTATATGTGGAATCTAAAAAAGAAAACAACAAAAAACCCCCAAACAACTAAGCTCCTAAATACAGAGAACAGTCTGGTGGTTACCAGAGGTGGGGGCTCAGGGAGGGCAAAATGTGTGAAGTAGTCAAAGGGTACAAACCTTAAGTTATAAAATAAAAAAGTCATGGGGATGTACTGTACAGCATGGTGACTATACATGCCACGGAGAAACTAAGCCTGTACGCTACAGCTACTGAAGCCTATGCGCCTAGAGCCCGTGCTCCACAACAAGAGAAGCCACTGCACTGAGAAGCCCATGCACTGCAACGAAGAGTAGCCCCCGCTCGCTGCAACTAGAGAAAGCCCACACGCAGCAACGAAGACCCAACGCAGCCAAAAATAAATACAATTATTAAAAAAAATAATAATAATACTGTATTGCATATCTGAAAGCTGCTAAGAGAGTAAGTCTTTAAGTTTTCATTATGGGGGAAAAAATTCTGTAACTATGTATGGGGACGGATGTTAACTAGACTTATTGTGGTGATCATTTTGCAATATATACAAATACCAAATCATTATGTTGTACACTGGAAACTAATATAATGTTGTATGTCAGCATACCTAAAAAATACAATATAGAAACATAATTTCTTTTTTATTGAGGTGAAATTTAGCAACAGGGAATTGTACATATCTTAACTGTACAATTTGATGAGTTTTGATCAATGCTAACACCCATGTAACAACCATCTGATCAAAATATAAAACATTATAACTACCCCTGTAAGTCCCCTTATGTCCGATCCAGTCCATCAATGTCCATAATTGTCCTAAAACAATACTTTTCTATTTCTATAGATTAATTTTTCCCTTCCTTGAAATTCATATACCTGTGTGTAATAACATAGTTTGCCAGTTTCGTGGCAGCAAGGGGCAGTACCTACACCCTGGAACCTGCTGAAATTATTCAAACAGCTAATCTTAAGTTTACTAATCATACCTACCCTGTCTTGCTCATTCCTTCCCACGAAAACCAGGATAAAGGCTTTCGCCCATGCTTTCCCTTCACCCCCCTCTGCCTCCTGACCGACCAGGGAGCGTCCACATGTGGCCCTGCCTGGTGTGCTGTGCCTCCTGTTTCTAGGGAGCTGTGGGCAACAATTTCTTCCTTCGTGACAGCCATTTCTGTGTCTGCGTGTCTTACCATACCTGATTAAAACAAATCCCAGGTACGTTTTATTTTTTTTATTTTTATTTTTATTTTTTTAGTGAAACAAGTGAAGTGTTTATTAGGAGGGAAAAACCAGGTACACTTTAATGTAAGTAGTTTTTACAAACAAATTCAGGTTTTCTACCTATAAATTCATATCTTTTGTGAAGAAGGAAAATTTTACTTCTTCCTTTTCAATGTTCTTTTCTGTTTTCATTTTTTTTTTTTGCCATACTTCGCTTACTAAATCCACTATCTAATGTTGAGTAGAGGTGATGAGTGCTTGCCTTGTTCTCCATAGTGTGGGGAAATGTTTCCATTTTTCACTGATAAAGATAGTGCTAACTCAAGAGTCTTTACAGATGTACTTTATCAATGGAGGAAGTTTCCCTCTATTCCAATTTTGCTGGGGGGTTTCTCCATAATGATGGTAATGATTTTCTTCCAAATTTCCCCAAATCTATTGAGGTGAATTTTTGTTTTATCTTTTTTACTTAGTTAACAAGAGTGGACTTAAAATTTGTGTTTTATTTTAAAGGTTATATTGTATTCCTGTTGATAAATGCCTCTTGGTCATGATATTATGCTTGTTGCTGGATCAATATATTTTGTTAAGACAATGTGAGCATGATCACAACCATATTGGTGTGTAATTCTATTTCTGAGTGATGTCTTTCCCAGGTTTGGTGTCAGGGTAATAATTGGTTTCTACAAGACATCAGGAAGTGTTCTTCCTTCCTCTACTTTCTGAAAAGGTTAGTATAACTTTGATGTTGGTTCTTCCTTCAATGTGATAGAATTCATGAAGAAAGCCACTTGAACTCAAAGCTGACTTTTGATTTTGATAGTTTTGATTATAAGATCAATTTCTTTGACCAACATGACTTTTTAGATATTCTATTTGATCCTGTGTCATTTGCGTGAATTTTGATACTTAGTGCATCTGGGCACCTGTCCTCAGATGAAAAGCTGCACTCTTAAGAGATCTCACTCCTTGCAGTTCCTTTTTCTCAAGTAATCCCTTCTAGGATCTATTTGATTTGGGTGGCCCTCCGAACGTGTTCTGTGAACTGTTTTCTTATGAAAAACTTGCCCAGACTGAATCATTGTTATCTGTGAGAAGGTGAGATAGATTAGCTAGCCCACTTTCATGAGAAAGTGAAACTCTCCCATCACACCACTGAACAGAAATGAAAGGGCCCCTCTTGCTCAACAGCACCACCACTGCTGCTTCAGGATGAGTAATGGGAACAGGTCGGGGCAACATGTTTATTCTGATTCAAAGACTCTACTCATATTGGAAGCTTCCCAGGATCACCGTAGGCAGTTCCTAATGTTGGACCCAGGTACAGATGGGGAACCTGAGACTTGGTGGTGGGCAGGGGGCATGCGATTTCCCCAGCCTCATGATGGCTGACACAAAGGATCTGTGTCCCCTTAAGACTATGACAGCTGCTCTGCCCTGAGTGTTTGTGGCTCTGGACCAGACTCAGGGCTGTTGATTGTAGCATGGGACTGGCCTGGGCCTGAGACTCAAGACATTTTGCCCAAATACCTGAGACTTCAGTTGTGCACTCTGCTTCCACACCCGTCCACGTGCCAGCCCTGGGGATACACCTGACTCTGTGTCAGCCCTGCTACTGGGCAGAGCTGCCTCCATACCTCATCCTCCAGTACCAAGGCCCCCACCCAAGCTCTTGGGGCAAGATCCCACTGAGGACATCAGCACGTGAAGCCTAAAGACACCATTTTGAAGAGGGAATTATATTGGGATAGGTCCATCTTTCCAGTGAAGAGTTTGAGGGTCCCCAGTGGCCACCAGGTCTCCTGGTGAGTTGGGGCAGAGGCAACAAGTGATAGCCTGAGGCTACCTCCTTCTTCATGGAACATCTACAATTAGTGCAGCCCCTTCCAGAGCTCCACACAGCCAGAGGGCACTAGACATGGATGGGTCCAGTCCTGTTGGACTCCCACTCCACAGACTGCCCTCTCCACTCAGTCACCACACACTAGTCATTTAAAAATTCAACCATAATTTATTGAGACCAAGAAGCAATTTTCAGCTCTTTCTTGTAACACTGGTAGATAGAAACATTAACAGAGAAAAGTATTTTTAAATTTCAAGTGCCTTTGTGGATTAAACTGCTCACAGATATTGTATTGTTTAAACAAAAATGAACTGACTCATCAAAGAAATATCTACTGCTTGTTATTTCTAGATGTATGATATAATGGGAATGACTTAAACTGAATCGATCCTGAAATATTAGTATCAGGATGAAAGAAAGTAAAACCACTTGCCAAAAGTGAGCTTTGTATTCTAAAAATAAATACATGCATAGTTCCAAAATATTTTGAGGAAAATAAGAAACTCAGTGACATAAAAGTCTACCAGTGTATTAGGATTTTTATGGCTAGTGTCATGAGGGAAGCCACAGGTAACACACTTCAAATTTCAGAATGGCAGTGTCCAGGGAAAAAAGCCAGGCCATGGTGGACAAAAAGGCAGACAGAAACCCCTTGGTAGGATCTGATTCAGAGGGGTGTATTCGGGCTTCCTGGGGTGGTGGTGAATATCCTCTTGCCAGGAGCTCCCCCCTTAGACTCACAGTAAACATGGGTTGGGGAACGGAGCTGCAGGGGGAGGTCAGCCTGGCACTCAGGGGGAGGGTCTGAGGAAAGGGAAGCAGCACCCGTGCACAGAGATTGGGGAGCAAATGGTCCTTTGGGATCATCAGATGTCCAAGGGACCACTTCTAGGAGCTCAAGTTTAATCACAGGGTTTTTCTTTGTCTCAGGTTTGCAACCTCTTCTCTGTAGATGATGAAGTTTCATTCAGTTCCCTCCAAAACTCTCCTGAGGTTTTAGTTCCACGGACAGGCTGCCTCTGTGAAGAAGAAACGATTCTTGCCAGCTTTTTTTTTGAGATCTTTGAATTGTTTCCTGTAGGTCTTGAGCTCATCATTTTCATGCATCGTTAGGTCATTTGCTTCAGAACTTCCCATTTCTTGCTGCCAAGTCACGATCTGCCATGACAGGTCATTCTAAGTTGCTCTTCTTCTTGTCTCTGTTAAAGCTCAGTCATTTCATTTCCTCCCTCCTCAGGATGTTGATCTGCCCATTTGATTGAAGATTCTTCAGTCTGGACACCTTCATGATGATCTGTCAGGTGGGCTTTTTCTTCTCTTTTTTAGCCATGTGGGTGTAGGATAGATTGTTCTTGCTATTTTGAATGTTTGAATATGCATTTGACTTTGGAGCATCCTGCAGAGACATGACTGGACTCTACACTCAGGCTCACAGTGGAGACCTTGAGCCTTCTTTGCAGTCGCCCACAGTAGTTTTAATTGTGATTTAGCTTTTTCCACTTTTTTTGATAGAATTGGTTTCATCTCCCAGAGGCTAGATCTTTTTTTCTTTTTTCCTCAGGAACAGATATCAACCGTTCTTGGTCTGAATAGTGAGGATTTTCTTTCCCCCCATGTTTTATTACAACACATATGATGTTCCTCATCATACGGTTGAACAAGTCGAGGTCACCAGACTTTTCTGCATTTGCATCCTCTTCCCTCACAGGATGAAACTTGTCAGGAGCATTACATTTTGCTACAGCTTGTGCTGAACTGCTGACTGGCAGATTCCTTGTTTCCCTGTAGAGAAAGCCATTCTTTGACTACCTGAAAAATTCTGCCTAAAATCAAGAGAGCTATGAACACCTGAACCATCCCAGCACACTCCACCGTCTCCCACTGATATCCAGGGACAGCGAGACTGGGTGTCTCACTGTCAGTGCATTCTGCCAGGAAACTCTTCAGCATTTGCCACGATTGCTCCAGGTCCACATCCCTACCAGGAAGTGGTTCCTCCATAGTGGCTCCTGAAGCAGAGTCCCCTATACAGCTGCTCCCGTGGCCAGCTGGACCACACCACACTGTGGAGATCACCGAGCTGGGTTCTGCCCAGAATCACTCCTGTGACAGGTAACTGGGCAGACCATGCCTGCAGAGGGTTGAGTGAGCAGTACCAAAGCAATGGAAACTCACACACCCTCCACCCTGCCCTTAGCATTTTCTTTTCTCTACTTACACTTCTCCCTCTGTGGCCCCAGCAGGCCCATCCAATCCTCTAGGCATGCTGTACCCTCAGCCTGGAAAGATCTTCCTCCCATTGCCAATGTGGGGTCACACCCCTTCCTTAACAACTGTGTTCACTTGCCCCTATGTCCTCAGTGCTCCGGGCAGGGCCTGACTGGGATTAGGGGCCCAGTGCTCCATGTATTTTTGTGAGAGGAATACATGAATGAGCATTTGAATGAATGAAGGAAGGAGAAAGCCATCCTTTGCCATCGCTGGAGATTCATACATCATGTTCTGCTGACCCATCAGGCAGTTAAAACTCTGGTCGATGTAGAATGAAGGAGAGATACAATTAAAAATGTCGAACAAATGTTAATAACAGATGACCATGTAATGTTAATGAAAATTCGCCATTTTGGACTATAAAAGATCCTCAATTTAAAAAAAATTAAATAGTGTAATGGAGATCATTTCCTGTAATCCAATTTCAGGATAATTAAAAACAAAGTGTGAAGTAAGTAAAACAACTGCTTGGAGATTTCAGAACTCTCCTAAGTAATCTTTGGATCAGGGACTTCCCTGATCCAGTGGTTAAAACTCTGTGCTTTCACTGCCGTGGACCTGGGTTCAATCCCTGGTTGGGGAACTAAGGTCCCACAAGCCACATGGCCAAAAAAAAAAAAAAAAATCTTTGGATCAAAGAAGGCACCAAAAACAATATTCCACAATACTTTTAAAATACTAACAACAGATATACCAACAATACGTAGAATATAGATAATATTATTCAATGAAGAAAATTCATACCATATAATACTTCTGAACACTTAGGACAAACATGTGAAAATGAATCAAACAATGAATAATGTAGCTTAAAAAGCTAGAAATTGAAAAGGAAATACAAAGAAGGCAGAGCAACAAAAATAAGAAGTTTTAGCATAAAGTATTTTAGAGCTCTGAAAATCGGAACACTTGATAGGAAAATATAAGAACTGCTTATAGAGTGGCTATTTTTCTTTTCCCTGAGGATGTCCAGTGAACTCTGTGGACTCCGTAGAAGCTTCCTCAAGTACAGCTTAAAACTCTACTGGAAAAGTACATACTCCTGTACTAGTGAATATAACAAAAGAGAAACAGATTCACAAATATAGAGAACAAACTAGTGGTTACCAGTGGAGAGGGAAGGCGGAAGGAGTAAGGTAACATAAAGGTACAGGATTAAGAGGTACGAACTATTATGTATAAAATAAGCTACAAGGATATATTGTACAACGCAGGGAATACAGCCAATATTTTATAATAACTATAAATAGAGTATAACCTTTAAAAATTGTGAATCACTGTATTTTATACTTGTATTTAATATATAATTTTGTACATCAACTATACTTCAATAAAAAACCAAATATGATGATATCTTCACAGAATATGTCTTTGTATAAGCATTGCTATTAGTGATCTAGTAATGTAGATAATTCCAGTGACATTTAGATCCTCATGACCACTAAGTGTTGTTTCCTGTTCAGGTCTGCATGTTGCATTGGTTCTGGGCCATGAGTCTGTTCAGTGAAGTCCCTGTCTTCCATCTTCCACTGAATCCACACCTTTTGTTTTGTCAAAATCCCCCTTCCTTGCTGTGCATACTTCATTCCATTATTTCTTACAATGACAGAACAAAGAAAGCAACCAAAGCAGATGTATCTGGAGGTGACTGGGAGGTGGGGGAAGTCATGGTTTCTCAAGCTCTGCCCCCTGAAACTAGCCCTTCCCTTAGTTACCTGAGCAAGTTTCACATCTGCAGTGATGGAGGGGGAGAATCCCTATCTTTTATATCTTGAGAACCCACGACCCTTTTATCCTTACAGTCAAGTAACGAACATCTATCTAGTGTGAAACTTGTTATTCTGTAGACATTCACGGGGTGTACGCTCAGAGAAACTAATGTTTTGGGGGTTTGGTTTTGTTTTCCTAAAATTGTTCTTGAGGCAGCTGTGGTGTAAGCCACAGTGTACCACCATGGGCATTAGAGGATATTATTTCAAATCCCAGTTTTGTCACTTATTAGCTGTGTGACACTGGCCAGACCTCCTGTTCTCTGAATTTCCCTTTCCCCATCTGAAAAATAAAAATTAAAAATTTCTTCTTCTAGTGTTTTTTCTGAGGGGAGGGGGAGAGTTTAATGGTAAAATGTGTGTAAATTTACTTAGCTATTTACTTGATACATGTTTGGACCCTCAAAATGAATGAGTTATGTTAGCTGGTTTATGTTTGGGAAGCTATAATGTTAGTACAGTACACTAAAAAATTTCAAAAGGTTTTCATTTTCAAGGACAAAGTATATTAGTGTTTGATAAAGCATTAAAGGATAAACTTTTTTTTTTAATATACAAGGACTGCCCTCAAAGTCATACATTCTTAACTGGTTACTAATCTGAGAATCCAGAATGTTGAGCAACTTTTTGATCAAATCATTTACTTCACTGGTTGTCAACCACCTGGAGTGTTTAAAAAAAATTACCAGTACCTGGGCTCCACCCCAGACCTCTTAAACTGGAATGCCCAGGTGGGGCATTGAAAAAAAGGGCAAGAGCAAAGAACACCATATTTTAATTATCACAAAGCTAAAGTTCCTTCAAAAGGGAAATTAAAGTAGACCTAGCTGATTGTTCACTTTACGAGTCAGAGGCACAAGCTGAATTAGCAGGGACTGTTATAAAAGCTTTAGATTTCAGGTTCACAGCTGTCTGAGTAAGAAGAGAAGGTTCCAGTGGATCCGGCTGTGGTCCTGGTGCTCTGTCTCTCCTGTCTGCTTCTCCTCTCACTCTGGAAAGAGAGGTCCGGGAAAGGGCAGTTCCCAACTGGCCCCACTCCTCTCCCAATTCTTGGCAATATCCTACAGTTAGATGTTAAGGACATCAGCAAATCCTTAACCAATGTAAGTAGGTTTTATGTTCCTCCAGTGGCTTGCAAAGGGAAAGTAAATGAACATCTACTTTTAAGTAAACTATCTTTATTAAAATATATTAAAATACATTACAATATGTTAAAATAAAATTATTAAAAGATATTATTTTAAGGCAAACACTCCCTTCGAGTATTACTTTTGGTCTGTCATTGTCAATAGTGGAATGCATTTTGTGAGTAGAGAAACATTTAGGTCTTTGTATGGTTGAATCAAAATAATAACGTGACAAAAGACTGAAGTGTTTCTTCCCTTTGTTTCACCACCATTTGCTATGATTTTTGGCTGAAGGTAAATGGTAAGGGAAATGTTTTGTGATTAGAGATTTCATTCAAGAAGTCATCTATTATATAAACTGTGTTTTGTTCAGAATAGCTATGAAAATTGAACTTCTGTGAAGAAGCAAATTATGCCTGATGTTAAGGAAATAGCTTGGGAGTAAGACAAGTATGAGTGAATGAAAGAAAAAAGTAATTAGTCAGAGCCAGCTGGGTGGTAATAAAATCCTTTTGGATTCTGCACAAAGCTGCTGTCTGTGGCCAAGAATGAGGCAGGATGGAAGAAACTGTTCTTCCATGAGCTGCTCATGTCCTGGCACTGCCTTTGTGATGCTTGCTCTCTTTCTGTAAGTAATACTGGCAGATCTTAAACTGGGCTGGGAATTTGAATCATCTACGGTGGTTTTAAAAAATATAGATTTCTAGTATTTATCACTACTGAGTCAGAATTCCTATGGGATGAGCTTTACAGGTGATTCTGAAGCAGTCAACTGGATATTGGTTCCAAGGTAGGCATTGGGGACTGAAAAATTTCTTAAGCATCAGAGGTCAACTAAGCAGTGTTGAAATTTGGGTCTTCTCCTTAATAGACATTCTCCAAAGACACACAGATGGCCAGTAGGCACATGAAAAGATGCTCAACATCACCAATTATTAGAGAAGTGCAAATCAAAACTACAATGAGGTACCACCTCACATCGGTCAGAATGGCCATCATTAAAAAGTCTACAAATAACAAATGCTGGAGAGGGTGTGGAGAAAAGAGAACCCTCCTACACTGTTGGTAGGAGTGTAAGTTGGTGCAGCTACTAAGGAAAACAGTATGGAGGTTCCGCAGAAAACTAAAAATAGAATTAGCATATGATCCGGCAGTCCCATTCCTGGGCATATACCCAGACAAAACTATAGTTCAAAAAGATACATGCACCCCTATGTTCACAGCAGCACTATTCACAATAGCCAAAACATGGAAACAACCTAAATGTCCATCAACAGATGAATGGATAAAGATGTGGTACATATATACAATGGAATACTACTCAGCCATAAAAAAGAACAAAATAATGCCATCTGCAGCAACATGGATGCAACTAGAGATTATCATACTAAGTGAAGTAAGTCAGAAAGAGAAAGACAAATACCATATGTTATCACTTATTTGTGGAATCTAAAATATGGCACAAATGAACCTATCTACAAAACGGAAACAGACTCACAGACACAGATCAGCCTTGTGGTTGCCAAGGGGGAGCTGGGGGGAGGAAGAGGGATGGACTGGGAGTTTGGGGTTGGTAGATGCAAACTATTACATTTAGAATGGATATATAACAAGGTCCTACCATACAGCACAGGGAACTATATCCAATCTCCTGGGATAAACCATAATGGAAAAGAATATTAAAAAAAAGTATATATGTGTAAAACTGAGTCACTGTGCTGTACAGCAGAGATTGACACACCATTATAGTTGAAGTAAATCAACTATACTTCAATAAAAAAAAATTGGGGTCTTCTATTTATTAACTGTGAGACACTGGAAATAAACAGGAAAGCCTTTGAACCTTAATCTCTATCTATAAAACAGGGTAAATAAACCTAGCTCAAAGTTTTGATATGATGATATGATGATTAAAGTTTTGATATGATGAATCTGAGTACCAAGTACCCAGGCCATGGCCCGGCACATCAGAGGTGATATAATAATCACCATCATATTTAGTCTTTTAAAACATTTTTATTGAAGGATAGTTCATTTACAATATTGTGTTAGTTTCAGGTGTACAGCATAGTGATTCCGTTTGTTTGTTTGTTTTGCAGATTATATTCCATTGTATGTTATCACAAGATATTTTTTAAATGAAAATAATGTGGAGATTTATTATTTAAAGAAAAACATCTGGACACACACACATACTCCTAAAGGCTTTCAGGGGGTTGGGAGTGAGGTTTAGAACATAAACATTTTACTAAAATTCTCCAGGTGGTTCTTGATATGAATTACATTATAAATTTGAAGATCAATTATATATTGTAGATACTAAAATTTTTAAAGTCATGACATTTATGAAGGACTACTCGCAGGAACAATATGGATATGTCCATTACCTTTAGCTAATGGTACCCATTTACTAAGAAACAATAGGCTCAGCAACTCATCTCAAACATAAAAAACCAGATTCGTTCTGATATGATATGGTACTACTTTGAATCTGGTAGTAGTACCATCTTCGTAGAATACATGCTTCCAAGATGTTTGTTAGCACACTTTAAAATTACTCTGCCATCATTAGACATCAATTTTGAAATCATAGCAATCCGTGACTTACTTATTTCAGGTAGGTCAGATGATGACCATTCTATTCTAGCTTTTTGAATTTGTAAGGGGGAAAACACCTCGTCATGCACCTTTCCCCAGCACATCAAATTTCAAATTGAAAATGTGACCTGCTACAGTAATGCGCTTGCTAGTACTACACACCTTGTACAAAGAAGAACAGAGGCAAGATAGGTATGGAAAGAGAAAAACTTCTTTCGTTAGCCCTCAAACTGAGTAAAGTTTTGAAATGTAGAGATGATGTCTGACATTTATAATGGATACCTGTATGTTCATTCTTACTATGTAAATAAAATTGCTGCTATGAAGTGACATTAAAGTTTGTCAACAAATGAATTCTTCCTAACTTTACTCCCAGACGAAGGTTTGGATAAACTATGGCTTTCTAACATTTAAATCTACTTTGGAACATAGCAATACAGCTTATACTGTATGAAAGTTTTATGACTTTTTTTCTCTATTAGAGTTTTCCTAATTGACTCGAGCATTATTACATCTCCATTTTTGCATATGAAGATAGTGACTTGCTCCAAGTAATCCCCAGGTAGTAAATGGCTAGAATTTGAACTCTAAAGCCATGCTTTGCTGCCTGTAAGATTTTCTAGAACAAATCTGATTGTAAACTAATTTGTGTTTGTGTTTCACTTGATCCTCAGGGGAAACAGGGGTGCTTTTACCTTGATTTTTCAGATTTTAGAAACATTTCTGGAGGATCAAATTGTCTAGTGAATGTAGAGCTTAATTTAACTAAGTCTTGATTCCAAATACTTTAAATTTGACCTGAAATTTCTTTATCCCTTTTATCTTTTGATATACTCATATGATTATCCTCTATTTTATCTTGTTGATTACTTAACTTTTCAGTTCATCTCAAGTTGCAATCTGCCTGGGGGCAGAATTTGAAACTTTAAAAACTAAAAGCTTATAAATTTATAAAACATTGATACCTTTTTTACTAAGTAAAAAAAAACAAAAACAAATAAATAAGGCTGTGAGTAAATTTAATTCTATGGAACACAGGCAAGGGGCTGGAAAACTGAATTAGAAACTTCCTGAAAAGTCAAGTACTGATTTTTGTTCTTTCTTTTTTTCCAAAGGAAACTATTTCTACCGTAATTTCTAATGTCAAATATGGCTTCCTCTAACTTTTCTCCTTTTTAAAGGAGAACTGTACTAGCTTCCTTAACAACAAAAAAATCCAGTGAGATATTCACCTGATATAAAAGTACCCACAATTTCTTTTTTTGTTTTTGGCCACGCCGCGCGGCAGGTGGGATCTTAGTTCCCCAACCAGGGATGGAACCTGTGTCCCCTGCAGGGTAAGCACGGAGCCTTAACCACTGGACCTCCAGGGAAGTCCCCCACCCCTACAATTTCTTATACTACCTCTTTTTCATTGTTCTTCCTTGTCTTCAAAAGAACAAGAAGGACAGGATAGGAAAGATAGCATTTAGTTTTTCATGGAGAATAATTATGAAAAGAGATTAACCCCGGAAATCATGCCTTTCTGTGGTAGCCCTTAATGTTTAAGGACCAGGAAATAAAATATCCCACTATTACACAAACAGAACCAACTTATATAAATAATGAAATCACTCACGCTGTGAGGCCTCGAGTATACTC
The DNA here is from genome assembly GCF_965194825.1 of Balaenoptera physalus. Taxonomy (NCBI): domain Eukaryota; kingdom Metazoa; phylum Chordata; class Mammalia; order Artiodactyla; family Balaenopteridae; genus Balaenoptera; species Balaenoptera physalus. Next base: position 55,534,220 of record NC_138893.1, on the reverse strand, counting down.
CATTCTCTGTTGTTTGATTTGCATAAGCGAAGATTATACGTTCGTATGTCTTGAGAATGAATGATGGATAAATTTGAACCACCAGAAGGATTTTTCATCATAGCTGAAGTCATTTTATAATGTAGAAATTCCTTTTTCCTATTTTAAGTAACGAAAGTCCATTCTTAAGAATATGTTGTCCAACAACTAAAACACTCTCAGGATCCGTTACTTGCCTGTGATTTGTACTGACTCCGCCTTCCGTTATCATCCGATACCCTCGAGGACGGTCTGAAACGGCGTTTGCTTTGCAGCATGTATTATCCAGGACGCTTGTTCCAGGGTTCACCTGGTATAAAAACTCGGCCAAACTCACGCCACCGGGGTCTTCAGCCGAGTCTGCACGCTGGGCCGGTTCAGCAGCGTGCCCGCGCGGAAGTGGCCGCCCGCTGCCGCTAGGAAGTCCCCCAGGTGCTGCTTCTGATACCACGCCGAGCTGTCCAGCACCGCGCAGCTGCCCCGCGTCTGCCCGTTAGTGAGCAGCTGCTGGTGATCAGCAGCCTAGAGCCCCCGGCGCACGGCGCGCACGTTGCTTTGCACGGGCTTTGCGTCCAGGGCCTTGTGCGCCCAGGTACTGCCGCTCCGGTCTCCTAGGCGCGCGGTGGCACCTCACACCGACGCGCTCGCTTTGTGGCCCAATCGGTGGAAGTGAAACAGGCCCAACAGTGCCAGCAGATGCCCCACAGGAAGCGAGTCATGGGGTCGAAGGTGCAGTAGATGGTCTGGGGAAAGTTGCCCGCCATACCACCGTCCAAGAGCTCTGGGAGCCCTGTCTTCGTACCCCTCTCGGGGAAGAACTCCTTGAACAGACCCGGAGCCTGCGGCACCTCCAGCAACCCCCGAGCGCCCGAGTTGGCCTCACGCAGTACCAGGGGAAGACTCTTGACCCGCCTGTGGTACCAAACCACCGCCTCGGGAAGTGCACCGCGATTTGGGCGCCGCCATCTTCCTTCCTGGTGACCTATTACAAGAAAGTGAGTATAATTCCCCGTGCTATACAGTAAATCCTTGTTGCTTATCTAGTTTATGTATATTAGTTTGTATCTGTTAATCCCATACCCCTAATTTGTCCCCCACCTTAGTAACCATACATTTGTTTTCTATGTCTGTGAGTCTTTTTCTCTTTTGTATGTAAATTCATTTGTATTATTTTTTAGAGTTGACATATAAGTGATATGATGTAGTATTTTTCTTTCTCTGACTTATTTCACTAAGCATATTATCCTCTAGGCCCACCCACGTTGCTACAAATGGCAACATTTCATTCTTTTTCAAAAATAATATTTATTTTTTTATTGGTCTTTTTTTTAATGGCTGAGTAATATTCCATTGTATAAATACACCAAATCTTTTTAAGCCAGTTGTCTGTTGATGGGCACTTGGGTTGCTTCCATGACTTGGCTATTGTAAATAGTGCTGCTGTGAACATTGGGGCGCATTATCTTTTCGAATTAGAGTTTTTGTTTTTTTCTGGGTAAATACCCAGGAATGGAATTGCTGGATCATATAATAACTCTATTTTTAGTTTTTTTTTTTTTTAATAAAATTATTTATTTATTTATTTATTTTTGGGTGTGTTGGGTCTTCATTTCTGTGCGAGGGCTTTCTCTAGTTGCGGTGAGCGGGGGCCACTCTTCATCCCGGTGCGCGGGCCTCTCACTGTCGCGGCCTCTCTTGTTGCGGAGCACAGGCTCCAGATGCGCAGGCTCAGTAGTTGTGGCTGACGGGCCCAGTTGCTCCACGGCATGTGGGATCTTCCCAGACCAGGGCTCGAACCCGTGTCCCCTGCATTGGCAGGCAGATTCTCAACCACTGCGCCACCAGGGAAGCCCCTATTTTTAGTTTTTAAAGGAGTCGCCCTACTGTTCTCCATAGTGGCTGCACCAATTTACATTCCCGCAACCAGTGTAGGAGGGTTCCCTTTTCTGCACACCCTCTTCAGCATTTATTATTTGTAGACTTTGTGATGATAACCATTTTGACTGGTGTGAGGTGGTACCTCATCGTGGTTTCAATTTGCATTTCTCTAATAGGTAGTGATGTTGAGCATTTTTTTATATGCCTGTTGGCCATCTGTATGTTGTCTTTGGAGAAATGTCTATTTAGGTCTTCTGCTTTATTGTGTTGAGATATGTTCCCTCTACAACCACTTTGGTGAGAGTTTTTTTTTTTTATCATGAATGGATGTTGAATTATCATTATACATATATAAGATCCAGAAATGTTTGAGGTTATGTGTGGCAGAATAAAAACATCAACAACATGATGTTGATAACAATCTTAATCATGAGCAAAATAGACCAAATTGTGACTTCTTTTGCTTATATTTGCATTTTCTTTACATTTCCCAGCTCTCAAAAGCGTATGGCCCTGTGTTCACTGGGTATTTTGGCTTGAAGCCCACCATTGTGTTGCATGGTTATGAAGCAGTGAAAGAAGCCCTGATTGATCTGTGAGAAGAGTTTTCTGGAAGAGGCAGTCTCCCTGTGTCTCAAAGAGTTAATAAGGGACATGGTAGGTGTGCATGTGTGCATGTTCAGCATTGGTAGTGAGGGTGGGGAGGATGGAAAAGAGGAATTTGAAGAGCCCCCCAGCAGAGCTGGGTCCATCTGCCAGGCTGCCAAGTGTCAGCTCACTCCTCCTTCCCTAGGGCCTCCCTCCTAGTTTCTGTTTCTCCTCTTGGTAGGAATCCTCTTTAGCAATGGAAAGAGATGGAAGGAGATCTGGCGCATCTCCCTCATGACACTGTGGAATTTCAGGGTGGGGAAGAGGAGCATTGAGGACCGAGTTCAAGAGGAAGCCCACTGCCTTGTGGAGGAGTTGAGAAAAACCAGTGGTGGGTGATTCTGTGCTCTGTAACTCTCATCTTAACAGACTGCTCCCTTGTCCAGTGACATCCTAGGAAGCATTTCAGGGACAGCCGCATCTTTCGTATGGGTCATGGTTGTGAGCCCTCCTGTGGAGCGGGGAGAGAGGAGAGAGCCAAGAGGGCTTTTGTGTATCTATGCTTGTGTGTGTGTACGCCCATGATGGTGCATATAGTGTGGATTAAAGGTCATTTAATCTTATCCTGTCCTGAACTTTTTGTTTTCAAATCATTAGGTCATGAAGGTAGAAGGTTTTGAGTCTCGTTTTTTTCTAGCATTAGAGAACAGTGTTTTTTCCCATAGTGTAAATGTGGGTTATGTATTCCAGAACATTTCATCAAGTGGACATGGTGGGAATGACCTCGTCACACCCTTATGGAGCGTGAAACAAATGACATGTGTTTTCACTTGATTGGCCTATATTTGTATGGTCGCCTCACTCACATGTCTTAGGGTTTCTTCTGAGACCCATTGCCTACTGTTCTGGCCAGTAATGATAATTGTCTATGATTTTAGTTGCTTAGGCATCCCTTAGTGCAGACCTCATCAATTGTGATTTCCTTGTAAATAACTGTTTTAAAATGATCAGCTTCAGTTATTTAATGTTGCTCCCTACTTACAGTGTTGTTTTATATATTTTAAGAAATAGATGCTGTGGCTTAATCCTGAACATTACACAAATACCAGGTTATAAAATGATTTATTTAAACAGATTTCAACTATTATTAATAACTCATTACCCTGCCTTCCCTATTAGTTTCTTCTGTTTTCAGCTTTCTTTATATTTCCCTCCCCCATTATTGATATAATAATCATGTTTTCTGTTTTCTCTACTTTATGATACTTTGACATTTTGGGGGCCTTGCAGACCCAGGGAGCAACTGCCTCTCCCAGGGTTAGCTAATTCTGAGATAGAGCATCACATCTTGTGTGTGAGCACTCCTTTGATTTGCAAACCAGCCTATCCAAAGCCAATACCCCCAGGAAACCTCCTTTATGAAACCCTCACACGCCAAGCCAATATTCTCCCTGCCCTAAATCAACCCAGGGCCAGTTACAGGACAACTAGGGACCACCCCTAGGGCCTAGAGCCCTCTGAAATTACCCAAACTATCCAGTCTTAAACTTAGTCAGCATACCTACCCAGCCTTGCTCATTCTTCCATGAAAACCCCAGTAAAGGCTTTGGCCCATGCTCTCTCCTTGTTCCTCCTGCCTCCTGACTGACCTTGGTGCTTCCCCATGTGGCCTTGTGTAGTGTGCCCCCTCCTCTTGGGAAGTATGAGTAATAAACTATCTTATCATCTCCTGATCTGTTGTTGGCCTTACCATCTGAATAAAAATAAAACCCAAGTACATTTTAAAACAATTGGATGGTAATTGGTAATTTTTTACCAATTTTGGTACTTTGGTAATATTTTACCCCTTACTGTCAGCTGTACTGACCTATGAAGTGCTTGTTAGGATGGATCTTATTTTCAGTCTGAATTCCAAATTACCCTGCTTTGTAAGTCTCTCTCTCAAGTGAAAGGAAAGATTAAAAATCAGATTTTAGCTGCCACACACACAGAAATCTTAAGACCTTCTCAAATTATCCCCTACCTTCTAAAGTAAAAGTTTTTCTGCGAGCTTAGTGTCTTGGCATGGTTCAGCTGAAAAGGAGCCTGGCATAGGAGCACTTAACTAAATAGGTTCCTATTACTTAATTCCCTATCGTTTCATCACAACACTTTGATTCAAGTCACCCTTAATTACATGTATGATATGATTTGTTTTTTTTGCATATAAAGTTTATCGATCATCCGATTATAGCAATTTCATGTAAATATTGACCACTAAAAAAGAAAACTACTTTTCCTCTACTTTAATTTATTTGTCTGTAAAATGATGGACTTCATCTAAATTCAAATTAAAAAATTTGTAACAGCATATGGTATTCCGTTGATGGCTATATGTAGCAATATCCCAGAATTCCACAAGAGGGCCTGTTCTGTCCAAATAAATTAAATGTGAGGCCTGATTGGTGATGAGGGACACTATTTCTTAGAGCAGGATGTTCCTCCCCACACCTCCTCACCTCCTCTCCATACTGCAATAAAGAAACAAAAGGACTCCATTTATCAATTTAATCTTTCTTGTTTGCCCTGTGATTTGTTTGAAATGAAGAATTCTTACCTATTTTTATTTTAGGCAAACAAATCTATCTTACAATTCATGTTCATTTGTGTTAGTTTTCTTCTCGTACAACATGGACAGCTTTTGCTTTTTTTTTCTTTGTTCCATCAAACACCTGAATTTTTCCATAATCTTTCTCTCTTTAGTCTTTTCCTTTCCTAATTCTACAAGTTATTCCTTCAGCTATTCACTATATATAAAACGTTTCCAGGTTCCTAACTATTGCTTCCTTCCTACGTCAGTGCTTAATTGTCAACAAGTTTACCAGACAGACGTGATTTTGCACTGATAGATAACCTGAATTATTGTCTTAAAAAACTGACCCTTAAATTTTTTTTTGTTCTTTCGCTCTTCAAAATAACCAGCACCTTGATTCAAGGCAGTGATGTAAATGGAGTATTTGGAGAACGATTATTAAACAAACTAGGATGGAATGGTCAATTCATGTTTGTTTTTTTTTTAACATCTTTATTGGAGTATAATTGCTCCAATATATTGGAGTATAATTTTAAGTATAATTGCTTACAATGGTGTGTTAGTTTCTGCTTTATAACAAAGTGAATCAGTTATACATATACATATGTCCCCATATCTCTTCCATCTTGCCTCCACCCTCCCTATCCCACCCCTGTAGGTGGTCACAAAGCACTGAGCTGATCTCCCTGTGCTATGCAGCTGCTTCCCACTAGCTATCTATTTTATGTTTGGTAGTGTATATATGTCCATGCCACTCTCTAACTTTGTCCCAGCTTACCCTTCCCCCTCCCCGTATCCTCAAGTCCATTCTCTAGTAGGTCTGCATCTTTAGTCCCGTCTTGCCCCTAGGTTCTTCTGACCATTTTGTTTTTTCTTTTTTTTTTTTTGGATTCCATATATATATGTTAGTATACGGTATTTGTTTTTCTCTTTCTGACTTACTTCACTCTGTATGACACTCTCTAGGTCCATCCACCTCATTACAAATAACTCAGTTTCGTTCCTTTTTATGGCTGAATAATATTCCATTGTATATATGTGCCACATCTTCTTTACCCATTCATGTGTTGATGGACACTTGGGTTGCTTCCATGTCCTGGCTATTGTAAGTAGAGCTGCAATGAACATTGTGGTACATGACTCTTTTTGAATTATGATTTTCTCAGGGTATATGCCCAGTAGTGGGATTGCTGGGTCATATGGTAGTTCTGTTTTTAGTTTTTTAAGGAACCTCCATACTGTTCTCCATAGTGGCTGTATCAATTTACATTTCCACCAACAGTGCAAAAGGGTTCCCTTTTCTCCACACCCTCTCCAGCGTTTATTGTTTGTAGATTTTTTGATGATGGCCATTCGGACCGGTGTGAGATGATATCTCATTGTAGTTTTGATTTGCCTTTCTCTAATGATTAATGATGTTGAGCATTCTTTCATGTGTTTGTTGGCAATCTGTATATCTTCTTTGGAGAAATGTCTATTTAGGTCTTCTGCCCATTTTTGGATTGGGCTGTTTGTTTTTTTGATATTGAGCTGCATGAGTTGCTTGTATGTTTTGGAGATTAATCCTTTGTCAGTTGCTTCATTTGCAAATATTTTCTCCCATTCTGAGGGTTGTCTTTTCGTCTTGTTTATGGTTTCCTTTGCTGTGCAAAAGCTTTTAAGTTTCATTAGGTCCCATTTGTTTATTTTTGTTTTTATTTCCATTTCTCTAGGAGGTGGGTCAAAAAGGATCTTGCTATGATTTATATCATAGGGTGTTCTTCCTATGTTTTCCTCTAAGAGTTTGATGGCGTCTGGCCTTACATTTAGGTCTTTAATCCATTTTGTCAATTCATGTTTAAGGGAACAGTGATGTGTTGATTTTAAGCATGCTTAAATTTTTGCTGATAAGGGAATTTCTAGGTAGATATTGCTTCAGAGATTCTCAAATTATCTGTTATCCACAACAAAGTTTTATATTTATATTTTAATAGTGTTTTATAAATCTTTTCAATTCTTTAGGGTCACCCTGTGATCCCACTTTCATCCTGGGCTGTGCTCCCTGCAATGTGATCTGCTCCATTATTTTCCAGAATCGTTTTGATTATACAGATCAGAATTTTGTTAACTTGCTGGAAAACTTTAATGAAAACCTCAGGATTTATGAGCTCCCCATGGATCCGGGTGAGGTCAGGATCCTCTCTTCCTGAGAAATTGTTTATGCTCTTTTCTCTGACAAGTCCAAAATTCTATATGGACCAAGCCGTGAAGTGAATGTTTGAAAACTGGACATTTTGGATATTACAACGTGATAACCCTGGGAATCAGATTCTCCCCTCTCTTTGTTTTGTTTTTTTTTGGCTTGCTCCAGTTTTTTTTTTTTTTTCTTAATTCCCTGCCCAGGGATCAAACCCCTGCCCCCTGCAGTGGAAGCATGGAGTCTTAACCACTGGACCGTCAGGGAAGTCCCTATAGTTTTTTTGTTTGTTTGTTTCTTTTTTTTTTTGCCTTCTACAAGCTGTAGCTATTTGTTTAGTGACTTTTCTAAACTATTTTCGCAAAGTCTCTTTTTTTTTGGCCTTGTGTGGTCACTGGAATCTCTGTTCCTTTAGCTTACGTTCAGCTAGTGTTTGGAGAGAGATGTCTTTTTTTTTAGGAGTGATAGATCTTTCTTTTGCTTTTCTTTTTTTTTTCATTCTTTTAAATTGAATGAAACAGTCTTTAAATTCTGTATTGCTTTACAGTTTTCAAAAGTTTCACACACATGATTTCATATAATCCCGTAATAACCCTTTTTCCCTCAGTACTCCTATACTGCCCCTCCGTCCTTCCCTCTCCCTTCTGATAACCACTAGTTTGTTCTCTATCTGGAGTCTATGGATATCGATATCCGTGAATGTGAGGAGCCAAAAAAAAAAAAAGATGAAGAGAAAGAGATGGAGAGAGAGAGAGAGAAAGGAAGGGGGGAGGGAGGGAGGGAGGAAGGAAATAACTCTTCTAGATTGGCTCTGTGCATGTGTGTAGCTTTCTAAATTTCTCAGTATACAGCGGTGCTTTTGAATGTCCTAATTCCCCAAAGGCACTCCCTCCCCAGCTTTTCTTCCTGGAGTTTGGTGCTCTGTTGTATGCCTTAACTGTAATCTTTTGCCCCAGGTGGCTGTGGGCTGTTCATTAATCTTGCAAGGTGTTTGAGACATCCCTGTTGCGTTTCCACTCTAGGTTAGATGAAACAAAAACAAGTGCCTGTGTCAGTCTGTCAGGTGGCCCCAGACAGGTTAGAACACAGAAACACGGTCTTCGTGACTGAGGTCTGCTCTGGTCCCTCTGGAACCAGGAACCAGGCTCCCACACCACAAGCTGCCTTTGTTAAGACTACTGCCAAGCCGAGGATGGAAGTGGGACAAGGGCAAAAAAAAAAAAAAAAAAAAAAGGAAAAAGAAAAAACAAGCCACAGATCTTTCCTGCCATTTTTAAAGTTGATTCTGACCGTTTCTGCTTGATTTTCTGACATTTTTGTAGGGGGATAGGCCTTTAGAACTGTCTGCTGCATCATTTTTGCTGATGTTATTCTGTAAGTGAATGTTTGAACACAGCAGTCCTGCCTTATTGTCATAGAGTGAACATCTGGGAAAGGTGGCTGAGCCTTTATTTTACAAAGAAAAGAAATGCCTGAGTATAAAGCTGGAATTCAAGCCTGTTGGCTTCCTGGCCAGTGGTATTTCCACTACCCCCAAAGCCCAGTTTCCATAAACTACTTTGGTGACTGTCCAAAAGGATGGCCATAACACTCAATGGACATCCAGGTCCTTGATGAAAGGTTTCCATTACCCACAAGGCTTATCCTCAAATATGTAGTGATTTCTTTATCATGTTACTTAGCAGAAATATCCTAATTTAGGAAGGAAGAGAATATCTCTTTCAAGGAGGGACAATGTTTATGAACGGAGGTGCTTCCGGGGAACACCGACTAGGGCAGGGGTGTTTGATGCTTCAGTTGGGATCCTAGCTGACAGCGTAATTGGGCTTGGGATGACAAAATGATTGGTTCTATGGTGTATGAATCATAAACAAACACCACAGTTTTGCCCTGTGGTGAGCTGATATGTCCTGTACTCTGCCTAAATAAAATCACATGATCTTAGAAAAGTCACTTACCTGCTCTGGTGCACAGCTACTTTATCCCTAAAATGCTGAGGTGGGTTTCATGCCGTTTTTGCACCCCTCTGAGTTGTAATATAGTGATTCTACTTCTGAGGCTGCTTGATAGTAGTAGAAATAGCAGGGAATGGCTTTGTGATCAATATCAGGTTACTCAAAATTCCTTAACCTCTGCCCTCATCTACAAAATGTGAATCATAGTAATTCATCTTATTCTGTGTTTCAAGGTTGTAAGGAAGAATTAATTTAAAAAATGAGAGAATTGACATAAATATGCTTTAATACCATAAGGTTGATGTATGAGTATAGGAAATTGCTATAAACTTTCATCATCTGGTCAGAGTTTTCTCCCTTAAATATCTCTAGCAGCATGAAGAATTATTTTAATGTACACTATAAAATGCTCCCCCTGAAGAAAGAGACCATTTTTTATTCACTTCAGTTTTTAACCAAGGCTTGGCATATGGTAGATATGTCTTCAATATATGTTTTTAGTTTAATAAATATATTTTTAAAATCTTTAAGGTCTGCAATAATTTCCCTGCTCTCATGGACTATCTCCCAGGGAGTCATAACAAAGTACTTAAAATTTTTGCGTATGTAAAAAGCTATGTTTTGGAGAAAATAAAAGAACACCAAGCATTTCTGGGCATTAACAATCCTCGGGACTTCATTGATTGTTTCCCGATCAAAATGGAACAGGTAAAATATTAATGACAGATTGGTTATCTGTTTGCTTGAATTTTTTTGTTCATTGACTAGTTCTGTACTTATTAGGGATATTTAAATGGTTGTGGACGAAATGCTTGACCAGCACTTTGGGTACTTACGTGTGCGTGGATCTGGATTGAGCATCAAAGGAGATTTAAAATTGAATTGTTAAATGACAATACATGGACCCTGTTCGTTAGGTACTAATAGGCTACCTGAGGAGAAAGAGAACATACGTCTCGGGTGAAATGGAAATACAAACAAATGAGAAATACAAAATACTGAGCCGTAAAAGGAAGGTGGATGTGATCATTTCACACAGCATGTGGGAGAGTGAGAAGGAAGGGCTTAGCCTGGGTTGGCTTCCTGAATGTCCTGAGGTTTGATGTAGATCTTCACATATTTGCAATAAGTCATAGGGGAGGGAATTTCAGATTGGTAGAATGGTGTCATGAGAGGTTCAGAGGTGTGTTGTGGTAAGGAGACTAGGTGGATGGAAGAGAGAAGCCTTAAATGAGTGTAACCAAAAATAAATTTGGACAGATGTGGAGTGGGAGTTTGCTGTCTGTCAAGTTACTGTAAACGTGAATGTTGGCAGGAAAAGTTGTGATTTGATCAGGTAGATGTATGAGCCAGAACAAGAGTAGAATGCAAATAATTACTGGGGAAGATTATTCTGGGAGTTCTGTAGAATGATCTGTATGATGAGAATGGAATTCAAGGACCAGCTGTGAGATTTTTAATTTCTTTGGACTTTGGCTTGATGAAAGTCTGGACCATGGAAATGCAGAAGATTCTGAAATAAAATCAATCTGTCCATCTTGTCATAGTATCAGAGATCTATAAGGATTGGTGTTAGTTAGAGGAGAGGATGAGAGTCAAATTGTAGGGACTATATGGGAAATTTCAGTAATAAGACCAAATTCCCTATTTGAGAAGTTCAACCCAGGAGGGAAAAATTCAGATAGTAAATCTGAATAGTGAATTTGAATAGTGGTAGGGTCAAGTTGGAAACTGTGACAAAAGTAATATAGATGCCATAAAAAACCATTTATGTAGGGACGGAGTTGTTCTTGAACTGGGGAAAGGCAGAATCTAGAACACACTGTAAAAAGCTAAATCTAGAGCAGGAAATGTCTTCATTTGAGGCCACCATTATTTTTTTTTATAAATTTATTTATTTTATTTTATTTATTTATTTTTGGCTGCGATGGGTCTTCGTTGCTGCATGTGGGCTTTCTCTAGTTGCGGCGAGCAGGGGCTACTCTTCGTTGTGGTGTGCGGGCTTCTCATTGCAGCGGCTTCTCTTGTTGCAGAGCACAGGCTCTAGGCGCGTGGGCTTCAGTAGTTGTGGCACGTGGGCTCAGTGGTTGTGGCTCATGGGCTCTAGAGCACAGGCTCAGTAGTTTGGCGCGTGGGCCTAGTTGCTCCGTGGCATGTGGGATCTTCTCGGACCAGGGCTCGAACCCGTGCCCCTTGCCTTGGCAGGCGGATTCTTAAACACTGGGCCATCAGGGAAGTCCCTGAGGCCACCATTATTTTATTCAACCACTTTGTAGCACTGGGCAGAAATGAGAAATCAGTTAGTAGGCTAAAATGGCAAGGTGCCAAAGATGCTGATGAAGATGACTTTCAAAGAATTGTCCCTGGATTTGAATTGGACTGCTCAAATCGTGTTCCAAACAGAGTGAAGTTAAGCAGATGGTGTGGTTTGAAGAAATGGAGGAAGGAAGAAGCGAATTACTTCTGTTCTCTGCCTTCTCTGCTGCTAGGGCAATGATTTTTATCTTTCTGGGGTCCAGTTGATTTGAGAATCTGATTAAAAATATGGACGCCATCCCAGAAAGATGCACCTATATGAGTTCTTGGTATTTTGCACATAATTTGAGGGATTCCCATAATGCTATGAAGCCACGCCGCTAATCCTGGGCTAAGGAGGCTCTAAGATGTCTGGTGTTTCATTTAACAGTGGCTGCTTCCTCAGTGCTATATTTAAAACCCACATTGTTTCTCTGGACTTCACTCTAGTACTTAGAGTCTGACATTATTTTTTGATAGCATCTTTATTGAGTATAATTTACATACCATACCCTCACACATTTTAAGTACAATTCAACATTTTCACAGAGTTGTGTAGCTCCCACCACAATCAATTTCTGAACACTTTTATCACCTTGAAAAGAAATCCTATATGCTTTAGGAGTCACCCCCATTCCTCCCCAACCTCCGCAGCTTTAAACATCACTAATCTACTTTCCATCTCTATAGATTTGCTATTCTGGACATTTCATATTAATGGAATTATACAATATGTATAATTCATAAAATATGTATGATAACATCTTTTGTGTCTAGCTTCTTTCACTTAACAATGTTTTCAAGGTTCATTGATGATGTATCATATATCAGTACTTCACTCCTTTAAATGGTTGGATGATATTTCAGTGTGGATATACCACATTTTATATATCTGTTTGTTGGTTGATGGACATTTTGGTTGTGTCTGTTTTTTGGTTATTATGAATAATGTTTCTGTGGACATTTGTGTACAGGTTTTTGTGTATACATATGTTTTAATTTCTCTTGGGTATATACCTAGTGGTAGAATTGTTGGGTCTATGATAACTTTATATTTAACCTTTGGAGGAAGTGTGGCAGATCAAAGACTTAATGTAAGAGGTGAAACTATAAAACTCTTAGAAGAAAACTTATGCATAAAATTGCACCATTTTATATTCTCATCAGCAGTGTATGAAGGGTACAATTTATTCACATCCTTGACAGTACTTCTAATTATCTGTCCTTTTGATTCTAGCCATCCTAGTAGGTGTGAAGTGGTCTTTCCTTGTGGTTTTGATTTGTATTTCCCTGATGGCTAATGATGTTGAGCATCTTTCATGTGCTTGTTGGCCATTTATATATCTCTTTGGAAAAATGTCTATTTCAATCCTTTGCCCATTTTTGAATTGGGCTATTTTTTTTTTTTTAAATTTCTAGTATGGCACTTCTGAACATCCTGTATTGCTTTTTTTTTTTTTTTTTTTTTAAAGCAAGGCAATGCTTTTTTTTTTTTTTAATTTATTTTTTATTTATTTATTTTTGGCTGTGTTGGGTCCTCGTTTCTGTGCGAGGGCTTTCTCCAGTTGCGGCAAGCGGGGGCCACTCTTCATTGCGGTGCACGAGCCTCTCACTATCGCGGCCTCTCTTGTTGCGGAGCACAGGCTCCAGACGCGCAGGCTCAGTATTTGTGGCACACGGGCCCAGTTGCCCCGCGGCATGTGGGATCTTCCCAGACCAGGGCTCGAACCCGTGTCCCCTGCATTGGCAGGCAGATTCTCAACCACTGCACCACCAGGGAAGCCCCCTATTTTTTTTTTAAATTAATTTTTAAATTAATTTTTATTGGAGTATCGAGTAGAGTTCCCTGAGCTATACAGTAGGTTCTCATTAGTTATCTATTTTATACAGAGTATCAATAGTGTGTATATGTCAATCCCAATCTCCCCATTCATCCCACCCCCCTCTCCCCCCTTGGTGTCCATACATTTGTTCTCTACACCTGTGTCTTTATTTCTGCCATGCAAATAAGGTCATCTGTACCATTTTCTAGATTCCATATATATGCGTTAATATACGATATTTGTTTTTCTCTTTCTGAGTTACTTCACTATATATGACAGTTTCTAGGTCCATCCACATGTCTACAAATGGCCCAATTTCATTCCTTTTTATGGATGAGTAATATTCCATTGTATATATGTACCACATCTACTTTATCCATTCCTCTGTTGTTGGACATTTAGGTTGCTTCCATGTCCTGGCTCTTGGAAATAGTGCTGCAATGAACATTGGGGTGCATGTGTCTTTTTGAATTATGGTTTTCTCCTGGTATATGTCCAGGACTGGGATTGCTGGGTCATATGGTAGTTCTATTTTTAGTTTTTTAAGAAACCTCCATACTGTTCTCCATAGTGGCTGTATCCATTTACATTCCCACCAACAGTGCAGGAGGGTTCCCTTTTCTACACACCCTCTCCAGCATTTATTGTTTGTAGATTTTTTAATGATGGCCATTCTGACGGGTGTGTGGTGATACCTCATTGTAGTTTTGATTTGCATTTCTCTAATAGTTAGTGATGTTGAACATCATTTCATGTGTTTGTTGGCCATCTGTATGTCTTCTTTGGAGAAGTGTCTATTTAGGTCTTCCACCCATTTTTGGATTGCGTTGTTTGTTTTTTTGATATTGAGCTGCATGAGCTGTTTGTATGCTTTGGAGATTAATCCTTTGTCAGTTGCTTCATTTGCAAATAGTTTCTCCCATTCTAAGGGTTTTCTTTCATCTTGTTTATGGTTTCCTTTGCTGTGTAAAAGCTTTTAAGTTTAATTAGGTCCTATTTGTTTATTTTTGTTTTTATTTTTAAATTGTTGAGATGTAAGAGTTCTTCAGTGTTATAGATATAAGTGCCTTATCAGATATATGATTTGCAGACATTTTGTCCCATTTTATGGGTTGTCTTTTTACTTTCTTTTTAAAATTATTTTATTTTATTTTATGTATTTTTTGGCCATGCCATGCAGGCATGTAGGATCTTAGTTCCTTGACCAGGGATTGAACCCACGCCCCCTGCATTGGAAGTGCGGAGTCTTAACCACTGGACCACCAGGGAGTCCCTGTCCTTTTACTTTCTTGATAGTATGTTTTGAAATTCAAAAGTTTTTGATTTCATGAAATCCAATTTATTAATCTTCTTCTTTGGTTGCCTGTGCTTTTGGTGTCGTATCTGAGAAACCATTATCTAATCCAAGGTCACGATGATTCCCTCCAAGTTTTCTTCTAATAGTTTTATAGTTTTAGCTCTTATATTTAGGTCTATGATCCATTTTAAATCAATTTTTGATAATAGTGTGAGATATGGGTCCAACTTCATTTTTTTGCATATGGGTGTCCAGTTTTCCCAGCACCATTTGTTGAAAAGACTATTCTTTTCACATAGAATGATCTCGGCAACTTTGTTGAAAATTGGTTGTAAATGTGAAGGGTTTACTTTTGGACTCTCAATTCTATTCCACTTGTCTATATATCTTGCTCTTTGCCAGTACCACACAATCTTGATTACCATAGCTTTATTGTAATTTTTAATATGGGAAGTGTGAGTCTTCCAATTTTGTTCTTCTTTCTGAGATTGTTCTATCTATTCTTGGTCACTTAAATTTCCACATGAATTTTAGGACAATCTCATCAATTTCTGCAAAGAAGCTAACAGTGTTTTTTTTTTTTTTTTTAAAGGAATTCCTTTTATTTTTATTTATTTTATTTATTTATTTATTTATTTATTTATTTTTTGCTGTGTTGGGTCTTCGTTTCTATGCGAGGGCCTTCTCCAGTTGTGGCAAGCGGGGGCCACTCTTCATCATGGTGCGCGGGCCTCTCATTATCTTGGCCTCTCCCGTCGCGGAGCACAGGCTCCAGACGCGCAGGCTCAGCAGCTGTGGCTCACGGGCCCAGTTGCTCCGCGGCATGTGGGATCCTCCCAGACCAGGGCTTGAACCCGTGTCCCCTTCACTAGCAGGCAGACTCCCAACCACTGCGCCACCAGGGAAGCCCTAACAGTGATTTTGATATGGATCATGTTGAATCTGTAGGTCAGTTCGGGAGTAATGCCATCTTAAGAATACTAAGTCTTTCAATAGATGAACATGGGATGTATTTCCATGTATTTAGTTCTTCTTTAATTTCTTTCAGCAAGGTTTTATACAGGCTAACTTACTTTTGATAGGCTATGTGTACATAACCACTGATGCTTCAAATTCACTTGAACAGATGGAAATAGTAATAATGGTTTATAAGAACTCTGCTCTCCTTCTTGGCCTCGGAGTAATTTTGAGTTGACAAGGTTAGAAAACTGTGTGAAGTTGATGTTACCAATGAGGATGACTACTTTTATCTACCAAGTACAACTGTCGATAGGATTAAGTCTATCTCAGTGGTGTTGGATTACATAATATTGGGCATGCCACAGGTCATTTGGGGATTATAAGAGCCTTATTAAATTAGTACTGGTCTGGACGACTGGATAGGAAGAAATTATTTTTTGGTTTGTTAATGACCTCTGTAGTCATTATTTCAGATTGTCCCATTGTTATTTTCAATTTTGAATCACATATGTCCCTCATCTAAACCAACCTTAGTTGTCCTTGTGAAGGGCTTTTACTCTCCCAACTTCTGACTTGTGAGAGCTTTATTCAGTCACTTCCTTACCCTTAGCATCTGCACTTGTTTCCTAGACCAAGTTGCCTATTGCCTCATATCTTGGAATACAGTAGTGGCCAGCCCCATTTTGTCTTTGTGAATCCATTCTCTTTCTCTATAATCTATTCTAGGATGTGCTGCCATGTTAGATTTTGCACATTTTCAACTTCATAATGGGTCTTTAGGCAACACAGAATCCACATAAATTCTTCAATGGGAGAAGAGAATTGCAAACTCTTGATTCTGGCTTATAATGGTTTTCAAAATATAGCTCTAATTTGCTCATTTCTATCAATTAAGATTGTGTTTGCCTACCAATAAAAAAAAAATTAACAAAGGCTTAAAGAAACAGTGGGTTTATTTATCTCACATAGAGAGTGTCTCATGTTGGGCAGTCCAGAGCTAGCCCTGAAGTATCATGGACTCAAGTGCCTTCCATTTTTCTTCAGCATTCTTAAGTATATAGGCTTCATCTTCATGCTCAGATACTCATGTTCCAAGATTACGTCTACACCACCTTCACCTTCATATCTGTGTTTTGAGTATGAAGAAAGAAAGGGAGAAATGGGCATCAGTAGGCCATTGGTAAGAAGTATGTTGCTTGGACAATGTAGCTGCAAAAGAGGCTTGGAATGAAATTTTTAGGCAAGCAAGGGATAAGGAGTAGGTAAGGAAGATTGTGTCAGCCCAATCCACACACTTTGCCATACCATACAGTTGTTGTTGTTTTAATACTGCACTCCAGTGTCTAAGTTTGCTTAGCTTTATGACAGTGTGTGTTATTTTGGATTGAATGTAATTATATATGCTGGCAAACTATCAGATAATTACATCAAATAATTCCTAGGAAAAGCACAATCAACAGATGGAGTTTACTTTTGAAAACTTCATAGCCACTGTAACTGATTTGTTTGGAGCTGGGACAGAGAAAACGAACACCACACTGAGATATGGGCTCCTCCTCCTGCTAAAATACCGAGAGGTCACAGGTATGAGCAAGATGGTGGGCAGAGTGAATTTCAGAGAAGATATTGGGTCCTCCATCTTATTTCTCTTAGAGAAGCTTTACTTTTGAAATTTCTGTGCCACCAGCTATAAGTTTAAAATTAAAATATTTAAAAAAGGTTAAAAGTGAGACAAATTTGTACAACAGGGGAGAAGGACTGAGAAAAGTGAAGACAGTGTGAGCAGTAGCAAAGGCAGTAAAGCTATGGGTTTCATCAATAAAAAATTCTGGATACGTGTCTGGACTTCATGGGAAGGGATTTGAAGCAGGCACAGCCAGCATAAATTGGCCTAGGATTGATTATTAGTTTTCTTAAGAGTCCACTTTGAATGGTAGGTACGTTTTTGCAGAAATCTTTCCTTATTCTGAATATGCAGCATTCTAATGCTAGGTTAGGGAAGATGGGAACTATATTTGTTGAAGTATAGCATAAATTCTAGAAATTTGGTAAGAAAGGCTGAGAAAATTTCCACAGTCTGGGAAGTTCTTTACAAGATTAGATTTAGAAAAAGATATATGCTATTTAGACAAAAGAAGTGCCTAACGGAATTTTTTCCCTTTTTGAACAACTTTAATTTTTACCATTTTATTGAGATATAATTAACAAATATAAATTTATATATTTAAGGTGTACAACATGATTTCATATTGTGAAATCAAATTGTGAAATGATTTCCACAATCAAGCTAATTAACTACTCTTAGCAAAGTTCAAGTATACAATACAACATTGTTAACTATGGTCACCATGTTGTATTGATACTTTAGATCCCCAGAACTTGTTCATCTTATAACTGAAAGTTTGTACCCTTTGACCAACATCTCCCCATTTCCCCCATCCCAGCCTCTGACAACCACCCCTCCACTCTTTGTTTCTATGAGTTTGACTTTTTTATATTTCACATGTAAGTTAGATCATGCAGTATTTGTCTTTTTGTGTCTGGCTTACTTTTTCTTAGCATAATATCCTCCAGGTTCATTCACGTTGTTGCAAATGGCAGGATTTTCACCTTTATTGGCTGAATAATATTCTGTTGTATACATCATCTTTTCTTTATCTATTTATCCATTGATAGACACTTAGGTTGTTTCCATATCTTGGCTATTGTGAATAATGTTGCAGTGAACATGGGAATGCAGATATCTCTTTGAGATACTGATTTCATTTCCTTTGGATATATACCCAGAAGTGAAATTGCTGGATCATATGGTAGTTCTGTTTTTGATTTTTTGAGGAACTTTTATGCTGTTTTCCATGATGGCTGTACCAGTTTACATTTCCATCAACAGTGTATAAGGGTTTCCTTTTTTCCACATCCTCACTAATACTTGTTATCTCTTGTCTTTTTGGTAATAGCCATACTAACAGGTGTATGGTGATATCTCATTTCCCTGATGTTGAGTACCTTTTCGTATACCTGTTGGCCATTTGTACATCTTCTTTGGAAAAATGTTTATTCAGGTCTTTTGCCCATTTTAATTGGGTTATTATTACTGTTATTATTATTAGCTATTGAGTTGTTTGAGTTCCTTATATAATTTGGATATTAACACCTTGTCAGATATGTGGTTCACAAATATTTTCTCCTATTCTGTAGGTTGCCTTTTCATTTTGTTGATTGTTCCTTTTCCTGTGTAGAAGCTTTTTTGTACTGATGTAGTCTTACTTGTTTATTTTTGCTTTTATTGCCTGTGTGTTTGGTGTCATATCAAAAATTATTGCCAAGACCATGTCAAGGAACTTTTCCCCTATGTTTTTTACGAGGAGTTTTATGATTTGAGGTCTTACATTTAAGTCTTTAATCCATTTTGAATTAATTTTTATGAATGGTGTAAGATAAGGATCAAATTATATTCTTTTGTATGTGAATATCCAGTTTTTCCAGCACCATTTATTGAAGAGACTATCATTTTCCCACTGTGTATTCTTGGCACCCTTGTCAAAGAGAGTTGACTGTAGATACATGGATTTACAGATCTTTCTGAACTTACAATGGGGTTACATCCCAGTGAACCCATTTTAAGTTGAAAATGTTATATGTCAAAAATGTGCTTAATACATCTAACCTACTAAATAGCATAGTTTAGTTTAGCCTACCTTAAACATGCTCAGAACACATACATTAGTCTATAGTTGGGCAAAATCATCTGCCACAAAGTTTATTTTATTATAAAAATTGAATATCTCATGTAATTTATTGAATACTGTACTGAAAGTGAGAAACAGAATAGTTGTATGGGTACAGAATGTGGTTGTAAATGTGTTGGTTGTTTATCCTCATGATTGCATGGCTGACTGGGAGCTGTGGCTTGCTGCTGCCACCCAGCATTATGAGAGTATCATACTGCATATTGATAGTCTAAGAAAGGACCAAAATTCAAAATTCCAAGTACAGTTTCTACTCAATGCATATGGCTTTTCTACCATTGTAAAGTGGAAAAAACCGTAAATGGTACTGTCATAAGTTGGGGACCATCTGTATTTCTGCTGTATTCATTATGTTCCATTGATCTATATGTCTGTTTTTATGCCAGTATTCTACTGTTTTTATTACTGTATCTTTGTAATATAGTTTAAAATCAGAAAGTGTAGTGCCTCCAGCTTTGTTTTTCTTTCTCAAGATTGTTTGGTTTGTTCAAGGTTTTTTTGTGGTTCCATATGAATTTTAAGATTTCTTTTTGTGTTTTGGTGAAAATGTCATCAGAATTTTGATAAGGATTACATTGAATCAGTAGATTGCTTTAGGTAATGTGGACATTTAGAGAATATTCATTCTTCTAATCCATGACTGCAAAATATCTTTTTATTTGTGTTCTCTTTAATTCTTTTTTTTTTTTTTTTTAAATTTTATTTATTTATTTATTTATGGCTGTGTTGGGTCTTCGTTTCTGTGCGAGGGCTCTCTCCAGTTGCGGCAAGTGGGGGCCACTCTTCATCATGGTGCGCAGGCCTCTCAC
Source organism: Balaenoptera physalus (assembly GCF_965194825.1). NCBI lineage: Eukaryota > Metazoa > Chordata > Mammalia > Artiodactyla > Balaenopteridae > Balaenoptera > Balaenoptera physalus. The sequence goes on along the minus strand of NC_138893.1, from coordinate 55,514,100 downwards.
CATCGCGGCCTCTCTTGTTGCAGAGCACAGGCTCCAGAAGCGCAGGCTCAGTAATTGTGGCTCACGGGCCCAGTTGCTCCGCGGCATGTGGGATCTTCCCAGACCAGGGCTCGAACCCGTGTCCCCTGCATTGGCAGGCAGACTCTCAACCACTGCGCCACCAGGGAAGCCCTCTTTAATTCTTTTTAATCAGTGTTTTATAGTTTCTGATGTACAGACCTTTCACCTCTTTGGTCAAATTTATTACTAAGTGTTCTATTCTTTTTGATGGTTTTATAAGTGGATTATTTTTATCATTTCTCTCTCAGATAGTTCATTGTTAGCATATAGAAACATAACTGACTTCTATACACTGAGTTGTATCTTGCTATTTTACTGAATTTGTTTATTAGTTCTAACAGTTTTTGGTGTAGTCTTTAGGATTTTCTATATATAAGATCCTATCATTGTAAATAAAGACAATTTAACTTCTTCCTTTACAGAATGGATGCCTTTATTTTTCTTGTCTAATTGCTTTGGCTAGGACTTCTAGTACTATGTTAAATAAAAATGGGGAGAGTAGGCATCCTTGTCTGGTTCCTGATCTTAGAAGAATAGTTTATAGTAATATTAATCAAAGAATTATATTTGCTTAATTGGAATAATATCAGAAAACACCTTTTGATAAAAATCCATCAATGTTGGTATAATTGGGTTAAAATATTCCTTAATAAACTGAGAGTTAAAAGGTTCTGGCTCAGAAGAGCAGGAACAAAATGGTGGGGTCATAATTTCAGGTACTGTTTGTTTCCCACTCACACTGGATTAAAAACATCATGCTGTACATTTCATTTGGTCTCCAATATTCATTAAAAATTATAAATGGTTTTAAATAAATACAATTATACAGCTAATATATTTTACCTCTTAAAAACAAAAAGAATAGCTTATAGCATTTACCTTTTTTTGGTTAACCATCCACTCTTCCCTTTACTTATTTATTTATTTTAAAATTAAATGCTTTATTGAGGTAACATTGGTTTATAACATTATATATGTTCCATGTGTACAACATCACATTTTGTATACACCGCAGTGTGCTCACCACCAAAAGTTTAGTTTCCATCCGTTCACCATACCGTTGACCCCCTTAACCCATCTTGCCCTCCCTCCACTCTGCTTCCCTTCTGGTAACCACTACTCTGTTCTGTGTATCTATGTTTTTGTTTTTGGTTTGTTTGTTTGTTTGTATATTCCACATGTGAATGGAACCATACAGTATTTGTCTTTCTCTGACTGGCTCATTTCACTTAGCGTAATACCCTCAAGGTCTACCCATGTTGCAAATGGCAAGATTTCTTTCTTTCTTTCCTTCCTTTCTCCCTCCCTCCCTCCCTCCCTCCTTCCCTCCTTCCTTCCTTCTTTCCTTCCTTCCTTCCTTCCTTTCTTTCTTTCTTTCTCTCTCTCTTTCTTTCACTGAGTAGTATTGCATTGTATATATACCACATCATCTTTAACCATTCATCTGTTTATGGCTACATAGGTTGTTTCCATATCTTGGCTATTTTAATGCTGCAGTGAACATACGGGTGCATATATCTTTTTAAATTAGTGTTTTCATACTTTTTGTATAAATACCCAGAAATGAAATAGCTGGATCCTGTAGTAGTTCTATTCTTAATTTCATTAGAAATCTCCATACTTTTCCATAGTGGCTGAACCAGTTTACATTTCCACCAACAGCATATGGGGATTTCTTTGTCATTGACTTTTGGCAGTTTTAATATAATGTGTCTTGGAGAAGGTCTTTTTGCATTGAGGTAATTAGGTGTTCTCTTAGCTTCATGCACTTGTATATCCAGTTCCTTTCCCAGGTTTAGGAAGTTCTCAGTTATTATTTCTTTAAATGAACTCTCTGTTCCCTTCTCCCTCTCTTCTCCTTGTGGGATACCCATCATCCTTATGTTGTCCTTCCTAATGGATTCCAATAGTTCTTTTAGAATTTCTTCAATTTTTTTTAACACCTTATTTCTCTCTCCTCTTCAACCAGAATCATGTCTAGATTTCTATCTTCAGGCTCCCTAATTCTCTCTTCCATGGGGTGCCCTATTTCCAGTGCTTTGTAACAGCGGTCCCCAACCTTTTTGGCATTAGGGACAGGTTTCGTGGAAGACAGTTTTTCCACGAACGGGGGCGGTGGGTGATGGTTCAGGCAGTAATGTGAGTGATGGGGAGCGATTGGGATTGGCAGATGAAGCTTTGCTCACTGGCCCACCACTCACTTCCTGTTGTGCGGCCCGATTCCTAACAGGTGGCCCAGGGGTTGGGGACACCTGCTTTATAATGTGTTCTTCATCTCGTTTATTGCATGCTTTAGCTCCAGATTTTTTTTTTTTTAATGTTTCAGTCTCTTTGGTAAGGTATTCTTTCTATTCATTAATTTCATTCCTTAACTCATTGAACTGCCTGTCTGAGTTTTGCTCTATCATGTTGAGTTTGAGTTTCTTCACGACAGCTCTCTTGAGTTGTCTATCAATTAGATCTCAATATTCTGTGATTTTCAGTTTGGCTTCTGGAGAATTTTTATGCCATTGTTACGATGGTGCTTGATGAGTTGTTCTTCTACTGGTGCATTTGAAGTAGCAAACACCTTTCTTCATTAGGTAAAGGTGTTTTGTCTTTCTTTTAAACTTGTTTCTAACAATTCAACAGGTTTGTAATTGGAGGCCTTTTTGTTTGTTTGTTTTCAGTAGATGACACTATAGCACAAGTTTTTGGTTTCTCTTACTTCAGCTGCCTCTGGCTATATTTGAGAATTGGCACTTTCCACCCCACTGCCTTTGCCAGAGGTGTTGTTCGGTGCGCTCATTGTCACTACTTATGCCTCATTGTCACTGGTGCTTTGCTGTTGCTGGTATCACTGCTATTGCTGGCATTGCCACCTGGGGCAACAGAACGGCAGGCACCTTGTCCAGGGTCGTCTGGGCTGTGGGCTTCACTGCCGAGGGGGGAGGGTGGGAGTTGGAGGGCAGTTGGAGCTATGGTCACCTCTGCTGCATTAGGGGTTTTCAGGTTCATGGGTGCTGCTGCTGTGGGCGGGAGGGTGGGGGTCCAGAGTTGCAGGTGCTTCCACAGCTGAAGGGACAGAGTCACAGGTCCTGCTGCCACTTCTCAGTTCCTTGTGGCTGTGGGTGCTGTTGTGACTGGGAGGTCAGAATTGTGTGCAATGCCCCCCCTGCTACTCCTGGATTCTCTGGGGCTGTGGGCTTAGATGCCATGGCTGGGTGCCAGGATCTCAGGCATTGCCTCACCTGTTGCCTCCATTCTACCTCCTCTATGTGTTCCAATCCACCCACCTTTAAGTGTAGAGATGTGTGGAATTCTCTGGCATCCTTGTGTGTTGGGCAGAGTTCCCTTTGTTCAGTTATGGACGTTTAACTGGTTGTAGATTGAAGGTGGGGACAAAGGGAGTGTCTCACACTGCTGTAATGCTGATGTCACTCCCCTCACCGTTGAGTATGTTAGCCCTGGGCTTGTTATATACGTTGAGATACATTCCTTTATTTTATTGAGATACATTCCTTCTATACATAATTTGTTGGGAGGAGTTTTTATCATGAAAGGATGTTAAATTTTGTCCACTGTTTTTTCTGCATCTATTGAGATGACAGTATGATTTTTATCCTTTATTCTGTTAATGTGGTGCATCATATTTATTGTTTTGCATATTTTGAACCACCCGTATATCTCAAGGATAAATCCTGCTTAGTCATGGTGTGTGATCCTTCTAATGTGCTCTTGTATTCAGTTTGCTAGCATTTTGTTGAGAATTTTTGCATCTATGTTCATCACACTTCAAAAGGAATTTTATTATTCCAGAAGTCTGAGTCCAGAAAAATGGTGTTTGCCATAAGAATTTCTTTTCAGGTCAATAGTTTTAACTTTTATGAACAATTTTTTTTAAATTAAAAAAATTATCTTTAAGCAAATTATGTTTTTCTGGGTCAGAATCCCATTGAAATGATGATAAATTAATTACAAATGAGAATTATTCCTGAAGAGTCAGGCGATCTCATGTAGGAAAATGGAGGTTTTTTCAGAGAGGGTGCTGGGCACAAGGTTTAGAAAACATCTATTTCAAAATGGACTCGGTGGATAAAGCAGATGGGAGAGGAGACACCAAGAACAAAAGAGAAATGATAAATTGAGGCTTCCCAGTAATTAGAAAATTAATTACTAAGAGTTTGAAACATCTGCCTGAGCATTTGCAATAATTCTAAATTGGCATCTAAAAATTAGGAATTGAAATATGTGTTAAAAGACCAAGAATGTACAAAAGAGTCAACATAATCATAGTTGTCTTACTTGTACAGTATTTACATAGTCATAATGATATAAACAATGAATAGTGATATAATAAAAAATTGTGATATAAATATATTGGGGAAAATTGAGTGAGGGGAAGTTTTGTGTGTGCGTGTGTGTGTGTATGTATCTGTTTGTGGGTACTTATTTTGTATGGGGTGGTGGTTGAGATGTAAGCCCTTATTCACTTACCAGAAAGTTGGGCAGAGTTCCCTTTGTTCAGTTATGGACGTTTAACTGGTTGTAGTTTGAAGGTGGGGACAAAGGGAGTGTCTCACACTGCTGTAATGCTGATGTCACTCCCCTCACCGTTGAGTATGTTAGCCATTGTCTAAAAATGGATAAATCAGGAAATAAAAGTAGTAATTTTTAAAATAAATGTATTTATTTTATTTATTTATTTATTTTTGGCTGCATTGAGTTTTCATTGCTGTGTGCAGGCTTTCTCTAGTTGTGGCGAGTGGGGGCTACTCTTCGTTGCGGTGCGAGGGCTTCTCATTGTGGTGGCTTCTCTTGTTGCAGAGCATGGGCTCTAGGCATGTGGGCTCAGTAGTTGTGGCTTGCAGGCTCTAGAGTGCAGGCTCAGTAGTTGTGGCACGTGGGCTTAGTTGTTCTGCAGCATGTGGGATCTTCCCAGACCAGGGCTCGAACCCGTGTCCCCTGCATTGGCAGACGGATTCTTTAAGCACTGCACCACCAGGGAAGCCCTAGTAATTATTTAGAAATATGAAATTTAAATTTCAGAAGAAACTGCTAGAATGTTTCAAAGTGGCCACCTTTGGGGAGTATGAGGATTAAAGAAGATAGCATTGAAAGTTGCAAATAAATACACACACAACACATGTACAGTCACACAAACCATACATACATATACATCAGTTACAGAATTTGATTTTTAAAATGAAATTAATACTTGATTCCTGTTTTTTCTTTCTGCGAGGACAGTAATTTCTTGAGTTAATAATGTAATATTTATATTTGAAGCATTTCATAATTTCTATTTGTATTAATGATCCTGTATGCTAATATATAGGTGTGCACAGATTTATCTCAGAGCCTAGCTTGTATGAAAGTCATTTGTACCTATATTATGGCAACTCACTCTGTATGTCTAGGTGTCCTTCTGGGCATATAATTGATGTTTATAATGATGTTGGAACACTTTCACAGAGCTTTATGTAACTCTGAATTGGTATGCAAATGTGGTATGTATTTTCCTGTTTTTCCATCAGTCGCACTTGTGTCTTATCAGCTAAAGTCCAGAAAGAGATTGACTGTGTGATTGGCAGACACCAGAGTCCCTGCATGCAGGACAGGAGCCACATGCCCTACATGGATGCTGTGGTGCATGAGATCCAGAGATACAGTGACCTTATCCCCACCAACCTGCCCCATGCAGTGACCCGTGACGTTAAATTCAGAAACTATTTCCTCCCCAGGGTAAGATTTGTTTCTCCTGCTGTGACCTCAATGCTCTTGAAGTTCCCATATTCACAGTGTGGTTGCAATCCTTAAGATGAGAGAATTGCAAAAGTCATGCGTGGGGTAGCCTGATGGGTTTTGTGTTGTTTCCAATTTGTGACTATAAATCTTTATGACAGATCTTGATTATCTGGCTAAGTCTCCCAAATTTGCTCTGCTTCTTTAATATTGTTTCGGCTACTCTTAGCAGTTTACATTTCCAGATAAATTTTAGTATCCATTTGTCAATTACCCAAAACACTCAGCTATGATTTTTATCAGGTTGATATTAAATCAGTTTGGAAAGAATTGACATCTTGACATGTTGAATCTTTCAATTCACAGATACAATTGATTTGGGCTTTCTTTAATTTTTCAGTGCTGTTTTGTTTTCAGTACAGTGGCTTGCACATCTGTTATGTTTTTCTCAGATAAATAATATTTCTGATGTTATTATACATTGTATAATTTTATTTTGTTTTTGTTTTTTATTTTTTGGTCATGCCACGGTGCATGTGGGATCTTAGTTCCCGGACCAGGGATCAAACCCGCGCCCCTTGCATTGGAAGTGCGTAGTCTCAACCCCTGGACCACCAAGGAAGCCCCTACATTGTATAATTTTAAAAATGCCTTTTCCACTTTTTTGCTATATGGAAATATATTTGATTTTATTTTGATGACCTTATATCTAGCAACCTTTCCAAATCCATTTATCATTGCTAATAATTTGTGGATTGATTTGTAATTTTTGTATACACAATTTTGCCACCTGGTTTAATATTTGTTTTATTCTTTATCTTCCAATTCTCATGACTTTAATTTTCTTTATTGCATTATCACACTGGCAGGATTTCCAGGATAGTGTTGAACAGAAGTGGTGATAGTGGCCATTGTTTAATTTATGATATCCAGGAAGAGGTGAGGGCTTAATATCTCATCATTGAGAATGATATTTTATGTATATTTTTGTAAATATTAAAAAAAGCAGATCAGGGAAATATTCCTAATCTTATTTTTGTATGATATTTTGGGATGAACTTTATTTTTTAAGAGCAGTTTTGGGTTCACAGCAATATTAAGCTGAAGATACAGAGATTTCCTATATACTCCCTGCCTCGACACATGCATAGATAGCCTCACCCATTGTCAATATCCTCTACCAGAGTGGTGCATTTTTTACCGTTGATGAGCCTGTATTGGCACATCATTAGCATCCAAAGTTCATCATTTTCATTAGGGTTCACTCTTGATGTTGTACATTCTACGAGTTTGGGCAAGTGTATAATGCCATGTATCCATCATTGTGGTATCATATAGAGTAGTTTCACTGCTCTAGAAATCCTCCGTGTTCTGTATCTTCATCCCTCTCTCCCCCAAACCCCCGGCAACCACTTTATACCCATTGATTAGAAACTCCCCATTTTCCCGTCCCCTGCTCTTCGCAATCTGTATAATTTTTTCATAAACGTGTGTACAAAATTTGACCAAATGTATTCTCTGCATTTGTTTATATGGCATATATTTTATTCTCTCTGTCTCTCTATCGGGGTCTGTGTCTGTCTCTCATATATAAAAAGCTCAATTTGGTTTGCTACATTTTATTGAGAGCATTTGTATTTATATTCACAAGAGACTGGTCTGCAATTACTCTTTCTCAAAGAATTTTTAATCAGACTTCTGATATCAAGGTAATGCTGGCCTCATAAAATAAGGTGGGTAACTTTCCATATTATGGGTATATTTTTATTATATATATATAATTGCCTCCTTTTCTTTTCTTTTGGTGTTTGCTTAGTTCTGTCTTCCCTGTACCTGATAAGTTTTGCTTAAGCTCAGATATTGCATAAGAAAAAAAATGCAGTCTCAGGTGATGTTTATCTTCTTCCAGAAAGTGTTCATCTTTCCTTCACTAGGTGGACAGAATTATATAACACCTCCTGTTTCAGAATTGGATATTAACACAGTCAAATATTGACTGTAGATGCCAGTTTACCTTTCCAAGTTTCTTCTGTCTCTGGAATCTGGAGACTAATTTTTGTCTGCAGCTTTCCAGTGCTTTCTAACACTTGGTTTCTATGTTTATTCAGACTTTCTAGTTGGTATCCTACAAGTTACTGCCATTTGAAGCCTGCATATGTTATTGTACATAAAAATAAGATGACTGAAAAGTCTACTTTGAGGGGAAAAGGATCGTGAGTTTATTAAGGTTGAAATTACTATTGCTATCTTCTGGGGAAGAGGGAATTGTGCATATCTGCATTGTCCCATATGGTAGCCACTAGCCACATGTGCCCAGTGGGTGCCTGAAATGTGATCAGTGCAGCTGAGGAACTGCATTTTAAATTTTATTTACTTTTGATTAGCTCTACTTTAAATATACGTAGCCATGGATCACTGAAAGCTACTGTGTTAGAGCTGATCTAAATTTTTTTTTTTTCCTGAAACGTGGGTTTAGAAATCCCTCCTCCTTAATTCTGCGATACTAAAAACCTGGAAAATTGAAAACAAATATAAGTTTGATGCAGTTTCATTTGGTGGTCAAAACCTTACTTGAACTGAAGTGAATCTATAGTCCTTATTTATGCTACTTTATGTGAATATTCATGTCCTGCTGAAGACATTTGTGAACTGTTGATAAAACTAACCTTGTTTACCTCAAAATGTTGCAAGAATTAAACCAGGTAACATGCAAAATACAAGCTAAAACTATGAGACACTATTTTCATATATCAGTGTGATGAAGTCAAAGGCTGAGAAAACCTTTTATTAGAGAGGATATGTGTAAACAAGTACTTTCAAGTGCCACTGGCAGGATTATAAATAATACATCTTTTTTGGGGGGGACATTTTGGCAATATCTATTAAAAAATAAAATATGGTATCTTATAATGTAAGAATTATAATTCTTAGAATCTACTACAAGTGCTAATGAAGGAATGTCCAAAAAATTCATCCTTGCATCATTGCTTGTAATGAAAAAATATTTTGAGCTATCTAAATGTTCATTAGTAGTGCAATGGCACATTTATATTATGTAGCATGATAAGGCAGTTGTATATGTGTTGACATGGGACAATATCTAAATTATTATTATTTTTAAATTAATTAATTAATTTATTTTTGGCTACGTTTGGTCTTTGTTGATGCACGCGGGCTTTCTCTGGTGACGGTGCGCGGGCTTCTCATTGCAGTGGCTTCTCTTGTTGTGGAGCACAGGCTCTAGGCACACGGGCTTCAGTTGTTGCAACACGCGGGCTCAGTAGTTGTGGCTCGCGGGCTCTAGAGCGCAGGCTCAGTAGTTGTGGCATACGGGCTTAGTTGCTACACGACATGTGGGATCTTCCTGGACCAGGGCTCGAACCCATGTCCCCTGCATTAGCAGGCAGATTCTTAACCACTGCGCCACCAGGGAAGTCCCTAACTTATTTTAATTAAAGAAAAAATCAAGATCCACTGGATGCTTGTCACTGGGTAAAAAAAGAAGAAAGTGATAAGTGGCATAAATGTATATAGGATTATCTGCCTGATATGCATAATATCTCTGGAAGGTATATAACTAGTTGGTGGGAATGGTTGTTTTTGGAAAGTCTAAATAAGTTTGTGTAGTTAGATGGGAAGGAGACTTACTTTTTACCATATGTGCTTTTTGTGACTTAATGTATTCCTCTATTTTTTACTTGCGGTATAAGTTATGTAGAAGAAAAATCACCTTTCTAAGTGTAGAGTCTAAAGAGTTTTGACCAGTATGTGAAGTTATGTAACTACCACCACAACTAAGATATAAAACATTTTCATCATCTCAAAGAGTTTCCTTATTCTCCTTTTGCAAACAATCCATTTCCCCCAGTTCTTGCCCTTGGTAACCACTGATCTGCTTTTGGTCCTACAGTTTTGCCTTTTCAGGAGTGCAATATAATGTGACATAAATGAAATAACTTGTAATCAATATATGCCTTTATCTCTTTTTTATGTGGCAGAATATGTTTGAGATTCATCCTTGTTATTGCATGTATCATTGGATTATTCCTTCTTTATCGATGAGTAATCCATCATGTGGAGTGCCACAAATTGTTTATTCATTAACTAATTGATGGATATTTGGGTTGCTTCCAGTTTTGGGCTATTTGAATAAAGGTGCTTTAAACATTTGCATACAGGTTTTTGTGTGGACATAAATTTTCATCTCTTTTGGGTAAATACCGAGGAGTGGGAGTGTTGCTTAAATGTTTAATTTTATTTAAAAAACCCACCAAACTGTTTTCTAATACGGCTGTGACATTTTCCCTTCCTACTAGCAATATATGAAAGTTCCAATTGCTGGAGGTAGGTACCCTCCAACACTTGCCGTTGTTAGTGTTCTTAAATTTTATTTTATTTTTAATTTATTATTATTTATGGCCTCTGCCCTATTTTTTGTTTTGATTGTTTCTGGTATTTATCGGCATTCCTCCAGCCAGATCACCTGCGTTCTACCCAAAACAATCCAATACGTTTTGAAAACCATTTTGGAGGGGCTGTTCTTGGGTGGTGGTGGGAAAGGGAGTTTTGGCCAGAACGATATTGACTGGTAGGGAAAAAAAAAATTCAGAAAAACACCAAACCAAGTACACGCCTCTCCCCACATACACACCTGTATTTATGTACACGCACACATGGCCGGCCAAGCCGGCCCTTGGGGGCTTTGAACAATCATCTCAACGCCTCTTTCCGTTTCTCTTGTCCTGAGTATGGGTAGGGGCGAAAGGGGAGAGATTTCAAATCTGTAAATATTTTTGAAGCGAAAAAAATAAAACATTTAAAGCATCGTTGTTAACTTTGGTGGAACTGATTGTCTGGTGTGCTAACGCTGGAGGTTTACTCGCTTTTCCGTGGAAGGGCTTGCAGGCGCGCGTCAGACGTCTGGCTCGCCCCACGTGGAAGGTGGGGCGGGGATCAGGGGTTAAAGGTCGGGACCTTGGCGCCGCCCCGTGGAGCCTCACCCCTTTCCGCTCGCTGGTGGTGCCCGTAGGCCCCGCGCGGGCTGAGGCTCAGCCCGGCTGGAATCCAGCTCCGGAGCCCGCGCAGACAGGGCCAGACGGCGGGTGGAGGCAGGCCTCACTGCTGAAGCGGTGGCCTCCCCGAACGCGCTTTTGTGCAGCACAGGGAGTGCCTAGGGGTTGGCGGCAGCGAGGCGCTGTGCGACGTGGTCCAGCCTGTGACACAAGCCTCCCCTTCGAGGGCGCAGGGCAGGTGGGGCGGCGCTGCCTGGACCAGGTATAGCGCCCGACTTGCTCATCCCCCATCCTGGCGCGACAGGCTGGCAGAGCTCGCAGCTCCGGAGCCGGTGGCACAGTTGCGCGTCCTGCGCGGCCGCGGGAACTGGGCGCGGAAAGACGGCCCTTCGCCTGAGGCGTCATGAGGCCGGAGACTAGGCAAAGAAAGCTCGAGAGGCAAAGGCTCCTCCCCACACTGTTGTTTACGGTTTGCATTGTGGCTAAGAGGCCGGGTCGCGGGCAAGCACGTGGCCGCTGGCCCTGAATGGAACCTGGGTGTGCCGTCTGTGTGCCCACCGACTTCAGCGCCCCAACACTTGCCGCCGCACCCTCTAAATTTTAGACACTGAAGTGGTTGTGTAGTGATATCTTATTTAGTTTTACTTCTATTTTCTCGGTGAATAATGATATTTGGCTTCTTTTCATGTGTTGATTGGCCATTCGTATGTGTTCACTGATAGTGTTTGCTCAAAGTCCTATTTTTTATTGGGTTGTTTGCTTTATTATTTAATTATTGCAGTTCTTTATATATTTTGTATGCAATCCCTTTGTCATGTCTCAGTGTTGTAAATGTTTACTCCCAGTTTGTGTCTTTTTCTTTCTTTATTTGGTTTCTAAGAATGTCTTTCAAGAAACAGAAGTTTAAAAAAAAAGCATAGTTTAAAATTTTTATGAAGTCCAGTTTATCAATTATTTCTCTTATGAGTTGGGCTTTTGTGTCATATTTATTTTCCAGCACATGCTATCAAATATTTATGCTTTTCTTTTTCAAGTTTTATACTTTTAGCACTTATATTTAGCTCTATGATCCATTTAAAGTTCATTTTTACTTATGGAGTGAAGTAATGATTATATTTCATTTCTTTTCTTTATGGTTATCTACTTGTCCCAGCACCATTTGCTGAAAATGTACCTGCTTTTAAAATCTTAAAGTAACATTTTCCTGTATTATTTGTTTTAAAATATACAAGGCAATAATTTTAAAAACAAAATTATAGACCTTAAATACAATAAACTTAGGGGGTGCAATTACCCCCAATTTTGAATTTAAAAGATTTAAAAATTTAAATAGTATTTAAACGTACAATGGATATATATATATGAAATATATATGAAATTGTGTATGTATCTATATTTTAACTACCTGTCTATCTATCATCTGTCTATCACACTTAACACCTAAGTACTTCAGTGTGTATCTTCTAAGAACAAGTGAACAAGGACTTTATCTACATAACAATAAAAGCATTCACACTAAAGGAATTATCATCTATGCAATATTTTTTTCTTATATATATATATATATATATATATATATATACTATAATTACATTTTCTCAATTATCCTAAAATATCTTGTGTAGCTTTTTTTGAGGGGGCATCTAGTGTCCAATCAAGGAACAAGTATTTAATTTGATTATCTGCCCCTTTACTCCCCTGTTATCAAGAACAGTTCCTTTTCCTATGTTTATTTCATTTTAATACATTGACAGTTTCGAAGAGTCCAGGACAATTTTCATGTTAAACGTTCCTCAGTCTGGCTTTATGTGATTCTTTTCTTGAGATTAGATTCCAGTTGTGTGTATTTGGCAAGAAAATTACTTAGGTGATGTTGTGTATGTCCCACTGCATCACATTTCGGCTGAAGACATGTAATGTCAGCTTATCCCATTATGGGTGATGCTAAGGTGATCACTTATTAAGGAGAAATCTGCCATATCTCTCCATTGCTGAGGTTCTGTTTTCATAGGTAATTAATTAAAAATCTATGGCATGGTACTTTAAGACCTTGTGAATATACTGTTTCCCAAATCATTCATCCAACAGGTTTAGCATTAATTGATGATCTTTACCTGAATTGTTGAAAAATGAGAATTTTTCTAATTTTATCATCTCTCTTTGTTTTTTTAATCTAGAATTCATCTATAACTAAGTGTTCCCCCCACATTTTAAAATTAAGGGAAACAAATTTCATCCCAAAGATAAATGCTTAGTAGTTGTTAGTGTACTTGTTGATATTATCTAAGAAGTCACTTTTCCTCTTGGGAAAATTTTCTTTCTTACTGTAGTAAAATAAGTATAACATAAAAATGACCATTTTAGCTATTTTAAAGTGTTCAATTCAGTGAAATTTAGTACATTCACAGTGTTGTGCAACCATAGCTACTATCTAGTTCCAGAACATTTTCATCACTGCAAAAGGAAATCCGCCACCCGTTAAGCAGTCATTGCCCATTCCTCACTCCTTCCAGCCCCCGACAGCCACTAATCTGTCTCTGTCTGTATGGATTTGCCAGATGCCATTTTTAATCAGATCAGACCTCTATTTTAAAAAGCCCTATGAACAGATTCCAAATACATCTGACTTTTCAAGAGCCCTCAGAGGCTTCCATTTTAAACTATAATCCACAAATGAGATGTAAGAAAGCTGAAATGATGAAATAGAGCCAAGGGTGGGATACAGACAGCAGTGTCCAAACATTGTGATAAGTAAAGGGGATTCAGAGATCTAGCACCCAAGTAACCAAGTTCTCAGTACTTCAAATGCTATTGGAGGCCACTTTAGTAACATCGCTGCCACTGGTCTTAAACTCATCCCTGTTTATTACTTGGTCTGTCTGTCTGGAATTGCCGCTGCCCTTCTTTGGACCTGGGACTCCTCATCTCTAGATCAAAAGATGGCACTAAATGACTTGTAACATTTCTACCGCTCCACGACCTCTTTATAATTCATTTATCTTCATCTTTCATTCCAGGGCATGACTATAGTAACATTGCTGAGTTCTGTGCTACATGATGACAAAGAATTCCCCAACCCAGAGGTGTTTGACCCAGTCCACTTCCTGGATGAGAGTGGCAACTTTAAGAAGAGTGACTACTTCATGGCTTTCTCAGCAGGTAATAAAAATGAATTTCCTTAGGTACTTAGGGAACAAGACACCTTTCTGGAATTGGTTGGAACTTAATGATGCCCACCCTGGGGCTGGTAGAAAGGCTCTTTGTCCATGATCACGAGCACCACTCCCAATGCCCATGCGCTTCCTCCCCTCACCATACATCCGCAGTATTGGAACTTCAGGGAGGTGACCCAGTTCTTCCAAAGTGAGAAAGCTAGAAAATAGGTTGATTGAATTATGCCTCTAGCTGTATCACTGAGCTACCTAAGAGCTCCTCTTAGCAGGTGAAACTCATTTAGACTTTCCTTGGCTGCCATGAGAAACGTACATAAGTTCACAAGTTTGAGTATTTGCTATGTGATACCCCTGACTCCGCAGGCTGAGCTCTGGGGTTAAAAGTATCCACAAGCACAGAATGGGCACTAAAGTGGCTCACATCCTAGTTAGGGAAACAGATTAGTAAAGAGAACATTGAATAGTGCTGTGAGAGAGGAAAGCACAGGCTGCTCATGAGATCAGAAGGGGAAGCTGCCTGTTTTCTGCTCACTCATTCGCCACAGTGAGGCATAAAATGGAATAAGGAACGTTCAAACAGAAGAAAGCGAATTTGAGCTGCCTCACAGGAGCAAAGTAAGGAGAGAGGGCAGGGCACTTTCACAGGAGCAGGACATTTCCTCTAGATTGAGAAGGTCAGAACCTGCCAACTGCAGTGTCAGGGAGTTCTTGGGAATGCGGCAGGATACTCTGCAGTGCTTCCAGAGCACCGTGATCTTCCTCCACTCATGATCTAAGTCTTGGATATTGGGTCCCCACAGCTACAGTGTGTGCTGAGTCTCTGGCCACGGACTCACCTTCATGTATTTGATGGCTTTTGATGCCTGCTTTGGGTCTTGCTCTGTATATACCAAGGTGTCGAGGACCGAGTCTTCCCTTCAAAAGCACATATTTTAGCATAGCAGAAAAATAAATAGAGAATTATGATTCAAGGTGATTGATGCTTGAAGGTGAAGGAAGGATAAGAGAAATGCATCTTAACCAAATGGAACAGCACAAGACACAGCTAGGAACTTCATGGTGTGTTGGAGATTGATGAAGAGTGGATATGGCTAGCGTTGAGAGTAGATGGTATGAAGAATGGACGGAATGATACGGAGCATCGTGCTGGGAACAGGATATAAAGGGCCAGCTCAACCCATTTGGACCTCATCTCATGAAACAGATGGGAGTGACATTTAATATTTTCAAGTGGGAGAGTGACACATTTAGACATGTGATTTTGAAAGCACATGAAGGAGAAAAAACCTTTGGCTGAATTTTGTGCCAGAGGTAGAAGGGGAAACACATATATATGAGTTCCCTCCTCTCAGTCCTTCTTCTTTCAACTCATCTGGACAAGCAGAGTGGGGGTGTTTCTACAAAGATTATTGGAAATGGAAAAGAGCAGTTATAATGTGGGAATGCATGATGAAGTGCTTGATGTAGAGCTGACACTCAATAAATATTTGTTGAATGAAAGGTTCCCATGAAGATATTAGGTGAATAGCGAGTGTGTCTGTCCTTCTGTCCATCTGCCTATCTAACCATCCTTCCAGCCCACCATCTGTTCAGTCATTCTTATATTTTGTGACAGTTCAAAACACAGTGTTCAAGGAACAGATACCCTATGTGTGTTATTTTTGGGAAAACAAAATTGTATGGGAGAAGGCCTGGTCCGCATGGAGCTGTTTTTATTCCTGACCAGCATTTTACAGAAATTTACCCTGAAATCGGTGGTTGACCCAAAGGACATCAACTCCACCCCAATTTCTAGTGGGTTTGGCCGTGTTCCGCCCTCATACCAGCTCTGCTTCATTCCTGTGTGATGAAGGGCAGACTATCCGGCTGCTGCCGTGCTGTTGTCTGTAACTCACTCTCCTCTGGGGCGTCAGTCACCTCCTCCTCGCTACCAGGGATGCTGTTTCTGACCTCCCATCTCATATCTCCACATTCTCTCAATATCCAGCAAATCTCCAACCTCCATTAAAAGAAAGTTTACTGGGCTTCCCTGGTGGTGCAGTGGTTGAGAATCTGCCTGCTAATGCAGGGGACGCGGGTTCGAGCCCTGGTCTGGGAAGATCCCACATGCCGCGGAGCAACTGGGCCCGTGAGCCACAACTACTGAGCCTGCGCGTCTGGAGCCTGTGCTCCGCAACACGAGAGGCCGCGATAGTGAGAGGCCTGCGCGCCGCGATGAAGAGTGGCCCCCACTTGCCACAACTAGAGAAAGCCCTCACACAGAAATGAAGACCCAACACAGCCAAAAATAAAATAAATAAATAAAAATAGTAAAACCCCTCCCTAATTAAAAAAAGAAAGTACATTAGAAATAGTTTAAAAAAAAAAAGTTTACTGAGTTTTACTGCACAGATGTATGTGCTGTCTTTATATTCTGTAACACTTGTACTGACTGCCACATGTGCTCATACTTACCTAAGAGTTGGTACTATGTTATCACTGTGAAACAGAGTGGAATGATTCGTGTAAGCCAATACATGGCCATTTGTCCTCCACGTGTTCGAAATAAAAAGCGTCAGTATTTGCTGAGCCAGTCTCAGACTTTCCTTCTTTTGTACCTAATGCAGGTAAGAAATGATAGAAAATGGAGTCCAAAGAGAGCATGCTTGTCCTCATAATGATAAGCACGGAGAGGGACAAAGGGGAAGAGGGCAGAAAAACTCTTTTTGCTGAGTGTCACCTAGACTTACTTGAGGTTTGGATTTGAAAATGAGAGAAATTGTGTCCACGAGCAGCTCCAGCCTGTAGGGGAATAGTGAGATCAGCAGTTGGGAGGAATGAACAATAAGTGTTGGAATTCATTCCTCTGGTTTGGTGTTACTGTGAACACCAAATAAAGATATGAAACGTTCACATTACTTTGTGTTTCAAACTTACAGTCAAATATTAACCTATGTTTTCATATTTCTAATCATGTGTTCTAAGGGTTATTCTTTTCTCTCTGAACAAGAACAGAATCCCTAGAAGGAGTCATGAGATTCTATTTTTTTCTACATTCCATCACACATTGTTTTATACTTAACATAAGTGATGGCAATATGATGCTATGATTGTGAACTTTTTAGTCTAGTGACATCTCCGAAGTGTAGGCAACTGGGAGATAAAGAATATCTTTGGGACTTATCCCTGAAACGCCAGTGGAAATGAGAATTAGAAATTTCTACTGCATCAGTATTAATTTCTTGATTTTGAAGGTTTTATTATAGTTATATAGGGGATTTGCCTTCTTTTAAGGAAACATTTACTGAAGTAATTCAGGTCTTTGGAATCAGGTCAGCAATTTACCCTCAAATGGTTCAAAGTAAAATAATTCTTTGTACATACTACCGAGTTTTCTCTCTGAGACTTGTATTTGTTTAAAAAAATGTATGAAGCTAAATATTGGCTTATATTCAAAATAAACTAGTTTTTCACCTATGAAGACTCATTATTGCCAGTGGACATCTGAAAAAGTGCTCAGCAACATTAAGCTTCATGGAAATGCAAATTAAAATTTTAATGAGATATTCTTGTATAGCCATCAGAATGGTTAAAATGAAAAAAAAATTATACTAAGTGTTGGCAAGAAAGCGAAACAATTGGCATTCTCAGGGTAAAACTGTAAATTGGTTCAATCATTTGGACAATTATTTGGCAGTATTTATTGGAAGTAAACACATGCATGTCCAGCAGTTTCACTTGTAGTTACGTAATTAACAGAAATGTAATACATTGTGATATGAAGAAGGTATGTATAGGGATGCACGTAACAGCACCAATAAAAATAGCCCCACACCAGGAGAAACTGAAATGTCCATAACAGTACAGTGGAAAAAATAAATTATGAAATTCTTTTTTTATGATCTGTGTCTTGGTTACACAGAAATATTCACATTGTGTTAGTGTGTTGACGTGCACATTTAGAACATGTGTATTTTTCTCAATGTATGTTATGCTTCAATTAAAACAATTGTTTAAAAGCAAATAGATCTACAGAAGAAATATTTGAGCAGTAATTTCAGAGAATTTCCCAAAATTAATGTCAGACACCATGCCACAGATTCAGGAAACTCAGAGAACATCAAGTAGGAAAAATACCCCAAAGTCTACATGTAGGCACATCATATTCAAATGCAGAATATAAAGACAAAGAAAATATCTGAGAGAAGCCAGAGGAAGAAAACATCTTACCTACAGAGGAACAGGATAAGAATTATACTGGGATTCTCTTCAAAATCTATGCAAGCAGAAAGAGAGTGGAGTGAAATATTTGAAATATTTAAAAGAAAAAAACCCCACCAACTTTGATTTATGTAGCCAGTGAAATTATCTTTAAAAGTGAAGGAGAAACAAGCACTCTCAGACAAACAAAATTGAGAGAATTTGTCTCCAGTACTTGACTGGCAAGAAATATTAAAAAGTTTTTCAGAGAGAAGAAAAATAATATAGGTTAAAAAAACCTCTAATTTACATAAACAAAGGAAGAGCATTACAGAAGAAATGATGGAAGAAATAATGGAAGGTAACATAACACTTTTTATTATTCTTAATTGAATAGTAAGAATATTAATATTGAATATTAAGAAAATTAATATTAAATTGAATACTGATAATATTAATTCTCTTTATTATTCTTAATTGAATAGTTTATTTGCAATAAGAACAGTAATGTATTTTGTGATTATAGCTTATGGATAAATGAAATAAATGAGAGCAAAGATATTAGTGATGCTAGAGAGTATGTTCTAATAGTATTTTAAACAGAAGTGGCAAGAGTGGACATTCTTGTCATGTTCCTGATTTTAGAGGAAAATCTTTCAGCTTTTCACCATTGTGTATAATGCCAATTGACCTTTACCAGACCCAAGGACAGGACCAGCCCTATTCAGAACAACTCCTGCCAGCTGCACCCTTATGTCTAAAGATCTCCCCTTATAACTGTGCAACAGTTTCCGACCCCAACCAATGTTTACTTAACAAAAACTCTTACTTACTGCCATATCCAATTATAATTCTTGATCAACAACTCATATAACTAATTGTGATCTTGCAGTCTTCCCCTTTATAAGCCTCCATCGTTTTGTAGTCCAGTGGAACACAATTCAAGTGTTTCTTGAGTCTGTGTCTCCTGGGCTACAGTCCTAACAAATTCCCAGTAAACACCTTCCTATTTCAATCAGGTCTTTTCTAAAATTTTGGTTAACACTGTGCATATTTCATTCCATTATTTCTGACAAAGACAGACTCCAAAAGGCAACAGAAGCAGTTGTGTCTGGAAGCAACTGGGAGGCTTGAGCCATAGTTTCTCAAGCCCTCCCCACTAAATCCTTGAGATTGGCTCTTCCCTCAGTTACCTGAGCAAGTTTTACCTCTTTGGTTATGGAGAGGGGAGAATACCTATATTTGATTTCATCTCTTGAGAATCTGTGACCCTTTTTCCTTGGAGTTCAGGGACATCTATTTATTGTGAAGCCTGTTATTTTGTGAACAATCAGTTGGGTGTATATTCAGAGTAACATTTTTGGGGTTTGGTTTTGTTTTTCTACAATCGTTCTTGAGGCAGGTTGAGAGTGCATCACAGTGGGCGTCAGAAAATCTCAGTTTAAATCCTGGTTTTATTAATTATGAGCTATGTGACACTGGACATTTCTGTTTACCCAGAATCTTCCTTTCACTCATTTGAAAAATACAAAATTACAGTCTCTGCCTTCCAGTGTTTATTTTGGTGGGGTAGATGTGGAGTTTCAAGGTAAAAGTCATGTACATTTACTTATACAATTACTTTATCTTTGGTCATTGAAGGTGTTTGAATTAAGTTACTGTTAACCACGAATTCCAAGAATGTAGATCTGGTTGAAATCAAGTGGTGTTTATTTGGGGTTTGTTAGGACTGTAGCCCAGGAGACACAGATCCAAGAAGCACTTAAATTGTGTTCTTCCAAACTACAAAATGGGGAAATTAATAAAGGCAGAAAACCACAAGGGCACATAAATTTTTTGTCAAGAATTAGAATTGTAGATGACAATATGTAAGGATGCTTGTAAGCAAGAATTGGTTGGGGTTTGAAATGGTTACATAGTTGTGAAGGGGGAGGGGAACTTTGAAAATATAAAATTGTAGCAAGCACCTGTTAGCATATATTGTTTTGAAAATGGCTGGTGGAGTCCTTGAGTTTGACACAGTTGGGAATTCAAGTTCTCAGTGATGCAGGAACATGTCTAAACACATCCACAATGACTATGTGGCTTCATTTTGGGTGCCTGAACCATAGTTATTCCATTTTGATTTTTAAAGGATCTTAAATATATCATCATTAACTATATTATGTATAGGCAAATGTAATATTAATACAGTACATTAAAATATTTAAAAACCTTTCATTTTCAAGGACAGAGTGTCCTAGTGTTAGCTATAGCATTACAAGATAAACATTAAAAAACAAAATAAAAAGTCTTAAAATTTGTATGGAGACACAAACGACCCTGAATAGCCAAAGCAGTCTTGGGGGGAAAAAACGGAGCTGGAGGAATCAGACTCCCTGACTTCAGACTATACTACAAAGCTACGGTAATCAAGACAATATGGTACTGGCACAAAAAACAAATATAGATCAATGGAACAGGATAGAAAGCCCAGAGATAAACCCACACATCTATGGTCAACTAATCTATGACAAAGGAGGCAAGGATATACAATGGAGAAAAGACAGTCTCTTCAGTAAGTGGTGCTGGGAAAACTGGACAGCTACATGTAAAAGAATGAAATTAGAACACTCCCTAACACCATACACAAAAATAAACTCAAAATGGATTAGAGACCTAAATGTAAGACCAGACACTATAAAACTCTTAGAGGAAAACATAGGAAGAACACTCTTTGACATAAATCACAGCAAGATCTTTTTTGATCCACCTACTAGAGTAATGGAAATAAAACCAAAAATAAACAAATGGGACCTAATGAAACTTAAAAGCTTTTGTAAAGCAAACTACAAACAAGATGAAAAGACAACCCTCAGAAAGGGAGAAAATATTTGCAAACAAATCAACTGACAAAGAATTAATCTCCAAAATATATAAATAGCTCATGCAGCTCAATATTAAAAAAACAAACAATCCAATCCAAAAATGGGCAGAAGACCTAAATAGACATTTCTCCAAAGAAGACATACAGATGGCCAAGAAGCACATGAAAAGCTTCTCAACATCACTAATTATTACAGAAATGCAAATCAAAACTACAATGAGGTATCACCTCACACCAGCTAGAATGGGCATCATCAGAAAATCTACAAACAACAAATGCTGGAGAGGGTGTGGAGAAAAGGAAACCCTCTTGCACTGTTGGTGAGAATGTAAATTGATACAGCCACTATAGAGAACAGTATGGAGGTTCCTTAAAAAACTAAAAATAGAATTACCATATGACCCAGCAATCCCACTACTGGGCATATACCCAGAGAAAACCATAATTCAAAAAGACACATGCACCCCAATGTTCATTGCAGCACTACTTACAATAGCCAGGTCATGGAAGCAACCTAAATGTGCATTGATAGACGAATGGATAATGAAGATGTGGTACATATGTACAATGGAACATTACTCAGCCATAAAAAGGAACGAAATTGGGTCATTTGCAGAGATGTGGATGGACCTAGAGACTGTCATACAGAGTGAAGTAAGTCAGAGAAAAACAAATATCGTATATTAACACATATATGTGGAATATGAAAAATGGTACAGATGAACTGGTTTGCAAGGCAGAAACAGAGACACAGATGTAGAGAACAAATGTATGGACACCAAGGGGGGAAAGCGGGGGTGGGAGGGGTGGCGGGGGATGAATTGGGAGATTGGGATTGACATGTATACACTAATATGTATAAAATGGATAACTAATAAGAACCTGCTGTATAAAAAAATAAAATTAAAAAATATATATAAGGGAGTAATTTTTAAAACAAAATTATACCTTTTATCTGATAGAATTAGGGGATGGAATTTTCCCCCAGTTTTGTATTTTAAAAAATGTAAATCTAGGGACTTCCCTGGCGGTCCAGTGGTTAAGACGTCACCTTTCAGTGCAGGGGATGCAGGTTCAGTCCCTGGTTGGGGAGCTAAGATCCCACATGCCTCACAGCCAAAAAACCAAAACATAAAACAGAAGCAATATTGTAACAAATTCAATAAAGACTTTAAAAATTGTTCACATCAAAAAAGATCTTTAAAAAATTTAAATCTAAATAACTTTCAAAAAGGTATATATTTTAAATGTGTGTGTATGAAAGTGTGTTGAAATCTACTCTGTCTGTCTGTTCCTCAATACATCATATGTATGTCCCAAGAACAAAGATTTTCTCATTCATGACAGTAATAATATTTGCACTCAGGAGTTATTGTTTATACAATATCGTCTAATACACAACCTATATTTAAATTTTTCCAACTTTCCTAGAATATCTTTTATAGCCTTTCTCTTTGCAATTCAGTCTCCAGTGAAGGAACAAGCATATCATTTGGTTATCTTTTCCCTTTGGTCTCCTGTAATCAAGAACAGTTCTCTTTGTTTCTTTATTTCTTTTCAGTACATTTACCTTTTTGGAGTCCAGGCTAGTAGTCATGTAAAATGTTTGATTGTTTTCTAGATATTAGATTCCAGTTATGATTTTGGTGAGAGAACTATATAGGTAATATGCATGTCCCACTGAATCTCATTGGGGAGGTGAGGGCACATAATATCACTTACCCCATTATTGGTTATGTCAACCTTCTCACTAAATAAAGTGGTATCTCCCAGATGTCTACATTGCAGAGGTTCCATTATTTAATACATAATTAATAAAAATTTATGGCATGGTACTTTAAGACCCTGTGAATATCCTACACCCAAAGCGTTCACCCAACAGCATTAGCATTTATTGATGGTCCTAAGCTGAATTGTTGCAAAACGATAATTTTTTCTATTTTTATCATCCCTTCTGTGTTTTTAAGCTAGGATAATCCATAGTGAAGATCTCCCCCATATTTTTAAATTAAGGGAAACAAATTACACGGCAGTGATAAATACTCCGTAATTGTTATTGTACTTCTTCTCATGATCTCAGAAGAGGTCCTTTTTTATTAGGTCAGACTTCTATTTACAAAAGCCCTGGGAATGGATACTCTGGACATTTCAAGTGCCTACAGAGACTTTCATTTTAAGCCACATGTGAGGTAAATGAAAACTGAAGTAATGAAATAGAGCAGCAGATGGGTACAGACACCAGTGTCCAATCTTGATGAAAGCAGAATGGATTCAGAAGGTCTGGTAGCCAAGCCCCCATGTACTCAGTACTTCAGATGCTATGGGAGGCCACTTTAACAAGATCGCTGCCACTGGCCTTAAACTCATTACTGTTAATTGCTTTGTCTGTCTGGCTTGAAATGCCTCTGCTCTTCTTTGGACCTAGGTTTCCTTATCTGTGGACTGAGTTGCAACGTTTCTTTCAGCTCCATGACTTCTTCATAACACATTCCAGGGCACAACCATATTTACATCTCTGACTTCTGTGCTAGATGATGACAAAGAATTCCCCAACCCAGAGGTGTTTGACCCTGCCCACTTCCTGGATGAGAGTGGCAACTTTGAGAAAAGCGACAGGCAGCAGAAATTTATTTCCTTCAGTATTTCATGGAACAAGATACCTTTCTGAGATCAGATACAACTTACATGGTATCCACTCTGGGGCTGGCAGGCTTGCTCTTTGTCCATGAACAGAAGCACCAATCCCAGTGTCTATGTGCTTCCCCTGCCTCGTGATGCATCATTATTGGGCCAGATCACTGAGGCTTAGAGTTGACCCAGTTCTTCCAAATTGAGAAAACTAGAGTATGAATTGATGAAATTCTTCCCCTAGACACATCACTGAAATATACAAGAGCTCCTCAGAAAGTAAAACTCATTAAGACTTTCCTCACCTGCTGTGAGAAAGGTTCATAACTCCACGACTTCACTGAATATTTCCTATGTGATATCCCTCTCTCCCCAGGCTGAGCTCTGGATGGGCACAAAAGGGCCTCACTTTTCAGTTAGGGAAGCAGATAAGTAAATAGGTCATTGTAATCCAGTACAACTAGTGCTGTGAAAGAGGGAAGCAGACTTCTGGGGGGCGGGGGGTGGAGTTTTGGCAGAGGGAAAAGTGTGCTTCCTCATACTCTCTTATACTCATACCATGGTGGAAGCCACATTATAATAACAGAAATGATATTTGAGGTACTTCAAAGGGGGCAGAGAAAAGAAGAGAAGGCAGGACATTTTAAAGGAGCTAATGAACCATAAGAATAGGACATTTGCTCTAGATAAAGGATGTCAGAACCTTCTGCCAAGTAACCACAGGGTCAGGGAAGCATTGGGAATGTGGCAAAATACCCTGTAATGATTCCAGTGCACCCTGCTCTTCCTCCAGTCATGATCCTATATCTTGAATATTGGATCTCCACACCTGTAATGTGTGCGCCGAGTCATGGACTCCCCTTCCTTTATTCTATGGGGTTTTATTCCTGCTTTGAGTCTGATAGCAACATAAGGACAGAGCCTTCCTTCAAGAACTCATATAACGAGGCTTCCCTGGTGGCGCAGTGGTTAAGAATCCGCCTGCCAATGCAGGGGACACGGGTTCGAGCCCTGGTCCGGGAAGATCCCACATGCTGCGGAGCAGCTAAGCCCGTGTGCCACAACTACTGAGCCTGTGCTCTAGAGCCCGCGAGCCACAACTGCTGAGCCCGCACGCCAAAACTACTGAAGCCCGCACACCACAACTACTGAAGCCCATGCACCTAGAGCCTGTGCTCTGCAACAAGAGAAGCCACCTCAATAAAAAGCCCATGCATCGCAACAAAGAGTAGCCCCTGCTCGCCACAACTAGAGAAAGCCCATGCGCAGCAACGAAGACCCAATTCAGCCAAAGATAGATAGATAGATAAATAAATAAGTTTATTTAAAAAAATAAATATGTTTGATGCTGCACTGAAAAATTTTCTATGAGAAAGCACATGATTTTTTAGAAATTATGAATAGCATTTATGTTTACCATTCTACAGAAAGCTAATGTAAAAGATAGTTCATAATTGCTTCTTAGTTTTCACTAGAAATTAAGGTTTTTAAAGGTTTTCGACTGAAAAAAAAACCCCTCAATGTAAGAGCCATGAGCTGAGCACTATTCAGTGTCTTACTGAAGACTATAGCCTGGAAGACAGCCTCTCAGATACCTCTGAGGAACCCCTCGAAAGAGGTAAAAGAGGAGCCAATATATATATGCATTTTTTGGCTGGGAAATACATGTAGTCAAAATATATTTTGGAGGGCTTCCCTGGTGGCGCAGTGGTTGAGAATCTGCCTGCCAATGCAGGGGACACGGGTTCGAACCCTGGTCTGGGAAGATCCCACATGCCACGGAGCAACTGGGCCCGTGAGCCACAACTACTGAGCCTGCGCGTCTGGAGCCTGTGCTCTGCAACGAGAGGCCGCGATAGTGAGATGCCTGCGCACCGCGAGGAAGAGTGGCCCCCGCTTGCTGCAACTAGAGAAAGCCCTTGCACAGAAACAAAGACCCAGCACAGCCAAAAATAAATATAAAAATAAATTTTAAAATATATATATATATTGGTAAAAAAAATTACTGCTGATAAAAAAAAGAAATTGAGTTAATGATTTTAGTGCTTATATATGGGAAAATGCAAGACTCTGGGGTCCTTAAAATTCTTTCTTAGATATGCACCTTAACTATCTAGGGGCCCATATATCCAAAACACAGAATGCTTAATCCTGAATTCCTTTCAGGGTGTACTTGCAGGTCAGCAACTGCAGTGGCTAATGACCTGATCCTTGTAGAATTGGAATGGAGGGCAACATTCTTTGTTTACAAGGTTAACAATTCTGATTAGTATATGTAATTAAAACTACTAAAATTAATAAGGAAAACATCTTATGCAAGGAAGTTTATTTTTTTTTTAAAGATACAAAGAATAGAAATGCATTTTGTTAAGGGAAAAGAAAGTGAATTTGCCCTGAAGCTGGTTATTTCTTTCTTTTTTTGTTTTGGCTGCGCGGGGTCTTCGTTGCGGCACGCCAGATCTTTGTTGCTGTGTGCTGGATCTTCCTTGTGGCATTCAGAATCTTTAGTTGTGGCATGCGGGCTCTTAGTTGCAGCATGCATGCGGGATCTAGTTCCATGACCAGGGATTGAACCCAGGCGCCCTGCATTGGGAGGGCAGAGTCTTAACCGCTGGACCACCAGGGAAGTCCCTGGTTATTTCTAAATGGAAAAGAAAATAAGGAATGAACTAATATGGAAGTAGAAAGTTGTAGAAGGTTTGTGAGAAAAACAGAAATCTTTAGAAAGGAATTTTATGGGTGGTCAGGACTGGCTAAAACTGAAAAAGTGAATGAGTTTTAATAGTAAAAGCAAGGTGGTGTAAAAGTAGGATTTGTTTTTCTGTTAAGAGGGCAAAGTTTTCTTGGAATATTGATCAACTTTTGATAACAGATTGTAAAGTTTCTCTAACCTGTTAAGTAATCTGTTGAAACTTTCTGTATTTGCCTTTGAAATCTTTTTGTCTCATTGGTTAAGTAAATAAGTATCGTTTCATAGTGACCTACGATCCTATCTGACCAAGTGTTTTAAAATCTGCTGATATCTTTGACAAACTTCCCTAAGTCAAATTCTAAATGAAGGTCTTTTGACCTCTAGCTAAATTTGGGATGCTTCAGAAGTTCCCTGAAACATCTCAAAGAGAGAGATTAATTAGGCTTATTTGGTATGTTGAATTACATGGGGAGCATTGTCAAATGAGTAAAGATAAACTTTCTTAGGTTATATGGGTAAACGTTATTAATATAAATGTTCTAGAAATTATGTGAAATTCCTAAAATTGGATATGTCCTGGTATAATGTTATGTCATAATTTTACTTATCTTAAGATGTTATATGTTGCATAAATAACCAAATTTGTCAATTTCATTGTAATCAGGTCTTTAACCATGCCATTTAACGTCTTTTTTTTTTTTTAACATCTTTATTGGAGTATAATTGCTTTACAATGGTGTGTTAGTTTCTGCTTTATAACAAAGTGAATCAGTTATATATATACATATGTTTCCATATCTCTTCCCTCTTGGGTCTCCCTCCCTCCCACCCTCCCTATCCCACCCCTCTAGGTGGTCACAAAGCACCGAACTGATCTCCCTGTGCTATGCGGCTGCTTCCCACTAGCTATCTATTTTACGTTTGGTAGTGTATATATGTCCATGCCACTCTCTCACCCTGTCACATCTTACCCCTCCCCCTCCCCATATCCTCAAGTCCATTCTCTAGTAGGTCTGTGTCTTTATTCCCGTCTTGCCACTAGGTTCTTTATGACCTTTTTTTTTTTCTTTTTCCTTAGATTCCATATATATGTGTTAGCATACTGTATTTGTTTTTCTCTTTCTGACTTACTTCACTCTGTATGACAGACTCTAACTTCATCCACCTCACTACAAATAACTCAATTTCGTTTCTTTTTATGGCTGAGTAATATTCCATTGTATATATGTGCCACATCTTCTTTATCCATTCATCTGTTGATGGACACTTAGGTTGCTTCCATGTCCTGGCTATTGTAAATACAGCTGCTATGAACATTTTGGTACATGACTCTTTTTGAATTATGGGTTTTTCAGGGTATATGCCCAGTAGTGGGATTGCTGGGTCATATGGTAGTTTTATTTTTAATTTTTTAAGGAACCTCCATACTGTTCTCCATAGTGGCTGTATCCATTTACATTCCCACCAACAGTGCAGGAGTTTCCCCCTTTCTCCACACCCTCTCCAGCATTTATTGTTTCTAGATTTTTTGATGATGGCCATTCTGACCGGTGTGAGATGATATCTCATTGTAGTTTTGATTTGCATTTCTCTAATGATTAATGATGTTGAGCATTCTTTCATGTGTCTGTTGGCAATCTGTATATCTTCTTTGGAGAAATGTCTATTTAGGTCTTCTGCCCATTTTTGGATTGGGTTGTTTGTTTTTTTGTTATTGAGCTGCATGAGCTGCTTGTAAATCTTGGAGATTAATCCTTTGTCAGTTGCTTCATTTGCAAATATTTTCTCCCATTCTGAGGGTTGTCTTTTGGTCTTGTTTATGGTTTCCTTTGCTGTGCAAAAGCTTTGAGGTTTCATTAGGTCCCATTTGTTTATTTGTGTTTTTATTTCCATTTCTCTAGGAGTTGGGTCAAAAAGGATCTTGCTGTGATTTATGTCATAGAGTGTTCTGCCTATGTTTTCCTCTAAGAGTTTTATACTGTCTGGCCTTACATTTAGGTCTTTAATCCATTTTGAGTTTATTTTTGTGTATGGTGTTAGGGAGTGTTCTAATTTCATTCTTTTACATGTAGCTGTCCAGTTTTCCCAGCACCACTTATTGAAGAGGCTGTCTTTTCTCCACTGTATATGCTTGCCTCCTTTATCACAGATAAGGTGACCATATGTGCCTGGGTTTATCTCTGGTCTTTCTATCCTGTTCCATTGATCTATGTTTCTGTTTTTGTACCAGTACCAAACTGTCTTGATTTCTGTAGCTTTGTGATATAGTCTGAAGTCAGGGAGCCTGATTCCTCCAGCTCCATTTTTCATTCTCAAGATTGCTTTGGCTATTCGGGGTCTTTTGTGTTTCCATACAAATTGTGAAATTTTTTGTTCTAGTTCTGTGAAAAATGCCAGTGGTAGTTTGATAGAGATTGCATTGAATCTGTAGATTGCTTTGGGTAGTAGAGTCATTTTCACAATGTTGATTCTTCCAATCCAAGAACATGGTATATCTCTCCATCTATTTGTATCATCTTTAATTTCTTTCATCAGTGTCTTATAATTTTCTGCATACAGGTCTTTTGTCTCCTTAGGTAGGTTTATTCCTAAATATTTTATTCTTTTTGTTGCAATGGTAAACGGGAGTGTTTTCTTAATTTCACTTACAGATTTTTCATCATTAGTGTATAGGAATGCAAGAGACTTCTGTGCATTAATTTTGTATTCTGCTACTTTACCAAATTCATTGATTAGCTCTAGTAGTTTTCTGGTAGCATCTTTAGGATTCTCTATGTATAGTATCATGTCATCTGCAAACAGTGACAGCTTTACTTCTTCTTTTCCGATTTGGATTCCTTTTATTTCTTTTTCTTCTTTGATTTCTGTGGCTAACACTTCCAAAACTATGTTGAATAATAGTGGTGAGAGTGGGCAGCCTTGTCTTGTTCCTGATCTTAGTGGAAATGGTTTCAGTTTTTCACCATTGAGGACAATGTTGGCTGTGGGTTTGTCATATATGTGCCTTATTATGTTGAGGAAAGTTCCCTCTATGCCTACTTTCTGCAGGGCTTTTATCATAAATGGGTGTTGAATTTTGTTGAAAGCTTTCTCTGCATCTATTGAGATGATCATATGGTTTTTCTCCTTCAATTTGTTAATATGATGTATCACGTTGATTGATTTGCGTATATTGAAGAATCCTTGCATTCCTGGAATAAACCCCACTTGATCATGGTGTATGATCCTTTTCATGTGCTGTTGGATTCTGTTTGCTAGTATTTTGTTGAGGATTTTTGCATCTATGTTCATCAGTGATATTGGCCTGTAGTTTTCTTTCTTTGTGACATCTTTGTCTGGTTTTGGTATCAGGGTGATGGTGGCCTCGTAGAATGAGTTTGGGAGTGT
The DNA here is from genome assembly GCF_965194825.1 of Balaenoptera physalus. NCBI lineage: Eukaryota > Metazoa > Chordata > Mammalia > Artiodactyla > Balaenopteridae > Balaenoptera > Balaenoptera physalus. Next base: position 55,484,379 of record NC_138893.1, on the reverse strand, counting down.
TCCTCCTTCTGCAATATTTTGGAAGAGTTTGAGAAGGGTAGGTGTTAGCTCTTCTCTAAATGTTTGATAGAATTCGCCTGTGAAGCCATGTGGTCCCAGGCTTTTGTTTGTTGGAAGATTTTTAATCACAGTTTGAATTTCAGTGCTTGTGATTGGTCTGTTCATATTTTCTATTTCTTCCTGGTTCAGTCTTGGAATGTTGTTCATTTCTAAGAATTTGTCCATTTCTTCCAGGTTGTCCATTTTATTGGCATAGAGTTGCTTGTAGTAATCTCTCATGATCGTTTGTATTTCTGCAGTGTCAGTTGTTACTTCTCCTTTTTCATTTCTAATTCTGTTGATTTGAGTCTTCTCCCTTTTTCTCTTGATGAGTCTGGCTAATGGTTTATCAATTTTGTTTATCTTCTCAAAGAACCAGCTTTTAGTTTTATTGATCTTCGCTATTGTCTCCTTCATTTCTTTTTCATTTATTTCTGATCTGATCTTTATGGTTTCTTTCCTTCTGCTAGCTTTGGGGTTTTTTTGTTCTTCTTTCTCTAATTGCTTTAGGTGCAAGGTTAGGTTGTTTATTCGAGATGTTTCCTGTTTCTTGATGTAGGCTTGTATTGCTATAAACTTCCCTCTTAGAACTGCTTTTGCTGCATCCCATAGGTTTTGGGTCGTCGTGTCTCCATTGTCATTTGTTTCTAGGTATTTTTTGATTTCCCCTTTGATTTCTTCAGTGATCACTTTGTTATTAAGTAGTGTATTGTGTAGCCTCCATGTGTTTGTATTCTTTACAGATCTTTTCCTGTAATTGATATCTAGTCTCATAGCGTTGTGGTCGGAAAAGATACTTGATACGCTTTCAATTTTCTTAAATTTACCAAGGCTTGATTTGTGACCCAAGATATGATCTATCCTGGAGAATGTTCCATGAGCACTTGAGAAAAATGTGTATTCTGTTGTTTTTGGGTGGAATGTCCTATAAGTATCAATTAAGTCCATCTTGTTTAATGTATCATTTAAAGCTTGTGTTTCCTTATTTATTTTCATTTTGGATGATCTGTCCATTGGTGAAAGTGGGGTGTTAAAGTCCCCTACTATGATTGTGTTGCTGTCGATTTCCCCTTTTATGGCTGTTAGTATTTGCCTTATGTATTGAGGTGCTCCTATGTTGGGTGCATAAATATTTACAATTGTTATATCTTCTTCTTGGATCGATCCCTTGATCATTATATAGTGCCCTTCTTTGTCTCTTGTAATAGTCTTTATTTTAAATTCTATTTTGTCTGATATGAGAATTGCTACTCCAGCTTTCTTTTGATTTCCATTTGCATGGAATATCTTTTTCCATCCCCTCACTTTCAGTCTGTATGTGTCCCTAGGTCTGAAGTGGGTCTCTTGTAGACAGCATATATACGGGTCTTGTTTTTGTATCCATTCAGCCAGTCTGTGTCTTTTGGTGGGAGCATTTAATCCATTTACATTTAAGGTAATTATCGATATATATGTTCCTATTCCCATTTTCTTAAATGTTTTGGGTTTGTTATTGTAGGTGTTTTCCTTCTTTTGTGTTTCTTGCCTAGAGAAGTTCCTTTAGCATTTGTTGTAAAGCTGGTTTGGTGGTGCTGAACTCTCTCAGCTTTTGCTTGTCTGTAAAGGTTTTAATTTCTTCATCAAATCTGAATGAGATCCTTGCTGGGTAGAGTAATCTTGGTTGTAGGTTTTTCTCCTTCATCACTTTAAGTATATCCTGCCACTCCCTTCTGGCTTGCAGAGTTTCTGCTGAAAGATCAGCTGTTAACCTTATGGGGATTCCCTTGTGTGTTATTTGTTGCTTTTCCCTTGCTGCTTTTAATATGTTTTCTTTATATTTAATTTTTGATAGTTTGATTAATATGTGTCTTGGCGTGTTTCTCCTTGGATGTATCCTGTATGGGACTCTCTGTGCTTCCAGGACTTGATTAACTATTTCCTTTCCCATATTAGGGGAGTTTTCAACTATAATCTCTTCAAATATTTTCTCAGTCCCTTTCTTTTTCTCTTCTTCTTCTGGGACCCCTATAATTCGAATGTTGGTGTGTTTAATGTTGTCCCAGAGGTCTCTGAGACTGTCCTCAGTTCTTTTCATTCTTTTTTCTTTATTCTGCTCTGCAGTAGTTATTTCCACTATTTTATCTTCCAGGTCACTTACCCGTTCTTCTGCCTCAGTTATTCTGCTATTGATCCCTTCTAGAGTATTTTAAATTTCATTTATTGTGTTTTTCATCGTTGCTTGGTTCCTCTTTATTTCTTCTACCTCCTTGTTAAATGTTTCTTGCATTTTGTCTGTTCTATGTCCAAGATTTTGGATCATCTTTACTATCATTATTCTGAATTCTTTTTCAGGTAGACTGCCTATTTCCTCTTCATTTGTTAGGTCTGGTGTGTTTTGCCCCTGCTTCTTCATCTGCTGTGTGTTTTTGCTTATCTTACTGTGTTTGGGGTCTCCTTTTCACAGGCTGCAGGTTCGTAGTTCCTGTTGTTTTTGGTATCTGTCCCCAGTGGCTAAGGTTGGTTCAGTGGGTTGTGTAGGCTTCCTGGTGGAGGGGACTAGTGCCTGTGTTCTGGTGGATGAGGCTGGATCTTGTCTTTCTGGTGGGCAAGTCCACGTCCGGTGGTGTGTTTTGGGGTGTCTGTGGCCTTATTATGATTTTAGGCAGCCTCTCTGCTAATGGATGGGGCTGTGTTCCTGTCTTGCTAGTTGTTTGGCATAGGGTGTCCAGCACTGTAGCTTGCTGGTCGTTGAGTGAAGCTGGGTCTTGATGCTGAGATGGAGATCTCTGAGAGATTTTCGCCGTTTCATATTACGTGGAGCTGGGAGGTCTCTTGTGGACCAGTGTCCTGAAGTTGGCTCTCCCACCTCAGAGGCACAGCCCTGATGCCTGGCTGGAGTACCAAGAGCCTTTCATCCACATGGCTCAGAATAAAAGGGAGGAAAAATAGAAAGAAAGAAAGAAAGAGGATAAAATAAAATAAAATAAAATAAAATAAATCTATTATAATAAAAAATAAGAAAAAAATTAAGAAAAAATTTATTAAGAAAATTTTTTTTTAATTTTTAAAAATATATTAATTTTTTACAATAAAAATAAGAAAACAATTTATTTAGAAAAAATTTTTTTTAATTTTTTAAAATAAAAAATAAGAAAATTATTAAGAAAAAATTTATTAAGAAAAAATTTTTTTTAATTTTTAAAATAAAAAATAAAAAAGAATTATTAAGAAAAAATTTTTTAATTTTTTAAAATAAAAAATAAGGGAAAAATTATTAAGAAAAAATTTATTAAGAAAAAAAATTTTTAAGTAAAAAAAAAAAAAAAGGACGGACCGAACCCTAGGACAAATGGTGAAAGCAAAGCTATACAGACAAAATCTCACCCAGAAGCATACACATATACACCCACAAAAAAAGGAAAAGGGGAAAAATTAATATATCCTACTCCCAAAGTCCACCTCCTGAATTTGGGATGATTCGTTGTCTATTCAGGTATTCAGCAGATGCAGGTACATCCAGTTGTTTGTGGAGCTTTAATCTGCTGCTTCTGAGGCTGCTGGGAGAGATTTCCCTTTCTCTTCTTTGTTCGTACAGCTCCCAGGGTTCAGCTTTGGATTTGGACCTGCCTCTGCGTGTAGGTCACCTGAGGGCGTCTGTTCTTCGCTCACACAGGACGGGGTTAAAGGAGCAGCTGCTTCGGGGGCTCTGGCTCACTCAGGCCGGGGGGAGGGAGGGGAACGGATGTGGGGCGAGCCTGTGGTGGCAGAGGCCGGCGTGACGTTGCAGCAGCCTGAGGCGTGCCGTGCGTTCTCCCGGGGAAGTTGTCCCTGGGTCACGGAATGCTGGCAGTGGCGGTCTGCACCGGCTCCCGGGAAGGGAGATGTGGATAGTGACCTGTGCTCGCACACAGGCTTCTTGGTGGCGGCAGAAGCAGCCTTAGCGTCTCATGCCCGTCTCTGGGGTCCGCGCTGATAGCCGCGACTCACGCCCTTCTCTGGAGCTCGTTTAGGCGGCACTCTTTGTTTCCTGGTGCGAGAGGAAAGGTGATTCAGAGGCAAGAAAAAGTCTCTTGCCTCTTCGTCAGGTCCAGACCTTTTCCCGGACTCCCTCCCGGCTACCTGTGGTGCACTAGCCCCCTTCAGGCTGTGTTCACGCCGCCAACCCCAGTCCTCTCCCTGGGATCTGACCGAAGCCCGAGCCTCAGCTCCCAGCTCCCGCCCGCCCCGGCGGGTGAGCAGACAAGCCTCTCGGGCTGGTGAGTGCTGGGCGGCACTGATCCTCCGTGCAGGAATCTCTCCGCTTTGCCCTCCGCACCCCTGTTGCTGCGCTCTCCTCCGTGGCTCTGAAGCTTCCCCCCTCTGCCACCTGCAGTCTCTGCCTGCGAAGGGGCTTCCTAGTGTGTGCAAACCTTTCCTCCTTCACAGCTCCCTCCCACTGGTGCAGGTCCCGTCCCTATTCTTTTGTCTCTGTTATTTCTTTTTTCTTTTGCCCTACCCAGGTACGTGGGGAGTTTCTTGCCTTTTGGGAGGTCTGACGTCTTCTGCCAGCGTTCAGTGGGTGTTCTGTAGGAGCAGTTCCACGTGTAGATGTATTTCTAATGTATCTGTGGGAAGGAAGGTGATCTCCGCGTCTTACTCTTCCGCCATCTTGCCCCCCATTTAAAGTCTTTGACATTTATATTACTCTGATGCTTTTACAAAAATGAAGATCTTCAAGAAGTTTCATAGAAAGGACTTTTTAGAAACATAGGTTTCTGATACCTTTTAGATCATACCACCGAACTGGGTAAGAAATTACAGAATTCTAACGGAAAACCTGATGGCTTCATAAACTTCTAACAAGAGATCAAGATCAATAAGAATTAATTACATGGGACCGAATGAACTGAATATGATTTATAAGTTTTCTGACTTTTTGTCTGAAATGGTACTGGCTTTTAATATTTGTTTTCTAGATATGAGGAAACCTTTCCTCTTATGCTAACTATGACTATGTATAATGTACACAAATATTTAAATTCTATCACATATTATCACTGTTTTATACATTTTTTATTTATTTGGAGTTACCCACATATTTAATTTTGTTCCTGCTTCTCCACTCTTTTATCTGGGATTTCCCCTCTTCTTCTTAAAAAATATTTTTTACTATTACTCTTTAGTTCGTTATGCTAATGACAAATCTGTTGTTGTTTTTCTGTAAATGTTTTCATTTTTTTCAAAAGATATTTTTGCTTGTATACAATTCTTAGGTTTGTTATTATAGCACATTAAAGCTACCTTTCCATTGAGGTCCAGTTTCCATTTTTGCTGTTGCAAAATTAATTATCAGTTTAAGTTTTTCTTCTTAGGTGGAATCTCTTTCTCTTTCTTTTCCTTCTTTCTTTCTTCCTTCCTGTTCTCTTTCTTTCTTTCTTTCCTTTCCTTCCTTTCCTTTCCTTTCCCTTCCTTCCTTCCTTCCTTTTCTTTCTTCCTTTCTTTCTTCCTTCTTGTCTTTCCTTTCCTTTTCCTTCCTTCCTTCCTTCCTCCCTTCCTCCCTCCCTCCCTCCCTCCCTTCCTTTCTTTCCTCTTTTTACTCCCTTCTGACTAAAGTATACCTATGTAAACAAAGATGAAGCATTTATCTTTTTATCTCTACCTGATCCATCCAGAATTTGGCTTTTTCAGCTGGCTTCCCTCTGGACTTGGTAGTGTACTGTGATCCAGATTGCAACCAGTTATACTAATCATTGTTCTAATTTGTTCTTTGTTGTTTTAAAACTGTTTATGCTTTGTGTCTCTCATTGCTGTACTATAGCCTTATTAATGCTATTAGCGCTATTACTCATACCATATTTTATAAGATTGTTGTTTCTTGTATTACCCAATGTGTAACCAGGTCTCTGACAAAATTAACGATGGTTAACGATGGCTAAATGTCTTGAGGCAATTGGTCACATATATATAGCTCTCCATAAAATTAATTGTAATAGTGTAACTCTAAATATGGGAAAAAGCAATAAGGGAGAAACATTTCCTGGATCATAATAGGCTAGTAAGATAGATGATCCGGAGACTCTTTAGGATAACAAGGCCTAATTCAGAATAGCACACGAATAGCCTATCAGCGAAATCCTCACCTGACCTAGGAATGAGTCTTCCCAGCTCCATGGGACAAATTGGTCATGAAATCCCTACCAAACCTTGGTCAAATTTATGACCAGAAGTGGGAAGTGAACAAAAAAGAACCATGAGCATCAGTCATCACCCAGTTATACGAGTGGGTTAAATCACAACCCACCGCAGTCAGCCACCAACAGTGCACCCTGAGGGGAATTCATGAAAAGCAGGACGAGGCACTCTGCTTTGGATAAACAGGCCCCTAGGTAATTAGATGCATATCTCAGGAAGAATTTCAAGGACCCCAGATTCTTGCATCTTCCCATATGTAGAAAAACCTAAAATCACTAACTTGAGACATCTGTTCTTTGTGATTAGCAGTGATCTTTTACCAAGATGCGTGCCTGACTACACGTATTTCCCAGCCCCAAAAAGTCATGTGTACCCTGGCTCCTCGCCCACCTCTTCAGAGCAGTTCCTCAGAGCTACTGAGTGCCTGTTTCCCGGGCGGGAGTCCTCAGTAAGACCCCGAGTCAAACTTAAACCCGCAGTTCTCATGTTGTGCATTTTTCTTTAAGTCAACATAGGGTTTGGCTGGAGAAATCATCGGGACGCTTTCAAAATAGCTGTCCTACTGGAGGACGGGCAGAATTGAGAAGCCAGAGCGCAAGGCAATTAGAAGAGATTTGGTGGACACATGGGAACAAGGGAAAAGAACATGGTATCTAGAAGCGAAGCAGAAATCCAAGATGTCTTGTTTTAAGGTAGGTGCAGGTTGTGTGGTCCAATAACGTAGCCAGTAGCTACGCATGCCTATTGAGAATTTGACACGTGGCTAGTGGCATAGATTAAAATGATAACACTTTGGATATATGGCACTAAATACAATATATTATTAAAATTGATTTATTGATTTTACCTTTTTCTTTTTCTATGTGGCTATTAGAAAGTTTTAAATTACATATGTGGCTTTCATTGTACTTCTTTGGACAATGGTGACGCATCCATTTACAGATTCATTCACCAAACATTTGTGGACTATCTCCCTGCTCAGTGCTGAGTAGACGAAGCTGATACAGATAGAGGAACAGCTCTTATGGGGGCTTCATTCTTTTCAGGAGACTATGATTAGTGTCTTATGTGATGTGTGCCCAGGAGGTGTGCCCTGGATACAGGATCACAACAGATCCTAGGCATGGTGGGCCAGCAGAGAAGGCTATCTAGAGGAGGGATGCTGGGGCTTTGTCCTGAAAGACCACTGATGTTAACTAAATCAAGAAGTGGAAGAAGAGCGTTCCAAGTCAGAGGGAATCACTTCATCAAAGTCTGTGATTCTGGCTGCTTTTCCTCTCCAGGAAGTTGTCCAAAAGCTTAGTAATTAAAGAATGATGCAAGTCAGATCAGAGATATTCCAATACATTTCTTCCATTTTGCCTTCATTTTAGAGTAAGCATGACAGAAGAAATAAAATCAGATGAACATGGTAGGCAAGAAGGACAAGAAATAGGTCAAATCTTAAATTGCTCTTGGCAGGAAATAACTCTATCAATATAAACTAAAGGCTGGAGGAAAAGAGGAGTTCTTGGCCACAAAACACAACTTGCACTGAGGACAGTAATGCTGACATCCTGTTTCATTTTTCTGGGAAACAAATTAGCCTTGGAGGCCATGGATAACAGCCATAGTGGTCACTTGACACTCCCGGTATCTGGCCTCCACCGGAAGGGAGGCACCCTGTATGTAAGATCCACTCCTAAGAAGTAATACTGTCGTTGAACAAGAAAAGCATCAGACATTTGGCACATTATCTGAGGAAAAGGACTGGAGAAAGTTCTAAGAATGTATATTACCCATTCATCCCCCTCCAGTCAATAAACCCAAGTCACAGTTGTTACTGTATTTGTAAATGCATCAAACTTGCTGTGGTTCAGAGCTTTCATTTTATGTTGATTTGCCCAAATTACGAAGTTTCAGCCACCTTGCCTTTTACAAACTTAGAAACAGAAAGAGTTTAAAGTAAGGATTAATAGAAAGAGGAAGGAAGGAAGGAAGGAAAAGATAGAAAGAAAAATCAAGAGCTTTAACATGAAGTAATTTTCTGCCTGAAAGTTTTTCTTCAGTCTTATAGATTAGAACTGCTTGTGTCTAAACTGTCTGCAGTGTGTCCAAGTTTCAGAGATCTGCAAAGTGAAATCCCAGCACCACCATCTAACTAGAATCCTTACTATTAGAAAGCTAGTCCCTTCATCAGTAAAGGACATCAGCTATTGCCCGGGCTGATGAATACTACTTAAGGGTAGATGATTTGCTGTTTCAGAGGAAGAAGGGTTGGTGGAGTGACCTGTCCATCTCTCTTAACAAATCAGTCTCTAGAGCAACGGGGGTGCTACTGTTTGAGCAAATGACTCCTTTAGTGGTTGGTCACCAAGAGATGACCTACGGTAACCTAAGATCTCTGACTCAAGGCCCCTTAACGGCCAGGGTTCCAGGTCTCTTCCTGGAGGAGAATGCATTTGCCACTACCCTGAGCAACCTGCAGGTTTAGGGCTGCTGGCCACGGTCCTGAGTTTGCTTCCCTTCACAAAGGAGAGGGGTTGTGATGGCAGCAAACCAGCCTGGTAAAGCTCACCATCTGTTATTTGGAAAGCATTCATTTCCTCTAAGTCCCCAAACATCCAGATGTAAAGAAAACATTTCATCACAACATAACTATCTTATATTAGCATCAGAGAAAGATAATTTGGAGCAGTCTTCAAAGAAATGTAAGAACATGGCTGTTGGGAAGTGCCTGTTGGTCCAGTGGTTAGGACTGTGAGCTCTCACTGCCAAGGGCCCGGGTTCAATCCCTGCTCGGGGAACTAAGGTCCCCATTTGCCACATGGTGGGGCCAGAAAAAAAAAAAAAAAAGGCTGTTTTCAGATGCCAGTTTTCTCACACCTGGAGGAGAAGGTGTGCAAATCTCAGAGGTATGGGAACCCCCAAACAAGAGGAGAGGCCTCAGAAATCTCGTCTGGCTTGAGACAGGAAATAGGATACATGGTCACATGAAAAAGAGACACCACACTGCCTTGAAGTCTATTAATTTATTGGGTGAAACGAAATCATTGTCAGACATATTAAATTTGGTTTGGTTCAAGTTTGGCTGATGTCCATTTGCAGCAGAGATGAATGGAGGAGAAGAGAAGACACAGTGATGCTGGTAAGGGGACACTGAACAAAACCATCTTCTGTTAATTATAAAAGCGGGCATCACACAGCCAGCGTGAGTCAGTTAGCTGACGAGCAGGGATAAAACCAAAGCGAGAACTTTCTAGATAAGAGAAGCCAGAGCTTTCAGAGGACAAGATGCAGCAGGGGCTCGTTGGGAGACCAGCGTTCGGTGCTGAGCTGCCGGCTCACTTGGGGAACACAGTGATCACATCGTAGCCCTCAGGTGGAGTGACCCGCTCCCGGGCGTGCTTTTCACAGTAGATCTGATCCTCCACAAAGAAATGGCCCTTCTGTTTCAGGTTGGTGCCACAGTCGGTGCACACGTAACACTCAGGGTGGCGGTGACGGTCCCGCAGCTTCACAAACACGCCGCTGCAGGAGGGAGGGAGGAGAGGGGCTCCTTTAGTGACAAGCACCTGAAGGGGGCACCAGGCCTGGGGGCTCCTCCCAAGGGGCCCATGTGGCAGATCAGGGCCTCCTCCCAAGGGGCCCAGCTGGCAGATCAGAGCCTAACTGGCCTCCAGTCATAAAGGGGCTTTCTCATGCCTGGGGTCCAAAGATATTACCCTTGAAGCCTTCGGGAAGTCCTTCCCACTTCAACAGAGCAGCCCTGCTTTTTCTGGTTTTACATGTTCATACCCTAAGGGTTCTACAGCCAAGGAAAGCCTTCACCACCTGGCTCTGGGACACAGGACCTACCTGGCCTCTCTGCTCCATTTTCCAGGCAGGATTTTTCTCTCCATCACACCCGAAATGTGCAACATCCAGCACTTTCCACATTTTCATGGTTTACCCAACCTGCAGGGCCTCTGATGCCCTGGAAGGCAGATACTCACACAATGCCGGTGCCACACTTGTCACACATGGGCAGCTTCTGGGCATTTCCAATCGATGCAGCCACTTTGGTGACTGGAGCCTTAACACTTCTGAATCCTGAGGGCTTGTTGGGATCCCCTAAAAGGAGGAGAACACTTGGGTTGGCCGGAAGTGTAGGATTGCATAAGTATCATTTAGCTCTTTGAGATTCACTTATATGTATGTTCCAGCAAGGTCATGGGCACTGAAGTCAAACAGACTTGACTCTGCTGTGTGATCCTGGGCAAGTTACTTCTCTGGTCTGCAGTTTCCTTTTCTATGAAACAGGAGATCATTTCCCCTTCACAGTGGGACAAAAAGATTTAAAAAGACACATAAAGCCCTCCCTGGCACATGGTCAGCCCTCAAAACACAAATTACATTACATGCTGATTAAATACATGCAAACACTGATATGGGACTTAAAAATGCTTTATATAGATAGAAAAAAATAAATAAAAATGTCTGATAATCGAAAGGCAATGTAGTCAGATGCCAAAAGAAACCCACATTACAAAGAGAACAAAATCATTATAGTAGAGTGTGCTCCAAGCAGCCAGATAAAAACCACCTGCTGCAGGGCAGAGTCAGCAGCAGCCTTCCTGCAGTCAGCTTTCTGTGTACAAAACAAAGCTCCTAAGTTGCTGGGTGCTGAACTGCCTACAGCCCAGTTCATCACCTGTGTACAGCCCTGTGTTATGGTAGCTATTAATAATGGTAAGCTACGAAAATTACTGTTATCGCTATATATTTGGCTGGCTGTGTTTCCACATCACATTTTCTTTTACTGTGATGTGGCCTAGCAAGCATTGTTAGGTTTGTCAGCTATTTACACATGTCTCTCCGTCTGGACTGCAAATTACTGGAGCACCAGAACCCTATTTCATATATTTTTCAATACTCCACAGAGCCTACCACGGGCTTAACAAATAATAGAGGCTCAATAAATACACAAGAAATAGATGATGAAATGCCATGACAAATGCATGATGGTCCCCTCTTAGTCCAACATGCTTTGGCTCAGGAAGCTGGAGAAGTCTCTACACTCATGGTTCTGAATGGGCATCTGTGAGCATCCTGGGCACCAGGAGAGATTTCATAAAATTCACAGACCAGGCTCTACCCCACACCTGCTGAAGGAGCATCTCCAGGTGCAGGGGCCCCAGGATCCTGTTCTATACTCCAGGTTAAAATCCACTTCTTTAGACTAAAACAGCTGTTCTCAAATGCTGTTGTGCATCAGAATCACCAGGCAGGCTCATTAAAACCCGGATTGCTGGGCCCACTCGTAGAGTTTCTGATCAAGCAGGCCTGAGGTGGGGCCCAAGAATTTGCATTTTTAACAAGTTCTCAGGGGCTGCTGCTGCTGGTCCAGGAACCACACTTTGAGAACCACTGAATAAGAGCGAAAAATGGCTTTCTGTGTCAGGTGAGGGGGCGAGGAGAGGGTCATCCCGTATCTGCAGCCATGCTGGGCAATCTGGGGCCGACAGATGAGGGCCCTAGCTTGCTCGTCCTTTTCAAAAACGAGTCCCCATATGTTGGCTGGTGCTTCTGAACCAAAAATTGAGATTGTGTGTGACATAAGGGGCATTTAGAGTTGGCTAGGCGTGGTAGACTGTATATTTTATCTGCAGTTATCCGTACCCTCCCATGCTTCCCAGTAGGTCAGTGAGTCTCTACTGGTGGTGATCTTGTTCCCTAGCAACAGTTTTGGTTGTCTCAGTTGCAAGGGAGTGCTATTGGCATCTAGTGGGTAGAGGCCAGGGATGCGGCTGAGTGTCCTGAAACGCACAGGACGGCCCACCACAAGGACTCACCTGGCCCAAAGTGTCAGCAGCACTAAGGCTGAGGAAAACTTGCTCTTGGTGGATTATACTCCCCCATCCCATCGACTTTGGGTTTGACCACAAGACTTGCTTTGGCCATCGGAGTGTGAGCAGATGTGAGCCCTGTTTGGGCAGAAGCACGACGTGCACTTGTGTGGCTTGGCCCTAACCCCACTGAGCTGCTGCCCTCTGCCATAGGAAATCTTGCCATGTGCAACAACACGGATGGACCTGGAGGGCATGACGCTTAGTGAAATAAGTCAGGCAGAGAAAGACAAATGCTCTGTTATCACTTATATGTGGAATCTAAACAATAAAACAAATGAATAGAACAAAACAGAAAGGGACTCACAGACATGGAGAACAAACCAGTGGTTACCAGTGGGGAGAGAGAACGTGGTAGGCAAGATAAGGGTAGGGGATTAAGAGGTACAAACTACCGTGTACAAAATAATAAGCTACAAGGATATACTGTAAAGCACAGCAAATATAGCCCATATTTTACAATAACTTGAAACAGAGTCTAATCTATTAAATCACTATGTTGTACACCTGAAACTTAGTAATATTGTACATCAACTATACTACAATTAAAAAAAAAAAAAAAGAACAGCAAGCCCTGGAGAGTGACACCGCTCTCTGCTGGGCTCCCCGATAAAGCCCGCCTCGCTGCAGCTTGTTCAGCTCTGCAGCGCCACCTGCTGGCTTCATTTTCTTCTCTCACCTATTCAGCCAACACTGCAAATGCAAGAGAAATTTCCCTTCTTCCTTCCCTCTCCACTAGCTTACAGTAAAAATAGCTCCCTTCAGACTGGGCTACTACAAAAATGTTCAAATATCTCTCCTTCCAATGAACCTTGCATCTCAAAGCTTTTGGGAAAAATGTGAAAATGAATGGAGTAAAGCACAGCCTTTTTACTATCCACTTCAATGCTCAACAACCCTCTGTGACTACATTACCTATAGAATCAAATTCATGGTCCTTAACCTTGCACCTGGTGGTCCTCCATGATCTGACTGCAGACCATCTGAGGATTTTCCTGGAAGCCTGGGAACCAGCCGAAATGAGCCTAGATACTTCCTGAGCAAGTCTCCAGCTTTCTTATCTCAGAGCCTGGGGTCCCCACTGTGTTTCTCGGTCCATGATGGCTGGGGACAGATGAATGAATAAACAAGATGCGGTGTATACATACCACAGAATATTATTCTGCCTTAAAAAGGAGGGAAATGCTGACACACGCTACAACATGGGTGAACCTTGAGGACATTATGCTAAGTGAAATAAGCCAGGTACAAAAGGACAAATACTGCATGATTCCACTCATATGAAATACATGGAATAGTCAAATTCATGGAAACAGAAAGTAGAATGGTGGTTTCCATGGGCTGGGGAGGAGGGAGCCATGAGGAGTGGGTGCAGAGTTTCAGTTTTGCAAGATGAAGAGTTCTGTGGATGGACAGTGAAGATGGCAGCACAACAGTATGAATGTCCTCGGTGCCATGGAATCATATGCTTAAAAATGGTTAAGACGGTAAATTTTGTGTTAGGTGTATGTCCCCACAGTGAAAAAAAAATACAGCCTCCTTCTCCCTGCAATTTTTAGAATTTGATCCAGAGCAAGAGAAAGTGTGAGGAACCCAGGACCCTTTCTCCTAGTCCAGAGGCTGAATTTCACCCCAAATGAGAAGACCCACATTGAGTCTGGAGATTTATCACCAAGCCCTGCTGCAGCCAGACCTCCCTTGGGGGCCTCACTGACTGTGTGCCTGGCACACTGCACGCACCGTTTCCCTTAAGGCTTTAAACTATCTGTGAAGTAGCCATTATTAGCCTCACCAGATGTGTGCAGAGAGAGTAGGACTTAGAGAGACGAGCCACTTGCTGGAGGTCTCGTGGTGCGTCTCGGGCAGATCCTGGACACCAGTGCTGGTGGTGCAGCGCTGCTTCATGAACCACAGGCCTTCTCGAATGACAGTAACCCTCACGGAGTGCCTTTACCATGCACCAGCCACTGCCCTGAGCTTTGACCATTTCATCTCAAATGAAAACAGGTATTTGAGCTCCCTTACTTGAGAGCCTTCTGCATGTGGTAGATGTCTGGATTGGAACTTATGCTGTTCCATTCAGTGAAAATTTAATGCAAGTGCATATTAAGAGATAAGGGAGAGACCACAAGATCTATTATCTCCCTTTTCCTTTTTAGCAAAATTTTTATTTTCTTTGGAGCAAGAAGATATCCAGCCATCCAGCCCAGGCGAGAAAAACTATAATTCTCAGACTCTCTTGCAACTAGATGGGGCCATGTGACTAAATTCTGGTCAAAATATAAGTGGAATAGTCATGTGGGACTTCTGGGAAAAAGAAAGCTGGTTCCTCTGAAAGGGGGATTCCCCAATTAGCCCTTCCCCTATTCTTCCTTCCTGGTCCCTGGAAGTAGGCATGATAGCTGGAGCACCAGCTGCCAACTAGAACCATGAGGTAGCCTTGAGAATGGAAGCCACTGGCTTGGCAGGTAAGAATACCGGATGGAAGGGATGAAGCATGAAGAGCAGGGAGCTGCCACCTCAGGGCAGCTCAGTGATCCTGGGCTTCAAGTCCTTCTCTGTTACCTCTGTGACCTGAGGCCATGCAGTGAGGTGAGCCCTGCAATGTCTGTCTATGTTCTACTTTGGGCTGGAATGGACTGACTTTTCCTCTCTTAACTGAAGGGTTTTGCACCCACTTACTCAGAGTATAGTTGTGGTTTCTCACGTTTTGAAAAACCATCATCCTCTAGGGTTGGCCCCCAAGTCATCTGTCAGTTGGGCTAAGGCTGGAACTTAATACAGAGTATATGACTCATTCCTTCCAAACTGCACAGGTACTCCAAGCAAAGGGGGAAATTGCTGGTAGGGACAATATCCTTCTAGCATAAAAGAAGAATTTTCCTAATATCCTGTGCTTGTAAATTGCCAGTTTCTCTAAAGAACCACCCAAATGGGGAGGAAGCTGGGGTGCGGAGTGTGTTCAGGAGGGAACTTTCAGCTCAGGAAGGACTCCTGGGATGCCAGCTCTGCAGCTGGGGGCTTCCTGGAGGAAGGTGACTCTTCCAGAGGGCACTCAGCTCTGACCCTCACTGGCCGCCCTGGGCAAAGAACCAACCCCTCAGGAGCCTGGCTGAAGCAGGTCTCAGAAACAGAACAACCAAGTGTCCCTCCCAGAAGTACCAACTCTCTTCACAGGCAGGCACACTGGGAAGAAGAGAGCAGGAGAAGGCAGGGCTCCGGTGAGCCTTGTGGAAAGGGACAGCGCAGAGTGTGGAGGGTTGGGCCTCATTGAGACCAGGAAGGGCTGCAAAACCCAACTCCCCAGAACTCACTGGTAGTTAGGCTGATGGTGAGAATCAGAGGCACTTGTGAATGACCACGTGGGAGGTGGGCAAGCCCGAGAGCTGTCGCTCACAGGTCACCTTTGTGAGAAGGGGAAAAAAACATCTCTTCTGGGCTTCCCTGGTGGCGCAGTGGTTGAGAATCTGCCTGCCAATGCAGGGGACACGGGTTCGAGCCCTGGTCTGGGAAGATCCCGCATGCCGCGGAGCAACTAGGCCCGTGAGCCACAACTACTGAGCCTGCGCGTCTGGAGCCTGTGCTCCGCAACAACAGAGGCCGCGATAGTGAGAGGCCCGCGCACCGCGATGAAGAGTGGCCCCCACTTGCCGCAACTGGAGAAAGCCCTCGCACAGAAACGAAGACCCAACACAGCCAAAAATAAATAATAAATAAATAATTATAAAAAAAAAAAAAAACTCTTCTGCAACACACCCATCTGCCAGAAATTTCTCCTTGTTGTTGTTACAAAGCTATTGAGACAGCTTTGCTGCCACCCACTTGAAAATTATCGTAAGAAACACAGAGTGTATGATGTGTAGAGGGCAAAGACTATCTCCTGAGACCTGCAGAGCCACATGTGTGGCCCTGGGCACCTCGGGCATTGGAGCTCACGTGTGGACAAGCTAAGGCTGGCCTGGAGCCTCTTGATGAGGTCTCAAACATCATAACAGTTACGAAGCACCTACTGTGTGCCAGTCACAGTGACGGGTGTTTTGTGTAATTTATAACATTTGATCCACACACCAGTCTTAGAGGAAAGGATGTTCATCCCTGATTGACATATGAGCAAACAAGCCTGGAAAGGTTCAGAGACTTGTCTAAGGTCACTCGGTGGGGGGATGTGGCCAAACTGAGGGCCCTCTGGTTCTCAGGAAGCCATCCTCCCTAGAGCAAGAACAAGCACATGGCCCCAAAGTGAAGTTCAGAGCCTGGCTTCACTACTGCTGATTCATTTCATTCTGCTTGTCATTCATATCCCATGGCCTTCACCCACTCACACGTGCCAGCCACCACAGAAACATGGTGTGTGGGCTCAAACCAAACCAGTGGCCAAGGGACAGACGACAGAATCCCACAACAGTCAAGCTCCCCATGTCCTCAGCCTCCCCATGCGCCTGTGACAGGAAACAGCTAGGCAGGTGTGGCTGGGAGCTCATTCATTCCTCCCCCCACTCCACCCCCCTTTTTCTTTTTTTTTTGGCTGTGCCTCGCAGCTTGCAGAATCTTAGTTCCCTGACCAGGGATTGAACCCGCGCCCTCAGCAGTGAAAGCACAGAGTCCTAACCACTGGACCGCCACGGAGTTCCCTCTTTCTTTTTTTAAAAGAGCTTTTAGCCTTTTAAGAGCCATGCCTTGCAAAGCACACTGTGTTCTTTCCACCTCTTCAGGGCTGTGTTCATCTGTGTTTCAGCAATGACTGCTCCTCAGCCCAGGCCTTGAACAAGAGCCTCTGACCCCCCGCCCCCTCACACACACGCACGCACGCACACACACACGACTGATTACCTTTCTCCTCAGACTCCAGGATTTCCTGCAAAACCAGGAATGAAGTGGACTGTTTCGGAGGCTCATTTAACTCTTGTTTCTCCTGAAGCATCTTGTAAACTTCAGATTCTTTGTCAATGACGAGTCCGCTTGGAAGCTGAGAATGGTCTAAGCTGTGAAGAATGTTTGCAAGTTCATTAGGACATGTCAGAAGTTAGGGGGAAAAAAATTCACCAGGCACCCCCTTGCAAGAGAAGGCACCCATGAATCAAAGGGTGGAGAGAAATGATCCCAATGGACGAAGCCTTCTCTTAATGCAGCCATAGACCTCCTGCCGATTCTGTGAGGTGTCTGTAGGCAGAGCTGGCTGCTGCTTCCAGACAATAAGAGGCTAGTTTTCCAGATAGTTTCAGTGATTCAATTACTTTTTAGCCTAATCCCATGGAATGGGAATGCCGTGCTTCTTTCAAAATTACATAAACAACATGATGTTGAAAGAAAATTTAGAAGAGGGAAAATGTCAACCACAATCCGAGCACTAAAAACTCAGCTGGGTCCCCTTAGTACGGGCTACATTCTTTCCCCAGAGCAGAAATCAGTGTTCTTTATTGCTGATGACATCGAAGGGCTCTCTCTGTCTCCATAAACTCTCCTAATTCTCACGGCAAGGAGCTCTGGTCTCTTCACCTACCACACAGAAGTAATAGTGTCTGCTCTGCTCAGTTCACACTGTTGTTGGCAAGGATGAGAAAGGCAAGAACTTTGTTTTCTGTTTTCTTGTTTTTTTTATTGGAGTATAGTTGATTGACAATGTTGTGTTAGTTTCAGGTGTACAGCAAAGTGAATCAGTTATACATATGCCTCTATCCATTCTTTTTTAGATTCTTTTCCCAAATAGGCCATTACAGAGTGTTGAGGAGAGTTGCCTGTGCTATACACAGGGTCCTTATTATCTATTTATATATAGTAGTGTGTATATGTCAATCCCAATCTCCCAATTTATCCCTCTACCTCCGCCCCCCCTTAACCCTGGTAACCATAAGTCTGTTTTCTACATCTGCGACTCTCTTTCTGTTTTGTAAATAAGTTCCTTTGTACCATTCTTTAGATTCCACACATGTGTGATATCACATGATATTTGTCCTTATCTGACTTACTTCACTCGGTATGACACTCTCGAGGTAAGTACTTTGTAAACAGTGAAGTGCTGTTCCGTTGAGCGGGGGACAGAGGCCTCAGCTCGGGCCCAGGGACGGGGCAAGCCAGGCCTTGCCGCCCACACCTCCCCCTGTCCTTCTGGGCTCCCCACGACAGGGTGAGACAGGCAGAACTGGCGGCCTCTTTGCCCCAGGGCCCATTTTCCAGGGGAGACACCTCTGCTGCCTGGTTTCGGGGAAGGAGGAGAGTGAAAGGAGGTAAACTCCAGTCCGCTTTACCTGTGAGGTCTGTCCTGAGTCCCACCCCTTTGCACCACCCCCTCCTCCCCTGTCCCAGCCATGCCATCTGTTAACAGCACGGCTGACCAGCTTCGCAACTTGTCCCTCTGCCGCCACTCTCAGCCCCCAGGACCGCCTTACTTTTTTGACCAGAGGCCAGAGTGGTACTTTAAACACGAGAATCAGACTGTGTGGGGATGTGGCTCCAAGTGTTCCCATCTGACTCAGAAGCAAATAGTCACAGTTTTAGTAACAAGACACAAGCTTAACCAAATTCACCTCCTTTGGAGTAAATATTCATTACAAAAAGTAGAAAGGCCCTACAAGATGTGGCTCTGCTCCCCTCTCCAAACACATCGCCTGGCACCCCTTGCTCGCTCCAGTGAGACCAGCCTTCATGGGGTTTCTAGGACACACCAGCCTCAGGGCCTTTGCATATCCTGCTCCCTCTGCCTGGAACGCTCCCTCCCCAGAGAGCCCCGTGGCTCCCACACTTCACTCGGGTCTCTGCTCAGATGTCCCTCCTCAGAGAGGGTCCCCGACCCTCAACTTAAAACAGTCCACTCCATCCCTGTCACTCTTCCCTTTGCTCTGCTGCATCTTTCTCCATGTTGTTTCTCACTCACCATCAATTATACTTGTTTCTTTATGGTCTGTCTTCCCCTGGAAAGTAAGCCCCATGAGGGCAGGGCCATGGCCTGCCTTGTTCACCACTGTGTTCCTGCCCTGTATCAGTGCCCGGCACAGGGCTGGGGCATGGTAGGTGTTAGAGAAGTGGATTAAGTGCCTCTCTCCTCCTCACTGCACCCTCTCCCTGCTCCTGTGGGGTCGCAGGGAATCCCCCAGGGCTGTGCCAGGGACATGGGCAGTCCAGCCTCCTGGGCCCAGATCACCTCCTGCCTCTCAGCCTCGGCTGCTTTTTCAGAAGCCTCCACCCGCTAGGGAAGAGGGGCAGTGTGCCCAGTAGAGCCAGAGAGGAAATACCAGATGGTGGTGCAGTTTATCACCCACCCATTGCATAATCAGTTCACATTCCATTTTAAATGTGACTCAAGGCCCCGGCTGGAAGCAGGGTCACTCGCATCAGTGAAGCTCCAGGTTTTCCCTTTGACTACAACCAGGTTCTCACAATAGAGGACAAAGCCCTCAAAGAGTGACATCTTTTCTGCTGCTCTCAGGGAAGGTCAAAATGTAAGTAGAGAGATTCATCAGCTGGTCACTTGTGCGGGCCACGGTGGGGGGGAAGGGAAGGGAAGCCACCACCCCTGCCCGTCCACAGCCGCTGGTCTCTGTCCGTGTCTCTTTCCCTCCATCCCCCAGGCAGGTGATGGGCCACCCTGAGGAGCGGTTGTAACCAGGGGCCACAGTCTTCCTGTGGCCCACCTTTTTAGCCCTGTTGTCTGAGATACATGCTGGACTCTTTCTTTGGGTCTTGAGTTCTGAGCTTGCCCTATAATAAATGTATTATGTTATTTCGACAAATATTTTTTTCTATTACACTTAGAACTATTTTAAAATCAAGATCAGACCGTGGAATGTTCTTGGGGAGAATTTTTCCCCTTCTTTGGTGTATGTTGTTATGTCTGGAAGCCACCAAGGGACTGCTAAAAATGACAGAAGCCAAACTACAAGGTCATCACATATTCTTCCAGCAAATGGTCTTGGAAAGTATTTCCATGATTAGTGAAAAGAAAACAGCTTACTATTTATTCTCAAATAATGATAATATCTTTCTACCACTTGACAATTTATAAAGCACTTTCAATACCCATCGCCTTATTTGAAGCATTGATCTGCTTAATTCAAAGATAATATCCTAAGACCCAAGTCTTAGATGTTAGACTATCAGATATAGACAAATGACATCACAATATATTAAAAAAAAAATTCTAGGACAAAAACATGCATGAGAAATGGAGCCCCCAAAAAAAGCATTCTCACTTTTTATATATAGTAACAGCATTGAAAGGAAGAATTCTATAGTGATAAGCTCTCAAAAATATGAGCTACATGACTGAGTCACCAGGGGAAAAACTTCTGAGAGTGGGTCACTAAAAGTAAGCACAGTCTTCTAAACCCAGTCTTTACAATTTTAATAACAAAATACAAGATTTTAATCAAATTTAACTCCTTTGGAGTAACTATCCATTACACTCTTCATGTTTCCTGCTTCTTGTTTCTCCCTGAGTCAGACTTGGTGCTGAATGTATGCCAGTTCCCTAAATGTTTGTTTTCTTCCAGTCTTTTAGGCCCTGACCACAGGGCCTGTCTCCCCAGGGATATCACAGCCAGGTGGCGCTCTGCCTGACGAGGTGGCTGACGTAGCTGGGTGTTTAAGGCTGGTGGTCTTTAGAACGTCAGAAGAAAACTCCACTTGAGCTCATTTCCAAGAAGAGGATTTCAGAGGCTGAGCCTGCAGACCTTATGTGACACAAAGGCCTGTTCCAGCCAAAAGAGCAGCTGGGGTGAAGGTCAGAAGGTCAAGGAGAACAGAGGAAAAGCACACCCATGGTTTTGGAACAGCAACCCTGGGATGAGCATCTACTCCATCAAAACAGTGAAGTGACTAGAGTGGGGACATAAGAGACTCTTTAATTTTTTTTTTTTTTTTTTAATTTTATTTATTTATTTATTTATTTATGTCTGTGTTGGGTCTTCGTTTCTGTGCGAGGGCTTTCTCTAGTTGCGGCGAGCGGGGGCCACTCTTCATCGCGGTGCACGGGCCTCTCACTGTCGCGGCCTCTCTTGTTGCGGAGCACAGGCTCTAGACGCGCAGGCTCAGCAATTGTGGCTCACGGGCCTAGTCACTTCGCGGCATGTGGGATCTTCCCGGACCAGGGCTCGAACCCATGTCCCCTGCATTGGCAGGCAGATTCTCAACCACTGCGCCACCAGGGAAGCCCTTTAATTTTTTTTTTTTTAAACTTGAGCCATCACCCATGGCAGCAACTTAATCATCTGTATATAGATCTCAACTAAAACAAGGAAGCCATAAGAAAAAAATTCCCACTGCTGATAAAACCTTAATGGCATCATTTTCTCACATACTAAGTCAGCTTTGGTTCTGAACTAAAACTGCCTGTGTGTGTGACAAAGTTTGGGACGCAAAGAGGGATTACTTGAATTACAAGATGCATCCAGACGGGAGAAGACATTCTCTTCATAAAAATCGTTTTCCCATCTGGGAAGATGGAGTAGACATAAGTTTCCCTATTCCTCCCACTAAGTACAACTAAAAACCTTAGACATCCTGTATAAGATGAACACAAGAAGACTCGGGGGGCTTCCCTAGTGGCGCAGTGGTTAAGAATCCGCCTGCCAATGCAGGGGACACGGGTTTGAGCCCTGGTCCAGGAAGATCCCACATGCCGTGGAGCAACTTAAGCCTGTGTGCCACAACTACTGAGCCTGCGCTCTAGAGCCCGCGAGCCACAACTCCCGAGCCCGTGTGCCACAACTACTGAAGCCCGTGCACCTAGAGCTCGTGCTCCACAACAAGAGAAGCCACCACAATGAGAAGCCTGCACACCACAACGAAGAGTGGCCCCTGCTCGCCACAACTAGAGAAAGCCCGTGCGCAGCAACAAAAGACCCAACGCAGCCAAAAATAAATAAATAAAATTTATATTAAAAAAAAAAAAAAAAAGACTCTGAAAGGGGGACAGAAGAAGGCAGACCAGCCAGATACCTTGGGACCCAAGGAATGACAGTGGTCATACACTCCAGGCTCCAGTAGGGAGCCCGTATGTCACCCCCACCCAGCAGTGACAAGGCCACCACTCACCTGCAGTGAGTCCGTGGAGGCCATGTGGGTAGCCAGATCTCCCACTCCAGCAATAGTGAGCAGCCTCCAGTAACCTCCAGTGTCAACACAGCAGAGTGGGGAAACTGGCCTTCTACCCCCACCTTGGTTAAAACCACTCCTCAAGGTGGCCCATCACCTGACCTGGGGATGGGAGGCTCCCACAGTCCCCTGAGGGTGGGAGGGAGAGAGACAAGAGCAGGGACCAGCAGCTGTGGACATACAGGGGGTGGTGGCTTCCCTTCCCCCCGCTGCAGTCTGTTGCAAGTGACCAGCTGGTAAGTCTCCTCTACTTAAATTTTGACCCTCCCTGAGACCAGCAGAGCATGTTCATTCTGTGAGCTTCATTGCTGTTACTGACCCTGCTTCCAGCTGGGAACCTGAGTACTTCAAGTGCCCCAGGAGGCTGACAGGAAAAAGAAAAAGAGAGGAGAGGAAGAAGTAACTTGGGGAGAATTACCCAGGGAAAACCTATACCTCAGTTTTCTTTCTTTTTTTTTAAATTTAATTTTATTTTTTATTTTGGCCATGCTGCGTGGCTTGCGGGATCTTAGTTCCCCTACCAGGGATTGAACCTGGGCCCGTGGCAGTGAAAGTGCTGAGTCCTAACCACTGGACTGACAGGGAAGTCCCTCAGTTTTCTTTTTAAAATGACATGTGAGCTAGTTATACAATGAGTGGATGCAAAATGAGTGAGTAAACATAATTGGCATAATTCATTTGCACTTGTAAAAGTGTCTTCACCCCTAAAGATAAAGTGGTTAGATTTGCTGAGAAAACTGTTGGTAGCCATTGCCTGCATTCTTGAACCTGGGAGACAGCCTGGCAGACTGCAGAGCATATCGCTTTATTTCTCACAAATTAGAACTTGTTTACATACAAACCTATCCTTCTGTATTGATAAATTGCACCACCATCTGATATTTGTTCTTTGGCTCCACTGGGTACACTGTCCCTCTTCCCTAGAGGGTGGAGGCTTCTGAAAAAACAGCCGAGGCTGAGAGGCAGGAGGTGATCTGAGCCCAGATATCCAGAAAAGGACTAGAGGATATGCTGACGGCAAATAAGCTCATGAAAAGATGTTCAACATCATTACCCACAGGGCAAGTGCAAATTAAAACCACAGTGATACATTACTACACACCTATGAGAATGGCTAGAATAAAAAATAGTGGCAACACCAAATGCTGGAGAGGATACAGAGAAACTAGATCAAACATTGTAGGTAGGAATGTAAAATGGTACAGATATTCTGCAAAACTGTTTGGTAGTTTCTGTAAAATTAAACATGTAACTACCTTATGACCCAGCAATTGTACTCCTGGTCATTTATCCCAGAGATGAAAATTTATGGTTACACAAAAACCTGTTCACAAATCTTTACAGCCACTTTATCCATAATAGCCAAAAATAAGACACAACCCAGATGTCCGTCAATGGGTGAATGGTTAAACAAACCGTGGTACATCCATACCATGGAATAAAAAGGAACAAAAGAGGATAGAACAACCAGACAGAAGATTTATAAGCAAACTGAGGACCTGAACCACACTATAGACCAGTTGTACCTAACACAGAACACTGCACCCAACAACAGCAGAATATAC
Organism: Balaenoptera physalus; assembly: GCF_965194825.1. Taxonomy (NCBI): domain Eukaryota; kingdom Metazoa; phylum Chordata; class Mammalia; order Artiodactyla; family Balaenopteridae; genus Balaenoptera; species Balaenoptera physalus. The sequence continues at coordinate 55,460,669 of NC_138893.1, read as the reverse complement.
ATTCTTCTCAAGTGCACACAGAGCATTCTCCAAGATAGATCACAGGTTAGGCCACAAAAAAGTCTTCACAAATTTAAGAAGACTGGGGGCTTCCCTGGTGGCGCAGTGGTTGAGAGTCTGCCTGCCAATGCAGGGGACACGGGTTCGAGCCCTGGTCTGGGAAGATCCCACATGCCGCAGAGCAACTAGGCCCGTGAGCCACAATTGCTGAGCCTGCGCGTCTGGAGCCTGTGCTCCGCAACAAGAGAGGCTGCGATGGTGAGAGGCCTGTGCACCGTGATGAAGAGTGGCCCCCACTTGCCGCAACTAGAGAAAGCCCTCGCACAGAAACGAAGACCCAACACAGCCATAAATAAAAAAATAAAATAAATAAAAAAAATAAAAATAAAAAAATTTAAGAAGACTGAAATTACCAAGTATCTTTTCTGACCACAGTGGAATGAAACTAGAAATCGGCAAAAGGAAAACTGGGAAGTTCACAAACATGCGGAAATTAAACAACCCACTAATGAACAATGAGACGAAGTCACAACAGAAATTAGAAAATATTTTGAGACAAATGAAAATGAAAAAAATATATCAAAACTTACGGGACATAGCAAAAGCTGAGAAAAAACATTATAGTAGCAGTAATGCCTAATTTAAAAAGAAGAAAGATCTCAAGCAAACTTTACACCTCAATGAACAAGAAAAAGAAGAACAAACTAAAGTTAGCAGAAGGGGACTTCCCTGGTGGCACAGTGGTTAAGAATCTGCCTGCCAGTGCAGGGGACACGGGTTCGAGCCCTGCTCTGGGAAGATCCCACATGCTGCGGAGCAACTAAGTCCATGCGTCACAACTACTGAGCCTGCGCTCTAGAGCCCACGAGCCACAACTACTGAGCCCAGGTGCCACAACTACTGAAGCCCGCGAGCCTAGAGCCCGTGCTCTGCAACAAGCGAAGTCACCGCAACGAGAAGCCTGTGCACTGCAACAAAGATTAGCCCCTGCTCGCCACAACTAGAGAAAGCCCGCGCACAGCAATGAAGACCCAACAGAGCCAAATAAATAAATAAATAAAATAAATTTAAATAAATAAATAACGTTAGCAGAAGGAAGAAAATAATAAAGACTACAGCACACATAAAACAGAAAAGAGAAAAACAATAGGAAAAATAGAACAAACTTAAGAGTTTGGTTTTTTGAAAAGATCAACAAAATTGACAAACCCTCAGCTAGACTAAGAAAAAAAGGAGAGAAGACTGAAATAACAAAAAATCAGAAATGAAAGAGAAGACACTACCATGCCTATAACAAATAAAAAAGATCATAAAAGACTATTATGAACAATTATATCAACAAACTGGATAGCCTAGAAGAAATAGATAAATTCCTACGAAGACTGAATCATGAAAGAAAAAAAAAATCTGAACAGACCTATAATAAATAACATGATCGAATCAGTAATCAAAAATCTCCTAACAGGGCTTCCCTGGTGGCGCAGTGGTTAAGAATCCGCCTGCCAATGCAGGGGACACGGGTTTGAGCCCTGGTCCAGGAAGATCCCACATGCTGCGGAGTAACTAAGCCCGTGCACCACAACTACTGAGCCTGCACTCTAAAGCCTGCTCCTAGAGCCCGTGCTCTGCAACAAGAGAAGCCACCACGATGAGAAGCCCGTGCACTGAAATGAAGAGTAGCCCCCGCTCACCACAACTACAGAAGGCCCGCACACAGCAACGAAGACCCAACACAGCCAAAAATAAATAAGTTAAATAAATAAATTTTTTTTTAAAATGTCATAAAAAGTCTTTAAAAAAAAAAAAAATCTCCTAACAACAAAAAAGCCCAGGACCAGATGGCTTCACTGGAGAATTCTACCAACTATTCAAAGAAAAATTAACACCAATCCTTCTCAAAGTCTTCCCAAAAAAACGGAAGAGGAGGGAACACTTACAAATTCATTCTATGAGGCCAGCAGTACCCTGATAGCAGAACCAGACAAAGATACTACAGGAAAAGAAAACTACAGACCAATATCCCTGATGAATATTGATGCAAAAATCCTCAGCAAACTGAATTCAACAGCACATTAAAATGATTATACACTATGAGTAAGTGGGATTTGCTTCTGAAATGCAAAGATGGCTCAACATATAAAAATCAGTCAGTGTAATTAATACACTATATTAACAGAATGCAGATTAGAAGACAAAAACCACATCATCATTTCAATTGATGCAGAAAAAGCATTTGACAAAATTCAGTATACTTTCATGATAAAAACACTAAAAAAACTAGGAATAGAAGAAAATTACTTCAGCATAATAAAGGCCATATATGACAAGTTTACATCTAACATCATACTCAATATTGAAAAAGTAAGTTTCTCCTCTAAGATCAGGAACAAGACAAGGATGCCCACTCTCACCACTTCCATTCAACATAGTACTAGAAGTCCTGACCAGAGCAACTAAGCAAGAAAAGGAAATAAAAGGCATCCAAATTGGAAAGCAAGAAGTAAAATTATCTTTGTTCACAGATGACATGATCTTATATGTGGAAAACCCTAAAGCTTCCATACACAAAAAGAATTGTTAAAACTAGGACTTCCCTGGCGGTCCAGTGGTTAGGACTCCACGCTTCCACTGCAGGGGGCACAGGTTTGATCCCTGGTCAGGGAACTAAGATCCCTCATGCCACAGGGTGTGGCCAAAAAAAAAGAATTGTTAAAACTAATAAAGGAATTCAGCAAAGTTGCAGGACACAAAATTGATACTCAAAAATCAGTTGTGTAGAAACACAGAATACTAACAAAGAATAATCCAAACAGAAAATTAAGAAAACAATCCTATTTACAATAGCATCAAAAGAATAAAATACTTGGGAATAAACTTAGCCAAGGAGGCAAAAAACTTGTTCTGAAAACTATGAAACAACAATGAAAAAAGTTGAAGAAGACAAAAATAAATGGAGGGGCTTCCCTGGTGGCACAGTGGTTAACAATCTGCCTGCCAGTGCAGGGGACACGGGTTTGAGCCCTGGTCTGGGAAGATCCCACATGCCACGGAGCAACTAAGCCCGTGTGCCACAACTACTGAGCCTGCGCTCTAGAGCCCGTGAGCCACAACTACTGAGCTCACGTGCCACAACTGCCAAAGCCCGCACGCCTGGAGCCCGTGCTGCGCAACAAGAGGGGCCACCGCAATGAGAAGCCCACGCACCGTGACGAAAAGTAGCCCCCACTCGCTGCAACTAGAGAAAGCCCGCGTGCAGCAACAAAGACCCAGCGTAGCCAAAAATAATAAACAAATAAAATAAATAAAATTTAAAAATTAAAAAAAAAGAAAAATAAATGGAGATATATCCATTTTCATGGATTAGAAGAATTAATATTGCTAAAAATGTCAATACTACTCAAAGTGACGTACAGATTCAATGCAATCCCTATCAAAATCCCAACAGCATTTTTTGCAGAAACAGAAAAAAAAAAATCCTAATATTCATATGGTATCTCAAAGAACCCCAAATAACCAAAGAAATATTAAAGAAGAAAAACAAGACCAGAGGTATCACACTTCCTGATGTCAAAACATAGTGGAGGGGAGTTTCCTGGCGGTCCAGTGGTTAAGATTCGACACTTCCAACGCAGGGGGCACGGGTTTGATCCCTGGTCAGGGAAGTAAGATCCCACATGCCGCATGGCAGGGCCAAAACAAACAGGTGTGGGGGGTGGGGTGGAGAGGAGACCATATTGCAAAGCTACAGTAACCAAAACAGTATGGTACTTGCATAAAAACAGACATATAGACTGAAGGAACAGAATATGCAGCCCAGAAATAAACCCTGGTATATAAGGTCAAATGATCTTTGATGAGGGTCCTAAGGATACACAATGCAGAAAGGATAGTCTCTTCAATAAGTGGTATTGAGAAAGCTGGATATCTGTGTACAAAAGAATGAAATTGGACCTTTATCTCACCATATACAAAAATCAACTAAAAATGAATTGAAGACTTATTGTAAGACCTGAGACCATAAAACTCCTAGAAGAAAACAGGGAAAAGCTTCATGGCATTAGTCTTGGCAATGATTTCTTGAATATGACAGCAAAAGCACAGGGATCAAAATCAAGTGGGACTACATTAAACTAAAAAGCTTCTACATAACAAAGGAAACATTCAACAGAGTGAAAAGGCAATCTACAGAATGGGAGAAAATATTTGCAAACCATGTATCTGATAAGACGTTAATGTCCAGAATATACAGAGAATTCCTACAACTCCACAACAAAAAAACCCCCAAATAACCAGGTTTTTTTAAATGGGCAAAGGACTTGAACTGACGTTTCTCCAAAAAGATACACAATGGCCAACAACCATGTGAAAAGATGGTCAACATCACTATTCATCAGGGAAACACAAATCAAAGCCATGAGACATATCACCTTATGCCCATTAGGATAGCTGCTACCAAAAACCAAAATAAAACAAAAAACCAGAAAATAACAAGTGTTGGTGAGGATGGAAAAACTGAAACCCTGTGCACTGTTGGTGGGAATGTAAAATGGTACAGCACTATGGAAAACACTATGGAGATCACTCAGATAATTAAAAATAGAACTACTGTATGATCCAGCAATCCCACCTCTGGGTATATATCCAAAAGAATAAAAATCAGGCTCTCATAGAAATATTTGCATACTCATGTTCACTGCAGCATTGTTTACAATAAATAGCTGAGAGGTGGAAGTAACCTAAATGTCCACTGACAGATAAATGGATAAAGAAAATGTAGTATATTCAGATAATGGATATTATTCAGCTTTTAAAAAAAAATCCTGTCCCATGCTGCAACATGGATGAACCTTGAGGACATTATGCTAAGTGAAAGAAGCCAGTCACAGAAAGACAAATACTGCATGATTCCACTTATATGAGGTGTCTAAAGTAGTCACTCTTAGAAACAGAAAATAGAATGGTGGTTGCCAAGGGCTGGAGGGAGGAGGGAAAGCGGAGTTGTTCAATGGGTGGAGAGTTTCTGTTTTGCAAGACAAAAAATTTCTAGAGATCTGCTGTACAAGAATATGTATGTAGTTACCACTACTGCACTGTATACTGAAAAATGGTTAAGATGGTATATTTTATGCTGTGTGTTTTTTACCACAATTTTAAAAAAAATATCTTTCAAACAGAAAAAAAAGGAACTACTGGTACCTAAAACAACCTAACTAAAATCAGATAAATCTCCAGTGAATGATTCTGAGTAAAAAAAGTCAATATCTGAAAGTTACATACTGTGTGATTCCATTAATAACATTCTTGAAATAACAAAATTACAGAAATGGAGAGCAGCTTAGTGGGTTGCAGGGGTAAAGTGGGGTGCAGGGGTGGGAGGGAAGTGGGTGTGGCTATAAAAGGGAAACATGAGGAATCTCTGTGGTGATAGAAATGTTCTGTATCTTGGCCATATAAATGTCAATATTCTAGTTTTGATTTCATGCTTATGGTTTTCAGGATGTTACCATTGATGGAAACTGGGTGAAAGCTATAGGGGATTTCTCTGTTTTGTTCCCTGTAAGTGCAATATGAATCTACAATTATTGCAAAATAAAAAGTTTAGTTAAGTTTAAGACAAATTTTCTCCAAATGATGGAGGCTAGACACTAACTGGAAATGATGTAGAGGAGATTTTAGTACGTGATTTTTATGTAGGTGGGGAGAAAGGATGTAGGCTGACTCAGAAAAACTGTTCAAGTCTGAGCTGCCCCAACCTGGTTACCCCAATGTTCACCAAATACGCAATTCTGAGAAACCCTGTGTAATCATTTTTGGAAGGGGAGCCTGGTCAGAATGTTCCCTAAGTTTTAATCTTTTTTTTTTTTAATTAATTAATTAATTTATTTATGGCTGTGTCGGGTCTTCGTTTCTGTGTGAGGGTTTTCTCTAGTTGCGGCAAGTGGGGGCCACTCTTCATCGCGGTGCATGGGCCTCTCACTATCGCGGCCTCTCTTGTTGCGGAGCACAGGCTCCAGACGCGCAGGCTCAGTAATTGTGGCTCACGGGCCCAGTTGCTCCGTGGCATGTGGGATCTTCCCAGACCAGGGCTCGAACCCGTGTCCCCTGCATTGGCAGGCAGATTCTCAACCACTGCGCCACCAGGGAAGCCCCCCTAAGTTTTAATCTTCAAAGGCCTAGATGTTGGATCTAATAAGAAACCAGAGGAGTAATTTTGGGCACCAGGAGAAGAGGGAGGAACATCCAGACCCCCAAGCCAGTTCTCTGTGGGCAAGTTTAGTTAGAGGGGCAAGCAGCCACCTTCATGATGGTTTTCTTCTGACCAAGCTCCAGTGAGTCAGGGCTAATATAATCCCTCTGGTATCAACTGAACAAAGAACAATGAATGCTTCCCTTTATTTCCACTGTACCTGCTTAGAAATCTGCCTCATGAGTTTATGGGGGGATCACCTGAGAACACAAATTGGAAGAGCTAGTATCTTGGGACTCTTGTGGTGGCTATGGGAGCCCAACTGATTATTCCATGAATACCACTCCATCAGGAAGGTAATCAATTGTACTGGTTGGCTGAACTTAAGCTACAGTGCTGGGAAAGAAAGAAACTTACCCTAAGTTACAGCAAGATCTTCTCCATGATACTTGTCTACATGCTTCCACCCTCTGGAGCCCCTAGTACTCAGAAGTGATGGGTATGGAGCTCCTCATGCATGCTGAAATCAGTAACAAGTAGCATTTACTGAGCACCACCAGAGGCCAGCCCCCAGGCTGGATAGTTTTTGCACATAGCATTGAAATTTCCCAATAACCTGGTGGTGAGGTAGTTCGTATTATCTGCTTTATAGATGAAGAGACTGAGTTTCAGAAGTTACGTGGTTTGCCCAAGGTCCCACAGCTAGCAAGAGGCAGAGCTGGAATTCAAGCTCAGGCCCCTCTATCTATAAAGCCTGCACCTTTAAGAAAGTATCAAGCAGTATCACATATATAATGAAATCCAGGCCCCAAATCACCAGAAAATGACCAGAGCCCCTAAACTCAGTGGAAAGGGGTCAGAGGGCAGGTGAAAGCTTTCTGCTGATCAGAGCCACATTTCCTCCACCCACTTGGTACACAGTAGGCACTCAGTAAACAACTGTTAAGCTGAACTGACCCAGAGTCCCTCCCACTCAACCGTGTGTGCTGGGAGAACAGGAGGCAGATGGCGGGCACCTCTTGCCTGCCTTCCCCGTTGAATTTGGCAGTGGCAATGCTCTCTGTGTTCTTGTCTGACAGGGATGGGGCCCTGGGAAATCCTACAAGACAGATAGCCACACACACACCAGGCTGCTTTGAAGGGCATGCGACAAAGAAACTCAGAGTGTGCCCCAGGGTATCCGTGATGACCTCAGATGCAAAGTATGAAGTGAGCCAATTCTGTAACCTCAGCGAATTTCACAGACTAAACAGTGGCGGGTGAACGCTTGTGACTTCTGCTGACAGAGCGGCAACATGACCTGGTAGCTGCTGGGTTTGCACAAGAATCTTCCTTCACTGATATGCACAAGTGGCCTCTCTAGGAACAGACCAGTAAGCAGAGACCCACACACAGGGCATTTCCTCTGCCAGGGGTTGCCGGTATTCCCACTGTTGCTGGATTCATCTTCAAAGAGTTTGGGATGGAGCCGAAGCTGGGACCCCTCTGCTGAGAAAATCTGGAAGGAGACTTGTGATAAAGACTCAGAGGCTGCTGTAGCCAAGAAAGTCTGCCACAGGCGGGGAGAGGGGCTGCAGGAAAGGCTCGCACAGTGTCCAGACAGTAGAGATTCAATTGTTTCAGATTGGAGGGAGGGAACAGGCGGGGAGCAGGAGAGAAGAAGAAAGAAGACATTAATAAAAGAATAACGGCCAAGGCCATACTAAAAATACTTCCCTGGCACATATTTCTGCCAATGCATAGCAGCCTTTCAATTAAGGATGTGTCATTTCCTGGGTTATTAAATCCAGATCATGGAACATTCCACTCTGGGACAGTAAAAGAGGGTCACGTTCTCAGCCTCCCCCAGCACAAAAGCAGCAAAGAATGGGGATCATGGCTCTCGGTGTTTCCACCACTCAACTCCCCACTGAGCTGCTTGGGAGAAAGCTTCCCTTCCGTGGAAGCTTAGGGGGGCCCAGCATGGCGCTCTTTCTCAGGTACCCCATAGGCCCCACAGTCACCGTGAAGGGCATCATCATCATCTCAAGCCAGTAGGGGCCTGGCAGGACTCAGAATTGAAGGACGAAGAAGTATTAGTAGCCATTTTGCCTTGGTTACTACAATAAATGCTGGCGACCTTTAACATCTTATAAAGCCAAAGTCACACGGCAGAAAGTCTCCCCTGCTAGGCCCTGCGAAGCTTAAAAGGAAATTGCAAGGCCGTCTCAGTGCTGGGCACAGAGACCTGCATGCAGCAGGTGCCCAAAACACCTGCCTCCCTTTTTCGGGGAGAAGGACTATGTGCACAGTATGATCAAGGGGCTCTCGAGAGATCAGGGGGCTCCCCACAATAGCTCTTTCCAAACATTTAAGTAGTTTGGCACCTCTTGTGCCTTAACCTGTCCTAAACTGCATCTGCAGTAGCGGGTTTGCCATTTAATCACCCTAACAGCTGGGCAGAGTCTTGTTAAAGGTGAATTGAGAAGAAATTGAACGGCAAAATTGGCTTCAGAACTAGTATAAGAACTGAGTATTCCAACCCTAAATGAAACAAAAAGACAACCTGCAGACTGGGAGAAAATATTTGCAAGCAATACGACTGACAAGGGGTTACTTTCCAAAACATGCAAACAGCTCATACAACTTAATATCAAAAACAACCCAATCAAAAAATGGGCAGAAGACCTAAATAGACATTTCTCCAAAGACAACATACATATGGCCAACAGGCACATGAATGGATGCTTAACATCATTAATTATTAGAGAAATGCACATCAAAACTACAATGAGGCATCATCTCACACCAGTTAGAATGGCCATCATCAAAAAGTCTACAAAGAGGGACTTCCCTGGTGGCGCAGTGGTTGAGAATCCACCTGCCAATGCAGGGGACATGGGTTCGAGCCCTGGTCCAGGAATATCCCACATGCCGCGGAGCAACTAAGCCCATGCGCCACAACTACTGAAGCCTGTGCTCTAGAGCCCAAGCTCTGCAACAAGAGAAGCCACCGCTATGAGAAGCCTGTGCACCGCAATGAAGAGTAGACCCCGCTCACCGCAACTAGAGAAAGCCCGCATGCAGCAACGAAGACCCAACAACAAAAAGACCCAATGCAGCCAAAAATAAGTAAATAAAAAAAAAATTAAAAAAAAAAAAAGTCTACAAAGAACAAATGCTGCAGAGGGTGTGGAGAAAAGAGAACCCTCCTACACTGTTGGTGGGAATGTAAATTAGTGTAGCCACTATGGAGAATAGTGGAGGTTCCTTAAAAAACTAAAAATAGAGCTACTATATGATCCAGCAATCCCACTCCTGGGCATATATCTAGAAAAGATGAAAACTCTAATTTGAAAAGATACATGTACCTCAGTGTTCACTGCAGCAGTATTTACAATAGCCAAGACATGGAAGCAACCCAAGTGCCCATCAACAGACGTTTGGTTTAAGAAGATGTGATACACACACACACACACACCCCTGAATATTACTTAGCCATAAAAAAGAATGAAATAGTGCCATTTGCAGCAACATGGATGGACCTAGATAGTATCATACTAAGTGAAGTAAGTCAGACAAATATTATATGATATCACTTACATGTGGAATCTGAAAAATAATACAAATGAATCTATTTACAAAACAGAAACAGTCACAGACACAAAAAACAAATTTATGGTTACCAAAGGGGAAAGGGGGGGAGGGATAAATTAAGAGTACAGAACAGATAAACACCACCATATATAAAATAAATAAACAACAAAGATTTACTGTATAGCACAGGGAACTATATTCAGTATCTTGTAATAACCTATAATGGAAGAGAATCTGAAAAAAAAAAATGTATATATATATATACACACACATATAAAAAACCGAATCACTTTATACACATAAATACCTGAAACTAACATAAGATTGTAAATCAACTATACTTCAATTAAAAAAAAAAAGAACTCAGGGTTCCAAGCGGAAAAGATCCTCCGAGATCAGACAAGTTTGGAGCACATGGTATTTTCCAACAAGTCTGACTGTCAGCAACATCTAAAAATCGGGGGATTTCAGATGAAAAGCTTTCTGACTTCTGGTTTGATGAAATGAATCATCAGAAATGGGAATCCTAGGCCCGCATGTGGTGTCTGGCTGGAGCCAAGGAGTGGCTCCCCCTCTGGACGGGGCATGCACTGCCCAGCTGCCAAGGGTCACTCTCCTCCCCCTTGTCTGCACTCAGAGCTCTGTCCCTGAGTCCTTATCTTCCCTGCCACCTTTGGGCATGTGAGGTGGTAACTCGTGCCCTAGTCCCTCCCATTTTCCACCACAGACAGCTGATCCCATCTCTTACTCTCTGTCCTCAAACCCAGTTCTCTACCATGGGCTGTGGGATTCCCAGTGTTTGTGGATTCATCTTCAAAGTGGGAGAGAGTCGACTCTGGGCCCCCTCTGCTGGGAAGATGCAGAGGATCCTTTGGATAAAGACTTAGAGGCAGCTGTGGCCAAAGGCGACAGGCCTCCCCAGCCCTAAGCAAGACGCTTAGACCTCTCCACCCCGGCCACCTGCAACCCTTCCTCTCCCCTGGGCAAGCCCACCTCTGCCTCTGCCCCAGATCTGAACCTGTTCTAACAGACACACATTTATATCCTCACGGACTTCTTTCTGTTATTTCTACTGGGCCACTTGAGGGAAAAAGGCAAACACTGCTTCACCAAAAACTGCATTCAGGTACTCTTCCCTTGCTCAGACCAAATGGTGGTCATAAGCAGAAAGCCCAAACTATGAAAACTGAACAGTTTCTTGGGAAGCAGCAGAGCCGTCAAGGAAGGAAAATGGTCACTTAGAAGAAGACAGTGACCACGGAAACCAGGATAATAATAACATAGGTCTCGGTGAATACTCAGTTGGTGTGTCAGACACGGTACTGGCATTTTACAGGTTACTTCTTATTTTACAACAGCCCTACAAGGCAGGTGGTATTACCCCCTTTTTAGAGATGAGGAAAATGAACACAGAAAGAACTGTGCTAAAGTAGACATTTTTCTCCCAGGGCTAGCGGCTGAACCTTCTGCCCGCTGCCTGCATGAGCCTGTCCTGGTGTGAAAAGCCTCTTCCAGGACTGGCCCAGAGCGGACTGCATGGGCCTACTCACGCTCTGCCATTCGTCTCCTGCCCACTGGCTGCCGTCTTTGACTCCAAGGCGTTGTTGAAGTTGGAGATGTTTTCAGAGGAGTAGAGGCCAGCTGGGTTGTTGTACTGGTTTGTGATGACCCTGGGGGCAGGGCTGGAGGCAGGTGAGGCGGTAAAGGGCATGGCACTCCGGTTGTGGGCGCTTCCTATGTGTAGGACCTCCTGTGGGCAGAGATCAGAGGAGAAATCAGGGGGGTGTCCAATATGCACCCCTTGATGGACGGTACAGGCTGAGTGCCAGGGAGAGAGAGGTGTTCCAATGAGCTATGATGGCCCTGGCTCAATGCCAAACTAGCTGAGGGGCTCTGACAAACCCACCTGACACGGGGCAAGACCCAGGACGTTGCACGAGCAGGGCACGTGTGCAGTTTCATCTGCCAGCTCTGCCTCCTGGTTCTTCCCTGAGGCCCAGCAGAGCCTGATCTCCTGCTGGGTACCCCTGGGCAGGACACCCCCTGATGCCCTGGGCTGTCAGGATCCAAGTCAGAGCTGAAACACCCTTTCAGGGCACATTTCCAGAGGGATTAAGTACCAGGAAGAGAGGAACTGGCATCACTTCAGTGCGGAGCAGGAGACGATTAAAGGTGGAGACGAATTCCCCAGGAAGGAGCGGTTTAGAGAAGCAAGATAAGAGGGTTGTTGTGTCACCAGTGAAGCAGCTGCTGACTAGGCAGAGAAGCCTCAGTGCGCTGGCAGAAGGGGCTACGGGGAATGACTGATCTGGTGTTTTGTGTGGGAGAAGGCCAAGGCTGATCAGGTGGAAGGCTGGGGGATACCTGCTACAGAGCGGTGCCCAGGGGGGAGCTGCAGGAGAGGACTTCGAGTTCCTCCTGTGCTCACTCCCCTCTTCCTGTAGCCTGAGGAAGCGCCCTCCACCCCCACGCGGGACTGCCAGGACTTGCAGGGTGATCGCTGCAGCTGCCACACCTAGGAGCTACTTTAAGAGCACGCCCGAAAACTTCTTAAACTAACATGCGCTTTTTGAAAAAAATCACGGCTTTTCTGATGACTCAGTTAGCAAGATGCTTTCCGCATGGGTGTTCTGGTTCAAAGCCTGCTCCCAGGGGAGAGCGTACTCTGTGCAGCCTACTAAACTCGATGTGCGTCCTATTTTCTGGGTCTCCCAGAAATCCTCCTGAATCCTGGGCTCCTTGTTAACACCCAGGCCCAGAACGACTGCTCTTCCCTTTTTTTTTTTTTTTCTCTCTTTCTTCACTAAACCTTCAAGTCTTCCACACTTTCTTAGAAAACGGTGATGAAAACCACCAGCTTAATTCACTGTGTACTGACTTAAAAGACAACATGAAAATGTGTTTATGACGATTCAGATAGTCTCCCTCTTCAACAAGTCGGAATCAGTGCGGTTTTACTGTATACATTACGTTGAGCTGACTTTATCCACGTTGGACAAAAGCTCAGTACACACAGCTTGTTCACCAAAGGGGAAGTATAATTAGTTAAGAAAATAACTTCAGCAGTAATCAAAGAATGGTTAAGTACGTTCTACGGCACAACTACCCCGAGGAATAAGAAGTGGTCATTAACGGCAGCAGACTTCCCAAAGGGTGGCCTGGGACTCGGGCCCCCGTCAGTGGCTACCTTGCAGCTCTGTGGGACAGGTGGACGGCGGCAGCCGGGATTGCAATTCTTTCCTCCTCTCTCCTTCCCCACAGCAATTCCTTAGGAGCATCTTAGGATGCTGAGCACCAGGGAAGAGCCCTCATATTTCTGTCTTGGCTCAGTTTTTTCCCTGTCGCTTCCTGCTCGGCTTTGGGCAAGTTATACTTCTTTCTTAGCCATTGCACAGTGCCCAGCACACAGCAGACAGTCAACCAGTGTCATTCCCTTCTCCTTCCATAGAAACACATTTTCAGTTAGAATGGAAGTCAGTAGAAAATGCAGGTTGGAAATTCTGATTTTTTACTTTATAGAGAATCTCCTAAGAATGTATCTGTTTTGTATATAAAAGGAGTATATCTAACCCCATGTGAATTACTGGTCTTTCCAGAAGTCAGGCAGTTAATTCAGGGCCTGCCTTTTGGAAGGGATGATGTCATTGTTTGGGCTTTGTATTTATGTCTCCAAGGAAACTCAATAATGAGGAAATATAAACTAGGTGTGTAACTACACTGACCTCAGATAAGCTGGGGTGTGGGCTAGCCTTACATGAATGAACAAATCCTTTAATTACAGATGAACTCTGCTCTTACTCATTCCTCTATTTGAGAATGACTGGAAGTGGAAGATTTTGGAAAAATGAGAGGTGGGAAGTTTTTCATATGAACAAAGAATTACTGGAATCAAAAGAAATGTATAGTCAAGTTAGATGTTAAAGTGTTGGAGATTTTTCTTTAATCTGAAGAAAACTACCTTCAAAAGATTAATATAGGTACTCAGATTATATGTTTAAGATGAAAATTCAAGTATAATACATATAAAAAGTATAACTAAAATGTAAGCATTGCCTTACTGAAGTGAAAACTAGGATTTTAGATAGACCACATTAAAACAAAATCATTCCTTATATATTATAAAACATATAAGGACTTAACACATTAAAACAACATTTATAGTAAATTTAATGAAATGGCTGAGAACTCCCTAGGAAATTGGAATTGACTGTGGCATGTTTTAAATTAGTTTGCACAACTGCCAGTTTATAGACTGAATGCCATTTCATGAACTTTCTTTCCTTAGAGGGGCTGTACAGAATAATATGGTCATGTCAGTTTTGAAATGCCAGATGCAAAATGATCCTTAAAGTGACTCTTAGGACTAAGTATTATTTTTATTATATTAATGGGAAAAATTTTGTGGGACTGCATTTCTGACATTTTAATGGAAGACATTTGAGAAAATACCATTCACATACAACCACTCAATTTACCCACACTAATGTACCCAGTGAGTTCAATTTCATACAAGTTTCTGTTTTAGGTATAAAAGATAACTAGCTATATGTTGTCTTTTGATTATATCTCAATACACCATAAAAATGAAACAGTGTCCCAAATTTTGGAAAAAGAAATTAAAGTTCACATCTTCAATTGGGACTAAATGTATAACAATCACAAACCAGTCTAAAAGAAGTTTACAAAAGCCATTATCGACTTACCTACTAACATACCACTAACAACTCATTAATTTATCCAAGAGACACACTTTGTGAAAAGTAACATATCAGGTGTGAGGAATTTTACAAAGATGTTCTAAACATTCTTCTCTACGTTTCTCCCCTTGTTTCTAAAGACTACCCATTCCTTGTAGATAATTTAGGAGATGTAGTTAAAGAAGAAATACCATCACTTATAATCTATTATGTACAAATATGGGATCTCAGGACAGTCTCCCGTCCAGGAAATTCTATTTGGCCAACAAATTGTGCATTGACTCCCTATCACATTTTCCAATATGAACTACCACTTTATTTTAGTAATTTTAAGATCTCACTGTAAGAAAACTAGAGATTCCCATCCTAAGGCTCTTGGAAACCAGGCAGTAGGACCCGGGACCCGGGGTGGGGCGGGGAATGTCTGGGTTTACTACTAAATTTCCTTGTAGTTCCTCTAGGCCTCAGGACCCAAACTTCTTTTCATCCCTGGCATGATTCATTTGCATCTGCAATCCATAATGAGCTGAGTCAGCACCCCTATTTTGCCGTGGTTCTGCCACCCTATTCTGCACAGGAAAGCTTCCGCCCGCTTCCCGTATCCCCTTCCTACCCGCTGTGTCCAGCCCAGGCCCTGGCGTCACTGCCCTGGGGTTTTCCAGCCCCTTCCTCCCGCAGTTCCCTTACGGGAAGAACCAAACAAGAGCCAGGTCCCAGCAGTGTCAGCGGAGGGCCCTCCCACTGCGTCCTATCCCCTGCCTCCAGGGCAGGAAAAACGCGAGTGTGCCCAGCTGTGTCAAAAGCAGAAAGGCCTCTGGGTGCTGAGAGCAAGGGCCATGGTGGGCAAGTACTTACTTGGGGTTCAGAGGCTAAATTCATCCTGTATGGGTGACGTTTCCCTTCCTCTGTCACCAGAGGAGACCAGATTTTCTGTTCAGATCTGCAACAGATTGGCAAAGCTGTTGTTTCATGCATGCTAAATAAATAATATATACTAAAAACGGAGTGGGAAAGTGTCCCCTCTTGCCCGGCTGCTAGCCTCCGAACTAGCACTCTGCCCCCGCCTTCCCCTCCATTTTGCTATCAGTGTGTGATTTTCGGAAGCACCAACCTCATGACATCATGTCTGATGGCTGTGTGCGCTCAGCCCTGAGGGATTTCCCAAGCTGCTGTCATTCTTCCAGCCTCATCCTCCCCCACTGCGCTCTGTACCGCTGACCCAGCCACACTGGCCTCCTCCGTGCTCCTGAGCGTGCCTGATGCCGCCCCACCTCTGCTCAGGACGGGGTGAGCTCCTCTATCTCATTCCGTGTTCCCGATCCAGACCAGATAACCAACTTGTTCATGAAGTGCGTCTGGACCAAACAAAATTGATGCCTCCTTTTCTGAGCTTGGAGAGGATTTCCTTGTACCATTCACACAGCAACTCTCTAGGTCTTGTCTCAGTTTTCATTAGTGAAGCATTTTTTCACTCTTACGGGTAAAGAATATTTGTACTTATCCTTATATTGTCAGAGTGCCCAGCACAGGGCCAGATATATACAAGATGGAGCTATTCAATGTGTTGGTAAATGGATCAAAAAAATCAGTTAATCTGTAATGAATGAATGTCTTGAAGGAGACGATGTGGACTGAGATAGAAATGGAGACAGGAATGAGGGATAAATGTGCTTTTGAGGGGATAGTAATAAAATGGTGCACCTCCCATGGGGGTAGGGCTCTGAAGTGTACAAGACGGTTTTCATTTCATTATACCGATTTCACTACCTCAAAGTTTTGGTTAGTTGTGTTAGGTCAAATGAAAATGCAAATATCTTAGAGAAAGATGCCCACACTATGAGGAGTACTGTGAAAATTAGAGAGAAAAATGAGCAACCTGAAATTTCTATTCCACAGACCTTCTGCCTGCCTACACCGTACAAGGCACTGAGCTGGGTGGGTAGGGGATCCTGAAATAGGTGAGGCAGTCCCTGCCCACAAGCAGCTTCCAGTCGACCAGAAATGAGCGAGTGTTTCCACGGGCCTCACCTGGTTACTGTGAGAGTCATGTTGTCTGTGCAGCCCTTGATTTTGTTCTGAGCTTCCAAGTGCGTCATATTGCTGGTATTTTCCCCATCGATGGCTGTGATTACGTCTCCAACACATAAATTAGCTGTAGCAGCCTTGCTTCCGGGAGTGACCTGGAAAAAAGGAGAGAGCTGGCTTAGTTACCATCTGTCTCCAAGGAAACCACTGGGTAAGTTACCACTGGATTAAGTATTCACTAATGTGGATCAAAGCATTTAAAAAAAGGAAAGAAGCCTAAAATCATAAGTTTCAATAATAATGATCCTTTATGGTTATGTAATACATTATGGTTTACAATGAGTTCTTTTCTATATACCGTCTCATTGGATCCTTACAATAACCTTGTGAAAAAGGAAGGCAAGTATCAGTCCCCATATTGGCCCCCATTTTAGAGACCAAGAAACTGAGGTTTAGAAAGATCTGTGACTTACCTGGGATCACCCAACTGATATAGTACTGTATTACTAGTCATCCAACTATCAATAGTATAATACAGAGCCAGGACTCAAATCCTAAAGCAGACCCAATGTTCTTCCTACTGTCTCTTGCTGCTTCCCTAAAATAAGTCACCAATTTAAAAAAACACACACTTAGAGAACATTATGTACAGAAACATCCTATTTCTATAAAAATCTTAACAATTAATATGCTATTTACACACAAAAAAAAATTGAGACACTGCATACCAAACTGTTCACAGTATTACATTTCTGTAATGTTTTTGTTTTATACAATGAGCTTGAATTACTTTTGTAATTGAAAAAAGCAACAAGGAATATTTTAAAATACAACAGTATAGGATTATACTGGTTCATTTCCTCCCAGCCAGGAAACTGACTATTAGGGTTAGACCCTTTGGGTGGCTGATTTTCTACAGGCCAATGCTTCTAAAACCAGTGGTTCCAAATTTATGGGCAACAAATGCTTGGGGGAAGCCAGCCAATGACTGCAATGGGTCATCAAATTCATCTGCCTAGTGAGCATTACATGTGACCTGAATAAATATCAAGCTTCACGTGGAGAGGTACAACTATCTTTCAAGTGAATACAGACGCTATTGTGATGAACAAAGTATGAACTCATTTTGAAGTAGTACTAACCTCAGAGATGTTTTTTACTATTAGGTATTTTCTAAACCAAGGTATACTAAAAATAGGACCATCATCCCAAGGTCAGTCCATGACTTTGACATTAGAAGACCTTCCTTGATGAGAAGTCCAAGGCCTCCAGGAGCAGAGTACGCCCAGACTCCCAGCACCCACAGGGTTCTGGCCTCACCTTGGAGAAGGCCCTTGACCCCTGGGAGCCCAGTGAAGAAGATCTTATGAACATTTGAGGGTCTCCGTAAGGCTGAACCACAGGTAAGAGGCCTTTCAAGACATCAAATCAGGACACAAGGCTTATGTGCTGAGCCTCCGTATCTGATGCAGTTTTCAGCAGGCAGTTTCCAATCAGCCCTCGCCAAACGGAAAACACTGACCCTTCTGAGGTGGGCTAGTGTGATGGCTGCTGTCATGGCCATCCCCCCCATCAGTGCGCTACCCCCACAAAATAAGGGGTGGATGACTTGATCCTTGAGGTTCCTTCCGGTTCAGACATGCTATGACTTTATCAGGCAAAACTCTCCTGGAATGTAGCAGGATGTGGAAACCAGTGCAGAGATCCTGACCTCCTAACCTTCCTTTCTGGCTTTCCCATCATCTGTTTACCAGTGATCTGGCCTTTAGAAAACAAAAGCCCCCAATCCAAGGTTCGGATCTTCTTCTAATGCAGCCACTGGGAAAAGATATTTTATACAGGCGAGCGTAGGCCGCACTCCTTTCAGTTGACTTCGGGGAGTTAGTTCTGAGTCACTCAGTATGTGCCATAAAGACAAATTCCTCTCATTTTCTGCCCGTCTTCCCGAGAAGACTGACCTGGTGTGACTTCATGTATATTTCGCTTTTTCTAAAGAACAACACAGACCCCTTGTTTTACAAATGGCCCTAAGCATCACTTTATTTGGGATGAGCCATGGTTCTGGGTTGGCAAACTCCGTCTCCAGGGAGAACAGCCTGATTGAACTCATTTATCATGACCAACTCTCATGGTCTTAAAGAGAAGTCCCCTTGGATAAAATCCAGAATCACTAATGAAGTTCCTCAGGACTGTGCCATTCCCCTACTAAGCTCTAGCTACAGGGGCCTTCCTTACTTCTTTCCTGCCTCAGGGCCTTAACACCTGCTGTAGCCACTACCTGATTAACTTCTTGGCTTAAATGACCCTTCTCACGGAAGACTTTCCTGAACCCTCCAATCTAAGTTAGATCCCTTGTCAACCTTCCCCCCACCCCCGTCAACATTTTCATACACTCTCTTCTTCACGGCACTTGTCAATTAGGTTTGTAAATCGATTCTGTGGGTTTGTTTACATAATGCTTGAGAGCCTACTAAACAGTAAGGTGTGTGAGAGCAGGATTTGTCTGCCTTTTGCACTGTGGTATCCCCAGTGCCTAGCAGTGACTGGCACATAGTAGGTGCTCAGTAAATATTTGTCCGATGAGTGACTGAATCCAAAATATCTAGCGGTTGTTAAATATGTAATCATGCTGCTTCATTCCATCCTTTAAAAAAATGACTATATCAAAAGGAATCAAATAATCACTTTCCCCAGCATTGCTATCCTGGACTGTCACCACTCACAAAACTAAAATGAGGAGATGGGGGCGGTGGGGGGCAGAAAGCTTGAGAAAATGAAAAGAGAAATTTCCTTTTACTTTCATATGCTCAGCTGCTAAGAACTCTGGAATTTCCAGCATTTGGTTCAAACTGTCTTGGAGGTGAGGCATTTCTGCTAAGTACATCCCGACAGATCCTGGACAAGTTAGAACCAGTCTTAAGAGCCCTGAGTCTGAGTAATCAAGGCCTGGCCATCCTATCTTTTGGTCTGATTTTTTTTTTAAGCCAAATTAATGGGGAGCCAAAGGAAATCTCAGAAAGTTATAAGACGACATCATCAGGTGGGACTCAGATGGACTCACACGTAAATGAAGTCCACATTCTTTTATGAGCTATTTCTGGGGGGGAAATGGATTTAAACAAATTATGGGATGTGCCTTTTACAAAGCTCTTTCACATACATTCTCCTAGTTGAGATAATAATGATGATGACCTCACCACCAACACGTAAGATAATTTTACAGATGAGGAAATTGAAACTCGGAAAAGCTGTGACTGACTCAGGTTCACACAGCTAAAGGTTGGAGCCTGAACTTGAAACCAGATCCCCTCATTCCAAATTCCACTCCCCTTCTGCTTTACCACAATGCCACAAGCAGAGGCTCCAAACCCAACTGTCAGAGCCAAAGAGAAATCCAGAATTAAGCAGACTCATCTGTTGTGGCCTTCAACACAGGGAACTGGAGTGTCACAAACTCCTGCCAAGGCCTGGGTGCCACTCGCCATCCGTCAGACAACCATCTCCATTGGTCTATGCTGAGCTGGGGCCCAGTAACACCTCCCCTTATAAAATACTAAAGTCAGAACTGAAAAGCCCTGAGGACAGAAGGCCTGTGTCTCTAACTCTGGTTAGTTCCCAACATGAATGGAGGACTCCAATCCTTACTGCACACTAACTATTCATCACAATCATAGCAGTATTTATCAGTTAATGAGTGCTAATTATGGTCAAACACAGTTTGTTTGGCAAGGGTTAATTTCCCAGTCCTCCTGAGATACTATCAGGTAGCCAACATTATTTGCATCATCATGGAGAAGGAAGTGGAGGAACAGGGGTTGACAGCTGGTGAGTGGCGGGCTGTGCGGCTCCGAGGTCCGTCCACCTAACCCAGTATGCCCCGCTGTCTGTTCTGATTTCCTCCTGACCGTCAAATTCCATCAGAACCGGCTCAGAATGGAGTCAGCTTCAGTTTCTAAAACAAGTCCTATACTCTCCAAAGAGACAGGCCCATTAATTAGTTCAATGGACATTCTCAAAAACCCTCTTCCAGCTTTCTTCCCCAGAGACCATACAACTTGATCACACAACTCTCGATGCCTAAGAATAAACGGGGTTAGGCACAATTTCCGCTAATGAACAATCTGCCATCTTCTGCAGAATTCACTCATGTCTCTCTCACCCTTTGCCCCCGCAGGCAGACACTTTGCTCAGAGGCCAATCTGTACATGCACCCTATACTGCATCATTAAAGCCTGTGCACTGCCGTCAGACTTCTAAACACAAAAGAAGGTTCATAGAATTTCACTTCTAAGTGGCGCAGAATAGGACTATGATGTGGCTCTCCCACTTTCTTCGATTTACATCTAAATAACTAAATATTTCTTTTATACAAAACTGGATGCATACCCACTGGCCACAGCAAATGAAAAGATGACTTTCTCCCTCTGTATTATGGCATATACCTATTTTATCCCTCCTCTGTTACCTCCTTCTTTCATTCATTCACTCATCAGATAGATATTCCTTAAGTCTGTTCTCAAAGACAGTGTAGCTTATTAAGATGTGGCTACTGAAGTTAGATGACCAGGGTTCAAGTCCCGTCTCTGGTGCTTGTGAGCTAAGTACCCTTGGGGGGGATGTTTCACCTCTGTGTGCCTCACTCTTCTCACCTATGAAACAGGGGTGATAAACAGTCCAGGCATCGAAAGGCTGTTGTGAAGATTACATGAAATGATTCAGGCAGAGCACACTGTCAAGTTCACAGTCTCCTGGGGCAGACAGGTATGTACACCAGCTGATGCTAGAAACAAGTAAAGAGGCAATGGGAGCCTAAAGGTGGAATCAGGGAAGGCTCCCTGGAGGAGGCATTGCTTAAAACTGTGCAAAGGCACTACAGGAGGCAGAAAAGAGCATGCCAACTTACAGGAATAGCACGTGGACTGGCATAGATAAAACACAGGAAGTGAAGGGAGAGGAAGGGGAGGAGTCTGGAGATGTAAAAATAGGCCAGGCTGTAAGAGTTCTGTCATTTTCTTTTTAACAAGACTGTACTTTATCTGGAAAACAATGGGGAACAACAAAGGAATTTAAACATAGCCTCTGACTCAACTGCCCAGTTACTGCCAAGAAACAACCACTGAGCCCTAGCTCTGTTGAGATTAAGGTGACTGCATTTGTCAGATATTCCTTAATGGTAGCTGAGAGAAGCAGACCCATTCGAGGGGTCGACAATTCAGCCTCTAGGACAGCCATTCTGAGGCTGGCTTCCCCTAGAGAACTTGTCCAAAGGCACTTCCACTTAAAATTACGTGTTTGATTGACAGCCAGATTGGGTTCCCTTAACTCCCTAAGCTCAAGATTGAAAGCTGGAGGAGGCCCATGAAATGAATCCAGTCTACAATCTTGGCTTTTCAAAATTTAAATTACTCTGCCCCCTTTAGCTGAGGCAGACACTCTCCATTTTGTCAGTTCTCACCATGCTCTACTGCCCCCAACACAGAAACGTGGGACCAGCTGCCATTTAGCATCTTTCTTGCAGCTGTTAATTTTTCCACTACCTCACCCTCGAGTCAAAACTCTTATGTTGCCTCCGAACCCCTTCATGCAAATGTGCTTGTGACCACTGGCTTAGTTAAAAAATTATATGCAGAAATGTTTTATGAGTAGGACTACAAGACACCCTGGTTTGCCCAGGACGGCAACAGATTTTCCCAGCTTAATTATCAAAAGCACCCCATTTCATTTTCAACAGTGTTCCAGTCTGGATGATAAATTGTATTGCCACTCTTTTGACAGAGATGGGGGTTTTAACCAAATACTTGTCAAAGAGTTTAAACAGTTCTGAAGCAGCCTCACCCCACCCCAAGGGAAAAACTGTCCCTGTTCAAAGGTTCTCTGACTTTAATCTGCAGACAGGAATACAGGTCAATATCCTGAAAGTTCACAGAACATTGTTAACCTTGACCCTTGGAATTGGCATCTAAACTTCACACCAGAAATTGACCCAGCTCACCAATAACTCAGGGGGAAACTGACATTGGCAAGGATGAGGCAATGGTTCCCAAACAAGTTGGTCGTCAGATCCCCTCAGGTTTTAAAAATATAAATAGATCTCTACATCCCACTTCAGATCTACTGAGGGGAGTCTACACCATCGGTCCCCAACCTTTTTGGCACCAGGGACCGGTTTTGTGGAAGACAATTTTTCCACGGACGGGGTGGGCGGGGTTGGTTCAGGCAGTAATGCGAGCGATGGGGAGCGATAGATGAAGCTTCACTTGCTCGCCCGAGGCTCACATCCTGCTGTGCGGCCCGGTTCCTAACAGACTGCAGACAGTTACTGGTCCGAGGACCGGGGGTTGGGGACCCCTGGTCTACACAGTGGGACCCAGGAATCTTTATTTTTTAAAGCTTCCCAGAAAATTCTGATGCTCACTAGGTTTGGGAACATCAAGGGAGATGCTGACCAGCCTTCCCCCCAAAGTTCTCCCTGAATGAAGTTAACCAGGTAAACAAAAACTAATTAGAATCTAAGATCTCAGCGCCTCCAGAGACAACTTCAAGGCTTACATTCTATTAAAATACATAGAAGGCCCTTAAAAGAAACATCCAGGGACTTCCCTGAAGGTCCAGTGGTTAAGACTCTGCGCTTCCACTGCAGGGGGTATAGGTTCCATCCCCGGTAAGAACTAAGATCCCACATGCCATCCATGGGGCGAGGCCAAAAACAAAAAAGAAACAGCCATTAGAATAGTATTTTCCTATCTCTTACCAAAACAAACAAAGAAAAATCCCCTACACCACTGGTCAACGTCCTTGAATGCAAATGGATTATTGCAGAAGTTATTTCATTCCAGATGCCTAAATAACTTAACATGGTTCCTATTTTGCCTCTGCCAGAAAACTCATAGCTAAATGTAGTATGCAATTACAGAAACCACCTGATTGAAAGGTCCTGGCACATCTCTTTCTTCTTCTATGTTCCAAATGTTTAACTTATTGATTGATTGGCTGCGTTGGGTCTTCCATGGCTATGCGCGGGCTTTCTCTAGTTGCTGAGGGATTCTAATTGCGGTGGCTTCTCCCGTTGCGGAGCACAGGCTCCAGGCGCGCAAGCTTCAGCAGTTGTGGCACACGGGCTCAGTAGTTGTGGCTCACGGGCTCTAGAGCGCAGGCTCAGTAGTTGTGGCACACAGGCTTAGTTGCTCCGCGGCATGTGGGATCCTCCCGGACCAGGGCTCGAACCCGTGTCCCCTGCATTGGCAGGCGGATTCTGAACCACTGTGCCACCAGGGAAGCCCCCAATTTTTTGTTACATCTTATGGTGTGTGTTCTTTTGTTTGAAATTTTGTAGCCATGTATTTTGGTGCTATAAATCACCTTACAAGTTGAGTGTATTAATATTAAATAATGATAACTTAGTAATTTTTAACATTATACAAACAAGACTGGAATAAAGAAATTTGGAATTCAAGTTCAATCTCAGTGCCATGTACCTTTAGGGACAACCTCCTTTGAACTAATGGCCGTGTCCAAGTATTTAGGTATAAAATTTTTTAAAAAATAAATTTATTTATTTATTTAATTTTTGGCTGTCTTGAGTCTTCGTTTCTGTGTGAGGGCTTTCTACAGTTGCGGCAAGTGGGGGCCACTCTTCATCGTGGTGCGCGAGCCTCTCACTGTCGCGGCCTCTCCCGTTGCGGAGCACAGGCTCCAGATGCGCAGGCTCAGTAGTTGTGGCTCACGGGCCCAGTTGCTCCGCGGCATGTGGGATCTTCCCAGACCAGGGCTCGAACCCGTGTCCCCTGCATTGGCAGGCAGATTCTTAACCACTGCGCCACCAGGGAAGCCCAATTTTTTTTAAAAAAATAAACTTATTTATTTATGGCTGCATTGGGTCTTTGTTGCTGCGTGCGGGCTTTCTCTAGTCGCGGTGGGCGGGGCCTGCTCTTCATTGTGGTGTGCAGGCTTCTCATTGCAGTGGCTTCTCTTGTTGGGGAGCACAGGATCTAGGTGCATGGGCTTCAGTAGTTGTGGCACACGGGCTCAGTAGTTGTGGCTTAGTGGGCTCTAGAGCGCAGGCTCAGTAGTTGTGGTGCACCAGCTTCCTTGTTCTGCAGCACATTGGATCTTCCTAGACCAGGGCTTGAACCCACGTCCCCTGCATTGGCAGGCGGGTTCTTAACCACTGCGCCACCAGGGAAGTCCCTATTTAGGTATAAATTTAAACGACTCTGAGCTGGATGACAAAGCAGAGCCCCGCCCTGCAGTATGCCATTTAGATGTGGAGTTTGAACTCTCCTTAGTCAGACTTCTGACTCAGTTTGTTTGTGGGCCCAGGCTATGGCACAGACTTTGAAGCCACATTATAGACACAGAAGCTGTATGAGCTTATGCAGTTGGCTTGAAAACCCCAAGAATGTTTCAAAATGTTCTTGGTTACTCTATACCCGTTTTCTTAAGAAAATGAGGCAATAAAGTAGTTCAGGTCCAAGTAGCTGAGCTGTGCCGTAATCCAGCTTCACTTCGCACTCGGTGCAAAAGGAAGCTATTAACGCTAAGGGGTGGCCGATCAAAGAGACTTATTGCTCTCTTAGTCTGAAAGACCAACCATCATTTCTTAGGTAGGAATATAATTAAAAAGCAGATAGCAAAGTAGAATACCCTGACTAATTGATCAAGAAGTCATCAGTCTCTCAAAAGTCCCTATACAAGTCCCAGTGAATCCCGTGTGCTTTTAAACAGCCCCAATAACAGCCACCCATAACCCAAATCCTAACCGTTCACTAAACACATAACCTTGGGCAGTTACA
Organism: Balaenoptera physalus; assembly: GCF_965194825.1. Lineage (NCBI taxonomy): Eukaryota > Metazoa > Chordata > Mammalia > Artiodactyla > Balaenopteridae > Balaenoptera > Balaenoptera physalus. The sequence continues at coordinate 55,435,392 of NC_138893.1, read as the reverse complement.
CTCTCCATTGCTTCAGTTTCTTCATTTATCAAATAAAATTTATAATAGGGTCAACTTCATTTGTTGTTGGATTAAATGAGATTTCATTTGTAGAGTTTAGAACAATGTCTGGCCCATAATAAGCACTCAATACACAGTAGCTACCATTAATATATTTTTTTAATAGTACCACTGTATCCCGACACCTTCTATGTGTTAGCCATAGTGCTAAGCTCTCTCTAGACATCATCTTACTCCTCACTACAACCTTTGAAGACAAGGACTATTATTCCCGCTTTACAAATGAGAGCACTGAGGTTTCAGAGGCTAACCCTGCCTGAGGACATACAGCTAATACAGGGACAAGACAAGGTTTGAACCTAGATCAGGCTGATACCGAGACTTCATTTTCCCATGACATCAAGATAGCTTTAATTCTTGATTTGCTGCATTAAAAATAAGGGAGAAAGTACAAAGCAGTGACATCCAAATAGTTCACCATGACATGGTAATTTGATTTTTAAAAATGCTACGTGAATGGAAAAAAGTCTGAAAAGTTTTGCAGCAAACCGTTAAACAGTGTTTATCTCTGAGAAGTAAGATTGGGGAAAGGTGTTGGAAGGCTTTCACCTTGGGCTGGCCACATTTTTATATTATTCGATCTTTTATAATAAGCACAAGGGTTGTTAATGTAAGCTTTTTATTGAGGCATAACACTCATACAGGAAGGACACGAATTGTAAATAAACAGCTGGATGGATTCTCACAAAGAAAGCGCCCCCATGGAATCAGCACCAAATAAAGAAACAGAACATTAGCTGAACTTCCAAAGGCCCCTCGTGCCTCCTTCCCATCACTAACCTCCTGGCAAAGGTTACTGTGATCCCACCTTTTAACACTATAGATTAATTTTGCCTGATTAATCATATATAACTGCAACGATGTGGTATTTATGCTTTATGTCTGGCTTCTTTCTCTCAACATCATGTGTCTGCCTGTCTGATCCGTGCCATTGTGCATGGTTGTAATTCCTTCATTCTCACGGCTGCAGTGTTTCATATCATTATTTATATGTTTATAAATACATTTATATATACCACCATTTATTTCTCCATTCCACTGTTGTTAGACACTTGAATTGTTCCGAGTTTGGGGCTATCGTGAATAGTGCTGCTTTGAAGATTCTTGACATGTCTTTTGGTGCCATGCGGACACATTTCTACTGAGCAGTTAACTAGGAGAATTGTTGGGTCATAGGGTCTGATCACGTACAGCTGTGGAAGTGTAAGTATTTTTATTTTTATATAATTTTTTTTTAAGAAATGGATGTAAATCATTGCTGCATCACCTGAATTTATCTGTATGCATTTGACAACTTTATCCTATATAGGTCATACCTATGTCCTTATCTTCTTATCTGGTATGACATGAGTAGTCATACCTATTAAAATTAGGCCGAGTCCTTGGTCAAGAACCTGGCCTCCTACAAGACCAGAGTGTTCTTCAGAAAGGTGTTTTTCATGTTTATGGCATTTACTGAGAAGGCAGTGTACTACACATATGAAAATACACCACGGACCTCAGTTACAGATGAGCTTTCCACTTCACCCACGCTGGTGCTAATAACAGTATCAACAATCACACAGGGTGCTAAGTGCCATACAGAAATTCCCTTTCTCGTCTTAGGTTTTCATGGGTACATTTTGTTCTGGACTTGGCTTGGCCGCCACTTCGCAGGCCCATCCTTGGCTGGGCAAGGTGGATCTGTCCACTCCCTGGTCATCTTCATTTGCCATAAAAACTGCCCCCAAATCCCCTCCTGGCCACCTACAGAGGCTTTTCTCTGGCAAATCATCCAATTCCTCTGCTCTTCTGTTCTTCCCTGCCCACACGGCCATGGAATCCTATGGCTGGTCTGTCAGTTCTCCCAGGTGGGGCCATGGCTTCTAGCTTTTCAGGAGAAACAGGAAGGGGAGGTGCTGCTGTCTAGGATGCACTCAGGCTGAGGCCACCCCAGCCAACCCCCATGGGCATGAGGGGCTCTGGGGTGAGGAGCCCAGGAGAGTCCTACCCCTCATGTTGATGACTGCCCCGCCATTAGCACTTCTCAGACCTGGGTGCTGGGTAATATTATCATCAATGAAATATTGACAGTTACGGCTTGTCAGGGGGCAGAATACTGTGGTTAAAGCTGGCCTGGGAGTCAATCTGTCTGACTTCAAATCCCAGCTCTTCAATTTACTGTATGTACTGTGTGTCCTGTGTCCCGGTGTCGTGGGTTGTGGGGAGTACAGAAAAAGATAATGCAAGTGCACACCTAGCACAGAGTAGCCATTCAAAATATATTAGCTACTGTTAAAACATTATTATGACATAGAGGTTAAGGCCATGGGCTTTGAAGCCAGACTGCTCAGCCGAATTCCAGCTCTATCCACTCACTACTGTATGACAAGGGCAAAGTACCTAATGTTTCCATGGCTCAGTTTTTTCATCTATAAAATGGGTATCTTAATTGTATCTACCTCACAAGATACTTGTAAGGATTACTGAAAGACTATGTTAAGCTTAGAACACTGCCTGGCATATAAAAAGTCTTATATACAGTTTAACTATGGTCATTGCTGCAAGCCAATCAAATAAATACGCTCACACAAATCTTCCAAGTGTAAATGGAGGCTCTTGTGATTAACATAAGAGTCATCTGGGCATAGATATTCACAGATGAATAACACAACCCAAATTCATCTGAAAACATTTCTGAATTCATATTATGTTTTCTCATCAACTGGTGGTTGAAGGTACAATTAATGTCATATGAGAGGTTGGGACACTTTTTAACAATAAAAGAAAGGGGGCCCTCATATTCAAAGGGTACAAAACCATTGGTTTGCTTATTTATTATTTTATTTTATCTTTACAGAGAATTGAGCCCCAGAGAAGGCATGTGACATACCTGGGGTCACCCAGTGTGGTGTTCAGGACTGGAGTTCAGCCCGAGTTCCTGCCCTGGACACTCTACCAGGCACCATACAGAAGTTCTGGCAGCTTCTCCAGGCTCTCCTCTGAGACATACTGGAAGTCAAATCATCCTTTAAAAATTAATTTTCTGACATAGGCTTTTGCTCATTTTTAATGAGCCTTTACCTTTTCCTTTACAAAGAAGTTAAGAAGTAGTTCATTCATTGAAAAAATTTGTAAATTCAAATTACCTAACCTATGGGCACTGAGCTTCTCCCCTGTAAAAGGCAAAGAATACTCATTTTCCTCTCCTCCAGGGAGCAATGGCAAGGTATGGCCTAGGGAATGAGCACAGGTTGAAAGCCACTCCTAACTAGTCCCAGCACAAGAGCAATTCTGGTGCTTTTCCCAGTCCTGATCAGAGTAGGAGAGTGATCTCAGTGGTTAAATGATAACCTCCTCTCAATTATCTGCCCCATTGCAATACCTTAACACCATTCTCCGCTCTCTCCTCCTCAAAGACAAACCAGCAAGGTTGGCATCCAGGATTTTGGGTAAGGGGCAGGGTCTCTGGTCAAGGGGACATAACGTGGCTTGGTGAATTTCATGCCAGTAGGCTCAAGCATTCACTTCCAAGCCATTCCCTGTAATTCATCCTCTTCCTCCTCTCCTTAGATCAGCTGGAGCAGCTAATATTTCCCAGGTGATCAATTTCACAGAATGAGGGAGTACCGAGCAAGGGCCATTAATGCATAATGAGCCTTTATGGACAATTCTCACTTTTCACAATCTGACAGATAAGCCCTGCTCTTTCGACCTTAAGGCCATGATGTAAGCCTACTCGAGTCTGGAAATAACACTCTTTAAAGTCAGAAAAGACCCTCTGACTACAGAGTATCCATTATTAAACACTCCTTAGGATACTTGAGCGAAAACCAGAGGCTCTTAGCAAAGACTTCCCCAGGACTCGAGAGGCAAATAAGCAACTCCTCCCACCGAGAGCATCTCCTTATCTCTGGCCCCGCCCCTTCCTGCCTTTTGTCAGTTGCTGGGAGAGGAAAAACAGTCAACATAAACTCAGCAGCAATTTTGGCCTGGGTGTGGATTCTCTGAAGACTTCCATGGAAGGCAACTAGAGGAAATAAGAAATTGACGAGGGGGAAAAAAAAAAAAACAAAACCCAACTCAAGGAGATAGACAACTGTAGACCTGGAGCAGGAACTGACAGAGAAAAAAAAATCTCAGAGGACAATTGCAAATATGTGTCTGGATCGTCAGGGAGTCCAAGGTAGAGGCTTAAATGAGAAACTGGTAAAAGAAAGAAAGATAGTTTATGTCCATTCAAAGTTAGAGAGCTGGATTGAAATTTTAAGTGTATCACAATAACAAAGATGAAAATATTGAGGAACAAAAGCAGCTATTCACACACACACAAATGTGTTCTGTTTGTTTCTGTTCAGAAACTGGCTAAAAACAAGGAGGTAGGTTAGTGAGCTGCTGAGGTCCTGGCAATGTTCTATTTCTTGACCTGGGTGGTAACTCTACAGGTATGTACTTTATAACCATTTGCTGTGCATTTTTAGTTTATGACTTTTTAATTTCACAATAAAAAAGTTAAAAAAGAAAAAAATAATTTCAAGTATACAAGATTACAGAGTTATATTCAGGAGCATTAGTAGTTTGACAAAAGAATGAAGCCAATACCAGAATAATTCATGCAAGAGAAAGCAAACATAGCTATTTAAATAAAAGGCACTCCTTTCCCAGCCTAATTTTATGGTTTGCTTTGGTGTGGAGACTCAAAGTCTGCATATAGAAAACCATAGCAAACTGTATCTGCCCCGAATGATGAATCTAGCACACCTACCAACCAGAACGTGTGTATAATTTCGTGGATGCTCACACCTCCTCACTACTGTTCACTGTTTACAGAGCAATCTCACATACCTTAACTCACAGCCAATAGCTGGAGTTATCCCCATTGCAGAGATAAAAAAGGCAGCTACAGACAGTAGAAGACTCACCCCAGGTACAGCTCAAGTAAGAAGCAAAAATCAAACCTATACCAGATCTCAGACAGCTACCTCAGGGACCCTTTATGACAATGACTTTCCCATTCCCAGGAAGTTAGGAGGCCCACATTTTTTTCCATGTGGGAATAATGAGATGAATAAACAGGTAAATTACTGTCAGCAAGAGAATGTCACCTCCTCTGAGTCACTTTCACTTTTCAATTAAAGCACAACCCAGGGTGTTATAAAGATTAGCTTCCCTCACTGAACCATGAACACCTTGAGAGTGGAGCCGTGTCTTCTCATTTCTGGGACTCCAGGGCTTTGCTCTGTAGTTTCTAGAATATGCTATATGCTCATGAGACATGTGCTAATAAAAAAATAAACAGATGAGGGTACAAACTAAAGAATTCACAGTATTGTGTTTTCCACCCCATACCATCATTCCTGCACAGGGCCACTTGCATTAAGTCTTTTAAAAACAGGCAGTAATTGCCCTTTTAACAGATGGCCAATATATTCTCAATTCTTTTTTTTTTTTTTTTTTAAATCACCCCCAATCTGTCCCTCCAGCTCCAGCTCCGGCTCCTTGGAGGAAGCCGTATTCTCCAGTTCTTAAGAAAAGGTTTCATGTCATACATAAATTCAGAAGCTGAGCCGGCTGACAGGTTAATTATAGACACAAAGAGTGGGGACAAATGGACTATGAGGTAAGCGAGTCTAAATGTGCCTTCCCTGGATAAGCATTTATTAATAAGCCTGCAAAGATTTACTGGGCACAGCCAGGTTCAGCTCGGTGCCAGCCTTGGGGGCAGGGGTCCAGATTTGGGGAAGGCACAGTTTCTGTGCTTGAGGAATCTGGCTGGTGGCTGGGAAGACAGCATGTACCTGCAAGAATAATCAAAGTTGTCCCCTGGGGACAGCAGGTGGAAGACAGGGAGAAGACAGGGCCTAAGAACTGAAGCACCTGCCCCTTTTGGGAGTGGGATGGTCAGAGAAGACATCACCCCACTAGGGCCCACCTGCAAGGAAATGTGGGTAGGACTGTGGCTGTAGAGAAGCCAAAGAGGAAGCCCCAATTCTTTTCCTCCTGTGCCTCCCACCATATTCTTTCGGGGGCTGGAGGCAAGGACCTAAGTCAAAAAGACCCATAGGGATCTTCCCCTTCCCTCTCCACCCTCCCCCTCCAAGAAAAAGGAGGAATGTTCAGATGGCTGGGGAGGCAGGTCTAGGGTCATCTTCAGAAAGCAGATGAGCCCAAGAATGGAATGATAGGCCTAGCAAAGCTGGGTACCAGAGGGTGCTTTGCGCTCCATTTTTTCATTCAGTCAAAAAATATTTCTTGTCCGCCTTTTGGTGGCACATTGAATGTAGCAACTCTCAGTGGGACATCAACCTTGCCTTTAGCCCAGACTAGATGACCAAAGCCTGGGCCTCCAAACAATGAGTCTGGGTCTCCCTCGGGCTTCCGCTTTATTTGGAGATGATGGACCTGGTCGTCTCCGATTGAACCTGGGCCCTTCCAAACAGATGAGGACCCTCTGAGAATTTTTCAAGCACCAGCTTCCCCCAGACAAACACATAAGGTGGGAACCCCACCGCACCCCTATTTATGGGGGAAAAGGGCTGATCAGTTGATAATCCCGATATGCCAGGCAGAAATATGGCACGGCCATCTCCCGCGAAGTAGTGGAATGTCCAAGAGGGTTTATTCGGGTTGGTCTGTTTCCAAAATCCCGCCATTGCTCCAAAAGACATTAGAGAGGTAAAACCTGGCCATGGATCAAGTCCAAAGAGTGAGAAACTAGTTGTTTCGATTGTTGCGTTTAACCTCACTCGCCCTCCCCGTCCCCGCCCCAGTAAACTTCCCATCCTCTCCACCTCACTTTCCAGGTGGTTCCTGCTACTTCCAAACTGCTTTCCGCCGCTCTGCGGCTTGTTTAGAACGGGGAAGCGCTATCTCCCAGCGTGCGGGATCTGTGGGGACCCTGAACCTTTCACCCGCTGACAAAGCGCGTCCACACGCCGGCCACGCTTCCGGAGCGAAGGCACGAAAACTGCGCCTTTCTGCCCCGCGGACGCGGTAAGTGGTGCTCCGCAGCCGGCTGGCTCGCCTGGGAGCGCGGCGTCTGGCAAGCGCGGCGGGGGCTGCGGGCCCGAGGTGCGCGGAAAGCGCTCGGCGCACCTGGCGCACCTGGCGCACCTGGCTGCGCCCGGCCGCCCCGGCTCCGTCCCAGGCTCCGGAAGCCGCCGTCTCCGACAGCGCCCGCGGGGCCCCGGCCGCCCCAGGTCCCCTCTGGGTCACGCCGCTCCCCAGCCCGGGATGGCCCCGCTCCCCGCGCGTCCCAGGCTGCTCTTACCCGGGAAATGGCGAGAGGCTGCTCGAAGTCCTTGCCCCCCACGAGGCGGAAGCCCCACGGTCCCGGGCCCTGGAGCGCTATTTGCTGCGTGGTCATGGCGCGGCGACGGCGGTCGGCGACTCCCGGGGACAGACGGGGCAGGACGCGGAGCGGCGCGCTGGGCTCCCCGGCAGCTGTCGGAGAAAGAGAGCGCGGCGCGGGTCGGGGGAGCCTGGGGCGGGCGGGAGCTGGGCGGGAGGAGGGCGGGGGCGGCTCCGCCCAGGCCGCGTCGCCGCCGCCTGCCCCGCCTGTCCTCCCGCCCGCGGTCCGCAGCTGCCCCCCCGCCCTTGGCGCCCGCCCGGGGCCTGGCCGAGAGTCGGGCAGAGAGAGCCTGGGGTCAGCTCGGGGGTCTCGGGATCTCAGCAGCCCCGCCCCGGCCCCCAGCGCCACCTCCCTCCCGCGCCAGCCGCCGCCCGGCGGCACTCCCAGCCCCGCCGCGGGCGCTAGGTGAGAGGCGAGTAGTTTCCGGTGACCTCGAAGGAGACAAAGCTTGGCGCTTTTGAAAGAGTTTGGAAGTGCTGTGCAAAGTCATCTCTTTGAGGTCAGCTCCATTTTCACATTTGTTTTATTGTAAACGACAACGATGTTTCAAAGGTGCTTTCGAGTGATCTCGTTTGAAAATATGAAGCAGTCAGGGCATTTATAGACCCATTTTACAGATGAATTAACTGGGTCGGCCAGAGGTTAGAAGACCTGCCAGAAGCCACACAGCTTGTCCGTGGTGTAACTGGACCGTCGCCCAGGCTCCCCGTGCCAAAACCCCACACTGGAACTTTTCTAGTGCGAATGAGACCAACGTATGAAGTTGTAAGTGAACTTAAAAACCTTCCTAGAAACCTTTCCTCCCGGCTGGATTCACTGTAGGTTCTGCTCTTCCCAACAATTCACACCTCAAGTTTGAGGCGGACCAAGTGCGTGGAAAGGGAACTGGGTTGAGTCCGAAGACCTGGGTTGCTGACTTGCCACTAGCCTCCTAACTGGGCTCTGCCCCCCTCGCCCTGGAGTACGTTCTCCTCGCCAGATCAGACCACATCTCCTTGTCCAGTGGGTCCCCCACTTCCCTCTGAGTAAAGCTGAAATGCCTAAAATGCTTGTAGGGCCACCCACAGAATGGCCCCAACTCCCTCTCTGATCTCATCTCCTTGTGCTGCTCCCAGCCCACATTCGCCTGTTGCTTCTGCCTAAAGGCTTTGCGTCAGGGCCTCTGGAATGCTTTTCTCCCAGACATCCTAAGGCTCGCCCTTTGTTCAGATGTCATCATCTCAGTTAGGCCATCTCTGAAAGCCCTATTTAAAGCCTCCTCTCTAGAACACCCTGTCACCTTCCTCTGCTTTTATTTTCCCATTGTATTTATCACCATCTGACATACTCAATATTTCACTTATTTGTACCCCCCGGTCACCCCTAAGCATTAGTTCCCCAGTGGTAGGGGTTTTTATCTGTTTGGATCACTGCTGTATCCCAGCGCCTAATAATAGTGCCTAGTATGTAGTATTTAATGAATGCAATACATTGGCCAACCTTATGACCTTTGGGTCCCAGGTTCTTCATAGTTTTCTTGGCTCCAATTCATCCTGGCACCTGAGCCCCAGTGTTCTGTCTCCTTGTGATCCTGGCCTACCTACCCAGAAGCCCTGTGCACAGATTTACACATAAAAGGATCATCTTACTTGTCCAGTTGTGTCACAGCACAAATGCCTGGTTTGGGAATGGTTTGCTTGAATTTAGAAATCAAAGTCGTTTTATGTCATCTATCCATCCCTCTCATCTTGCATCCTGATATTCTTTTTTTTTTTTTTAATTGAAGTATAGTTCATTTACAATGTGTTAGTTTCAGGTGTATAGCAAAGTGATTCAGATATACTTTTTCAGATTCTTTTCCATTATAGGTTATAACAAAATATTGAATATAGTTCCCTGTGTTATACAGTAGGTCCTTGTTGTTTATCTATTTTATATATAGTAGTGTGTATCTGTTAATCCCAAACTCCCAATTTATCCCCCCCACTCCCCATCCTGATATTCTTTTTTTTTTTTCTAATTTATTTAATTTATTTTTGGCTGCGTTGTCTTCGTTGCTGCGTGTGGGCTTTCTCTAGTTGTGGCGAGCGGGGGCTACTCTTCATTGCGGTGCGCGGCCTTCTCACTGCAGTGGCTTCTCTTGTTGTGGAGCACGGGCTCTAGGCATCCTGATATTCTTGAATCTGAGAAAAAGGAATGGAGTTACAGCCAGGAGCCAACTACCTGCTTCATCGAAGCCAAAAATTATACCCTCTTTGATTAAGATTCTCCTGATTTAAAAACATGCTTGTATTTCAAGTCCCTGCAGAATTTGGGAGAATTGCCAAATTCTGGGTCTGCCCTAAGATGGGTAGCAGTTTTGAATATTTTGTGTCCTAGGAAGAGAAAAAGATTGAAGAGCCACAGCTTCTGTTCTCCCCAAAGGTGGGAACTGCCTCTCGTTCATCCCCAGGTGTCCTGCTAGCATGGACCTGATACATCGTGGGTGCCAGTAGTGCTTATTCTATACAATATTCTTTTCAGATATAGGGCAGAAGTACATAGGTTACTTCATTTAGTTATTAAATGTTGTCAGTTGCAGTCTGGCTCTATATAACAAGAGCTATAAAACAGTCGACACTCTGACCAGGTCATCCCCTTTCTGGGCACTAATTCCAAGGACATAATTTAAAAGAAGAGGAAAAAGCTTTATGTACAAAGATATTTATAGCCACATTATTTATAATGACAAAAAAAAACTGGAATTAAGCAGCAGCAGAAAAGTGGCTAAATATGGTATGGCCATATGAGGGAATAGTATGCAGCATAAAAATGATAATCATGAAGTCTATGAAGGACTTCCCTGGTGGTCCAGTGGTTAAGACTCCACGCCCCCAATGCAGGGCGCCCAGGTTTGATCCCTGGTCAGGGAACTACATCCTGCATGCCATAACTAAGAGCCCGCGTGCCGCAGCTAAGATCCGATGCAGCTAAATAAATAAATAAATATTTTTAAAAAGACTATGAGAAGGCAGGGAAATGTGTTTTCAAGATATGTAAAAAAGAGTGGAACAAAATTATTTGTAAACCAATTATTATTTGTAAACAAAATTATAGATATCATGTTAAAAAATAAAAATTATGTCTACCTATTGCCCAAAATTAGGAGAAAGTACAAAAACTAACTTTGTATTGGAAGATGGAATTGGAGAAAAAATTTTAAAATAATTTCTTCTAACAATGATGTAAAGTTTCCAAAGCAAAAATCAATTAAATGGCCTCAACTCCTTGGATGCAGACTAAATGCTAGTGTTTCTGGGGGTAGGGAACCTCATCTTCTCTCTTTTCGATCTCCCTCCCCCTGCTCCAGCAAGCCAGCTCTGAGCTGGGCACACAGCATGTACTCAGAAAATACCCAGTGATGGACTGACAGCTCTGACCCCCAAACACAAGCAACCTTGTTTTATCTTAAACACCATTATTTATTAATCCAAACTCTGCAAGTCCCTCACTGGCCACCCTTGACTCCTGCAGAGTACCAGTTGAATGGCCTTAAGCAACTTCTCTGAACTTCAGTTGCCTTGTTTATTATCATTATAATGAATTCCATGAAAGTTTTTTGACCCTAAACAGCCTACATCAAAATACCTGCATATGAGGGGGTGCAGGTGGGGTAGAAAGGATGCTGAAGAAATGGAAGCAAGGACAGGAAAAGGACAGAGGAGCAGTGGTCTAGGAAGTCAGGGAATAGTGGGTGTTTCCAACTCTCAGTCCAGTTTAACAAGGTGGACAGGTGGGTGGCATCTGCTGGCGGATCCCCCCGCCCCATCGGGCTTCTGCAGAGCTGGCTACTCCCACACCCAGGGTGCCACTGCCAGGACCCTCCAGAGCCACTGTGCTGAGGGAATAACAGCCCCATTTCTTAAGGACAGTGAGAGTAGGACTGTACTAGCCTTTACATACGGACTTATTTAATATCCAGGACAAGTCCTGGACCTGCTCAGGGGACTGCAGAGCTCCCATTGCTGGAGATCGCGGCCATGACCCCTCCCCCCTCTGGGACTGAGCCTTGACCCAAGAGAGAGAGTAGGTGACTCCCAGGCTCCAAGCCTCCATTGGGATCTGCGGCCGGCTCTGCCCAGGGGCTAGAGAGCCGGAAGCGGCCGACGGGCTCAGGGCGCAGCGGCTCCCCCATCCCCAAACCGGTGCAGCTGCCCGGGGTGCCCTGGTCAAATGACATCACAACGATTTGTTTCTTCTTTCTCTAAAAAGAACCGAAACCCAAGCTCAGAAGCTTGCAAAACAAAGCATTTTTTCCCGCTGGGTCCTATCCCCCCCTGTCTGGTCCCCATCCACCCTCAACCCCGCTCCCAGGGTCAGCGCGTCCTGTACTGGGATCCCACGCGCGGCTGGTCCCACTACACTCCAGGACGGCTGACCGGGGGGGAGGTGCCCTCGGCTGAGACAGGGACTGGTCAGAGAATCGGACGCCCAGTTCTTTACTTTCTCCCGCTTTCTGCTCCGGCCCCAGGGGGAGGGGTGGGGGGGGTGGGGGTGAAGGGGTGGGATCCTGAAGTGGCCGTTTGGGATTGGGCGCCTGTCGGATTCCACACGGAGCATGCTCCGTGGAGCGTCGGGCCCTAAGGACACCTGGACACCTGACCTGGCTGAAGTCCCCTCCGGGCTGATAAAGGTGTGGACTGATGAACTGGGAGATCTAAGGCCTGCCGTGTGCCTAGCAGACAAGAAGCTGTTTTGTCCACCTGCCTCCTGGATCCCTGGACACGTGGCACAAAAATCATCAAGTCATCAAAGAGGCCGGACCACTACCATTTCTCAAGCATCCCTGAATATTAAAAGAAGAAATTCCAAAACAAGATCATAGATAAAGTGGTTCATATTAAGCATACATATTGGAAAAGTTAAGACAAAAAGACAATGTCATATAATAGTGTTGTTCACAAGATAATTAATGAATTAATAAAAAATATAATTTACCTCCTGATACCTAAATTTAAAGTTGTATGATTAACGTATTTCATTGCTGTTATTATATTTCAATGGCTTTATATGTAACCTCATAGGGGAAAAACTTCAAAAGTCTAAATTTGAATCTGTAGCGTACATGGACCCACCCGTTGGTCACCGCCCCGAAAGAGGAAAAGTGGCTTGGGGTCAGAGTCACCCAACAGACCCTAGCCCAATACCCAGACAATAAACATTGTCCCCATTACTAAACAGTGACTATGAGTCAGAGTGTGTGCTAGGAACTTGACATATATTGTATTTCATCCACACAATAGCCCAGTGAAGTATTGTGATGCCCTTTTTAAAAAAAAAAAATTTATTTATTTTTTTGGCTGCGTTGGGTCTTAGTTGTGGCACACGGGCTCCTCTCTGGTTGTGGCCTCATGGGTTTTCTCTCTCTAGTTGTGTTGTGCGGGCTCCAGGGCGCATGGGCTCTGTAGTTTGCGGCATGCGGGATCTCTCGTTGAGGTGCACAAGCTCAGTAGTTGTGGCACGTGGGCTTAGTTGCCCCATAGCATGTGGGATCTTAGTTCCCCGACCAGGGATCGAACCCGTGTCCGCTGCATTGTAAGGCGGATTCTTTACCACTGGACCACCAGGGAAGTCCCGTGATGCCCTCATTACAGGAGGAAGCTGAGGCACTGATGCGCTGCCCTGGTCCCCCTTCATGGAAGGACTTATTTTTCCAGTTCTTGGGAGGTGGACAGCCTTCAACTTTTAGCCCCCTCAGGGACTGCCACTGCCCAGAGAGCAGCCTTGCCCACGGGCATGCCCTACCCCAGCCTGCCTGCATTCAATGACTGATCTTGGGATAAAAGACCAGCCATTTGGGCCCAACATGGGACAACTCTGATGGGTCATTATGGCTCCAGAGATCCCTGTAGCTCAGCTTCTCCCTCTGCCCAATCCAGCTTCCTCTCACTCCCTCCCCCAGGCAGTGAGCCCAAGGGCTCTCCTTAATAAACATCCTGCTTAGACACTCTGTCTCTGGGACCAGAGAACTCAGCCTGCAATAGGCCCAGAGAGGTCAAGAGACTTCCATAAAATCACTCAGTAACCAAGTAACAGAGCAAAGTCTGGGCTGGGGAGGCAGAGGAGGAGCTACAGGGTCCAGAGGACTTTGTAACAGAAAAAGGGAGGGACAGGAGGTTATTCAGGGGTTTCTAGGATCCCAGAAGACACCTCATGTCCACAATTCATGGAGGGCCCAAGGGCCAGATCTTCCTTCTCCACTAACAGGGACACCCACAGCCCAAGTGTCAGCAACTCAACTAGACTAGAAGTCTTTGCGGGATGGGTTTTTGGACTTCCTCCTTGGAGGAAGTAGAAATTGAGATAAACTTTAAAAGTATGAAAAAATATGGAGGCAGAAAGGCCATACTGAGCAGCAGAAACAGAACAAAGTAGTAGGAAGGGTGGGGGATGGTCGGGTGAAACAGCATTATTGGGTGATGGGCAGCCTGGAAAATTCTGTGGGGTGGGCTCTGAGTGCCAGAGGCCTGCTATGGTGTGCAGTGGGAACAGGCAAAAGCTTTCCCTCCATCTCATCTCATTCCTCCCATTCCAACTGTTCTCTCTCTCTCTCTCTCTCTCTGTGACATCCTCCCCCAAATCCATTTCTTCTCAGGGTTTGATCGTGGTGCTGGCCTGGTCTGGCCATGGCTGATACTGAAACTGACTATTTATAGCATTTGAGGACAGATAGAGTGGCAGGGCCAGTTTCCATGACGCCAGGGCTCCCGGAGGTTGGCTTCCTCTCTGTTGGGTCTCCACCCGCCCGCTCTGGGTCTGTCTTCTCTCCTATCATCTCTGATGCTCTACTTCCATGTGGTCATTTCTTGGGTAGCATCAGGGCTGCTGCTGGGTACGCTAGCAATGATAACTGACTTCAGATACCACACCTGGACACCCCACTCCTTGTATTAGACCACATTCCAGGCTGAGGAGATGTCTCAGCCGTCACCGCTGGGTGGTGAGCCTGGGGTCTTCTCCTACTTCCAGGACTAGCCACCTAGCCTCTGCCTTGAGCTCCTACCCACTGACCACCTGAGGTTATGAATACCAGAGGGTAGGAAGAGAGGATACAAATTACAAAAGTCTAGAGGTAAAAGAGGCCAGAAAAAAATTAAGGTGGAAAAATGACCATGAAGACATGTGCTATCCAGCCAGACATTAGCTCCTATTTTGGGTCTTGGAAGCATGCTAAAAAGAGAGTTCTGTCATTGGTCAGTTGTGAGGATTTGACAAACTACTTAGCCTATTGGGGCTGTTTCTTCTGTTTTAGTCAAAAACTATCTACTGAATACTCCCCATTTACTATGTACTGTTCTGTGCACTAAAAAATCAACAGCAAACAAAACAGACAAAAATTTTCTCCCTCATGGAGCTTACTTTTAGTGTAAGGGACAAACAATAAAATAAATAAGTAAACTATGGTGTGTTTTGTGGATATAGATTTATGTAGGTGTGTGTGTATTTAAATAACTATGTATATCTATGCGTATTTGCATGCCTGTTTTTCTACCAAGCGGCTAGGAGCAAAGATACTCCAGAGCAATGAGTACGCTTGCTTTCCTGAACTTGGTTTCTAAATGCCATAAAAAGAACCAGGGCTTCTCAAGGAAATTCTAGGGCTGCAGCAGGATAGGTACAAGAGGAGCCCGGATTAGCTTTTTATGCAGAGAGTATGAAAGTGCTTGAATAAGTGGTGGGTGTATTGCAGGAGAGGGAAATGTCACATCCTGGGACCTGCAGGAGTCCTTAGGGTGGACCACCAAGTGAGGGTTCTTGGTCTCGTAAGCTGGAAAGAATTCAAAAGCAGCCAGAGTAAAGGGAAAGCAAATTGGTTTAGAGAGATACACATTTCTTAGGCAGAATGTGGACTGTCTCAAAAAGTGAGAGCGACCCTGGGGCATGGGTTCGTAGGTTTTTATAGGTTAAGTAGTTTCATAGGCCAATGAGTGGGAGGAATATTCTTGCTATGTCAGGGCACGGTAGGGATTTCCCAGGAATTGGGCCACTGCCCACTTTTTGGCCTTTTTTGGTCCTCCTCGGAACTGTCATGGTGTAAGGGGGAGTGATTTTAGTATTACAATGAAGGTATAATGAGCTAAAGGTCAATGACTGGACTATTCTCAAAGCCACCTTGGTTTCAACTTATTCCAGCTGGTCTTCATCTCATTCCAACAGCTGCACCCCTTCTTCATTATCTAGCGTTTGTGTCCTGCCCCTTTCCCTCCTGTCTCATTCCCTGCTCAGAGACTTTACTCCCATATTCTTATGGGAAGCAGAAGGGCAATGGTCCGTCTTCTGTAGCTGCTTCAGAGCTGAGCAGGGGCATCGACCCTGCCTGTCAGGGAGTAAAAATCTCTGGATTTTTACTGTCCCCTGTCCCCAGGGGCAGGACATCTTGTTTTAAGTCAGAGGGAGGTATGGGTTGAAATCCTCACATAGCCATCATTTTGATGTGGAACTGTTGTAACCCGGAAGACACGAACTTTGCCAAGAGGTTAAAGAGGCAGGGTCCGAAGAAGAGGAAGAGGAGTATGACCATGACTGGACCCAGGAGGGGCAGGAACCAAGCAAGGCTAGGGAGGGTGCTCTTAATAGTAGACCAGATGGCATTAGGGGCTGTCCCCTGCTTGTAGTGGTATAACCATGATGCCTGTTATTAAATCTTTTTGATGTTCATCTTGATCTGGCCCGAGTTATTAACGTAGGTACAGCAGGTTTTGTTTATGACCACACAAATACCACCCTGCTCATCCAGGAAGTAATCCAACGCCAATCTATTGTCCATGACCACATTGCCCAGTGAGTTTAAAGAAGTTGAAAGTCTATTTAGGGCATTGCCGGTGGTCAGGGCTAGGCTCTCTGAAGTGTTAGTTAGATTTTCTAGGGTTACCTCATGGTAGGCAAAGCCACCCCATGGAGCTGACAATCCCCTGCCAGTCCTATTCCTGCTAATATTGATCCGATGGCCCTCTTGGGACCGTATTGAGTATTATTATGAATTGTGACTGTGAATGGGACCAAGTGTCCTAATGTACCCTGTCTCTCGTGCCACACATTATGGATATAAGGATAAGCATTTACGAAGGGACCAAATTTTCCCTGGGGTGCGCTTGTCTTTGGGCTCTCATTCTGGGAATTGCCACGTATGCAGACATATCCTGAAGGTGAAATAAGAGATCTGGGAACAGAAGAGTTTAGCAAGGAAGCAGCCGTAGGGATCCATGGAAGGGACAAGTTACGAACACAATGCAGGGACAAGGGCCCATTAGTATATTCAAAATAGTTAAATCCGGAGTATTCCATGCCCTCGGCTTAGATGAGATGGTATAGTAAGAAGGTTTTAACCCCCTGCTTCCGTAGAGCCTGACAATTTCTAGCCCAATTTTTAGTCCATTCCATCCCAATCCCATAGGCACTTGGGGTCTGGTCTTCATTATAAGCACACAGAATGAAGGCATCCGTAGGAATGCAGTTTGGGTCTGGGTTCCAAAACACTGTTGTGATATTACCATCTGGTGGCCAGGGATTGCTCTAAAGAGGCTCACCATACCCAAGAGAACCATTAGAGGTGTAGTGGCATCAGAAGCATGACTGGTTTTCTGAATAACAAAAGTAGCCATGATTAATGGAAAAGTTATAAACACCCTTTTAAAAGGAGTCAAACATAGGCAAGGTATTGGGCCTGACGGGGGGAATTACCCATCGTGCTCAAATCGGTGGAGGGAGGTTTTTCCATGTGTTCGAATTGATAATACTCTTGTTGTATGTACCTATTCATACCTGAAATTGTTGTTGTAAGCCAGGGTTTTTATGGCAGACCCAACGATTAACTAGTTTTTCTCCCCGAGTGACTGTTTTAGATGTGTTTACTAAAGCATTATTTTCCCATTCCCCCTGAGCCACGACCATCGTCAGAAGTCCTACTAGGAGTATCGTGGCTTTTGACATCATATTACTATATATTTGTTCAGACCCAGCGGAGGCAAAGAAGATGTTTACCTGGGGAAGGGTGTTCTGAAAAGTGGCAGAATAAGAGCATGATAGTCATGCTCTAGTCAGATATGACTAGGTCAACCCATATCTGTTCTCTGGAACAAATATCTGAGGTCTTCCACTGCCTCGCAGGAGTAGGTTCCCTCTGGTTCCTATTGAGTCTCATAAGGTACAGGTTTTATTCTAGACAGATGTACCCAGCTAGTAACTCCTCTTAGCTTGACAGCAGTTGGAGTACTTAGTAACACTTGATATGATCCCTTCCATTTTGGTTGTAGCTGGTCCTCAAGGGACCCTTCCTTCCAAGTTTTTAGTAGGACAAAGTCCCCTGAGTGGACAGAGACCTCAGCCTTTTCTTTTGTGGGGGTGGGTAGCACTTCATTCCCTTTGAGGGCACTTTGAACTTGGCTCAAGCTAGCAATGTGGGAGACCAATTTGTGGGTTTCCTCATCAAACAAAAGATCTGAAGTCAAAAAAGGGCCTTGCATAGGTCATTTCAATGGAACTAAGTTTTAAAATTCCCTTTGGGGCCATCCTGGTCCATAGAAGGGCTGAGGCAGGAGGGAGACCCAGGTTTCTGAAGTCTCGGCATAAATTAGCAAGCGTTCTTTGTAGAACATGATTTGCCTTTTCTACCTTGCCTGAGGATTGGGGCCTCTAGGAAGAGTGGCAGCTGTAGTTAATACTCAGAGCTGAGGAAACCTGTTGGGTCAGTTTGGCAGTAAAGGAAGGTCCGTTATCACTCTGTAAGCTTTTGGGTAACCCAATCTCGGAACTATCTCTTTAAGCAGAAATGTGCATACTCCTATTGCTTTTTCAGTTTTAGTAGGGAAAGCTTCTGTCCACCCTCTAAATGTGTCTATGAATAACAATAGGTGTTTCCATCCCCTACATGGGGGCATTTGGGTCAAGACCACTTGCCAATCCTCCCCTGGATAGGTTTCCCAATGTTGTATGGGCCAAGTTAGGGGGGGAAGTATGGGGTGTCTTCCTGGGCCACTGGGAGCACAAAGCTCACAAGTCTTGGTGACATTTTTAACAATTTGGGACAGTCCTTTACCCAGGAACACCTGCGTAACCAGTTTGACTAGGTAGTAGGAGGATTCATGGAAGTGCTTAAGTATTTTCCATTGCTCGGCCCCAGGAGTGAGAAGCTTGTTATCTTTTGTCAGCCACCCTGAGAGGTCTCTTTCCAGTTCCCTACCTTTATCCCACTCGAGTTCTTCTGGTGTATAAGGTGGCACCATTGAGAAGGGAAGAGCTTTTGTTCCGAGAGCTGCAGCTTGTAGGGCCAGCTGTTCTTTGGCTACTGTCTTAGTGACCTTGTTGGCCAGGGCATTTCCCTTTGTAAGGGAGGTGTTGTCCCTTTGGTGGCCTCTGCAGTGAATGACTGCAACCTCTTTTGGAAGCTGGATGGCTTCTAGCAGTTCTAGAATTTCTGCCTGGTGTTTTATAGGGGACCCGTTGGCTGTTAGTAATCCCCTTTCTTTCCATATGGCATCATGGGCATATAGTACTAGGAATCCCTACTTGAAATCAGGATATATATTGATTCTTAATCCCTTTCCTAGCTAGAGTGCTCTGGTCAAGGCAATCAATTCGGCCTCTTGGGCGGAAGTGTGAGAGGGTAGAGCTCCAGACTCAACAATTGTCTGCAAGCTGACTATGACATAGCCGGCCTTTCTAACCCCTTCATGTATACAGCTGCTTCCATAGGTAAATCATTCTGCATCAGGATTGGTCAGGGGCTCATCCCTGAGGTCAGGTCTACTGGAGTAAACTTGTTCAATAGCCTCCACACAGGAGTGAACAAGGGACCCTTGCGGTGGGGGGGTCTGGCCTTAGAGTAGCTGTGTTCAGGGCTTGGCAGACCTTAAGAGTTACGCCTGGGGTGTCCAGTAGGAGGGCTTGGTGTTTAAGTCATCATCCACCCATCGGACATTGGTGTCCCTTTGCTTCTACGACTCCTTGTACTTGGCGAGGAGCTAGGGCTTCCAGTGGTTGCCCCAGAGTGAACTTATTGACCTCTTCTACTAACAGAGAGGGGCAGCCACTGCCCTAAGACATCGTGGCCATCCAGTGGCCACCTGAACAAGTTGTTCTGAGAAATGAGCTATTGGTTTTGGGAGGTCCCCAGGTTTTTGGGTGAGGGCACCTAGGGCTACCCTTGTCTCTCAGCTATATAGAGGGTAAAGCGTTTTTCTAAGTTCAGGAGACCTAATACAGGGGCAGTCCCTAATTTTAGTTTTAGAGCTAGGAACGCCTGTTGGCAATCTTTACCCCAGTTGAGGGGTTTCTGGTCACCTCCTTTCAGGGCCTCATAGAGAGGCTTTACTATGAGCCTGAATCCAGGTATCCAGATCCTGCAAAATGCTGCCATCCCCGGAAAGGCCCTCAGTTACCTCTTAGTCTGGAGGGTTACAATGGCTTCCTTTCAGTCCTGGGCTAGAGTCCTCATCCCAGAGGTGAGCACATATCCCAGGTACTTAACCTGTTGGGTGGAAATCTGGACCTTGTGAGGAGACTCGATATCCTCATCCCCCTAGGAAGTTGAGGATGTGAATGGTGTTTTTAATCTGAGTCTTCCCTAGTGGGACTGGAAATTAGGAGGTCATCTCCATACTGTAGGAGAGACCCATTGACCAACTGTAATTCTGTTAATTCCTTTGCTAATGTGTTCCCAAATAGGTGGGGGCTATCCCTGGAGCCCTGGGGCAGCGTGGTCCAGGTTAGCTGGGAAGTGTTATGAGTATCTGGATCTGTCCACTCAAAGGCAAAGAGATATTGGGAGTCTGGGTGCAGGGGAATGCAAAGGAAGGCGTCCTTTAGGTCCAGCACTGTAAACCAGTTAGCATTTACTGGAACTTGTGTCAGTATGGTGTATGGATTAGGGACTATTGGGTGATCTGGGACCCACTGTCTCATTAACTGCTCTCAGGTCTTGAACAAACCTGTATTCTCCACTTTGATTTTTTAGCATGTGTCAAAGTTTCATTTATTTTTTTAAATTTTATTTTAAATTTTTTTATTGAAGTATAGTTGATTTACAGTATCATGTTAAATTCTGCTGTACAGCAAAGTGACTCAGTTATACATATATATATATATACATTCTTTTAAAATTCTTTTTCCATTATGGTTTATTACAAGATAATGAATATAGTTCCCTGTGCTCTACAGTAGAACCTTGTTGTTTTCCACTTTGATTTTTTTATGTGCAGAATGAGGGTATTACACAGAGATTGGCAAGGTCATAACAGCCCATATTTTAAGAACTTGGTTATTAAAGGCTGGATACCTCATTGAGCCTCAGGCTCAAGGAATCCTGCTTTTTTTCCACAGGTAATCAGCACTGGGTTTTAATGAAATCTGAACTGGGGGCACATTAGTAGCTCTGCCAGGAACCTCAGAGTCCCAGACAGGGGGGTTTACTTGAGAAACAACATGGGGTAGAAGGGAGACTTCCTCTGATTTGTGACCAAGGCAGTCAGGCTCCCATGGCTAAGAGCAGTTGTTTCTCCTGGTGGGTGCCTTCTCTGAGGGAGTCTCCGAATTGAACTATTGTCTGGAACTTGGTGAGCAAATCCCTTCCCAACAAGGGGACAGGGCACTCAGGCATGAGCAGGAACTGGTGGGCAAATGTAAAACTTCCTGGTAAGCAGTTGAATCGTTTGGCTTTGGGCCGTCCATCGACTCCTGTTACTATACAGGATTGAGAGGACAAGGGTCAAGGGAAATCAGTCAGCACAGAGTAGGCGGCTCTGTATCTAATTAAAAAAATAACTTTCCTACTTCCCACGTCAAGG
Source organism: Balaenoptera physalus (assembly GCF_965194825.1). NCBI lineage: Eukaryota > Metazoa > Chordata > Mammalia > Artiodactyla > Balaenopteridae > Balaenoptera > Balaenoptera physalus. The sequence goes on along the minus strand of NC_138893.1, from coordinate 55,414,203 downwards.
GTTACCCGAGGATCCTCCGGGGAAATGACCAGGCATCCTTTGGGAGCTGGGGGGTCGTGCCTTCCTGGGTGCCAACAGCCTTCAGTCCTCTCAGCCATCATCAGTTTGGGAGCCCCAAGTCCCCTTCAGGACTGGGGGCAGTCCCACTTCCAGTGGCCCTATGTTTGCATATCGGGCAGGGTCTTGGTGGACTTTTCCCAAACAGAGGGCGTTCATCCTTCCAGTGGCCCTCCTGGCTGCATTTAAAACATGTTCCTTCTCCGTGGGGCAGTGGCTCTGATCCAGATTTTCTAGATCCTGCCCCACCCCCACCCCCCACCCCCCACCCCCGGTGGTGAGCTTTCATAAGCCGGGGCGGGAACTCTGAGGTTGTGCAGGGGCTAGTGCTGCCGCCAATAATTGTGCCTTTCGTTGTTGTCCCTGAATCCTTTTCACTTCCTCAACCCTATCTCTACTGTTAAATACTCCAAAGACCAAGTCCATGAGCTGATTCATGTGGGGTTGGGGTCCCATAGCTGCCTTCTGTAAGTTTCTCCTAATGTCTAGGGTAGATTGAGTGATAAAATGGGTATTTACTAGGACTTGCCCTTTGGAGGTATGGGATTAATATTGGTATACTTTCTTTTTTTTTAATTGATTAATTAATTTTTTTTTCTGGCAGGCACACGGGATCTTACTTCCCCCATCAGGGCTCGAACCCGTGCCCCCTTGCAGTGGAAGCGCAGAGTCTTAACCACTGGACCACCAGGGAAGTCGCAATATTGGTATACTTTCTAAAAGCTTCTACCAGGCAGTCCTGGAAGAGGGCTGGATTCTCATCTTTTGCCTGTGTTACTGAAACCAAGCAGGACCCTGTGGGGTTCCTGGGCACAGAAGCCTTTCCGTGTCCCACATTCCTCGTTAGTAGGGAACAGGCTCCAGCCTCCATGACCTACCCTGAGTTCCAAAGTGCAGATTCGAGCAGTTGCTAATCAGAGAGGGCAGAGGTAGATTACGTGTTCCTGATTTTGGACTGCCGTTTCATCAGCAGATACCAGGGCTGCACCAAAGATCCTGCTTTTCTGTTCAAAGGTGCAGCAGGTAGAAAGGAGGGGATCCACCCAAGTAAGCTCATAGAACTTTGTCAGCTTGGTGACTTCCTCCAAGGACCGGCTGGGGTCCTCAGAAAAAAAAAGACCAAATTTCTCTTTGCAAGTAGTTAGGTCAGCCATAGGAAAAGGGACATGGACCCTGATTGTTCCTCTGTCACCAGCCAGCACTCCCCTTGAAGGACAGAGTTTGGTATTGGGAGGCTGGTAGGTAGCCCTGTTGCAGGAAGGGGGATCCCTTCCAGGACCTGAGAGTGGGCTCTTATCTAACACTTGGAAATGAATTGTCCGAGGAGACACTCATGCTGACAAATCAAAAGACTTTATTGGGAAGGGCCTCTCCGGGCCCCCCGGAGAGCAGTAGTGGAAGGGAACCCAGGATGACTTCTCTGCCACGTGGCTCGAAGTCTCAGATTTTATGGTAATGGAGTTTCCAGGTTGTCTCTGGCCAATCATCTCTGGCCCATATTTGGTGACTAAGGGTCCTTCCTGGTGACGCACACATCTCTCAGCCAAGATGGATTCCAGCGTGAGGGCTTCTGGGGGTTTGGCAGGACATATCGTCTCCTCGCCCCTCCTTTTGGCCCCTCCCAAATTTTCCTGATTAGTTTTCTGCGGCAGCAACAGAGACCTCCTGTTGTGAGACAACTCAGGCAAGCGATTATCCATGTGCCTGGCCAAGGTGGGCAGTTTCGGTCAATGGTTCCCTAACAGCTCTGCTTTGTGTAGCACGGGCAGGACTCACCCCTGGTAACAGAGGATACAGGACAGGGCTGGAGGGACAAGGTGGTGGGATTTCCAGCTGTCCAGGTGGGGTGCTAGGGGTAGATGGTCTGAAAAACTGTCCCCCCTCACAATTGGGAGAAGGGGTGGGAGTTCCTGGTGTGGACCTCGAGGAGGTGGACTCATAAGGGTGTCATCTAAAACACGAATGCCAGCTAAGAAATGTAGAGGGAGTACAGGAGTTTAAAAACCATCTTTTTGCAATATCATAGTCAAAATTAATTCAGGCAGGAATCATCACTGGGTGTAAAATCTAGGGTGAGAGTTTTATGAGGAACAGGATGCTTTTATGCTCTTTTTTTAATTTTTTTTTTAATTTTTATTTTTTTAAATTTTTTTAATTTTTTTAAATTAATTAATTTATTTATTTTTGGCTGTGTTGGGTCTTCGTTTCTGTGCGAGGGCTTCCTCTAGTTGCGGCAAGCAGGGGCCACTCTTCATCGCGGCGCGCGGGCCTCTCACTATCATGGCCTCTCTTGCTGCGGAGCACAGGCTCCAGACGCGCAGGCTCAGTAGTTGTGGCTCACGGGCCCAGTTGCTCCGCGGCATGTGGGATCTTCCCAGACCGGGGCTCGAACCCGCGTCCCCTGCATTGGCAGGCAGATTCTCAACCACTGCGCCACCAAGGAAGCCCTATGCTCTTTTTTTTAAAAATAGATCTTTATTGGAGTATAATTGCTTCACAATACTGTGTTAGTTTCTGTTGTACAACAAAGTGAATCAGCCATATGCATACACATGTCCCCATATCCCCTCCCTCTTAAGCCTCCCTCCCATTCTCCCTACCCCACCCCTCTAGGTCATCGGAAAGCACCGAGCTGATCTCCCTGTGCTATGCGGCTGCTTCCCACTAGCTATTTTACATTTGGTAGTGTAAATATGTCAATGCTACTCTCACTTCTCCGCAGCTTTCCCCTCCCACTCCGTGTCCTCAAGTCCATGCCTATGTCTACATTTTTATTCCTGCCCTGCAACTAGGTTCATCAGTACCATTTTTTTTTTTTTTAGATTCTATATATATGCGTTAGCATATGGTATTTGTTATTCTGTTTCTGACTTACTTCACTCTGTATGACAGACTCTAGGTCCATCCACCTTACTACAAATAACTCAATTTCGTTTCTTTTTATGGCTGAGTAATATTACATTATATATATGCGCCACATATTCTTTATCCATTCATCTGTCGATGGACACTTAGGTTGCGTCCATGTCCTGGCTATTGTAAATAGAGCTGCAATGAACGTTGTGGTACATGACTCTTTTTGAATGATGGTTTTCTCAGGGTATATGCCCAGTAGTGGGATTGCTGGGTCATATGGTAGTTCTATTTTTAGTTTTTGAAGGAACCTCCATACTGTTTTCCATAGCGGTTGTATCAATTTACATTCCCACCAACAGTGCAGGAGGGTTCCCTTTTCACCACACCCTTTCCAGCATTTATTGTTTCTAGATTTTTTGATAATGGCCATTCTGACTGGTGTGAGGTGATACCTCATTGTAGTTTTGATTTGCATTTCTCTAATAATTAGTGATGTTGAGCATCTTTTCATGTGCCTCTTGGCCATCTGTATACCTTCCTTGGTGAAATGTCTATTTAGGTGTTCCGCCCTTTTTTTTTTGTAATAAATTTATTTATTTTGGGTATTGTTTTGTTTTTCTTTTTGTATTTTATTTTATTTATTTTTTTATACAGCAGGTTCTTATTAGTTATCCATGTTATACATATTAGTGTATATATGTCAATCCCAATCTCCCAATTCATCACACCAACCCCCCCCAGCACTTCCCCCCATGGTGTCCATACGTTTGTTCTCTACATCTGTGTCTTAATTTCTGCCCTGCAAACTGGTTCATCTGTACCATTTTTCTAGGTTCCACATATATGCGTTAATATACGATATTTGTTTTTCTCTTTCTGACTTACTTCACTCTGTATGACAGTCTCTAGATCCATCCACGTCTCTACAAATGACCCAATTTCGTTCCTTTTTACGGCTGAGTAACATTCCATTGTATATACGTACCACATCTTCTTTATCCATTCGTCTGTTGATGGGCATTTAGGTAGCTTCCATGTCCTGGCTAGTGTAAATATTGCTGCAATGAACATTGGGGTGCATGTGTCTTTTTGAATTATGGTTTTCTCTGGGTATATGCCCAGTAGTTGGATTGCTGGGTCAAATGATAATTCTATTTTTAGTTTTTTAAGGAACCTCCATACTGTTCTCCATAGTGGCTGTATCCATTTACATTCCCACCAACAGTGTGAGAGGGTTCCCTTTTCTCCACACCCTCTCCAGCATTTGTTGTTTGTAGATTTTCTGATGATGCCCATTCTAACTGGTGTGAGGTGATACCTCATAGTAGTTTTGATTTGCATTTCTCTAATAATTAGTGATGTTGAGCAGCTTTTCATGTGCTTCTTGGCCATCTGTATGTCTTCTTTGGAGAAGTGTCTATTTAGGTCTTCTGCCCATTTTTGGATTGGGTTGTTTGTTTTTCTAATATTGAGCTGAATGAGCTGTTTATATATTTTGGAGATTAATCCTTTGTTGATACGTTTGCAAATATTTTCTCCCATTCTGAGGGTTGCCTTTTCGTCTTGTTTGTAGCTTCCTTTGCTTTGCAAAAGTTTTAAAATTTCATTAGGTCCCATTTGTTTATTTTTGTTTTTATTTACATTACTCCAGGAGGTGGATCAAAAAAGATCTTGCTGTGATTTATGTCAAAGAGTGTTTTTACCATGTTTTCCTCTAAGAGTTTTATAGTGTCTGGTCTTACATTTAAGTCTTTAATCCATTTGGAGTTTATTTTTGTGTATGGTGTTAGGTAGTGTTCTAATTTCATTCTTTTACATGTAACTGTCCAGTTTTCCCAGCGCCACTTGTGGAAGAGGCTGTCATTTCTCCATTGTATGTTCTGGCCTCCTTTGTCGTAAATTAGGTGCCCATATGTGTGTGGGTTTATCTCTGGGCATTCTATCCTGTACCATTGATCTCTATTTCTGTTTTTGTGCCAGTACCATACTGTTTTGATTACTGTAGCTTTTGTGGTATAGTTTGAAGTCGAGGAGCCTGATTCCTCCAACTCCGTTTTTCTTTCTCAAGTTTCCTTTAGCTATTCAGGGTCTTTTGTGTTTCCATATGAATTGTAAAATTTTTTGTTCTAATTCTGTGAAGAATGCCATTGGTAGTTTGATAGGGATTGCATTGAATCTGTAGATTGCTTTGGGTAGTAGAGTCATTTTCACAGTATTAACTCTTCCAACCAAAACCATGGTATATTTCTCCATCTGTTTATGTCATCTTTGATTTCTTTCATCAGTGTTTTATAGATTTATGAGTACAAGGCTTTTGCCTCCTTTAGCAGGTTTATTCGTAGGTATTTTATTCTTTTTGTTGCAGTGGCAAATGGGAGTGTTTCCTTAATTTCTCTTTCAGATTTTTCATTGTTGTTGTATAGGAATGCCAGAGATTTCTGTGCATTAATTTTGTATCCTGCAACCTTACCAAATTCATTGATTACTTCTAGTAGTTTCCTGGTGGCATCTTTAGGATTTTCTATGTGTAGCGTCATGTCATCTGCAAACAGTGACAGTTTTACTTCTTTTCCAGTTTGGATTCCTTTTATTTCTTGTTCTTCTCTGATTGCCACGGCTAGAACTTCCAAAACTATGTTGAATAAGAGTGGTGAGAGTGGACATCCTTGTCTTATTCCTGATCTTAGTGGAAATGCTTTCAGTTTTTCACCATTGAGTATGATGCTTGTTGTGTGTTTGTCATATATGGCCTTTATTATGTTGAGGTAGTTTCCCTCTATGACCATATTCTGGAGAGTTTTTATCATAAATTGGTGTTGAAGTTTGTCAGAAGTTTTTCTGCATCTATCCTGATTATCATATGATTTTTATTCCTTAATTTGTTAATGTGGTGTATCACATGGATTGATTTGCGTATATTGAAGAAGCCTTGCATCCCTGGGATAAATCCCACTTGATCATGGTGTATGATCATTTTAATATGCTGTTGGATTCTGTTTGCTAGTATTTTGTTCAGGATTTTTGCATGTATGTTCATCAGTGATATTGGTCTATAATTTTCTTTTTTTGTTGATATCTTTTTCTGATTTTTGGTATCAGGGTGATGGTGGCTTCAAGTATCTCCCCACAGATTGCTTATTAGATGCAAAGGAAAAAACAACAACAATACATTGTAATGAAGCAGGACTCGCTTTTGGTGACACCTCCCCCAACCCCTTTTATTTAGTAGAGGGTTGTCTGATGTTTCCTTGTGATTAGGTTCAGGTTATGCTTTCCTGGCTGGAATGTTACGTAGCAATGCAGCATCCTTCTGAGGATGTCATGTTTGAGTCACACAGTGTTCTTTGTTTTTTTTTTTTTTGGCTGCATTGGGTCTTCGTTGCTGCACGTGGGCTTCCTCTAGTTGCATTGAACGGGGGCTACTCTTCGTTGTGGTGCACAGGCTTCTCATTGTAGTGGCTTCTCTTGTTGAAGAGCACGGGCTCTCGGCGTGGGGGTTTCAGTAGTTGTGGCACGCAGGCTCAGTAGTTGTGGTTTGCAATCTCTAGAGCGCAGGCTCAGTAGATGTGGCACACGGGCTTAGTTTCTCCATGGCATGTGGGATCTTCCCAGACCAGGGCTCGAACCCGTGACCCCTGCATTGGCAGGCGGATTCTTAACCACTGCACCACCAAGGAAGTCCCACACAGTGTCCTTTGACCCCTCACTGGTGATGTTAATTTTGATCTCCTGGCAAGATGGTGTTGAATTTTGCCATGTTGTTACCAAACGCAAGTTCATGTACCCTATGCACAGTGAGCCCAAACGATCCCAATATGTCATGTCAGAGTTTGGAGCAGAGAAATGTTTATTGCAGGGCTATGCAAGGAGACGGGTGGTGCATGCCCTCCAAAGCCTGGATTCCCTGAAAGGTTTCAGCAAAACAGTTTGAAAGGCCAAGTGGGGAGCAGGGTTGCAGGGTACATGATCAGCTTGTGCACAATTCTCTGATTGGTTGATGTTGAGGTGGTGAGCGTTAATCAATCCTTAGGTGCCAGTAGGTGCGTGGGAGGGGGGAGGGAGGCTACGTGCTGAGGATCATCAAGCAGTTAATTTTTTCCATTTGGTGGTGGTTTTGGTCTCTGAAAAACTCAGGAAATAGGCTTGAGATACTATTATCTGTGTACTTCAGAGAGGAGCTACAGTAGAGGATATGGGGGAAGGGTCTGTCCCAGGAAGGACCCATAGGGTCCTGCTCAGATACAGAGGGACTGTATTCTTCAAAAATGGCAATGTCATAAAAGACAAAGGAAGGTTGTGGACATGCTTCAGATTAAAGGAGAGTAAAGAGTCAGACAATCGAAGTGCAATACATCTGATAGTAGACTTGACCTTGTACTGGAGAGAGAAATGGATACAGATGGTAGAAAAGCATTGCATCAATGTTAAATTTACTGGTTGATAACTATGGTTGTGTAAGAGAATATCCCTATCTCTAGGAAAGATGCTGAAGTATTTAGGGACAAAGGGCCACATTTATATAACTTATTCTCAGATGGTTCAGAAAAAAGTTGTGTATTTGTGACTGTGTGAAAGAGAGAGAGACAAAGAGAACGCAAATGAAGCAAACGGGATAAAATGTGAATAAGTGAATTTGGGTAAAGGATATATGGGTGTTCTTTGTGCTGTTCTTATTCTTGGAACTTTTCAGTGATTTTGAACTTATTTCCAAATAAAATGTTTTTTAAGAGAAAAATATAGCATGATAGATGGCGTTATGTTCTATGGCGAAAAATAAAGTAAGGTTGCAAATGTCAATCATGAACTGATGAGGGAAGACTAAGGAGCAGGACCCTATGGGGCTTCCCGGGACAGAACTTTCCCCACATCGTCTGCTTTAGCTCTTGTCTGAAGTACCTAGATAATATTATCTGATGATTTTCAGATGCTGAAAACTCAGTTCCTCAGTTTTTCAGATGCTAAAACCACCACCAAATGGAAGAAATTAACTGCTTGATGATCATGAGCACGTAGCCACAGACCTTCCGGTGCCTAAGGATTGGTCACCATCAACCAATCAGAATTGTGCACGAGCTGATCAGTTCCCTGGGATGCCCTGCCCTCACCTTGCTGAAAGCCTTCAGGTAGTTTGGGTTTTTGAGCAAGACCCTGGCGTTCTCCTTGCGTGACCCTACAGTAAACCTTTCTCTGCTCCCAAACTCCACGAACTTGCGTTCAGTAAGAAGACTTCAGGAAAGTGATGTGAGTCCAGACCTGAGCCCGGTGAGTGAGCAGCCCATGTGGCTATGTGGGGGAAGAGCATTCAGGCGGAAGAAATAGTAAGTTCAAAGATGGGAACAAGCGTGGCGCCTTCATTGGCAGTGAGGCCAGTGAGTCTGTAGCTGAGAGAGTGAGGGGAGGAGTAGGAGATGAGGTGAGAGAAATAAGAGAGAGCCTGTCTGGGCATTTGAGAACCACTGGAAGAAAGAGGGAAGGTCCTAAGGGCTTTGCACAGAGGATTAACCTGATCTTTTGTTTTCAACGCTCTGCTTGCTGTGAGAAGCAGATGGAAGAGGAGGCAAGAGCAGAGGCAGGGGTACAGTCATTGGGTTGTTGTAATAATCCAGGCAAGAGACAGTTATTGGCTGGGACCCAGGGTGGGAGCAGAGGGGTCTGCGAGCAGTGCTTGGATTCTGGCTATATTTTAAAGCATTTGCTGATGGATAGGAAGTGACGTACAGGAGGGATGTCGTAGATGAATCAAGTGTTTTGGCCTGAAGAGCAGCTACGAGGATGGAATGTCCATTAACTGAAATGGGGGAGCCTGTGGGTGAAGCAGCTTTGGGGATACACTGAGGAATTTAGTTCTGGACATATTTAAGTTTCAGACACCCATTCAGTATTTCAGTGGAGGCGTGGAGCAGGCAGCTGTAGGTAGGAGTCAGGCCATGGGAGAGCCCCAGGCAAGAGATGAGCATATAGAGGATTTTTAAAGACATGAGAGTCGATGAGGGCACCTGGGAAGTAGAGAGGAGAGGGCCCAAGATTGGGCCTGGGAACGCCAAGTGCAAGCTGCTGGCCTGGGAAATGAGAAACTACCAAAGGAGGCTGAGAGGGGGCAGCCAGAGAGGGAGGAGGAGAACCAAGAGAGGGTGGGGTCCTGGAAGCCAAGGGAGGAAAGTGTTTTGAGGAGGAAGGAGTGATCAGGTGTGTCAGATACTGCTGTCAAGTTGATGGAGTCGGGAGTTAAGAATCAACCACAGGGCAATTATACTCCAATAAAGATGTTTAAAAATAAATAAATAAAGCTAATAATAACTTAAAAAAAAAAAAAGAACCAACTGCGGGGGCTTCCCTGGTGGCACAGTGGTTAAGATTCCGTCTGCCAATACAGGGGACACGGGTTCGAGCCCTGGTCCGGGAAGATCCCACATGCTGCACAGCAACTAAGCCCGTGCGCCACAACTAATGAGCCTGCGCCATAGAGCCCGTGAGCCACAACTACTGAGCCCTCGTGCCTAGAGCACGTGCTCTGCAAGAAGAGAAGTGACCACAATGAGAAGCCCGTGCACCGCAACAAAGAGTAGCCCCTGCTCGCCACAACTAGAGAAAGCCTGTGTGCAGGAAAGACCCAACGCAGCCAAAAATAAATAAGTAAATAAATTTATAGGGGGAAAAAAAATCAACCGCAGGATGTAATGTTGTTAAGGTCACTGAGGGTTCTGACAAGAGAGTTTTATTGCGATGTGGGCGCACAATCCTGATTGGAGTGTGCTCAAGTGGGAATGAGAGGGGAGGAATAGGAGACAGCAAGTAGAGACAGCTGTACCGAGGCCTTTTGCTGTAAAGGGAACGAGAGAAACGAGGCAGTAGCTGGAGGAGGAGCAGGAGCAAGAGAGGTTTTCCTTAACTGGAGACAGTGGATTGGCTGTTCTTTGTAGGGTCCTGCAAAGGGACTCTATTGTTTCTTATTCTCTCTCTGGCCTGACCCTGCTCCTGGTTGACCCTGTCAAGCCCCCTGAATTAAAAAGTTTAACTTCCTCTCTGTCCTGTTTCTTCATGCAGCTCTTCTTGAAAGCTCTAGGTTCTCTTGTCCTGCAGCTCCACTTTCCCCATCTCATCTGGCCTGTTTCTCCTGTAATTTCCTAGAAGTGCCCCGTGGATCCACACCAGCTGCTCTGGTATATCCCCCTTTACAACGGCTGGCCTCCTTTACTCTCAATGCTGCAAGTTAAAGAGCCCCACTTTAGTCTTTTGGAAACTTTTGAAAAATACTGAAGACAGTTCTTCTACAATGGACTCCCACCTCTAAATCCACAGTCATTCTGTGGGTAGGAAGCATTTTATCATGGAAGAGATTTTAGGAAGTGGTATCAGTTGAGGGTGGAGTGGGGCATAAGATGATGAATCCTTAGGGACAGAAAGGAAAGGACAAATCGAAGATAAGTTCCAAGGAAGAACTGACAGGTCTTGTCAACAGTTGTGTGCCAATATAGATGTGTTGCAAGTCTTCAATATGGCATAACCTTTGATCTGGCAATTCCACTTCTAGGAACTTATCTAGAAAAAAATGGTAGGCAGTTAAGGTACTAAGAGTATACAAAAGGTTGTTCATCATAGACTATCCATAGTTGCAAAATACTGGAAACCTCCTAAGTGTCAACAGTAGAGGGCTGCTAGATATACCACGTGATCATTAAAACAATGACATAGAGGTGACTATGTATTGTCAAGAAAGGTGCTTGTGGTAAGTAAAAAGAGCAGGTTACAGACACGCATGTTACACATATGCATATCTGTGTAGAACACTTCAAGAGGTTATATCAGTGGCAGTGATGATGTGAGTGCTCTGTAACTGTATTTTTTTTAATGTTTTTCTTTTTAATTTTTCTTTTTTTAGTTTAACTTTTTAAATTTAAATTTTATTTTTTTATTGAAGTATAGTTGATTTACAATGTTGTATTAGTTTCAGGTGTACAGCAAAGTGATTCAGTTATATATATCTATTCTTTTTCAGATTCTTTTCCCTTATAGGTTATTCCAAAATATTGAGTATAGTTCCCTGTGCTCTACCATAGGTCCTCGTTGGTTATCTATATATATAGTAGTGTGTATGTTAATTACAAACTCCTAATTTATCCCTCCCCCCTTCCCTTTTGATAACCATAAATTTGTTTTCTATGTCTGTGGGTCTATTTCTTTTTCGTAAATAAGTTCATTTGTATCTTTTTTTAGGTTCCACATATAAGTGGTATCATATGACATTTGTCTATCTTTGACTTCACTTAGTATGATAATCTCTTGGTCCATCCATGTTGTGCAAATGGCATTATTTCATTCTTTTTTATGGCTGAGTAATAGTCCATTGTGTGTGTGTGTGTGTGTGTGTGTGTGTGTGTGTGTGTATACACACACACCACATCTTCTTTATTCATCTGTCAGTGGATATTTAGTTTGCTTCTATGTGTTGGCTATTGTAAATAGTGCTGCTATGAACATTGGAGTGCATGTATCTTTTCCAATTATGGCTTTCTCCAGATATATGCCCAGGAATGGGATTGCAGGATGATATGGGAATTCTATATTTAGTTTTTAAAGGAACCTCTATACTGTTCTCCATAATGGTTGTACCAATTTACATTCCTGCCAACAGTGTAGGAGGGTTCCCTTTTCTCCACACCCTCTCCAGCATTTATTGTTTGTAGATTTTTTGACGATGGCCATTCTGACTGAGGTGAGGTGATACCTCACTGTAGTTTTGATTTGCATTTCTCTAATAATTAGTGATGTTGAGCATCTTTTCATGTGCTTTTTGGCCATCTGTATGTCTTCTTTGGAGAAATGTCTATTTAGATCTTCTGCCCATTTTTTGATTGGGTTGTTTATTTTTTTTGACATTGAGCTGCATGAGCTGTTTGTATATTTTGTCAGTCACTTCATTTGTAAATATTTTCTCCCATTCTGTGGGTTGTCTCTTCGTTTTGTTTATGGTTTCCTTTGCTTTGCAAAAGCTTTTACGTTTAATTAGGTCCCACTTGTTTTTTGTTTTTTATTTCCATTACTGTAGGAGATGGATCCAGAAAGATACTGCTGGGGTTTATGTCAGAGTGTTCTGCCTATGTTTTCCTCTAGGGGTTTTATAGTATCTGGTTTTATATTTAGGTCTTTAATCCATTTTGAGTTTATTTTTGTGTATGGTGTTAGGTAGTGTTCTAATTTCATTCTTTTACATGTAGCTGTCCAGTTTTCCCAGCACCAGTTATTGAAGAGACTGTCTTTTCTCCACTGTATATCCTTGCCTCCTTTGTCATAGATTAATTGACCATAGGTGAGTGGGTTTATTTCTGGGCTTTCTATCCTGTTCCATTGATCTATATGTCTGTTTTTTGTGCCAGTACCATACTGTTTTGATTACTGTAGCTTTGTCATATAGTGTGATGTCAGGGAGCCTTATTCCTCCAGCTCCGTTTTTCTTTCTTAAGATTGCTTTAGCTATTTAGGGTCTTTGTGTTCTAGTTCTGTGAAAAATGCCATTGCTAATTTTTTTTTAATTAAAATTTTTTTTATTTTTGGCTGTGTTTGGTCTTTGTTGTTGCACACAGGCTTTCTCTAGTTGCAGCGAGCGAGGGCTACTCTTCACTGTGGTCCATGGGCTTCTCGTTGAGGTGGTTTCTCTTGTTGCGGAGCACAGGCTCTAGGTGTGCAGGCTTCAGTAGTTGTGGCGTGCCGGCTTCAGTAGTTGTTGCATGCAGGCTCAGCAGTTGTGGCTTGCGGGCTGTAGAGCACAGGCTCAGTAGTTGTGGCACATGGGCTTAGTTGCTCCACGATATGTGGGATCTTCCCAGACCAGGGATCGAACCTGTGACCCCTGCATTGGCAGGTGGATTCTTAACCACTGTGCCACCAGGAAAGTCCGCCATTGCTAATTTGATAGGGATTGCATTGACTCTGTAGGTTGCCTTGGCTAGTATAGTCATTTTGACAATGTTGACCCTTCTAATCCAAGAACACGGTATATCTTTCCATCTGTTTGTGTCATCTTTTATTTCCTTCATCACTGTCTTATAGTTTTCAGAGTTCAGGTCTTTTGCCTCGTTAGATAAGTTTATTCCTAGGTATTTTATTCTTTTTTATGTGATGGTAAATGAGATTGTTTCCTTAATTCCTCTTTCTTATCTGACATTGTTAGTGTATAGAAATGCAACAGATTTCTGTGTGTTAATTTTGTGTCCTGCGACTTTACCAAATTCTTAATGAGCTTTGGTAGTTTTCTGGTAGCGTCTTTAGGATTTCCTGTGTATAGTAACATGTCATCTGCAAACAGTGACAGTTTTACTTCTTTTCCAGTTTGGATTCCTATTATTTCTTTTTCTTCTCTGATGACAGTGGCTAGGACTTCCAAAACTCTGTTGAATAAAAGTGGCGAGAGTGGGCATCCTTGTCTTGTTGTTGATCTTAGAGAAAATGCTTTCAGCTTTTCACTGTTGAGTATGTTAGCTATGGGTTTCTCATATATGGCCTTTATCATGTTGAGGTATGTTCCCTCTATGCCCACTTCGGGAGAGTTTTTTTTTAAATCATAAATGGATGTTGAGTTTCATTCATTCATTCATTCATTTATTTATTTATTTATTTATTTATTTATTTATGGCTGTGTTGGGTCTTCGTTTCTGTGCGAGGGCTTTCTCTAGTTGCGGCAAGCGGGGGCCACTCTTCATCGCAGTGCGCAGGCCTCTCACTATCGTGGCCTCTCTTGTTGCGGAGCACAGGGTCCAGACCCACAGGCTCAGTAGTTGTGGCTCACGGGCCCAGCTGCTCCACGGCATGTGGGATCTTCCCAGACCAGGGCTCGAACCCGTGTCCCCTGCATTAGCAGGCAAATTCTCAACCACTGTGCCACCAGGAAAGCCCTGGATGTTGAGTTTTATGAAGAGATTTTTCTGCATCTACTGAGATGATCTTGTGGTTGTTATTCTTCAATTTGTTGATATGGTATATCACACTGATTGCTTTGTAGGTATTGAAGAATCCTTGCTTCCCTGGGATAAATCCCACTTGATCATCGTGTATGAGCCTTGTAATATATTGTTGGATTCAGTTTGCTAGTATTTTGTTGAGGATTTTTGTGTCTGTCTTCATCAGTGATATTGGCCTGTAATTTTCTTTCTTTGTGGTATCTTTGTCTGATTTTGGTATCAGGGTGATGGTGGCCTCCAAGAATGAGTTTGGGAGTGTTCCTTCCTCTGCAGTTTTTTGGAATAGTTTCAGAAGGATAGGTGCTAACTCTTCTCTAAATGTCCGAAAGGGACTTCCCTGGTGGTCCAGTGGTAAGGAATCCGCCTTACAATGCAGGGGACGCGGGTTCGATCCCTGGTCAGGCAACTAAGATCCCACGTGCCGCGGGGCGACTAAGCCCATGCGCCACAACTGCTGAGCTCGTGCGCCTCAGCTAGAGAGGCTGCATGCAGCAAACTACAGAGCCCGTACGCTCTGGGACCTGCACGCCACAACTAGAGAGAAAAAACCCACACACCACAACTAGAGAGAAGCCCACACGCTGCAATGAAGAGACCATGTGCTGCAACGAAAGATCCTGTATGCCTCAACAAAGATCCTGCGTGCTGCAACTGAGAACTGATGCAGCCAAAAATAAATAAAAAATAAAATAAATCTTAAAAAGTATAAATGTTTGATAGAATTCACCCATGACGACATCTGGTCTCGGACTTTGCTTTGTTGGAAGATTCTTTTTTTTTTTTGAATTTTATTTATTTATTTTATACAGCATGTTCTCATTAGTTATCCATTTTATACATATTAGTATATATATGTCAATCCCAATCTCCCAATTCATCACACCACCACCCCCCCACCACTTCCCCTCTTGGTGTCCATACGTTTGTTCTCTACATCTGTGTCTCAATTTCTGCCCTGCAAACTGGTTCATCTGTACCATTTTTCTAAGTTCCACATATATGCCTTAATATATTTGTTTTCTTCTTTCTGACTTACTTCACTCTGTAGGACAGTCTCTAGATCCATCCACGTCTCTACAAATGACCCAGTTTCGTTCCTTTTTATGGCTGAGTAATATTCCATTGTATATACGTACCACATCTTCTTTATCCATTCATCTGTTGATGGGCATTTAGGTAGCTTCCATATCCTGGCTAGTGTAAATATTGCTGCAATGAACATTGGGGTGCATGTGTCTTTTTGAATTATGGTTTTCTCTGGGTATATGCCCAGTAGTTGGATTGCTGGGTCAAATGATAATTCTATTTTTAGTTTTTTAAGGAACCTCCATACTGTTCTCCATAGTGGCTGTATCCATTTACATTCCCACCAACAGTGTGAGAGGGTTCCCTTTTCTCCACACCCTCTCCAGCATTTGTTGTTTGTAGATTTTCTGATGATGCCCATTCTAACTGGTGTGAGGTGATACCTCATAGTAGTTTTGATTTGCATTTCTCTAATAATTAGTGATGTTGAGCAGCTTTTCATGTGCTTCTTGGCCATCTGTATGTCTTCTTTGGAGAAGTGTCTATTTAGGTCTTCTGCCCATTTTTGGATTGGGTTGTTTGTTTTTCTAATATTGAGCTGAATGAGCTGTTTATATATTTTGGAGATTAATCCTTTGTCCATTGATTCGTTTGCAAATACTATCTCCCATTCTGAGGTCTGTCTTTTTGTCTTGTTCGTAGTTTCCTTTGCTGTGCAAACGCTTTTAAGTTTCTCTAGGTCCCATTTGTTTATTTTTGTTTTTATTTCCATTACTCTAGGAGGTGGGTCAAAAAAGATTTTGCTGTGATTTATGTCAAAGAGTGTTTTTCCTATGTTTTCCTCTAAGAGTTTTATAGTGTCTGGTCTTACATTTAAGTCTTTAATCCATCTGGAGTTTATTTTTGTGTATGGTGTTAGGT
Source organism: Balaenoptera physalus (assembly GCF_965194825.1). Lineage (NCBI taxonomy): Eukaryota > Metazoa > Chordata > Mammalia > Artiodactyla > Balaenopteridae > Balaenoptera > Balaenoptera physalus. The sequence goes on along the minus strand of NC_138893.1, from coordinate 55,398,388 downwards.
AGTGTTCTAATTTCATTCTTTTACATGTAGCTGTCCAGTTTTCCCAGCACCAGTTATTGAAGAGACTGTCTTTTCTCCACTGTATATCCTTGCCTCCTTTGTCATAGATTAGTTGACCAAAGGTGCGTGGGTTTATCTTTGGGCTTTCTATCCTGTTCCATTGATCTCTATTTCTGTTTTTGTGCCGGTACCATACTGTTGTGATTTCTGTAGCTTTTGTGGTATAGTTTGAAGTTGGAGAGCCTGATTCCTCCAACTCCGTTTTTCTTTCTCAAGTTTGCTTTGGCTATTCAGGGTCTTTTGTGTTTCCATATGAATTGTAAAATTTTTTGTTCTAATTCTGTGAAGAATGCCATTGGTAGTTTGATAGGGATTGCACTGAATCTGTAGATTGCTTTGGGTAGTAGAGTCATTTTCACAGTATTGATTCTTCCAATCAAGAACATGGTATATTTCTCCATGTTTATGTCATCTTTGATTTCTTTCATCAGTGTTTTATAGTTTTCTGAGTACAAGGCTTTTGCCTCCTTAGGAAGGTTTATTTGTAGGTGTTTTATTCTTTTTGTTGCAGTGGTAAATGGGAGTGTTTCCTTAATTTCTCTTTCTGATTTTTCATTGTTGTTGTATAGGAATGCCAGAGATTTCTGCGCATTAACTTTGTATCCTGCAACCTTACCAAATTCATTGATTACTTCTAGTAGTTTCCTGGTGGCATCTTTAGGATTTTCTATGTGTAGCGTCATGTCATCTGCAAACAGTGACAGTTTTACTTCTTTTCCAGTTTGGATTCCTTTTATTTCTTGTTCTTCTCTGATTGCCACGGCTAGAACTTCCAAAACTATGTTGAATAAGAGTGGTGAGAGTGGACATCCTTGTCTTATTCCTGATCTTAGTGGAAATGCTTTCAGTTTTTCACCATTGAGTATGATGCTCGCTGTGGGTTTCTCATATTTGGCCTTTATTATGTTGAGGTAGGTTCCCTCTATGCCCATATTCTGGAGAGTTTTTATCATAAATTGGTGTGGAAGTTTGTCAAAAGCTTTTTCTGCATCTATCGAGAGGATTATATGGTTTTTATTCCTTAATTTGTTAATGTGGTGTATCACATGGATTGATTTGCGTATATTGAAGAAGCCTTGCATCCCTGGGATAAATCCCACTTGATCATGGTGGATGATCATTTTAATATGCTGTTGGATTCTGTTTGCTAGTATTTTGTTCAGGATTTTTGCATGTATGTTCATCAGTGATATTGGTCTATAATTTTCTTTTTTTGTGATATCTTTTTCTGATTTTGGTATCAGGGTGATGGTGGCTTCAAGTATCTCCCCACAGATTGCTTATTAGATACAAAGGAAAAAACAACAACAACAATACCTTGTAACCAAGCAGGACTCGCTTTTGGTGATACCTCCCCCAACCCCTTTTATTTAGTAGAGGGTTGTCTGATGTTTCCTTGTGATTAGGTTCAGGTTATGCTTTCCTGGCTGGAATGTTACGTAGCAATGCAGCATCCTTCTAAGGATGTCATGTTTGAGTCACACAGTGTTCTTTTTTTCTTTTTTGGCTGCATTGGGTCTTCGTTGCTGCACGCGGGCTTTCTCTAGTTGCATCGAGCGGGGGCTGCTCTTCGTTGTGGTGCCCAGGCTTCTTGTTGTAATGGCTTCTCTTGTTGCAGAGCACGGGCTCACGGCGTGGGGGTTTCAGTAGTTGTGGCACGCAGGCTCAGTAGTTGTGGTTTGTGAGCTCTAGAGCGCAGGCTCAGTAGATGTGGCACACGGGCTTAGTTTCTCCGTGGCATGTGGGATCTTCCCAGACCAGGGCTCGACCCCGTGACCCCTGCATTGGCAGGTGGACTCTTAACCACTGCACCACCAAGGAAGTCCCACACAGTGTCCTTTGACCCCTCACTGGTGATGTTAATTTTGATCTCCTGGCAAGATGGTGTTGAATTTTGCCATGTTGTTACCAAACGCAAGTTAATGTACCCTATGCACAGTGAGCCCAAACGATCCCAATATGTCATGTCAGAGTTTGGAGCAGAGAAATGTTTATTGCAGGGCTATGCAAGGAGACGGGTGGTGCATGCCCTCCAAAGCCTGGATTCCCTGAAAGGTTTCAGCAAAACAGTTTGAAAGGCCAAGTGGGGAGCAGGGTTGCAGGGTACATGATCAGCTTGTGCACAATTCTCTGATTGGTTGATGTTGAGGTGGTGAGCGTTAATCAATCCTTAGGTGCCAGTAGGTGCGTGGGAGGGGGGAGGGAGGCTACGTGCTGAGGATCATCAAGCAGTTAATTTTTTCCATTTGGTGGTGGTTTTGGTCTCTGAAAAACTCAGGAAATAGGCTTGAGATACTATTATCTGTGTACTTCAGAGAGGAGCTACAGTAGAGGATATGGGGGAAGGGTCTGTCCCAGGAAGGACCCATAGGGTCCTGCTCAGATACAGAGGGACTGTATTCTTCAAAAATGGCAATGTCATAAAAGACAAAGGAAGGTTGTGGACATGCTTCAGATTAAAGGAGAGTAAAGAGTCAGACAATCGAAGTGCAATACATCTGATAGTAGACTTGACCTTGTACTGGAGAGAGAAATGGATACAGATGGTAGAAAAGCATTGCATCAATGTTAAATTTACTGGTTGATAACTATGGTTGTGTAAGAGAATATCCCTATCTCTAGGAAAGATGCTGAAGTATTTAGGGACAAAGGGCCACATTTATATAACTTATTCTCAGATGGTTCAGAAAAAAGTTGTGTATTTGTGACTGTGTGAAAGAGAGAGAGACAAAGAGAACGCAAATGAAGCAAACGGGATAAAATGTGAATAAGTGAATTTGGGTAAAGGATATATGGGTGTTCTTTGTGCTGTTCTTATTCTTGGAACTTTTCAGTGATTTTGAACTTATTTCCAAATAAAATGTTTTTTAAGAGAAAAATATAGCATGATAGATGGCGTTATGTTCTATGGCGAAAAATAAAGTAAGGTTGCAAATGTCAATCATGAACTGATGAGGGAAGACTAAGGAGCAGGACCCTATGGGGCTTCCCGGGACAGAACTTTCCCCACATCGTCTGCTTTAGCTCTTGTCTGAAGTACCTAGATAATATTATCTGATGATTTTCAGATGCTGAAAACTCAGTTCCTCAGTTTTTCAGATGCTAAAACCACCACCAAATGGAAGAAATTAACTGCTTGATGATCATGAGCACGTAGCCACAGACCTTCCGGTGCCTAAGGATTGGTCACCATCAACCAATCAGAATTGTGCACGAGCTGATCAGTTCCCTGGGATGCCCTGCCCTCACCTTGCTGAAAGCCTTCAGGTAGTTTGGGTTTTTGAGCAAGACCCTGGCGTTCTCCTTGCGTGACCCTACAGTAAACCTTTCTCTGCTCCCAAACTCCACGAACTTGCGTTCAGTAAGAAGACTTCAGGAAAGTGATGTGAGTCCAGACCTGAGCCCGGTGAGTGAGCAGCCCATGTGGCTATGTGGGGGAAGAGCATTCAGGCGGAAGAAATAATAAGTTCAAAGATGGGAACAAGCGTGGCGCCTTCATTGGCAGTGAGGCCAGTGAGTCTGTAGCTGAGAGAGTGAGGGGAGGAGTAGGAGATGAGGTGAGAGAAATAAGAGAGAGCCTGTCTGGGCATTTGAGAACCACTGGAAGAAAGAGGGAAGGTCCTAAGGGCTTTGCACAGAGGATTAACCTGATCTTTTGTTTTCAACGCTCTGCTTGCTGTGAGAAGCAGATGGAAGAGGAGGCAAGAGCAGAGGCAGGGGTACAGTCATTGGGTTGTTGTAATAATCCAGGCAAGAGACAGTTATTGGCTGGGACCCAGGGTGGGAGCAGAGGGGTCTGCGAGCAGTGCTTGGATTCTGGCTATATTTTAAAGCATTTGCTGATGGATAGGAAGTGACGTACAGGAGGGATGTCGTAGATGAATCAAGTGTTTTGGCCTGAAGAGCAGCTACGAGGATGGAATGTCCATTAACTGAAATGGGGGAGCCTGTGGGTGAAGCAGCTTTGGGGATACACTGAGGAATTTAGTTCTGGACATATTTAAGTTTCAGACACCCATTCAGTATTTCAGTGGAGGCGTGGAGCAGGCAGCTGTAGGTAGGAGTCAGGCCATGGGAGAGCCCCAGGCAAGAGATGAGCATATAGAGGATTTTTAAAGACATGAGAGTCGATGAGGGCACCTGGGAAGTAGAGAGGAGAGGGCCCAAGATTGGGCCTGGGAACGCCAAGTGCAAGCTGCTGGCCTGGGAAATGAGAAACTACCAAAGGAGGCTGAGAGGGGGCAGCCAGAGAGGGAGGAGGAGAACCAAGAGAGGGTGGGGTCCTGGAAGCCAAGGGAGGAAAGTGTTTTGAGGAGGAAGGAGTGATCAGGTGTGTCAGATACTGCTGGCAAGTTGAGGGAGTCGGGAGTTAAGAATCAACCACGGGGCAATTATACTCCAGTAAAGATGTTTAAAAAATAAATAAATAAAGCTAATAATAACTTAAAAAAAAAAACCAACTGCGGGGGCTTCCTTGGTGGCGCAGTGGTTAAGATTCCGTCTGCCAATACAGGGGACACGGGTTCGAGCCCTGGTCTGGGAAGATCCCACATGCTGCACAGCAGCTAAGCCCGTGTGCCACAACTACTGAGCCTGCGTCGAAGAGCCTGTGAGCCACAACTACTGAGCCCTCGTGCCTAGAGCACGTGCTCTGCAAGAAGACTATGCGACCACAATGAGAAGCCCGCTCACCACAATGAAGAGTAGCCCCTGCTCGCTGCCACAACTAGAGAAAGCCTGTGTGCAGCAAGGACCCAACGCAGCCAAAAATAAATAAATAAATAAATTTATAGGGGGAAAAAAAATCAACCGCAGGATGTAATGTTGTTAAGGTCACTGAGGGTTCTGACAAGAGAGTTTTATTGCGATGTGGGTGCAAAATGCTGATTGGAGTGTGCTCAAGGGGGAATGAGAGGGGAGGAATTGGAGACAGCAAGTAGAGACAGCTGTACCGAGGCCTTTTGCTGTAAAGGGAACGAGAGAAACGAGGCAGTAGCTGGAGGAGGAGCAGGAGCAAGAGAGGTTTTCCTTAACTGGAGACAGTGGATTGGCTGTTCTTTGTAGGGTCCTGCAAAGGGACTCTATTGTTTCTTATTCTCTCTCTGGCCTGACCCTGCTCCTGGTTGACCCTGTCAAGCCCCCTGAATTAAAAAGTTTAACTTCCTCTCTGTCCTGTTTCTTCATGCAGCTCTTCTTGAAAGCTCTAGGTTCTCTTGTCCTGCAGCTCCACTTTCCCCATCTCATCTGGCCTGTTTCTCCCGTAATTTCCTAGAAGTGCCCCGTGGATCCACACCAGCTGCTCTGGTATATCCCCCTTTACAACGGCTGCCCTCCTTGACTCCCAATGCTGCAAGTTAAGGAGCCCCACTTTAGTCCTTCGGAATCTTTTGAAAAATACTTAAGACGGTTCTTCTACAATGGACTCCCACCTCTAAATCCACAGTCATTCTGTGGGTAGGAAGCATTTTATCATGGAAGAGATTTTAGGAAGTGGTATCAGTTGAGGGTGGAGTGGGGCATAAGATGATGAATCCTTAGGGACAGAAAGGAAAGGACAAATCGAAGATAAGTTCCAAGGAAGAACTGACAGGTCTTGTCAACAGTTGTGTGCCAATATAGATGTGTTGCAAGTCTTCAATATGGCATAACCTTTGATCTGGCAATTCCACTTCTAGGAACTTATCTAGAAAAAAATGGTAGGCAGTTAAGGTACTAAGAGTGTACAAAAGGTTGTTCATCATAGACTATCCATAGTTGCAAAATACTGGAAACCTCCTAAGTGTCAACAGTAGAGGGCTGCTAGATATACCACGTGATCATTAAAACAGTGACACAGAGGTGAATATGTATTGTCAAGAAAGGTGCTTGTGGTAAGTAAAAAGAGCAGGTTACAGACACGCATGTTACACATATGCATATCTGTGTAGAACACTTGATGAGGTTATCTCTGTGGCAGTGATGATGTGAGTGCTCTGTAACTTTGTATTTTTTTAAATGTTCTTTTTAATTTTTCTTTTTTTAGTTTAATTTTTTTAATTTAAATTTTATTTTTTTTATTGAAGTATAGTTGATTTACAATGTTGTATTAGTTTCAGGTGTACAGCAAAGTGATTCAGTTATATATATCTATTCTTTTTCAGATTCTTTTCCCTTATAGGTTATTCCAAAATATTGAGTATAGTTCCCTGTGCTCTACCGTAGGTCCTCGTTGGTTATCTATATATATAGTAGTGTGTATGTTAATTCCAAACTCCTAATTTATCCCTCCCCCCTTCTCTTTTGATAACCATAAGTTTGTTTTTTATGTCTGTGTGTCTATTTCTTTTTCGTAAATAAGTTCATTTGTATCTTTTTTTAAGGTTCCCCTTATAAGTGATATCATATGACATTTGTCGTTCTCTGACTTCATTTAGTATGATAATCTCTCGGTCCATCCATGTTGTGCAAATGGCATTATTTCATTCTTTTTTTATGGCTGAGTAATAGTCCATTGTGTGTGTGTGTGTATGTGTATGTATACACACCCCACATCTTCTTTATTCATCTGTAAATGGATATTTAGTTTGCTTCTATGTGTTGGCTATTGTAAATAGTGCTGCTATGAACATTGGAGTGCATGTATCTTTTCCAATTATGGCTTTCTCCAGATATATGCCCAGGAATGGGATTGCAGGATGATATGGGAATTCTATATTTAGTTTTTTAAGAACCGCTATACTGTTCTCCATAATGGTTGTACCAATTTACATTCCTGCCAACAGTGTAGGAGGGTTCCCTTTTCTCCACACCCTCTCCAGCATTTATTGTTTGTAGATTTTTTGATGATGGCCATTCTGACTGAGGTGAGGTGATACCTCACTGTAGTTTTGATTTGCATTTCTCTAATAATTAGTGATGTTGAGCATCTTTCCATGTGATTTTTGGCCATCTGTATGTCTTCTTTGGAGAAATGTCTATTTAGATCTTCCACCCATTTTTTGATCGGGTTGTTTATTTTTTTGACATTGAGCTGCATGAGCTGTTTATATATTTTGTCGGTCACTTCATTTGTAAATATTTTCTCCCATTCTGTGGGTTGTCTCTTTGTTTTGTTTATGGTTTCCTTTGCTTTGCAAAAGCTTTTACGTTTATTTAGGTCCCACTTGTTTTTTGTTTTTTATTTCCATTACTGTAGGAGATGGATCCAGAAAGATACTGCTGGGGTTTATGTCAGAGTGTTCTGCCTATGTTTTCCTCTAGGAGTTTTATAGTATCTGGTCTTATATTTAGGTCTTTAATCCATTTTGAGTTTATTTTTGTGTATGGTGTTAGGTAGTGTTCTAATTTCATTCTTTTACATGTAGCTGTCCAGTTTTCCCAGCACCAGTTATTGAAGAGACTGTCTTTTCTCCACTGTATATCCTTGCCTCCTTTGTCATAGATTAGTTGACCATAGGTGCGTGGGTTTATCTCTGGGCTTTCTGTCCTGTTCCATTGATCTCTATTTTTGTTTTTGTGCCGGTACCATACTGTTGTGATTTCTGTAGCTTTTGTGGTATAGTTTGAAGTCGGGGAGCCTGATTTCTCCAACTCCGTTTTTCTTTCTCAAGTTTGCTTTGGCTATTCAGGGTCTTTTGTGTTTCCATATGAATTGTAAATTTTTTGTTCTAATTCTGTGAAGAATGCCATTGGTAGTTTGATAGGGATTGCATTGAATCTGTAGATTGCTTTGGGTAGTAGAGTCATTTTCATAGTATTGATTCTTCCAACCAAGAACATGGTATATTTCTCCATGTGTTTATGTCATCTTTGATTTCTTTCATCAGTGTTTTATAGTTTTCTGAGTACAAGGCTTTTGCCTCCTTAGGCAGGTTTATTTGTTGGTGTTTTATTCTTTTTGTTGCAGTGGTAAATGGGAGTGTTTCCTTAATTTCTCTTTCTGATTTTTCATTGTTGCTGTATAGGTAATGCCAGAGATTTCTGTGCATTAATTTTGTATCCTGCAACCTTACCAAATTCATTGATTACTTCTAGTAGTTTCCTGGTGGCATCTTTAGGATTTTCTATGTGTAGCATCATGTCATCTGCAAACAGTGACAGTTTTACTTCTTTTGCAGTTTGGATTCCTTTTATTTCTTTTTCTTCTCTGATTGCCACGGCTAGAACTTCCAAAACCATGTTGAATAAGAGTGGTGAGAGTGGACATCCTTGTCTTATTCCTGATCTTAGTGGAAATGCTTTCAGTTTTTCACCATTGAGTATGATGCTTGCTGTGGGTTTGTCATATTTGGCCTTTATTATGTTGAGGTAGGTTCCCTCTATGCCCATATTCTGGAGAGTTTTTATCATAAATTGGTGTTGAAGTTTGTCAGAAGCTTTTTCTGCACCTATCCAGATGATCATATGATTTTTATTCCTTAATTTGTTAATGTGGTGTATCACATGGATTGATTTGCGTATATTGAAGAAGCCTTGCATCCCTGGGATAAATCCCACTTGATCATGGTGTATGATCATTTTAATGTGCTGTTGGATTCTGTTTGCTAGTATTTTGTTCAGGATTTTTGCATGTATGTTCATCAGTGATATTGGTCTATAATTTTCTTTTTTTGTGATATCTTTTTCTGATTTTGGTATCAGGGTGATGGTGGCTTCAAGTATCTCCCCACCGATTGCTTATTAGATACAAAGGAAAAAACAACAACAATAATACCTTGTAACCAAGCAGGACTCGCTTTTGGTGATACCTCCCCCAACCCCTTTTATTTAGTAGAGGGTTGTCTGATGTTTCCTTGTGATTAGGTTCAGGTTATGCTTTCCTGGCTGGAATGTTACGTAGCAATGCAGCGTACTTCTAAGGATGTCATGTTTGAGTCACACAGTGTTCTTTTTTTTTTTTTTTTTTTGGCTGCATTGGGTCTTCGTTGCTGCACGCGGGCTTTCTCTAGTTGCATCGAGCGGGGGCTGCTCTTCGTTGTGGTGCCCAGGCTTCTTGTTGTAATGGCTTCTCTTGTTGCAGAGCACGGGCTCTTGGCGTGGGGGCTTCAGTAGTTGTAGCACGCAGGCTCAGTAGTTGTGGTTTGCGAGCTCTAGAGCGCAGTCTCAGTAGTTGTGGCACATGGGCTTAGTTGCTCCACGGCATGTGGGATCTTCCCAGACCAGGGCTCGAACCCGTGACCCCTGCATTGGCAGGTGGACTCTTAACCACTGCACCACCAAGGAAGTCCCACACAGTGTCCTTTGACCCCTCACTGGTGATGTTAATTTTGATCTCCTGGCAAGATGGTGTTGAATTTTGCCATGTTGTTACCAAACGCAAGTTCATGTGCCCAATACACAGTGAGGCCAAACGATCCCAATATGTCATATCAGAGTTTGGAGCAGAGAAATGTTTATTGCAGGGCTATGCAAGGAGACGGGTGGTGCATGCCCTCCAAAGCCTGGATTCCCTGAAAGGTTTCAGCAAAACAGTTTGAAAGGCCAAGTGGGGAGCAGGGTTGCAGGGTACATGATCAGCTTGTGCACAATTCTCTGATTGGTTGATGTTGAGGTGGTGAGCGTTAATCAATCCTTAGGTGCCAGTAGGTGCGTGGGAGGGGGGAGGGAGGCTACGTGCTCAGGATCATCAAGCAGTTAATTTTTTCCATTTGGTGGTGGTTTTGGTCTCTGAAAAACTCAGGAAATAGGCTTGAGATACTATTATCTGTGTACTTCAGAGAGGAGCTACAGTAGAGGATATGGGGGAAGGGTCTGTCCCAGGAAGGACCCATAGGGTCCTGCTCAGTTACAGAGGGACTGTATTCTTCAAAAATGGCAATGTCATAAAAGACAAAGGAAGGTTGTGGACATGCTTCAGATTAAAGGAGAGTAAAGAGTCAGACAATCGAAGTGGAATACATCTGATAGTACACTTGACCTTGTACTGGAGAGAGAAATGGATACAGATGGTAGAAAAGCATTGCATCAATGTTAAATTTACTGGTTGATAACTATGGTTGTGTAAGAGAATATCCCTATCTCTAGGAAAGATGCTGAAGTATTTAGGGACAAAGGGCCACATGTATATAACTTATTCTCAAATGGTTCAGAAAAAAGTTGTGTATTTGTGACTGTGTGAAAGAGAGAGAGACAAAGAGAACGCAAATGAAGCAAACGGGATAAAATGTGAATAAGTGAATTTGGGTAAAGGATATATGGGTGTTCTTTGTGCTGTTCTTATTCTTGGAACTTTTCAGTGATTTTGAACTTATTTCCAAATAAAATGTTTTTTAAGAGAAAAATATAGCATGATAGATGGCGTTATGTTCTATGGCGAAAAATAAAGTAAGGTTGCAAATGTCAATCATGAAATGATGAGGGAAGACTAAGGAGCAGGACCCTATGGGGCTTCCCGGGACAGAACTCTCCCTACATCGTCTGCTTTAGCTCCTCTCTGAAGTACCTAGATAATATAATCTGATGATTTTCAGATGCTGAAAACTCAGTTCCTCAGTTTTTCAGATGCTAAAACCACCACCAAATGGAAGAAATTAACTGCTTGATGATCATGAGCACGTAGCCACAGACCTTCTGGTGCCTAAGGATTGGTCACCATCAACCAATCAGAGAATTGTGCACAAGCTGATCAGTACCCTGGGATGCCCTGCCCTCACCTTGCTGAAAGCCTTCAGGCAGTTTGGGTTTTTGAGCAAGACCCTGGTGTTCTCCTTGCGTGACCCTGCAGTAAACCTTTCTCTGCTCGCAAACTCCACGAACTTGCGTTCAGTAAGAAGACTTCAGGAAAGTGATGTGAGTCCAGACCTGAGCCCGGTGAGTGAGCAGCCCATGTGGCTGTGTGGGGGAAGAGCATTCAGGCGGAAGAAATAATAAGTTCAAAGATGGGAACAAGCGTGGCGCCTTCATTGACAGTGAGGCCAGTGAGTCTGTAGCTGAGAGAGTGAGGAGAGGAGTAGGAGATGAGGTGAGAGAAATGAGAGAGAGCCTGTCTGGGCGTTTGAGAACCACTAGAAGTAAGAGGGAAGGTCCTAAGGGCTTTGCACAGAGGATTAACCTGATCTTTTGTTTTCAACGCTCTGCTTGCTGTGTGAAGCAGATGGAAGAGGAGGCAAGAGCAGAGGCAGGGAAGCAGTAATTGGGTTGTTGTAATAATCCAGGCAAGAGACAGTTATTGGCTGGGACCCAGGGTGGGAGCAGAGGGGTCTGCGAGCAGTGCTTGGATTCTGGCTATATTTTAAAGCATTTGCTGATGGATAGGAAGTGACGTACAGGAGGGATGTCGTAGATGAATCAAGTGTTTTGGCCTGAAGAGCAGCTACGAGGATGGAATGTCCGTTAACTGAAATGGGGGAGCCTGTGGGTGAAGCAGCTTTGGGGATACACTGAGGAATTTAGTTCTGGACATATTTAAGTTTCAGACACCCATTCAGTATTTCAGTGGAGGCGTGGAGCAGGCAGCTGTAGGTAGGAGTCAGGCCATGGGAGAGCCCCAGGCAAGAGATGAGCATATAGAGGATTTTTAAAGACATGAGAGTCGATGAGGGCACCGGGGAAGTAGAGGGCGAGGGCCTAAGATTGGGCCTGGGAACTCCAAATGCAAGCTGCTGGCCTGGGAAATGAGAAACTACGGAAGGCCGAGAGGGGGCAGCCAGAGAGGGAGGAGGAGAACGAAGAGAGGGTGGGATCCTGGAAGCCAAGGGAGGAAAGTGTTTTGAGGAGGAAGGAGTGATCAGGTGTGTCAGATACTGCTGTCAAGTTGATGGAGTCGGGAGTTAAGAATCAACCACAGGGCAATTATGCTCCAGTAAAGATGTTTAAAAAATAAATAAATAAAGCTAATAATAACTTAAATGAAAAAAACCAACTGCGGGGGCTTCCTTGGTGGCGCAGTGGTTAAAATTACACCTGCCAATACAGGGGACACGTGTTCGAGCCCTGGTCCGGGAAGATCCCACATGCTGCACAGCAGCTAAGCCCGTGTGCCACAACTACTGAGCCTGCGTCGAAGAGCCCGCGAGCCACAACTACTGAGCCTGCGTGCCTAGAGCACGTGCTCTGCAAGAAGACTAAGCGACCACAATGAGAAGCCTGCTCACCACAATGAAGAGTAGCCCCTGCTCGCTGCCACAACTAGAGAAAGCCTGTGTGCAGCAAGGACCGAACGCAGCCAAAAATAAATAAATAAATAAATTTATAGGGGGAAAAAAATCAACCGCGGGATGTAATGTTGTTAAGGTCACTGAGGGTTCTGACAAGAGAGTTTTATTGCGATGTGGGTGCAAAATGCTGATTGGAGTGGGCTCAAGGGGGAATGAGAGGGGAGGAATTGGAGACAGCAAGTAGAGACAGCTGTACCGAGGCCTTTTGCTGTAAAGGGAACGAGAGAAACGAGGCAGTAGCTGGAGGAGGAGCAGGAGCAAGAGAGGTTTTCCTTAACTGGAGACAGTGGATTGGCTGTTCTTTGTAGGGTCCTGCAAAGGGACTCTATTGTTTCTTATTCTCTCTCTGGCCTGACCCTGCTCCTGGTTGACCCTGTCAAGCCCCCTGAATTAAAAAGTTTAACTTCCTCTCTGTCCTGTTTCTTCATGCAGCTCTTCTTGAAAGCTCTAGGTTCTCTTGTCCTGCAGCTCCACTTTCCCCATCTCATCTGGCCTGTTTCTCCCGTAATTTCCTAGAAGTGCCCCCTAGATCCACACCAGCTGCTCTGGTATATCCCCCTTTACAACGGCTGCCCTCCTTGACTCCCAATGCTGCAAGTTAAGGAGCCCCACTTTAGTCTTTTGGAAACTTTTGAAAAATACTTAAGACGGTTCTTCTACAGTGGACTCCCACCTCTAAATCCACAGTCATTCTGTGGGTAGGAAGCATTTTATCATGGAAGAGATTTTAGGAAGTGGTATCAGTTGAGGGTGGAGTGGGGCATAAGATGATGAATCCTTAGGGACAGAAAGGAAAGGACAAATCGAAGATAAGTTCCAAGGAAGAACTGACAGGTCTAGTCAACAGTTGTGTGCCAATATAGATGTGTTGCAAGTCTTCAATATGGCATAACCTTTGATCTGGCAATTCCACTTCTAGGAGCTTATCTAGAAAAAAAATGGTAGGCAGTTAAGGTACTAAGAGTGTACAAAAGGTTGTTCATCATAGACTATCCATTGTTGCAAAATACTGGAAACCTCCTAAGTGTCAACAGTAGAGGGCTGCTAGATGTACCATGTGATCATTAAAACAATGACATAGAGGTGACTATGTATTGTCAAGAAAGGTCCTTTTGATAGGTAAAAAGAGCAGGTTACAGACACGCATGTTACACATATGCATATCTGTGTAGAACACTTCAAGAGGTTATATCAGTGGCAGTGATGATGTGAGTGCTCTGTAACTGTATTTTTTTTAATGTTTTTCTTTTTAATTTTTCTTTTTTTAGTTCAATTTTTTTAATTTAAATTTTATTTTTTATTGAAGTATAGTTGATTTACAATGTTTTATTAGTTTCAGGTGTACAGCAAAGTGATTCAGTTATGTATATCTATTCTTTTTCAGATTCTTTTCCCTTATAGGTTATTCCAAAATATTGAGTATAGTTCCCTGTGCTCTACCGTAGGTCCTCGTTGGTTATCTATATGTATAGTAGTGTGTATGTTAATTCCAAACTCCTAATTTATCCCTCCCCCCTTCCCTTTTGATAACCATAAGTTTGTTTTCTATGTCTGTGGGTCTATTTCTTTTTTGTAAATAAGTTCATTTGTATCTTTTTTTAGATTCCACATATAAGTGATATCATATGACATTTGTCGTTCTCTGACTTCACTTAGTATGGTAATCTCTAGGTCCATCCATGTTGTGCAAATGGCATTATTTCATTCTTTTTTATGGCTGAGTAATAGTCCATTGTGTGTGTGTGTGTGTGTGTGTGTGTGTGTGTGTGTGTATACACAGACACACACACACCCCATATCTTCTTTATTCATCTGTAAATGGATATTTAGTTTGCTTCTATGTGTTGGCTATTGTAAATAGTGCTGCTATGAACATTGTGGTGCATGTATCTTTTCAAATTATGGCTTTCTCCACATATATGCCCAGGAATGGAATTGCCGGATGATATGGTAGTTCTGTTTTTAGTTTTTTAAGGAACCTCTATACTGTTCTCCATAATGGTTGTACCAATTTACATTCCTGCCAACAGTGTAGGAGGGTTCCCTTTTCTCCACACCCTCTCCAGCATTTATTGTTTGTACGTTTTATGATGATGGTCATTCTGACTGAGGTGAGGTGATACCTCATTGTAGTTTTGATGTGCATTTCTCTAATAATTAGTGAGGTTGAGTATCTTTTCATGTGCCTTTGGCCATCTGTATGTCTTCTTTGGAGAAATGTCTATTTAGATCTTCTGCCCATTTTTTTGATTGGATTGTTTATTTTTTTTGACATTGAGCTGCATGAGCTGTTTGTATATTTTGTCGGTCACTTCATGTGTAAATATTTTCTCCCATTCTGTGGGTTGTCTCTTCGTTTTGTTTATGGTTTCCTTTGCTTTGCAAAAGCTTTTACGTTTAATTAGGTCCCACTTGTTTTTTGTTTTTTATTTCCATTACTCTAGGAGATGGATCCAGAAAGGTACTGCTGAGATTTATGTCAAAGAGTGTTCTGCCTATGATTTCCTCTAGGAGTTTTATAGTATCTGGTCTTATATTTAGGTCTTTAATCCATTTTGAGTTTATTTTTGTGTATGGTGTTAGAGAATGTTCCAAAATTTCATTCTTTTACATGTAGCTGTCCAGTTTTCCCAGCACCACTTATTGAAGAGAGTATCTTTTCTCCATTGTATATTCTTGCCTCCTTTGTCGTAGATTAATTGACCATAGTTGACTGGGTTTATTTCTCGGCTTTCTATCCTGTTCCATTGATCTATATGTCTGTTTTTTGTGCCAGTACCATAGTATTTTGATTACTGTAGCTTTGTCATATAGTGTGATGTCAGGGAGCCTTATTCCTCCAGCTCCGTTTTTCTTTCTTAAGATTTCTTTAGCTATTAAGGGTCTTTGTGTTTTAGTTCGGTGGAAAATGCCATTGCTAACTTTGTTTTTTAATTAAAAAATGTTTTTATTTTTGGCTGCATTGGGTCTTCGTTGTTGCACACAGGCTTTCTCTAGTTGCAGCTAGCGAGGGCTACTCTTCACTGTGGTGTGTGGGCTTCTTGTTAAGGTGGTTTCTCTTGTTGCGGAGCACAGGCTCTAGTCGTGCGGGCTCAGTAGTTGTGGCACGCAGGCTCTAGGGCGTGCAGGCTTCAGTAGTTGTTGCATGCAGGCTCATCAGTTGTGGCTTGCAGACTCTAGAGCACAGGCTCAGTAGTTGTGGCACATGGACTTAGTGGTTCCACGATATATGGGATCTTCCCAGACCAGGGATCGAACCTGTGACCCCTGCATTGGCAGGTGGATTCTTAACCACTGTGCCACCAGGAAAGTCCGCCATTGCTAATTTGATAGGGATTGCATTGACTCTGTAGGTTGCCTTGGCTAGTATAGTCATTTTGACAATGTTGACCCTTCTAATCCAAGAACATGGTATATCTTTCCATCTCTTTGTGTCATCTTTTATTTCCTTCATCACTGTCTTATAGTTTTCAGAGTTCAGGTCTTTTGCCTCCTTAGATAAGTTTATTCCTAGGTATTTTATTCTTTTTGATGTGATGGTAAATGAGATTGTTTCCTTAATTCCTCTTTCTTATCTGACATTGTTAGTGTATAGAAATGCAACAGATTTCTGTGTGTTAATTTTGTATCCTGCGACTTTACCAAATGCTTTATGAGCTTTAGTAGTTTTCTGGTAGTGTCTTTAGGATTTCCTGTGTATAGTAACATGTCATCTGCAAACAGTGACGGTTTTACTTCTTCTTTCCCAGTTTGGATTCCTATTATTTCTTTTTCTTCTCTGATGACAGTGGCTAGGACTTCCAAAACTCTGTTGAAGAAAAGTGGTGAGAGTGGGCATCCGTGTCTTGTTGTTGATCTTAGAGAAAATGCTTTCAGCTTTTCACTGTTGAGTATGTTAGCTATGGGTTTGTCATATATGGCCTTTGTTATGTTGAGGTATGTTCCCTCTATGCCTACTTTCAGGAGAGTTTTTTTTTTAATCATAAATGGATGTTGAGTTTTATGAAGAGATTTTTTTGCATCTACTGAGATGATCGCGTGGTTTTTATTCTTCAATTTGTTGATATGGTGTATCACACTGATTGATTTGCAGGTATTGAAGAATCCTTGCTTCCCTGGGATAAATCCCACTTGATCATCGTGTATGAGCCTTTTAATATATTGTTGGATTCAGTTTGCTAGTATTTTGTTGAGGATTTTTGTGTCTGTCTTCATCAGTGATATTGGCCTGTAATTTTCTTTCTTTGTGGTATCTTTGTCTGATTTTGGTATCAGGGTGATGGTGGTCTCCAAGAATGAGTTTGGGAGTGTTCCTTCCTCTGCAGTTTTTTGGAATAGTTTCAGAAGGATAGGTGCTAACTCTTCTCTTAATGTCCGATAGGGACTTCCCTGGTGGTCCAGTGGTAAGGAATCCGCCTTACAATGCAGGGGACGCGGGTTTGATCCCTGGTCAGGCAACTAAGATCCCACGTGCCGCGGGGCGACTAAGCCCATGCGCCACAACTACTGAGCTCGTGCGCCTCAACTAGAGAGGCTGCGTGCCGCAAACTACAGAGCCCGCACGTCCTGGAACCTGCGTGCCACAACTAGAGAGAAAAAACGCACACACCACAACTAGAGAGAAGCCCACACGCTGCAATGAAGAGCCCATGTGCTGCAACGAAAGATCCTGCATGCCTCAACAAAGATCCTGCGTGCTGCAACTGAGACCTGATGCAGCCAAAAATAAATAAAATAAATAAATAATAAAATAAATCTTTAAAAATATAAATGCTTGATAGAATTCACGTGTGAAGACATCTGGTCTTGGACTTTGGTTTGTTGGAAGATTTTTTTTTTCAATTTAATTTATTTTTTTTATACAGCAGGTTCTCATTAGTTATCTATTTTATATATATTAGTGTATATATGTCAATCCCAATCTCCCAATTCATCACACCACCACTCCCCTGCCACTTCCCCCCTTGGAGTCCATACATTTGTTCTCTATATCTGTGTCTCAATTTCTGCCCTGCAAACTGGTTCATCTGTACCATTTTTCTAGGTTCCACATATATGCGTTAATATACGATATTTGTTTTTCTCATTCTGACTTACTTCACTCTGTTGGACAGTCTCTAGATCCATCCACGTCTCTACAAATGACCGAATTTCATTCCTTTTTATGACTGAGTAATATTCCATTGTATATACGTACCACATCTTTATCCATTCGTCTGTCAATGGGCATTTAGGTAGCTTCCATGTCCTGGATAGTGTAAATAGTGCTGCAATGAACACTGGGGTGCATGTGTCTTTTTGAAGTATGGTTTTCTCTGGGTATCTGCTCAGTAGTGGGATTGCTGGGTCATATGGTAATTCTATTTTTAATTTTTTAAGGAACCTCCATACTGTTCTCCATAGTGGCTGTATCCATTTACATTCCCACCAACAGTGTGAGAGGGTTCCCTTTTCTCCACACCCTCTCCAGCATTTGTTGTTTGTAGATTTTCTGATGATGCCCATTCTAGCTGGTGTGAGGTGATAACCTCATAGTAGTTTTGATTTGCATTTCTCTAATAATTAGTGATGTTGAGCAGCTTTTCATGTACTTCTTGGCCATCTGTATGTCTTCTTTGGAGAAATGTCTATTTAGGTCTTCTACCCATTGTTTCTTTGATATTGAGCTGCATGAGCTGTTTATATATTTTGGATATTAATCCTTTGCCTGTTGATTTGTTTGCAAATATTTTCTCCCATTCTGAGGGTTGCCTTTTCGTCTTGTTTGCAGTTTCCTTTGCTGTGCAAAAGCTTTGAAGTTTCATTAGGTCCCATTTGTTTATTTTTGTTTTTATTTCCATTACTCTAGGAGGTGGATCAAAAAAGATCTTGCTGTGATTTATGTCAAAGAGTGTTTTTCCTATGTTTTCCTCTAAGAGTTTTATAGTGTCTGGCCTTACATTTAGGTCTCAAATCCATTTTGAGTTTATTTTTGTGTATGGTGTTAGGGAATGTTCTAACATCATTCTTTTACATGTAGCTCTCCAGTTTTCCCAGCACCAGTTATTGAAGAGACTGTCTTTTCTCCACTGTATATCCTTGCCTCCTTTGTCATAGATTAGTTCACCATCGGTGCGTGGGTTTATCTCTGGCCTTTCTATCCTGTTCCATTGATCTATATTTCTGTTCTTGTGCCATTACTGTATTGTCTTGATTACTGTAGCTTTGTGGTATAGTCTGAAGTCAGGGAGTCTGATTCCTCCAGCTCCTTTTTGTCCCCTCAAGACCGCTTTGGCAATCGGGGTCTTTTGTGTCTCCATACAAATTTTAAGATTTTTTGTTCTAGTTCTGTAAAAAATGCCATTGGTAATTTGATAGGGATTGCATTGAATCTGTAGATTGCTTTGTGTAGTATAGTCATTTTCACAATGTTGATTCTTCCAATCCAAGAACGTTATATCTCTCCATCTGTTTGTATCTTCTTTAAATTCTTTCATCAGTGTCTTATAGTTTTCTGCATACAGGGCTTTTGTCTCCTTAGGTAGGTTTATTCCTAGGTATTTTATTCTTTTTGTTGCAGTGGTAAATGGGAGTGTTTCCTTAATTTCTCTTTCAGATTTTTCATCATTAGTGTATAGGAATGCAAGAGATTTCTGTGCATTAATTTTTTATCCTGCAACTTTACCAAATCCATTGATTAGCTGTAGTAGTTTTCTGGTGGCATCTTTAGGATTCTCTATGTATAGTATCATGTCATCTGCAAACTGTTATAGTTTTACTTCTTCTTCTCCAATTTGTATTCCTTTTATTTCTTTTTCTTCTCTGATTGCCATGGCTAGGACTTCCAAAACTATGTTGAACAACAGTGGTGAAAGTGGACATCTTTGCCTTGTTTCTGATATTAGAGGAAATGCTTTCAGTTTTTCACCTTTGAGAATGATGTTTGCTGTGGGTTTGTTGTATATCACCTTTATTATGTTGAGGTAGGTTCCCTCTATGCCCACTTTCTGGAGAGTTTTTATCATAAATGGGTGTTGAATTTTGTCAAAAGCTTTTTCTGCATCTCTTGAGATGATCATATGGTTTTTATTCTTCCGTTTGTTAATATAGGGTATCACATTGATTGATTTGCGTATATTGAAGAATACTTGCATCCCTGGGATAAATCGCACTTGATCATGGTGTATGATCCTTTTAATGTGTTGTTGGATTCTGTTTGCTAGTATTTTGTTGAGGATTTTTGCATCTATATTCATCAGTGATATTGGTTTGTAATTTTCTTTTTTTGTAGTATCTTTGTCTGGTTTTTGGTATCAGGGTGATGGTGACCTCATTGAATGAGTTTGGGAGTGCTCCTTCCTCTGCAGTTTTGGAAGAGCTTGAGAAGGATGGGTGTTATCTCTTCTCTAAATGTTTGATAGAATTCACCTGTGAAGCCATCTGGTCCTGGACTTTTGTTTGTTGGAGGATTTTTAATCACAGTTTCAATTTCATTACTTGTGATTGGTCTGTTCATATTTTCTATTTCTTCCTGGTTCAGTCTTGGCAGGTTATACCTTTCTAAGAATTTGTCCATTTCTTCCAGGTTGTCCATTTTATTGGCATAGAGTTGCCTATAGTAGTCTCTTAGGATGCTTTGTATTTCTGTGGTGTCTGTTGTAACTTCTCCTTTTTCATTTCTAATTTTATTGATTTGAGTCCTCTCCCTCTTTTTCTTGATGAGTCTGGATAATGGTTTATTAATTTTGTTTATCTTCTCAAAGAACCAGGTTTTAGTTTTATTGATCTTTGCTATTATTTCCTTTGTTTCTATTTCATTTATTTCTGCTCTGATCTTTATGATTTCTTTCCTTCTACTAACTTTGGGTTTTGTTTGTTCTTCTTTCTCTAGTTCCTTTAGGTGTAAGGTTAGATTGTTTATTTGAGATGTTTGTTGTTTCTTGAGGTAAGATTGTATTGCTATAAACTTCCCTCTTAGGAGTGCTTTTGCTGCATCCCATAAGTTTTGGATCATCCTGTTTTCGTTGTCATTTGTCTCTAGTATTTTTTGATTTCCTCTTTGATTTCTTCAGTGATCTCTTGGTTATTTAGTAGTGTATTGTTTAACCTCCATGTGTTTGTGTTTTTTACATTCTTTTTTCCCTATAATTGATTTCTAATCTCATAGCATTGTGGTCAGAAAAGATGCTTGATATGATTTCAGTTTTCTTAAATTTACTGAGGCTTTATTTGTGACCCAAGATGTGATCTATCCTGCAGAACGTTCCATGTGCACTTGAGAAGAAAGTGTAATCTGCTGTTTTTGGATGGAATGTCCTATAAATATTAATTAAATCTATCTGGTCTATGTGTCATTTAAAGCCTGTGTTTCCTTATTAATTTTCTGTTTGGATGATCTGTCCATTGGTGTAAGTGAGGTGTTAAAGTCCCCCACTATTATTGTGTTACTGTCGATTTCCTCTTTTATAGTTTGTAGCAGTCGCCTTATGTATTGAGGTGCTCCTATGTTGGGTGCATATATATTTATAATTGTTATATCTTCTTGGATTGATCCCTTGATCATTATGTAGTGTCCTTCCTTGTCTCTTGTAACATTCTTTATTTTAAAGACTATTTTATCTGATATGAGTATTGTTACTCCAGCTTTCTTTTGATTTCCATTTGCATGGAATATCTTTTTCCATCCCCTCACTTTCAGTCTGAATGTGTCCCTAGGTCTGAAGTGGGTCTCTTGTAGACAGCATATATATGGGTCTTGTTTTTGTATCCATTCAGTGAGCCTATGTCTTTTGGTTGGAGCATTTAATACATTCACGTTTAAGGTAATTATTGATATGTATGTTCCTATTCACCATTTTCTCAATTGTTTTGGGTTTGTTTTTTGTAGGTTCTTTTCTTCTCTTGTGTTTCCCACTTGGAGAAGTTCCTTTAGCATTTGTTGTAGAGCTGTTTTGGTGGTGCTGAATTCTCTTAGCTTTTGCTTGTCTGTAAAGCTTTTGATTTCTCCATCGAATCTGAATGAGATCCTTGCTGGGTTGAGTAATCTTGGTTTGTAGATTCTTCCCTTTCATCACTTTAAGTATGTCATGCCACTCCCTTCTGGCTTGTAGAGTTTCTGCCGAGAAATCAGCTGTTAACCTTATGGGAGTTCCCTTGTATATTATTTGTTGTTTTTCCCTTGCTGCTTTCAGTAATTTGTCTTTGACTTTACTTTTTGCCAATTTGATTACTGTGTGTCTCGACGTGTTTCTCCTTGGGTTTATCCTGTGTGGGACTCTATGCACTTTCTGGACTTGGGTGGCTATTTCCTTTCCCATGTTAGGGAATTTTTCGACTATAATCTCTTCAAATATTTTCTCTGGTCCTTTCTCTCTCTTTTCTCCTTCTGGGACCCCTATAATGCAAATTGTTGCGTTTAATGTCGTCCCAGAGGTCTCTTAGGCTGTCTTCATTTCTTTTCATTCTTTTTCCTTTATTCTGTTCCGCAGCAGTGAATTCCACCATTCTGTCTTCCAGGTCACTTATCCGTTCTTCTGCCTCTGTTATTCTGCTATTGATTCCTTCTAGTGTATTTTTCATTTCAGTTATTGTATTGTTCATCTCTGTTTATTGTTCTGTAATTCTCCTAGGTCTTTGTTAAACATTTCTTGCATCTTCTCAATCTTTGCCTCCATTCTTTTTCCGAGGTCCTAGATCATCTTCACTATCGTTATTCTGAATTCTTTTTCTGGAAGGTTGCCTATCTCCACATCATTTAGTTTTTTTTTCTGGGGTTTTATCTTGTTCCGTCATCTGGTACATAGCCCTCTGCCTTTTCATCTTGTCTGTCTTTCTGTGAATGTGGTTTTCGTTCCACAGGCTGCAGGATTGTAGTTCTTCTTGCTTCTGCTGTCTGCCCTCTGGTGGATGAGGCTATCTAAGAGGCTTGTGCAAGTTTCCTGATGGGAGGGACTGGTGGTGGGTAGAGCTGGCTGTTGCTCTGGTGGGTAGAGCTGGCTGTTACTCTGGTGGGCAGAGCTTAGTAAAACTTTAATCCGCTTGTCTGCTGATGGGTGGGGCTGGGTCGGTTGTTGGGCCTGAGGTGACCCAACACTGGACCTTCCCTGGGCTGTTTGGTGGGGCTAATGGCGGACTCTGGGAGGGCTCACGCCAAGGAGTACTTCCCAGAACTTCTGCTGCCAGTATCCTTGTCCTCATGGTAAGACACAGCCACCCACCACCTCAGCAGGAGAGCCTCCAACATTAGCAGGTAGGTCTGGTTCAGTCTCCTATGGGGGTCACTGCTCGTTCCCCTGGGCCCTGATGCGCACACTACTTTGTGTGTGCCCTCCAAGAGTGGAGTCTCTGTTTCCCCCAGTCCTTTGAAGTCCTGGAATCAAATCCTGCTAGCCTTCAAAGTCTGATTCTCTAGGAATTCCTCCTCCCATTGCTGGACCCCCAGATTCGGAAGCCTGACGTGGTGCTCAGAACCTTCACTCCAGTGGATGGACTTCTGAGGTATAAGTGTTCTCCAATTTGTGAGTCACCCTCCCAGTAGTTATGGGATTTGATTTTATTGTGATTGCCCCCCTCCTACCGTCTCATTGTGGCTTCTCCTTTGTCTTTGGGTGTGGGGTATCTTTTTTGGTGAGTTCCAGTGTCTTCCTGTCAATGATTGTTCAGCAGCTAGTTGTGATTCCTGTGCTCTTGCAAGAGGGAGTGAGGGCATGTCATTCTGCTCCGCCATCTTGAACCAATCTCCCTGTTGGAAGATTCTTAATCACACTTTGTATTTCAGTGCTTGTGATTGGTTTGTTCATATTTTCTATTTCTTCCTGGTTCAGTCTCGGGAGATTGTACCTTTCTAATAATGTGTCCATTTCTTCTAGGTTGTCCATTTTATTGGCACATAGTTGCTTATAGTAGTCTCTTACAGTCCTTCGTATTTCTGTGGTGTCAGTTGTAACTTCTCCTTTCTCATTTCTAATTTTATTGATTTGGACCCTCTCCCTTTTTATCTTGATAAGTCTGTCTAAAGGTTTATCAATCTGGTTTATCTTTTCAAAGAACCAGCTTTTAGTTTCATTGATCTTTTCTATTGTTTTTTTAGTCTCTATTTCATTTATTTCTGCTCAGATTTTTATGATTTCTTTCCTTCTACTAGCTTTGGGTTTTGTTTTTTCTTTTTCTAGTTGCTTTAGGTGTAAAGTTAGGTTGTTTGAGATTTGTCTTGTTTCCTGAGGTAAGCTTGTATTGCTATAAACTTTCCTCTTAGAACTGCTTTTGCTGTGTCTCAGGTTTTGGATCATTGTGTTTTTGTTTTCATTTGTCTCTAGGTATTTTTTGATTTCCTCTTTGATTTCTTCAGTGATCCATTGGTTGTTATAGTAGCATATTGTTTAGCCTCCACATGTTTGTGTGTTTTTGCAGGTTTTTTTTCTCTTGTAGTTGACTTCTAATATATAGCATTGTGGTTGGAAAAGATGCTTGATATGATTTCACTTTTGTTAATTTTACCTAGGCTTGCTTTGTAGCCCAGCATGTGATCTGTCCTGGAGAATGTTCCATGTGCACTTGAAAAGAATGTGTATTCTGTTGCTTTTGGATGAAATGCTTTATAAGTATCAAATAAGTCCATTTGGTCTAATGTGTCATTTAAGACCTGTGTTTCCTTATTGATTTCTATCTGGATGATCTGTCCATTAATGTAAGTGGGATGTTAAAATCCCCCACTATTGTGTTACTGTCAATTTCTCTTTTTATGTCTGTTAACATTTGCCTTATATATTGAGGTGCTCCTATGTTGGATGCATATATGTTTACAGTTGTTATATCTTCTTGGATTGATCCCTGATCATTATGTAGTGTCCTTCTTTGTCTTTTGTTACAGTCTTTATTTTAAAGTCTATTTTGTCTGATATGAGTGTTGCTACTTCAGCTTTCTTTTGATTATCACTTGCATGGAATACCTTTTTCCATCCCCTCTCTTTCAGTCCATATGTGTCTCTAGATCTGAAGTGGGTCTTTTGTAGACAGCATATATATGGGTCTTTTTTTTTTTTTAATCCATTCAGCCAGTCTACGTGTTTTGGTTGGAGCATTTAATCCATTTACATTTAAGGTAATTATCGATATGTATGCTCTTATTTCTATTTTGTTAATTGTTTGGGGTTTGTTTTTTGTAGGTCTTTTTTTCTTCCTTTTCTCTTTTGTTCTATTGTGATTTGATAAATATCTTTTGCATTGTATTTGCATTCTGTTTTCTTTTTTGTATGTATATACCTATTTTAGACTTTTGGTTTGTGGTTTCCCTGAGGTTTTGATATAGCACACATACATGATTGTTTTAAGTTGCTGATCTCTTAATTTCAAATGCATTTCTAATATTCTGCATTTGTACTCTCATCTTCTCATAGTTACTGGTTTTGATATTATTTGTGTGTGGATGATTTCCTAACTTTACTGTATGTTTGCCTTTACCAGTGAGCTTTCCCATTTCATAATTTTCTTGTTTCTAATTGTGGCCTTTTCTTTTCCACTTAAAGAAGTTCCTTTAGCATCTGTTGTAAAGCTGGTTTGGTGGTGCTGAATTCTTTTAGCTTTTGCTTGTCTGTAAAGTTTTTGATTTCTCTATCGAATCTGAGCAAGAGCCTTGATGGGTAGAGTATTCCTGGTTGTAGTTTGTTCCCTTTCATCACTTTAAACATGTGGTGCCAATCCCTTCTGGCCTGCAGTTTCTGCTGAAAAATCGGCTGATAACCTTATGGGGGTTTCCTTGTATTTTGTTTGTTGCATTTCCCTGTTGCTTTTAATATTTTCTCTTTATCTTTAATTTTTGTCAATTTGATTGCTATATGTATTTGTATATTCCTCCTTGGGTTAATCTAGTATGGGACTCTCTGCACTTCCTGGACTTGAGTGACTATTTCCTCTCCATGTTAGGGAAGTTTTCAGCTATTATCTCCTCAAATAGTTTCTCTCAGGGCCTTTCTCTCTTCTCCTTCTGGGATCCCTATAATGCGAATCTTGTTGCATTTGATGTTTTCCCAGAGGTCTTTTAAACTCTCCTCATTTCTTTTCATTATTTTTTCTTTTGTTCTGTGGCAGTGATTTCCACCACTTGGTCTTCCAGCTCACTTATCCATTCTTCTGCCTCATTTATTCTGCTGTTGATTCCTTCTAGTGTATTTTTCATTTCAGTTATTGAATTTTTCAACTCTGTTCTTTATATTTTGTAGCTCTTTGTTTAAAAACTTCTTGTAACTTCTCACTCTGTGCATCCATTCTTTTTTTTTTTAATAAATTTATTTATTTATTTATTTTTGCTGTGTTGGGTCTTCATTTCTGTGCGAGGGCTCTCTCTAGTTGCGGTGAGCAGGGGCCACTCTTCATCGTGGTGCGTGGGCCTCTCACTATTGCGGCCTCTCTTGTTGCGGAGAACAGGCTCCAGGCGCGCAGGTTCAGTAATTGTGGCTCACCGGCCCAGTTGCTCCGTGGCATGTGGGATCTTCCCAGACCAGGGCTCGAACCCGTGTCCCCTGCATTGGCAGGCAGACTCTTAACCACTGCACCACCAGGAAAGCCCTGTGCATCCATTCTTTTCCCAAGTTCTTGGATCATCTTTATGATCATTACTCTGAACTCTTTCTCAGAGAGATTGCCTATCTGCTCATCACTTAGTTGTTCTTCTGGAGTTTTATCTTTTTCCTTCATCTGGAACATGTTTCTCTGCCATCTCATTTTGTCTAAATTTCTATTTGTATTTTTATGTATGTGGAAGGTTAGTTATGTTTCTCCACTTTGGCCCTCTGTAGGGGATGTCCTATGTGTCCCAGCAGTACAATCCCCTCTCATCACCCAAGGGCCAGGGACCAACTGGTCCTGGGGTGGGTTCTGACCTGTGTTTGTGGAATCACTTCTGCAGGCTGTGGGATTGTAGTTTTCTTGTTTCTGATGTCTGCCCCCTGGTGGGTGAGGCTAGTCTAGAGGCTTGTGCAGGCTTCCTGTCGGGAGGGGCTGGTGCCTGCCCACTGGTGGGTGGAGCTGGGTCTTGGGCAGGGTTGTGTCAGTGGTGTGTCTAGAGGCAGCTATGGGCTCAGGAAGTCTTTAGGTACCCTGTCTGTTGATGGGTGGAGCTGTGTTCCTGCCCTGATGGTTGTTTTGCCTGAGACATCCCAGCACTGGAGCCTACAGGCAGTTGGGTGGGGCCTGGTCTTAGGGCCAAAATGTCAGCCTCCAGGAGAGCTCGCACCAATGAATACTCCCCAATACCTTCACCACCAGTGTCCTTGTCCCCAGAGTGAGCCACACCCACCTCCCACCTCCCCAGGAGACCCTCCAAGACCACCAGGTAGGTCTGGCCTAGGCTCCTATGAAGTCACTGTTTTTGCTCTGGGTCCCAGTGTGCACGAGACCTTGTGTGCTTCCTCCAAGAGTGGAGTCTCTGTTTCCCCCAGTCCTGTGGAGTTCCTGCAATCAAGCCCCACTGGCCTTCAAAGCCAAATGCTGTGGGGCGGCTTCCCCTGCTGCCAGACACCCAGGCTGGGGAGCCTGATGTGGGGCTCAGAACTCTCAATCCTGTGGGAGAACTTCTGTGATATAATTCTCCAGTTTCTGGGTAGCCCACCTGGGGGTTTGGGATTTGATTATATCATGAGTGCACCCCTCCAAGGTTTCATTGTTGTTTCTTCATGTCTCTGGATGTAGAATATCTTTTTTGGTAGGTTCCAGTCTTTTTTTTATCAGTGGTTGTTCAGCAGTTATTTGTGATTTTGACGTGCTCATGAGAGGAGGTGAGCTCAGGGTCCTTCTTCTCTGCTATCTTGTCTCAAGTCTCTCCAATAACTTTGTAGTGTTTAATTTAAAAAGTAGAAAAAAGCAACTTGTGGGGGAAAAAGAGGTAATAAAGTTAAGAGAACAGATAAGATTGCCTGGGCAACAGACTGTAGAGAGAAGCTTGGGGAACATTTGTCTGTATTGAAAGGGTGAGGAGAGGATGAGAAGAATTCAAAGAAACAGTGAGGGGCAAGGCAGGAAGATCTCCTGGAAACTAAAGAAAAAGAGCATCCAGGCAGGGCTAGCTTGTGGTACTCACTGCTGATTGTCTACCCAAAGCCATTCCCAACCCTCTCCTGCCTTGCCCCCTCCCTTTAGCAATTTCTTTTTTTATATATATATAAATTTATTTATTTTATTTTTGGCTGCATTGGGTCTTCATTGCTGTGCACAGGCTTTCCCTAGTTGCGGCGATTGGGGGCTATTCTTCGTTGCAGTGCGTGGGCTTCTCATTGTGGTGGCTTCTCTTGTTGTGGAGCACAGGCTCTAGGTGCATGGGCTTCAGTAGTTGCGGTGTGTGGGCTCAGTAGTTGTGGCTCGTGGGCTCTAGAACGCAGGCTTAATAGTTGTGGCGCACAGGCTTAGTTGCTCTGTGGCATGTGGGATCTTCCCGGACCAGGGATCAAACCTGTGTCCCTTGCATTGGCAGGCAGATTCTCAGCCACTGTGCCACCAGGGAAGTCCCCCTTTAGCAATTTCTTTACAGCCGGGAGTAGCCACATGATTGGCTCCAGCCAATGAGATGTGAGAAGATGTCTGCAGGGGGGCTTTTGGAAAAGCTTTTCCTTCCCTAATGAGGGAAGCATATAAAGAGAAAAAGAGAAAAATTCTGTCCTATGTGCTGCTTCGTGCCTTCATATATAGTTGTATGAAGATATGATACTTGGAGTTGCCGTCATAGCCAGCTTATAATGATGAAAAGTCAGGGGACTCAAACACTAACCCAGAGCCCTGTCTGGTTTCCTGTGAAATATAAGACATATCTGTGTCACATAAGCTGCCACTTGTTGGGCCAGCTGTACTACAGTTAAAGTCATTCTTAACTGATACAGAAAATATGGAAGGTCACAAAGTTCTTAATGGCCTTTGAGCTTTGCAGATCTGCAACACTACATAGTGCAGGCAATGAAGGGTTAGTGTGGCAGTGAGGAAGCACAGGTCCAGGCGAGGCTGGACCACACTTCTGAGAGGCTTGTGAGTGATAAAAATTAACATGACATGGAATCGTGAGGGGTACCTGAAGATTGCTTCTATGCCATTTCTGCTGTTGTTGGCTCTGGCAGAAGACTGAGGAGGGACATACTGAACTTTCAGTGTTCAGGCACATAATAGGTGCTCATCAAATGGTTATCACTGTTATTATTCCATGGGGTCAGTCTTGGAAATGTTATAATCTTTGGGTAAACTTTAGATGTTCCAGAGGTATACTGGTCTGCAGACTTGTCCTTGATGGCTTTCCTTGAGGCAGTAGAATGTAATCAATGGAAGGGACCCTGGCTTTGGAGTGAGACTGAATCCACTTACTTGTTGTAAAAAAAAAAAAAAAAAAAAAAAAACCTTGGGCTAAACTTCTCTGAGTCTCAGGTTCCTCACCTGTTGACAGAGAAAAGAATACCTACCTTATAGCTTTGGTATGAGAAGTAAATGAGATAATGCATGGAAAGTGCTGGTACACAGTAGGCACTGGAATAACTGGAGAGCTCTGTGGTGGACACTGCAGGTTGCCGTTCAAACATCACTTCATGTTCCTCCTTCCTAACAGAGCCCCCTCTTTGGTCCAGATGTCTCCCCTCCCTGATGAAGAAACCAAGGCTCAGCTTAAGTGGCATTTCTGCAGTCTCATAACCTGATAAGTGTCAGAGGCAGCACTTGAACCCAGGTCTTCTGACTCCCAGTCCATTGTTCTTTTTTTTTTTAAATTTATTTTATTGAAGTATAGTTGATATACAATGTTGTGTTCATTTCTGGTGTACAGCAAAGTGATTCACTTATACATATATATATATATATATATATATTTTTTCATATTCTTTTCCATTATGGTGTTAACTGAAAAAAAAAAAAAAAAAATGCACAACCTAGGTCACTCTAGGGGACTGCTCCCAGGTTTGAAGTCCTCAGAAAGTCCGCCGAATAAAACATAACTCTCAACTTCTAGGTTGTGTATTTTTTTTTTTCAGTCAACAGTTTTGGTGGCCAATTATGAAGGGTCCCAGAGCAGACTTCTCTCCTTTGCCTGAACTCTGCAAGGAACCGGAGCCTTGGTACCAGTAGAGGCCGCTTGGGCCCATCTGCCTCCTCGAAGGGTACAGACGAATTTGGAGGAGTCTCTCCTGGTTCTCGGATCTCTTGATTATCGGTCGATGATCCTGAGTTTTATTTGGTGGTGTCTCACCGGTACGTGGCTCCGCAACTGAAAGATACTGGGGAGTGCCCCCCACCCCCCGATTTAAAGGCATTAGGTGAGGCTGGTTGAAAGACACCGGGAGAAAGTGCCCATAATTGAAAGATATTAGGGGAGCCTGGGATTTGCTCAGTAAAGGAAACTGAGCGGTCTGAACTGAGAGGCTGGGGAGGAGGCTGACCTGACGTCTTTCATCAGATTGGCTACCTTAACAAGAACTTGTCGGCATAAGAGTAAAAATATTACATGAGAGCTTCTCAGCTCCGAAGAAGTGACTCTCTCCTCCTGGCTGGCAACGGCGCTCTCAGGCGGCTGAGAAACTTGCAGGAGTGGTGGAGGCGAAGACCTCATGCTGGGCAGCTGTCCCTATAGGGAGACCTACCCATTTTAGCTAACAACCTGCTCAAACAGGTACACACATAAGAACTGGCCATTCCATGATCTGATCACCCATGGTAGTCCTATGCTACCAAAGCGAGAACCCGACGCATGAAAAAGGGAGCTAGAACAACTTGAGGGCAAAAAGCTAGAGGAGTGAAGCTCACAGACAGCACATTAGCCCACCACACAGCTTTCACTAGGAAATTTTATCCCCAATAAAGTCAACTTTAAAATGGGAAACAGATTCTCTCAAACAGAGAAAGGGGCATCAGAAAGCCAACTTCCAGCTAACACTCCAGCCAGATTCATGTATTCAATACAATACGTACGGAGCTCGCACTTGGAAGTACCTACCTAATTGGAGAAATTATATTAAAAGAGATCTCAACCTTACATGGCCAAATTGGGGCTCTTTTGACATTCCAAAACTGTTTTTTGTTTGTTTGCATACGCAGTTCAGTTAAAAAGCCAGCTTGATAAAAACATATTTTCAAAATTCTGACCTTAAGCAAAAGCCTTGTAGGGGGAACTTGTGTTTCTCTTCCTGTGTCTTTGAGATGTAAATGTTCTACCTGATCTTAGGCTGTAGTGTGTGTGTGTGTGTGTGTGTGTGTGTGTGTGTGTGTGTGTGTGTGTGTTTTGAAAACTTGACCTCTGCCATACTATTTTGGGGAGTAAACTTTCTGGATCTTATTTAGGTGACATCCTCCCCACTCTCTTGTGGAGAAGTCTCTTGTGTCTTGAATCACTATTAATATATATCTCATTAATAGCCAGAGATAGATCCTTTAAACTGGAGAAACTTCTAAATTGGTAAATTTTTAGAGAGCTCTCATTATAAACAACTGTTTTATTGGTACCTATAAAAAAAAATCGAATGTGAAAATATAAATATATATGTATCTCTAATGGTTAACCTAAGAACTCCCTTAGTTTAAATCAAACAAGAAAAACTGGTTTAGAAAGCCTTATAGTGTTCTTAGTTTCCCCTCAGTGGGTCTTACAGATGCTAATGAAAACATTAAATTAGGTTGATTAACAGGAAAGAAAAAACTGTAGAGAAGGTCTAGAGACTTTTTCCAACAAGGTAGACATTTAAAAGGTACTTATCCCAAATGGATAGAGAAATCTTTAGATGGTTATTTTAAATGGGATAAATAAAACGGACATTTATGGGACTAAAACACAAGGTTTTGATATTATACTACCTAAGGTTAAATTAGCTAAAAGGGACCCCCTGCTGGTCCCCAACATTAAAGGCCAAACAAGTCAGCTCTATTTACCCCAGTTTAAATTATATAAGGGGCTGGAAAATTACACTGAGATACTTGGCCAACAATTACTTGGGGCAACAGTTAGGCCAATTAATCAAGATTGACAAAAGGGCCTGAGGCTCAACCCCTCTCTGGGGATCCCAGAGCCTTTTATATAAAAATAGAGTAAATGAACAGGGAAACAAAAATTTCTAGGATACCTCCTGTAAGATCAAAACTTGTTGTTTAGGTCCTATCCTAATGAAAACTAAAGTTAAGGGTATAAAAGTTGATAGGATTGAGATAAAGTTTGTAAGAATTTGTAGATGGGCTTTATATAATATGGTTACATCTCTTTTTTTAAATCTTTAAAAAAAAATTTTTTTTTTTAAATTTTATTTATTATTTATGGCTGTGTTGGGTCTTCGTTTCTGTGTGAGGGCTTTCTCTAGTTGGGGCAAGTGGGGGCCACTCTTCATCGCGGTGCGCGGGCCTCTCACTATCACGGCCTCTCTTGTTGCGGAGCACAGGCTCCAGACGCGCAGGCTCAGCAATTGTGGCTCATGGGCTTAGTCGCTCCGCGGCATGTGGGATCCTCCCAGACCAGGGCTCGAACCCGTGTCCCCTGCATTGGCAGGCAGATTCCCAACCACGGCGCCACCAGGGAAGCCCTGAATCTTTTTAAAATTTTTTATTGAAGTATAGTTGAATTACAATGTTGTGTTAATCACTACTGTACAGCAAAGTGACTCAGTTAGACATACATATATATATAGATATATATATATACACACACACACATTCTTTTTCATATTCTTTTCCATTATGGTTTATCACAGGATATTGAATATAGTTCCCTGTGCTATACAGTACGATCTTGTTGTTTATCCATTCTATATATACCAGTTTACATCTGCTAATCCCAAACTCCCAATCCAACTCTCTCCCACCCCACTCCCCCTTGGCAACCACCAGTCCATTCTCTATGTCCCTGATTCTGTTTCTGTTTCATAGATAGGTTCATTTTTTTCATACTTTTTAGATTCCACATATAAGTGATATCATATGGTATTTGTCTTTCTCTTTCTGATTTACTTCACTTAGTATGATAATCTCTAGTTGCATCCATGTTGCTGCAAATGACATTATTTTGTTCTTTTTATGGCTGAGTAGTATTTCATTGTATATATGTACCACATCTTCTTTATCCATTCATCTGTTGATGGACATTTAGGTTGTTTCCATGTCTTGGCTATTGTGAATAGTGCTGCTGTGAACATAGGGGTGCCTGTAATATCTTTTTGAATTATAGTTTTGTCTAGATATATACCCAGGAGTGGGATTGCTGGATCATATGATAATTCTATTTTTACTTTTCTGAGGAACCTCCATACTGTTTTCCACAGTGGCTGTACCAACTTACATTCCCACCAACAGTGTAGGAGGCTTCTCTTTTCTTCACACCCTCTCCATCACTTTTTTTTTTTTTTTGGGCTGCTTCACGCGGCTTTTATAGGATCTTAGTTCCCCAACCAGGGACTGAACCCTGGGCCCTCGGCAGTGAGAGCTTGGAGTCCTAACCACTGGATTGCCAGGGAATTCCTATACTGGCTTTTAATCTTTGTTTTCCAGAAAAATCTTACCTCATGCTATGACCTACAACAAGTTGATAAAATGTTTTATCTTTGTTTACAACAGTATACTTTTTTCCTCTCTACCTTATCATTCCAAAATTTGGCTTCTCCAGCTGGCTCTCCTGTAGACTTGATGGTTTATTGCAACCGGATTACAACTAGTTATACTAATCATTGTTTTGTTCTTTGTTTCCAAATTGTTTATGCTTTGTGTGTGTCTCTCTCTGCTGCACTATGACTTTATTAATGTTACTGGCTCTATTACTTATATCCTGTCTATTTTATAAGATCATTGTCTCTTACCCAATGTGTAAACAGGTCTCCAACAAAATTCAGGATGACTAAACATCTTGAGTAAATAGATCACACTTAAAACTCTACATAGAATAATTGTAATAGTGTAATTCTAGGAAGAAGCAACAAAGGAAAACATTTTCTGGATCATAATAGACTAGTAAGACAGATCCAGAGAATTTTAAATTGTCGACAGGGCCAGACCCAAAATTAGCACCTCGAGTGGCATATCAACAGAATCTTTGCCTGATCTAGGAATAAGCTTCCTAGCAATGTGGGACAAAAAATTGGTCATGAAATGTCTCCCAAACCTTGGTCAAATTTATGACTGTGAAGGAGAAATGTTGCCTGCCGTATCAGTAAACAAAGGATGTTGCAGCTATCAAGCCAACATATTACAGCCACCCTTGACGATGAGCCCAGAGGGAACTCAGGATGGAAACAGAATGCTGGTCAACTAGCAGTCAGCTGCTGCAGCCACTCCCCCAAGGGTGCACCCTGAGGAGACTCAGGATGAGAAAGCACAGGATACTGGCCCCAGAAAGCTGAGGAGCACATCAAAGGAATGATTTCAGTAAGCCCAGACTTTGCATCTTCCCACACGTAGAAAAGCACTAATTTCATTAACTTGAGATGTCTGGTTTTCTTTAATTAACAATAATCTTTTGATGTTCCGACTACCTGGTCTTTGATGCCAAAACTCCTATATATCCTGGCTCCCCGCTTGCCTCTTTGGAGCAGTCCCTCAGAGTTATCTGAGAGTCCTGTCTCCTGGGCTTGAAGTCCTCAGAAAATCCACCAACTAAAACATAACTCTCAACTTCTAGGTTGTGCATTTTTTTTTTCAGTTGACAATGGTTTATTACAGGATATTGAATATAGTTCCCTGTGCTATACAGTAGAACCTCGTTGTTTGTCCATTCTGTATATGATAGCTTGCCTCTGCTAATCCCAAACTCCCAGTCCATCCCTCTTCCACCCCTCTCCCTCCTGGCAACCACAAGTCAGTTCTCTATGCCTGTGAGTCTGTTTCTGTTTTCTAGATAGGTTCATTTGTGTCATATTTTAGATTCCTCATATGCAATATTGTGGTATTTGTCTTTCTCTTTCTGATTTACTTCACTTAGTATGATCATCTCTAGTTGCTTCTATGTTGCTACAAATGACATTATTTTGTTCTTTTTTATGACTGAGTAGTATTCCATTGTATGTACCACATCTTCTTTATCCATTCATCTGTTGATGGACATTTAGGTTGTTTCCATGTCTTGGCTATTGTGAATAGTGCTGCTATGAACGTAGGGGTGCATGTATCTTTTTGAATTATAGTTTTGTTTGGATATATGCCCAGGAGTGGGATTGCTGGATCATATGGTAATTCTATTTTTAGTTTTCTGAGGAACCTCCATACTGTTTTCCATAGTGGCTGCACCAACTTACATTCCTACCAACAGTGTAGGAGGGTTTCCTTTGCTCCACACCCTCTCCATTTGTTATTTGTAGAATTTTTAATGATGGCCATTCTGACCAGAGTGAGGTGGTACCTCATTGTAGTTTTGATTTGCATTTCTCTAATAATTAATGATATTGAACATCTTTTTGTGTGCCTATTGACCGTCTGTATATCTTCTTTGGAGAAATGTCTATTTAGGTCTTCTGTCCAATTTTTGATTGGGTGGTTGGGTTTTTTTTGTTATTGAGTTGTGTGAGCTGTTTGTATATTTTGGAAATTAAGCCCTTGTCAGTTACATCATTCAAAATATTTTCTTGAAGTTCGTAGGTTCTCTTTTGGTTTATGGCTTCCTTTGCTGTGCAAAAGCTTATAAGTTTGATTATGTCCCATTTGTTTATTTTCACTTTTATTTCTGTTGCCTTTAGAGACTGACCTAAGAAAACATTGCTACAATTTATGTCAGAATGTTTTGCCTATGTTCTCTTCTAGGAGTTTTATGGTGTCATATCTTATGTTTAAGTGTTTAAGCCATTTTGAGTTTATTTTTGTGTATGGTGAGAGGTGTGTTCTAACTTCATTGATTTTCATGCGGCTATTCAACTTTCCCAACACCACTTGCTGAAGAGACTCTCTTTTCTCCACTGTATATTCTTGCCTCCTTTGTCAAAGATTAATTGACTGTAGGTGTGTGGGTTTATTTCTGGGCTCTCTATTCTGTTCCATTGACCTACATGTCTGTTTTTGTGCCAATACCACACTGTTTTCATTACTGTAGCTTTGTAGAATTGTCTGAAGTCTGGGAGGTTTGTGCCTCCTGCTTTGTTCTTTTTCCTCAGGATCACTTTGGCAATTCTGGGTCCTTTATGGGTTCCATATAAATTTTAGGATAATTTGTTCTAGTTCTGTGAAAAATGTCACAGCCCATTGTTCATTTTAATGCCTCCTTTTGGATGAATTAGCACATTTATCCAACACAACAACTAGGACTTACTTATTTCTAAAGTGTAGTTCAAACAAAAGACAGAAACCACAATGGCTTTTATGGCCTAGACTTGTTATTGACATACCATCTCTTCTGCCATATTCTATTGGTCACACAACTCTGATAGAATGCAGAAGGGGACCACACAAGGGTGTGAATACCCGGAGGTGAGGAT
Organism: Balaenoptera physalus; assembly: GCF_965194825.1. Classification (NCBI taxonomy): domain Eukaryota; kingdom Metazoa; phylum Chordata; class Mammalia; order Artiodactyla; family Balaenopteridae; genus Balaenoptera; species Balaenoptera physalus. Next base: position 55,362,825 of record NC_138893.1, on the reverse strand, counting down.
CACTGAAGGCGTTCTTGGAAGCTGGCTACCACAAGTGTCTTAACATTATTATGAAAATAGTTTACATTATGAATCTCCTGAGAGGGATTAGGTACTCCTAGGGGTCCACGGACCATACTTTGAGATCCATTGACCTTGATAATATAAGCTCTCATCAATCTACATGATATATGCTATTTTGAAGATGATTCTCAGATCTACCTCTTTTGCAGTTTCATGTGAGTTTGTCAGAAGTCACTTTAAAAATGAGTAAGCCAGAAGGGGCCAGAGAGACTCAATCTACCCAGTATTTTGCCTCTGATGATGCCAGAGTGAGGGGGCTGGAAGAACAGAGTAGTTGTTCTCCAGGAGAGACCTCATAAACTAAAGTGTCACGTGGTCATTCATATGATCTCATCAGGGCTTTTATATCTGTGGGTTCATCTTAAATTTTCTTTAAATATTCTCTTTTAAAAAAATTGTTTTTTGTTAAAGTAGAGTTGATTTACAATGTTGTGCCAATCTGCTGTGGACCAAAGTGATCAGTTATACACATAGAGACATGCTTTTTTTTTTTTAATATTTTTTTCCATTATGGTTTATCCCAGGATACTGAATATAAGTTACCTGTGATATACTACAGTAGGACCTTGTGGTTTATCCATCCTATTTAAATATTTTCGATCTGAACCACCTTCTTGCCTAATACATTCCACAAATTACCTGTTATCAAGTAGTAACTTCTTTCGTTTGTCCTAATAGGCCTCCGCTAAGTATCCCCGAGATAGGTTTCACATGCTAAGACTTGTCCAGTACACCCACATACAACTCACCCAAACACTTCATGACTTTTGAGACACCAATCTTTGTTCCTTTTCAGAAGAATCATACTTTTAGTGTGTGATACAGTTGTGCTATGTCCCCTTGGTCACATCAGCCCCCTCCTCTGGATGGACGTCCTCCTACGCTGTGTCCTTCTCAAGACCTTGGCTAGCAGAGCTTCTGCACAGAGAGCCAACATTCAGCTACACTGAAGTTTGTCCTGGGACAGGAAAATGGTGTCCCATTTTCTAAAGTTTGTCACAATAATGCCTAAAGTCCAGTTTGGACCATTGAGTTATCTCTCCAGCTGCCTTCTTATAGCAGTCTACCCCCTCGCCTGGCCTTCTCCTGTCCCCATTCCATGATGTTCTGGTGGGCCTGGCAATCACACTCCAGTCCCTTTAACCCGAGTGATGAGTCAAGGAACACTAAATATCCATGTCGGGCCTGCCAGGGTCTGGAATTGTTTTCAGGGAAGTCACAGGAAGGCCCTTTTGCCTGGTCTAGAGTTAGAGAACTGGAAGAGTGAGGCTGGCGCTGCCTGCAGCTGTAGTTCCTATTACTGCATTCAGGAGGGGAAAATGTAGCCAAACAAGACCAACAGAGCCAAGAATAAGACAAATACAGAGAAAGTTTGAGTCTCTGGATTCACTGCTGCCTGAGGCTAGTTCCAGCTCCTTTCTTCCCAGGGATGTGACTCAATACCAGCAAGTATGTTAGTTTTCCACTACTTATCAATGAAAGGAGCCATCAGACAATTGACTCTTTGGGCCAAATTATGTCGTGGGGAGTCTGCTTCCTGAAGGAGCACGTGTGGAGAGAAAATAACAGAGGGCTGAGATGTGGTGAAGATTTAGAAAGGGGACTGAGAAGCTGCTGGCCAGAAAAGGTGGGCAAACCAAGGAAGAGCCTTTCATGGAAGTAGACAGCTGGGTGGTGGGGAAACACACACATCTGGTAGGAGTGTAAACTGGTGCAATTTTTTGGGAAGGCAATATTTCTTTAACGTTTGAAATGTTCCTGCTCTTTGAGCCAATAATTCTACTCAATGCTGCATTGTTGTGGTAAAAAGCTGGCAATAACCTCAAATTGTTGCATCACCAATAGGGGGGTGGTTAAGTAAATTATGGAAACATGTCCAAGTTCTATTGTTAACAGGGAAAACATGTAAGACTGTCTAAAGCATTTGTTTAGAGATGTGTTTTGTATGCGCAAAGCGAAAAGCTTGGAGGATCATACGTTGGATAGTTAGGTGATCTCTGTGGGGAGGTGACTTTAATTACAGAGAACTTTCACTTTCTATGTTTGTAAGAGCCCAGAATATTTAAAGAGATTAATTTCTGTTATTTTTGCTGCTGTAAGAAAGTGACATGATGATGGTTCACTGCTTTCACAATTAGTGTCAGTTTTCTGAGTTCTAGGATCTCTGGTCTGGAGAGGTTCATTGCTTAATTTAATTCATTTATTTATTTACTCATTTGTTTGCTCAAACCATTTGTTTGCTCAAACCATTTGGCTGAGTGCCAACTAGTTGGGCACTCTTCTCAGTGCTGGGCATGTAACAGCAAGACAGAATCCTTACCCTCGTGGACTTTATACAATTGATTGTGAAAACAAATATCAGATGGTGATGAGTGTTTGGAGAAGCGCAGAGGAAAAGAGCAGGGGATAGAATGCTGGGGTGGAGACCGTAGGATCCTATTACATATAAAGTGGTCAGAGAAAGCCTCCCCGAGAGGGCAACAGAAAGACCTAAAGGAAGGAAGGACGCCATGCAGCTCTGGGGGCAGGGTCTTCCAGGCCCAGGGGACAGCGTAGTAAGACCCTAAAGCTGAAGCGTGCTTGATGAGTGTGAGGCCGGAAGGACTGTGTTGTGGGAAGGAACAATGATGAAAGGCAGAGGTGAGAGAGGAGGCAGGGCAGTGTCCTCGGGACTCGAGGCCATTGCACCACTCTGAGGGAGAGGAGTAGCCGCTAGAGGGATCACTCTGGTTGCTCTGTTCAGACTAAGGTAGAGGGGGCAAGGGTGGAAGCAGGGAGACCAGTTGGAAAGTGACTGCAATGACCCAGGTGAGAAAATGGCCTGGACCATGGTGATAGAAGTGGTTGGGTTCTAAAGGTATTTTGAAGGTAGAGCTGATAGATTTGTTGAACGGGATGGAAGGCAGGAGTAGTGCTTGTGACTCAGGGCCTGGTATCAAGGCTGTCGGACCCCTGGAAGATGATCCTTCTCCCACGACTGTTGAAGGCTTAAGCAAAGGAGATTCCACCGAGTCACCCCAAAGGGGTAGCAGTGCAAATGGGTGCTTTGAGTTGAAGGGCGAAGGACAGCATCAGAAGAGGCAGGGTGGGAGTTTTGGGATTTTCTACTATGGGACAGACCCATGCTGCTGTAGCAGGCCCCACCCCAAATGGAGATGTCAGGGGAGGCTGGATGCCTAGTGCCACAGCCTTGACACACTTGGTTTGGGAGTGAACACAAGGACAGAGTGCATTTTCACCCAGTGTAGCAAGATTAGACTCGTAGCCAGATTTAACTTGTTTAGAAAAACTAAGTGCTGTCTCATTTTCTGTACCCATGTCTTGTGGAGTAAATCGAGACCCATTATACATATTTTATAATGGTCACTTTTGCTTTTAAAGACATGTGCCATTATTCTTGTAATCAGAACAAATACAAACATTTTAGAAAGAATGGTGAAATGGTCAACAATAATCAATTCAGAGTGTCACGGAGTTAGCCTATGGAGAATAGAGTAAGTGGTGTCCTCAAGGAGTGAGGGGGAAGCCAGATGCCAGTAAGAATGGAAAAGGAGAGTGTGCGCCATTGAAGAGGTGAATATAAGTCTCATTTGAGAAACTTGAAAGGGAAGGAAAGAAACAATGAATGGTAAGAACAAACATATGCCACGCAATTCTGAATGAAGTTTATTAAATAACATGTACAGCCAATGTAGTAATTCAACATCTATTTGTCAGATCGATCCACTGCATAAAGAAAAATAGATGAACAGAAATATCTGTGTCTGCATAGTACATGCTCTTGGTGTGTAATTTAAATGGCAATACTTTAATTGGTTATATATAATGTCAGTTATTTTTCTTTCAGAATATAATATTTTTTGTAGTAACCTATTCTAGCAATAGGCCTGAATACTACTGCAGATAAATAGGACTGCAAAAAAAAAAAAAATCAAAAACAAAATAAGAAAAACCACTATAATTGAGATAACAGTTACCTTCTCTCCCAGAAAGAATGATTATTTAAAATTATAACACTTTACAAGGGCTATTTTTGTGCTAAAAATCTGCAGGTAAAGTTATTTTGGAATTCCTTCATTTAAATATGCAAAAAAACTTCATGACTTCCTTATTTTACTCCCCCTTCGGTTCAAATTTTTAAAATTATTTTTCTATACAAAGTAGGTACATGGACTATACAAAGTTAAATATACATATTTACAGTCCCACTTCTTAAGCATGTGATTTTTTTTCTCTTACTGATCCCAGAAAGACTGCAAAAGTTAAGTAGTGTGGGGCTTGCCTTTACCCAGAAGCATGGCTAATCTATCAAAATGTGTTGCAGGGCATGCCGCCAGTTAGTTGCACTTGCGATTAATAAACCTGTATAAATATCTCAGCATAAAAATAGGTATTTTGTATTACTAAATGTCTGAAGACAAAGGGGCAGTTGGAACCCTTTGTTCCTTGTTGTGTCATATGTGGGAAGCTGAAGTTTGATGCAAATTTTAACAGATGAGTTTATTAAAGATGGGCAAATTGGTGAGGCATACCTGGGATTCTGGAGATATACAAAGTCATGTGGCTGGCATCATATGCAAATGTGGCTTTACAAATTGGTTTATTTTCTAGCTGTATTTAAAGAGGTGTTCAAACTTACCTACTTAATCAATAAGCACCCCTCAAAAAACAGATAAGATCGTGTTATGAATGGTTTGCATCTAAGAAAGACCAGGAAACACATTAGCCAATATACATTCCAAAATGCGTGATGCTGCTATGTGAAATGCATGGGGATATGCACTTGAACTGTATTCGGAGGGGGAACTATATTCGGAGGGGGAGGAGAGACAGAAACAGAGTGCCCTTGGATGGTGAGGTGGACCTTCCAAAGCACTGAGTCTTACTTAAGGAATATCAAGAAGTCCCTTTCTACCCAGGAAGCTCATCCCCCCTCACCTATAGCCCCAGCCCCACCTCCACCATTAGTTCCACAGCCTTTTCCCCTTGGGATTAAGGCTCTGCTCTGTTCTAGTTAAAAACCAGTGTTTCTGGGAAGAAATAACACCTTCCTCTTATCAGTCATTTATACTTTACTGTGAAGGAGTCAGTGGCAGTTGCTTTCCTGAGAGCAGGCTTTGAAGGACAGGGAGGGAGGGTACTGTGGGCTCTCTGATGGGGGTGGGCAGCTGACGGAGGTCATGAGTAGTGGAGAGAGAAGCTGAGGCACTGAAGACAAACTTTGCGTGCTTATACAGACTCTGGGACATGGGTCCTAGGCCAATTCTGAGCTATATGCAAAGAGTCAGGGTTCCTGTACACACCCTATCAACCTGGAACTGCTACTCCTATTTGTGACCTTGGATGTGTATTTGTGGGCAGGATGAGAGTTTGAAGACCCTGGAAACAGTTCCAAGTATTTCCAGCCATAAACCACCCTCAGACAAAGGTTCTTCCAGCATCCTAGTTGTTCAAAGTGAGCTAATGGAGACAGAAATATGACAATGCTTTCTAGGGTCCCTTCAGGGAAAATTCATCTCTTCCTCTCACACCTTTCTTAGCACTTATCACAGTCTCTCTTGATTTAGTATTTTTGTGTGTCTGTCTCTCCAACAACCTCTGAGTTCCCAGCAGGCAGGGAATGAGTCATTTCTATCTTTATCTCTCCAAGGTGTCTAACAGAGTGGCCAATAAGCATCCTTGAATTGGATAAAGTTGTGACTGAACACCCCAGGCGCCTCTGTCCTTGGCTCTGTTCCCCACAAAAGACCGGCCTCCTGGGAGTGGCAGAATCACGGCCTCATTCTTAGGGCCACTGCATCTGCACCTCTGCTCTAAAGAGAAGCCTCACAGGGTGAGTCAGGATTCATAACCCTGGGTTCCTACTTTTGGGGTAGTCCTTGGACTCCCATGGGGAATGAAAATGGAGACACGGTGACCCTCTTCTAAGGCTTGGAGCATGCCTTGCTCATCAGTGGCCCCTGGCATCCAGTGTACACGGGTGTACGTTACATGAGTCACTGAACACCATCCCTGGTTCTCTGTGAGAATAGACCTATCAACCCCAAACTGTCCTGGCCTAAAACAATCCAGAAAAGAAAGAGTAGCAATGGCATTCTGCTAAATGCAACTGTGCTGCCCTCAAGGTGACCGTTCATAACAGCCAGTGATATGGGGAAGGAGCCACTGCAAGGGACCTCAAAAGCTACAGGGCTTCTTGACTTAATCAATCACCTGGAAATACAAATTTAACTATCTGCCTGGCCACCCTGCTCCAGGGGCAAACCTTGTGTGCTTTTCTGGCTGAACATCGGGGGCGTCAATGGCAAAGCTGCATGCAGGCTGAATGCACTGGGCGCCTACTTTGACCTCCATTTCCCCACGTACCTCCAGTGAGGGACTTGGCCTTGGGTAGTTCGGGGTCTCCACCACTGTTTAGGGATCGCCTTGGCAGCCCTGACTGGCCTCTCACAGCACTAGGGGACCGGCAGGCTCCGGGGCGGCTGGGGGGGTCTGTGTGGAGCCCTGGAGGATGGCTGGGGATCTGCCTGGTGCTCCGAGGGCTCCTGTGGGCTAAACGACCCTTTTGAGCCAAAGCCGGTCAAGCCTGAAGCAGCAAGAAGCATTTCTGGCCTAACTGCTCCTGGACCATGCTGCAGGTCAGATTACTCAAGCCGGGGGTGGGAGGGGGGGCGCGGGAAGAGGGCAGGGCTGGAGTGGCTCCCAGAAGCAGCTGAGTAAATACCAACTTGCCTCATTCCTTTTCTGCGTGGTTCAGCCCTGTCTGATACACGCAGTAAGCTTAGACAGGCTCAGGTTTTAAATGCACTTCTCTGTCCTCTCTTTTGCTTCTTTCTTTATCCACTGCATTAGTTTTCCTACTGACTCAAGGTTTAAATAAAGAGACAAATTCATGAGTTATGCTTCATCCTCCAATAAAAATCATCTCTGTGGCTTTCAGTCTTCTTATAGATACAAAGGCTTTACATAGTTGCCTGGGAAAGTACCAAACTGCCTTGTCCTTCTTGAAGTACCTATAAAAAAAAAAACCAAAAACATACACACATGGTGAGAAGACTCACCCATTTGAGTTCAGAGACAGTCCTTGATAACAATCCTGCAGCTTGTAGAAGGGCATACGGTTTCCAAATCACTTTCCCCTATCTTATCTCATTTAGGCTGCAGAATAATGCTGGGTGATAAGCAAGGCGGGCATTTCTAACACTCCCACATTTTTTTCACATGAGGAAACCCGAGCTCAGAGAGACAGACTTTGAACCCAGGTCTCTTGACTCCCAGCCCATTGCTCTTTCCAGTACTTCTCCTTTATGGAAGAATGAACGCAGTTATCCAACACAACAAGGTACTGGGGATTTAGAATTTCTAAACTGTAGGATTTCTAAAGTCCACTGGCTATAACTGCACAGCAAAAGGAAATCTCCCTCCAGAGCCTGTGCCTGGGCCCCAGATTGACTCCCTGTCTTCACTGCCAACCTTGTCAGGGTTCCCTCTGAGCCAGGAACATTGAGCTACCAGGGAACAAGCCCTTCCTGGGCTGCTCCACATCCGGCATTGCTGGATCCCTACGCTAGCAATAGTTCCTTCCCTTGGGATTCTCTCTCTAAAGCTGGGAGATAAGGGTGGGGTGGCGGATAGATGTTGCGTCATTATTACCCTCTCATTAGCAGACATCACAATTTGATCATTGCATCCTCTCCCCGATTGGCTTGGATAGGGCTTCAGAATCCTGCTGAACACACTTCAAGCAGCCACTACCAGTGGGTTGGAGTTGTTGCCCAAAGTAGAACTTCTAGGCTAGAAGAATGTGTCAAAGCTAAGGCCGTCTAAAACGGCTAGCTGAAGCCCCAGGGGGATGGTCAAGGAGGCTGCAGAGAACTGAGATGGTAGAGCCCAGAGATGTGCTCATGGGTGGTGAGCACCTTTCCTGATGGATGAGAAAAATGAGCTCTCCTGGGTTATTTTCTTCATAGTCTGAACACAAGGCCACTTTTCTAAGTGTTTGAGGAATTAAGGAATCTAAAATATTTCCTTTACCTAGCTGCCGGCGGATGCCCCTCACCCCATCCCAAGTTCTCATAAAAATGTAAATACTCCTGGAAGAGTTTAACAAATCCCTACTAGCCTGCACTCTAATAGGACAGCCACGTGTGGCTCCTGAGCCCTTGAAACATGGCTGGTCTGAATCGAGCGATGCTGTGACTGTAAAATACATATTGGATTTCAAAAACTTATTCTTATATACAAAAAGAAGAACGTAAAATATCTCCCTAGCAATTTTTCATACTGATGACATGTTCAAATGCACCGGGCTTAATATATTAATTTCACTGGTTTCTTTGTACTTTTTTCAATGTGGCTTTCAGAAAATTTTAAATTTCATACATAGCTTGCATTATGGTTTGTTTTTTTGTTGTTTTTTTTTTTTTTGGCTGTGCCGTGAGGCTTGCGGGATCTTCGTTCCTGACCAGGGATTGAACCCGGGCCCTCAGCAGTGAAAGCACAGAGTCCTAACCACTGGACTGCCAGGGAATTCCTTGCATTATGTTTCTGTTGGACTTGCACTGCACTAGAACGTTGCTGGCTTTCAGATCTGGTTTCCTTCTGAATAGAACCTCAACGTGGTGAGGACCACCAGCTTCTGCAGGCCCTGGAAGGAGGAGGGGGGTAGCTTTCTAGGAGGCTGGTGAGGCCAAGGCAAATCTTTCTGGCTTCCCATTTGTGCTGAGGCCTTGTTCTCACGGCCCCAGGGCTGACATTATTTCTATTTAGCAAAGCTTTTCTAGGGAGATCAGGAAAGAGTTGCTCTTTGGAAAGAAGATAAAGGTTAAGCCAGTTGTTTAAGGGGGTAAACTGACACAAAGAGTGTCAATGGCTCCCAACATTATATTTGTGCCTGAGCAGAAAGAACAGAGGCTCAGGGAGAGATGGGCCTGAGTTCATATACTGGCCCTACCATTTGCTACCTGGGTGGTGACCTTGGGGCTAGTTACTTAACCGCTTTGGGCCTCAGTTGCTGAATCTGTGGAAAGAGGATAATTCTTGTCTTACAGGCTGTTTGTTGAGAGAACTTCAGTAAGAAAGTATATCAAGCATCTGTTTTGTTACAGAATCTCAAATTCTGATCTTTCTCTCCCCCATCCTACGAAAGTGACTCCTTTAATTAAGCAGGTTGCTTTGAGGAAAGTTATTAGAAGCCTGGAGTAAGTGAGGTCTTTGGAATGTCTACACATATGCTTGAGCTTCATGGCAGAAATCTAGGCTCAAGTGTTCTTGTGGTGTTCCACAGGCGTTTTAAAAATTAACATTTCCGAATGTAGGACAGACAGATGCACAATAGAAATACAGAGGGAATTCCCTGGTGGTCCAATGGTTAGGACTCAGTGCTTTCACTGCTGGGGCCTGGGTTCCATCCCTGGTCAGGGAACTAAGATTCTGCAAGCTGCATGGCACAGACAAAAAAAAAAAAGAAATATAAACAGAACTCAATGGATGAAGCTGGCAACTGCCCTTCCATGCGGTAGATGTTGGCATATTTGGTTGTCAGGTTCAATGTTAGTATCATCCACACTGCCCTGAGAGCAAACATAAACTGGGTGGCTCATCGTTCCTAATGGTGGTATAGGAACTGAGAAGGCCCTTCTCTCTGTGCAGAGAATAGTTCTCTTTTCATGACTCATCACGCCTAGTTCTTCCTTCAATACACCACTGGTAAGAAAAGTACGATGTCACTTACCAACAAACCATCCATCGTCACATTTTTCCATGACATCAACAATATCTCCATCTCGGAGTTCCAATTCATCATCATTCTGTGGTATATAGCTATACAATGCTTGGTAGCTAAATCTGTAAGTGGGAGAAATAAATATTGACTCAAACACTGATGGAATTAAATAATGAGTTTTAAAAACCCATTTCAGCTAAATCAACATTTGGGTAGTGTTTCCTACTCATCAGTGGGGATAAAAGTATTTTATTGGCTATTGCTCTAATAATTTGGGGAGATCCATGTGATCCGCAAATTAAGATTCACAGGGATGGGGAACTTCTGAGAAGCAAGTCACGATCAGTCCTTTTATTCAGTTTCGTTTGGGTTACCACAGCCAAGCTTTTTTGTCTAGATGCTCCCCCTTTAAAGTTAATCGAGTCCTTTTCTTAACATAGGGTAATACATGTAGATTATCAAGGATAATCAGAAGTTACTTAGGTCCAGAGACAGACATTATATTCTGGTCACATACATTGGAGAGCATGAGGCAATTGTCATGTATATATATAATTTTTAAAAGTACATCTCAATTGCCTCACTGTTTAGCAAAACTACCTTGAGTTTCTTTACATGCCAACACACATTTCATTAATTGCTTTTAAACGTGGATGCCATTTTTCTGAAACTCTTGAAAGCATTTCTATCCCAGTGATGTTTGGGGTTAAGATTTTTATTTGCTTGTTAGTTGGCCTAAGGCAATTTGGTCTGTTCTGACAACAGGCTCTGGAAAAAGCTGGACTACTTGTGAAATCTGATACCTGTTTTGGCAACAAATAAAAGCTTGTTTTCATTTATTCTTTTGATAGATATTTAAGAAGCACCTACTGTGCACCAGTTCACAGTTCTGTTTACTTGCTACTTTGAAACACAACAGTAGCAGGTAAAACTTTGCAAACCAGCCAGTCATCTACCATTTTCAGTGGATGTCAGTGAATTCCAGCATGTGGGCGAGAGAGACTAGAAACAAGTAAGTGGAGTCAGTGTTCCTAGAAACAAGAGGTTCTGCTCTCTGCTAAAACCAAAGGGGCAATTTAATTTTACATATTTATTCAAATGTAGTGAAACTTTGGTAGATGGATCTGTCTGCCAGAAGGAAGGTATCTAATGAGGAATTAAAAGTTGCAGATGGATTTCCAGTTGGTAAATGAATACATTTTGATGTTTCTGTATTTGCCTGCTGTCTCTTACCCAACCTGGACTCGTTAGGATGCCTTAGCCCCTTTACTGCCGCTGTGGCTGCTTTGCCAGTCTCAGCTCTGGGAGATTACTCCTGTTATCTGCCTCGCTGTCTCACCCCAGACAGCGGAGACCGGCTGGAAACAGTCCTGCAACCTTGCTGCTTTGGTCCCCGACTGGCTCTAATTTTGGAGGGGCTTCATGCTGTTTGGACATGGTTCCACAGAGTCCTTCCCCCGCCTCTGAGCACAGCTTTAATTTGCCTCCCCTCCTGCCCCTACTTCCATGTGTAAGGAAGGGTTCCCTGCTCCTAGCCAGGCTAAACTCCCTTCTCTGGGCTATTTCCTCGACTTAACGGCTTCTCTCTTACATCTTTCGATTCTGTTAACTCCTTCTCAAGTACAAATGTGCTTAAGCCTCTGCATCCTAAAAACAACTCCCCCGTCTCTGCTACTCCCTGAATCTATAGCCTCCCTGTCCCCTTCTCCTTCCACTCACCATCACACCGACTCATCAGCCCTAACACAGGATCTGCCTGCACCAGCACTGTCATTGCAGAGGTCACCAACGATTGTTCCAGTTGCCACCTGGAGGACATTTCTCATTTCCTGTCCTCCTCGGCCTCTCTGAAGCAGGGGCACCACTGACCACACACTGCTTGCTCTGTTGCACACAAGTGAATGCTCCTAGACCCTCGCCTGTGTCTCCTGCTCCTTCTCAGTCTCCTTTGCTGGCTGCTACTCTGTTGCCTTAAAAGTTGGTCCCCCAAGGATCTATCTTCAGTTCTCTTCTCCCTTTATCCCTATCTCCTTGGGGAATCTTATTTTCTTATATAATCTTATAATCTTATATTCTTCCATGCACCAGAGACCCACTCTTTCCTAGCTCAGGCCCTCACCACTTTTTTGCTGTATTCGTATCTCCAAACCACTATCTTTGTCCTTCGTCTCTGAAATCCACCCTCCACGCTGTTGACTGATTTTATCTACCTAAAACGAAATCCAATTAATGTGTTCCTCTTTTTTTTTTTTTTTTTCTGGCCACTGCTGCGTGGCTTGCAGGATCTTAGTTTCCCCGACCAGGGATTGAAGCCGGGGGGCCACAACAGTGAAAGCACCGAGTCCTAACTACTGGACTGCCAGGGAACTCCCAGTATGGTCCTGATTTTAAAAACCTTCAGTGGCGGGCTTCCCTGGTGGCACAGTGGTTGGGGGTCTGCCTGCTAGTGCGGGGCATACGGGTTCGAGCCCTGGTCTGGGAGGATCCCACATGCCACGGAGCAACTGGGCCTGTGAGCCACGACTACTGAGCCTGTGCTCCGCAGCACGAGAGGCCACGATAGTGAGAGGCCCGCGCACCGCGATGAGGAGTGGCCCCCGCTTGCCGCAACTAGAGAGGGCCCTAGCGCAGAAACGAAGACCCAACATAGCAAGCAATCAATCAATAAATCTTTAAAAAAAAAAAAAAAACCTTTAAAAAAATAAAAATAAAAAAAATAAATAAAAAAACCTTCAGTGGCTCCTGAGTGAATGCAGACTAAAATCCAAATTTATTTCAGTTGCATTCTGGATTCTACAATCTGGTCCTAACCTGCTCCTTGAGCTTTGTCTCCATTCCCTCCATGAACTGCACACCGTGGCCACAGGGGTTTTTCGATGTTCTCCAAACACACTACCTACTCTGGGCCTTGGTACATTTGGTTTTCTCAGCTGGGAAGACCTTTCACCTCCCTGCTCTAGCTCTCAAACCCGATTTGTCTTTCAATGCTTATTCCAGAACCCCCTTCCTCTGTGAATGGAGTTTACTCCTTTGTGCTTAGAACATAGATATCCAATACTTTTTTTTTTTTAAATGAATGGATCAACCCTATTCATTCCTCTCCAGTCAGAATTAACACTCTTTCCTCTACACTATCACAGCACTAGGAATGAGACCAGTCAGCACAGCTCCCAGCTGCCCTATATGGAAGTTAATGCTTTACCTCTCTCCCCCAAGAGTCCGTGACCTTTATTTACTTGCCACCTGTTTTCACATTGGCTGATGGGAAACAGCCTTAACTAGAAACCCTCAGAGAAGCTGGGAGTGGTTGGTTCATTCCCCCAAATGGCTGCCCCCACAGTCCGTCAGTGACCCACTTCCTAAGCCCAACGGTCTACTGAGAACTCGAGAACTGAGGTTTGCCAAGTGTACTTACAAATCCTGGGAGGTTTGACTCCTGTCTGGGGTGACTCTTCGCTGCAGGGCTTGAGGTTGCTGAGAAATGATTAGAGATGATTTATTGTCAGAAGGGGATACCTTGTGATGAAAGTCAAAGGGATGAGAAACAGTGCTGCAGTAATGAACAGATTTTTCGGCAATGTTTATGATCTCATTGCAAACTGCTTCCTGTGGTGGCCCCGAGATATCCAGAAACCCCCATAAAACAGTCAACATGGGGACAAAAAAAAAAGAAAGAGAGGAAGAGATGTAACATTCCAGACGAAGCACATAAGTCCAGGGAAACAACAGAGTTGAAGATCCAGGTTAAAAAAATAGATATTCCAGTAGTGGAGTGCAGGAGGGATCCAGGCGTAAGCATGGAAAAAACAGGTAAGATACAGAAGAATTTGGGATTTAGTATGAATATTAAAAAAAAAAAAAAAGGCAGCAGCATAAAAGCCTGTAATTAGTGAGTAACTGTAACAAATGGAATAATTTCAGGATAGAAATGCAAGTATGTATCCCCAATCATGCACTAATATATTAATTTAATCCCACATGTAGGCAGAGTAGAAATATTGTCTCTAAATTCCTCTGCTTTTTTTTTTTTTGAGGGAAGAGGGTGGCCTAACATCTCTCTCTACTACAATAGCCATATAATTCTTGTAAATAATGGCTCTGTGAGATAACCAGGCATTACTCCAGTCTAGACTCTACAAATCAGTAAGAATTCTCTTTAGAAAAGCTACAGTCTTATTCAACAGGCATCTTACCACATAGCTCTTTTCAGATTCTGTGAGATCAGGTCCTGCTCTCAATGAATGATGAGAAGGCTGTGATCACCAAGCAAATTATAAGGGAGACATTTTAGCAGATGTCACATTGGAAAGGATTCAAAATAAAAGTGTGAGCAAATACACATACCACACCATCACATTCAATGACACCGGATACTCGTGGCCTATGGCCACCGAGTTTCCAAGACAACACGGTGGGTGCAGAGGAGAAAATGCAATGTACAGAGTTAGAAGCAAGGATCCAGGCAATGAAATGAGCAGTTGGGAACAGGGCTGCAGTGAGGTGAGAATGAACAACACAGGGACCCCAGATTGGCAGGGAAGAGACACAGAAGGGCTACCTTAAGGAACAGTTATGTCCCTCTGTAACCACACACATTGGTCCCCTTGCTCTCAGCTGGCAAGCGTCTATGGAAGGGCTGCTGTACCAAAAGCCAGTTCCACTTATTTTGACTGGGAACCTCCTCTGGCAGAGCAGGCTCATAAAGTATCAGGTATGCCATTTTCCCGTGCGTATAAAAAGAGAGTTAACACTTTTGAAAAACCCCTTGGTAATATGTGACGTATCAAGTGAGACTGTTCCCCAGGAAAAACCTGCACATGATACACTCCAGCTAAGTAGGCGATCGATGAGTTCTGATATCTCATGGGGCAGAGCTTGCTTCCAGAAACAGGATGGTGTGTCCTGACACAGTGGTAGAAATGAAACCATCACTCTTCACTCACCAGCTTAGGCCCCACATGCTGACATGGAAATAAGGTGCAATCATGGCCAAGCAGACCTGTCTTTTAAGTAAGGATCCTATAGCAGAGGCCAGGCCTTCACTGGAAGAATGTCTGGAATTATTTATCCCAGAGAGGATTCAAATCCAAGCTCTAAGGAGTCTCCCTAAATGAATATTTGAAGAGCCATCCTTGGAGAAACCCTCCAGGTAACGTGCAATAATAGTGATGAGTCACAGCAACTCCAGGGCCTTCTAGAAGAGCACTCAGATCTTTAGTGTGTGACCCACTTGTTTCACAGGAAGGCCCAGAGAGGGTGAGGGCCTCCCCTGAGGTCACCCAGCAAGTTAGTGGTAGACCTGCCTCCTGGACTCACCTACTGTCCTGCTGGACCTTCTCTTTCATCCTCGGACCATTTCCCACATTATTAAGTGTGCTCACTGACATTATTTTCATTGAGTCCCACAGAAACCCTGGAGACAGGCAGGACAGGGTTTATCATCCCGTTTTCTTTTAAAGCCCAGGAAGCGGATGCTCAGAGGGGTTTAGTGCATTCCCCAATGTCACACAGCTAGCGAGAGGTAACGCTGCCCCACCACACCATCCCTTCCTGTTCATCTCCGCTGTAAATTCTCATTCATTAGCATGCCCTGCAGGACCAGCTTTCATCCCAGCCATCACTTCTATACTCTTGTCCTTTTGGAAAACCTTTTCAAGTTCTCCAAACTGCAATCTCTTAAACCAGCGCCCTTGGACTCGGGGAGAGGAGACAGAACTGCAAGGGTTCTGCTCTTTAGAAGATGTCTCAGGACCTGCGGGCCTTTGCCAGGTGACTGGGAGCTGACCTTGTGTGGCCCCACTCACTGCCCATCCAGCCTCTGGATCAAGGCTTCTGCATAACAAAGGAAAATAATGACACTCCCAAGCATCTACTATATGGGCTTCTATGTGGCAGCACTGAGTGGGTGATACCTACAGGCAGATTTGGACTTGATAGAAGGTAAAACTTTCTCAACGTGAGAGCTGTCCAATAGAAGGGACTGCCTCGAGAGGAAGTGAGTTGTCAGTCCCAGCAGCTGTTCAAGCTGTGGCTGTGTTGACTATTGCTAGATGGGATATTGTAGAGCACTGCTGCTCAAACTCTAATGTATGTCAGCTTCACCTGGGATCCTGTTAAAATGCAGATTCTCATCGGACACATCTGGGATGCATCCTGAGACTGTTCATTTCTATTTGGTGGTGCCCATGCTACTGGTCCACAGACCAACTTTGGGGAGCAAGGCTGAAGAGCACCTCAGTTATCCAACACTGAGATTCTTCAGCTACAGTGTGCCAAGACTGGTGGGTCTGGCTCACCTCATGAAAATAAAAGTTCCCATAAAGAGATAAAGTATTTCCAAACTCCAGCTGGTGGCCTAACAACCTCAGGTCAAGTGCAGTGCAAAGAGAGGATGCAGACAGTTTATTGACATGACCTCCAGTTTACCGAAGCCCCATAGCGTCTTTCAAATCAACTTTAATCCTAAAGGAGTGACTGGAATCAATCATCTAGCAAATATTTCACACTTAAATTTAAAAGAAGTTTGGTGAATCAGCTACATTAAGAACCACCTGATATTTTACTATCCCTTTTTTTTTTTTTTTTTTGGCTGAGCCGTGCGGCATGCAGGACCCTAGTTCCCCGACCAGGGATCAAACCCATGCCCCCTGCATTGGGAGCTCCGCGTCTTAACCACTGGACCACCAGGGAGGTCCCACTGTCCCTTTCTTTTGTAAAGCATCTTTTTTTTTTTAAAAAGTCGCTTTCAAAGCACATATAGGTCCATTACCTCACGTGACTCTTATACTCACCCTTTTACTTGGGGAGGGCTGAAAAAGAAATTTTAAGGCTCATGGAATTCTGAAGATTTTCACAAGGTGGCAAAGCCACTGAGTACTGAACCTCTCAGGTTCCACCTCCCTCTTGGCTCGTGATGGGATAGCTGGGGTAAGGATGAGAGCAACACCCAGCTTCTGCCTCTTCTGAAAACAGACATTGTAACTTTTCTTGAATACTTTTTTCTTTGTGTAAAAGGTCCAGTGTGCAGTAATGGATATCATCCAATCATTAACTCAAGGATCCACCGTTCTGAAAAGGGATCCTGACCCAGCTAATACCCTCCTTGGACTCAGGTCATATGCAAACCAGAGGATGATCATCACCGCAGCCTTCACATCTAGACAAACTTGACATCTAGTACAAACTCAACTCATCCCTGAGAGGTCACTTGGTTGCTTACTTAATGTCTGTGGAATAAATGAAGAAGGCAAGAAAAATATTTATCCTGTTAGGTTAAGATTCAGTTTCTCCCTACTTGAAATGCATTCCTTAGATTTAAGCCAAACATCTCATAGAGCAGAAATGTAAACCAGTTTTTTTTTGGGGGGGTGGGTGGGGTGGAGGTCGGTACAGCATGTGGACCTTCGGTGGAGATGGAAACCATTGATATCCATTATAGGGACTCGCCCTTCACTTTGAAGGCTGTTTACCTTCAGACATTTTTTCCCTCTGGGTGTATGTTTTTTCTTTCCCTGGTCCCACTTTCTAACCATATACAGCTTTATATATCTCTTGCTCTGAACTTATGCTATCCAATATGGTAGCCAGTAGCCACATGCATCTCCTCAACACTTGAGATGGGGCCAGTATGAACTGTGCCATAAGTGTAAAATTATTTACACGTTTTACGAAATTATTTTTTACAAAATTATTTCCAAAACTTAGTATAAAATGTAAAATAGCTCAACAATTATCCTGATTATATATTAAAATGATACTATTTTAGATATGTTTGGTTAAATCAAATATACTACTAAAATTAATTTCACTTACTCCATTTTACTACCAGAAAATTTTAAATTACATACGTGACTCACGTTATATTTCTGCTGGCCAGTGATGCTGTTAAACCCTCCTGGGTCTTAGTGTACACCCTTCTTTAAGCCTAGAAGTGGACAAAGTTCTAACCAGGACCTCAGCCAGGGCTGGGGATAACGGGACTATTATCTCACGCTAAGTACATTTCAGACTCTTGGAAATACATTCCAGTTTTTCACATGTTTAGAAAAAAGCCACCAGCACCCCTGCCCCGCCCCATTGCACTGCCCTCCCGGATCAACAGTAAGCAGGTGATAGCTGCTGATCCAGAAACAGCTTTTCTTCCATATTTGCACACAGAAACACAAGTCGGCCCTCTTGGCCTGGAGCTTTTGTTTCATTCTTCCGAGTGAGCAGCCCTTCATGTGTCCTTGCTCTGTGGCCCTGCTGCCTTTCTACCTTCAGTTCACAGCGGTCCCTCAGAAATCTGAGCCTGCCTCCCTGGGGCTGTTAATCCCTCTGGATCCACAAAAAACACCTGGTGCATATATGTCCATGACACTCTCTCACATCTCACCCCACCCCCTCCATATATACACTACCAAATGTAAAATAGATAACTAGTGGGAAGCAGCCGCATAGCACAGGGAGATCAGCTCGGTGCTTTGTGACCACCTAGAGGGGTGGGACAGGGAGGGTGGGAGGGAGGGAGATGCAAGAGGGAAGAGAAATGGGAACATATTGTATATGTATAACTGATTCACTTTGTTATAAAGCAGAAGCTAACACACCATTGTAAGGCAATTATACTTCAATAAAGATGTTAAAAAAAAATAAAAAATAAAAATAAAAAAAAATAAAAAAAAAAAAAAAAAAAAAAAAAAACACCTGGTGCTCCTATGAGTTACTGAGCATTCTCTTCCAGCTCTGGGCGTGTGCCAAAGCCTTGAAGCCCAAAATAAAATGTCCACAGGCTAGAGGCCAGCAGGAAGTCCTGGAGATGTGGACAGGGCAGAGGCCTCCACCTCCATGTGGCCCCGAGCCCCCTCTAGAAGCGGCATGAGTCTCTGCTCTCCCAACCTGCGTGCGTCTCTCAGAGATGGCGTACCTCTGCTCATCACATACCCCAAATCTCCTCTCCTCAGACCTCACCTCTCTGTTGACCCACACTGGCCTCCCAGGGGACACTGGACTGGGAGGGAGGAAACTGGGTTCCAGGACAGGCTCTCACAGTAATTTATTGATTTTTGAGCAAAATGCTTAACTTCTTTGGATTTCAAGTTCTTAGGAAAATAAGAGGCTTGGGCATGATTTACATAAATATCTTTTTTGGCTCTAAAGTTCTAATGTAGTAATTAGACTGTGCTCGTCCTATGAATTGAGAACCAGGGCTGGGCAAGGCTGACCTGGCTTAAGGGGGCCAGCACTCCACTCACTGCCCACTGGAGATGGGGTGGAGGGCAGCTTTGACTGTCGCCTCCGGGTGGCTGGAGAGCTCACTTCCGGCAGTGTGGGAGGCGAGGAGCTGCCCGGATGGTAGAGGGAGAGATGCAGCTCCTGGAAGACCACAGGCAAACTCTGCCAGAGGAGTTAGAAGACCTGAAAGATTTAGGCTCTTGGCTTTCAGCTCTAGGAAACCTCTGCAGGTCCTGCAGAACAGTCTGACTCCACTGAGTTTTCCTCTTGCATTTATTAAGAAAAAGATCCCAGCTTACATATAAAACTAATTACCACCAATTAGTTCAACTGCTTACCACCTAGACTCAATCTCCTTGCAGATCAGTCCACAGACAACACATCGGCATTGTTGTAATGTGAATCTGATGACAGCACTAAACTTACAGGCTCAGCCTTCTCATAGTCTGTGGTGGGGTCTGTTTCTTTCCCAAAACAATCAGAGGAGTGATGGCAAATATGTATCCAAGTATGAAGGAACCAAAAGCTTTCCAAGAGGATGCCTTTGTACTCGAGGTGAGAGAGAATAACGAGAAGCACTGATTTACAGAGTGCAAATTCTAAATGTTCTAAATTCTGGATTTGTGTAACCAAAGTCAAAGAATTCTTCCACCTTCTACGTTCTTCTCTCCCCCAACCCCATCTTCCTCTCTCAGGTGGAATGGAGTAAGGAAGATAAAATAAACTACTTTTGTTTCTTTTCCCTGTCAGCAAGTATTTATCGAGTCCCAGCTACTTGCTCTGTGCTAGGTGCATTCATCTCCAGGAAACCTCATTTGATCCTCATAATAACTCAAGAAGACAATCAATATTTACCTCATCTTACAGAACTACGACCCAACATGTCAGAGTTGGGAATTGAAGCACCAGGATTTGAACCCCATTCTCTCTGACTCCAAGTTCCCTGCCCTCCCAACACACCCTGATCTGCCGGGCTGTGCTCTGCCAGAGGGGGAGACATCAGAATAGCTGAAGGAGGTGCCCATCAAGAGACCACCTTAAGTCGCCCCGTACTCTGCAGCTGGCATGAGCGTTTCTACTGCAATCCTCCATTTCTCCTAACACCTTTGTAGGGGTGGACACTGCAACTGCAGGTCTTAGTTCCCTGCACCTTAGGTGTTGAGCGCATACCTGCTGATCATTTTTCTAAGAACTGCAGCCAATGTCTCTCCATCCTGTACATTGTTGAACACCCTCTGTATATATTTAGAGATTTCCCTTCTGAGTGAGTCAAAGGAAAATGTTTCCCCTTATTCGGTGGGTATTTTAACATTTTTAATTTTCTTTTTGTTCTTGTAAGTTGCATCACATGCTTTCCCTTCTACTTCTGATTTCCATGCTCAAAGAGGGCCTATGCCTTTGTTCTTACCTTTCTGGGAACTAACCTAGTTTCCATGCGGTAAGGGACGTTCCCTCTGAGTTCACCGAAGCACATCTTCCTGTCGTCTTTCCCTCTCTCCTCTCCTTTCTCTAAGGCTGTAGTTTGTTCTTGTGCTTCTCAGATGCTTTGAAGACACAGAGCTTTCCTGAATACTTTTATTTAAACGTGATACCCTCAGATTTTACCGTTTGATTGGCTTTCTCCTCTTTAGGACCCAAACTGACATCACACAGGTTTTGCCACTTTTCTCAGGCCTCAGTGTTGTCATTGTAAAAGTAGAATAGACTGGGGGTTCGTAACCTGGGGGGCGTCTGTGGACTCCTAGGGAGCTCTCAGAATGATTCAGGTGTGAATCTCGTAAAACTTTATGCAAAATTGTGTGTGTGCCACCCTCTTTCCCAAACTACTGGCCTAAAGTTCCTCAGCTAACCTCAGATTCTCAAAGGTTCTGTGATCCAGAAAAAGTTATGAGTCACTGGAGTGGATGATACTTAAAGATTCTTTTAAATTCAGAAATTCTGTGAGGATCTCTCCCTCAATTGTAGGAGCTCTTAACAACCAAGTCTGGATGCCAGTCTGCAAACAGTGCTTCTATCTTGGGGAAAGCTCAGAAAATATTTGATGATGCTAATGGTGGAGATTTTCAAGATGATATTCCCCTTCACTTTCTTGACCAATTGTCCTAAACCTTCTTGGCCAATATTTACACGCAACAAAATCCAAGAACTTAGTTGATAATTCTGAACTCTTGGGCATTTTGAATGTGCCTGTGTGTATGTCTTTGTCCAACTGGTTAAGTTGTCCCTCAAAAAACAAAAGGGAAAGCTTTTATTTTTCTGTTGTGGAAGTCCACAGGTCTATCATAAACCCCCTCCTTAAAATTTTGTATTTGTTCTTCTCTCTCTTGTAACTGAAATTCACAGGATTTTTAGCTAATCATAGAATATCAAATCTAGCAGGAAGTTATCTTTGTCTGAATCTTTTGTTTATGGATGGGGAAGCTGCCAGAGAAAGGAAGTGATTCACCCAAAGACACACAGCAGGCTCATGGCGAAGCGGGAGCTAGAGCCCAGGAATCCTGACCTTCAGTGCAGCACTCTTCCCAATGATCCTGGCTTCCCCTAAACACTCCCTACCTCTCATTCACCCCTTCCTGCTGTTCAGAGAACACGCACCTAAAATCATGAGCAACCAACCCAATGTCACATCAGTTTGGGAGTCTACAAAGGAGTGAAAAGTCCAACCCTTTCACAATGAAGTGCTCGCACAGCTGCAGAGCTGGGGGCAGTGGGATGGGCTGGACAGGTGACTCAGGAGAAGGAAAGCAGCAAAGCAGGGGCTAACACCAATTAGGGAATGCTGATGAGCAGTTAGCAAGGGTCACAGGACTTGAGGAAGATGACCAGACACATCGTGAGAAGGTGCTGGTCAGTATCTACATGAGGCACCAATCAGCCCTCCAAGCTCTGCTCCCAGCCCCTTCTATCCACCTGCGGACACGGAAGCGTCAATG
The DNA here is from genome assembly GCF_965194825.1 of Balaenoptera physalus. NCBI lineage: Eukaryota > Metazoa > Chordata > Mammalia > Artiodactyla > Balaenopteridae > Balaenoptera > Balaenoptera physalus. The sequence continues at coordinate 55,340,892 of NC_138893.1, read as the reverse complement.
AAACCAGGAACTCACGACTCCCCTCCCTCCTTTCACATTCCTACCCCTGGGGCTTGGCTGGGCTATTTGCTTGCCTTGAATGTCGCCCTCCTGCTGTTCACCTATCATAAAACTCCCAGTTCTTTAAGCCCCAGATCAAAAGCCGCTTTTCTCTTAAAGTCTTTCCATCTTCCTCTTCCTGCTGCTGATTATTTCTTCCCATCTTGAACTCTCAGAGCGAACTGTTTGTGACCCTCCTTGCCTGTCTGCGTTATAATTGTGAACATGTCTTATTCCCCCAGTGGAGCTCATACACTCCTTTAGTTGGGGTCAGTCATATTGTATTCTTTCTTTCACTCAAAAAATATTCATTGAGTGCCTTCCACATCTCAGGGGTTCTGGTCCCTAATGCTCTAATGGTGACAGACAAACAAAGGGACGAATACAATAGAGCTGATAAGTGCCCCTTTAGGTCAGGTGCAGGGGGCTGTGAAAGCACAAAGTCCAGCACTTAATCTAGTTTTGCAGGGGGAGGGAAAAGTTGTCAGGAAAGGTTTCCTGGAAGGAGTAACATCTAAGTGGAAAAGTGAAGGACAGGTGGGAATTTCCCAGACATACAAAGCAGGGGAGGCTTTGGAAGGTGAGGCTGGCTTGCTGTCTAAAGGGCCAGATCACATGGGGCCTTCCTAAGCCCACGAAGGAGGAGAGACTTTCCTGAGAGCAAAGGGGAGCCCCTGACGATGTTCATCCCTCCGTGCCTCTTGCAGCACTTGGCACAGTGCCTGGAACATCCTAGATGCTTGAATGGAAGAGGCAATGGTCATAACATTTCCCAGTGTCTTTTCATGCTCTCAGGTTAAATTCCTTCGACTTCTGGGTCAGATACTCAACCTAGCTTCCCAACAGTGATAACAAAATTGAACTACTGGTTTAGCACCCCACAGCAGGGACAAGAGTGGCTGGCAATTTCCCTGATAACACAAACTGGTCTGGAATGCATTTATTCAAATAAGTGACACAGCCTGAGATCACATCTTGTGACTGGATCGCCAGAGAATACCTGTCATTCCGGCCCTTCCCGTCTTTAGCTCTGTCATCCAAAGAGGCCCTCAAGAGGCAGAAAGCTTCTCTTGCAGGACCTCATTTCCCGGGTTGCCATCCTGCTCCCAGTCCCAGGAGGGGAAGGCAAAGGGGCTTGGGAGGGAGCGTGTGGGCAGGAGCCCTTTTCACACAACCCCCAGCTCTCAACAGGGAGCAAGGCCGGTGCCGTGGAGAAGGGGCTTGTGCTGGGAGAGCAGGAGGAAGGGAGGGGACAGGAAGTGATGCACTTGGGGTCTGGAAGCCCACCAAGAAAGGAAAATCAGTTTTCAACAAGCCTGGCTTTCTGTGTTGCCAGCCCCCTCCTCTCCTTGTTAGGAAGCGGGAAGCGCGTACCCCTAATCTCACCCGAGCGCCATGCGCACTTCCTGTGCACACTGGGTCCTGGCGTCAGGCCGCAATGACTCACTGCTGACCGTAACGAGGTCTCCAGGCCCCATGTGCCGACGTAGAACATTTACAGAATTGTTCCTGTGTTGAGACATTCACTTCTTTTCAACCAGCCACTTCACCCCCTCTCCCCCAGCGAACTATTCTTTCCTGGACTGGACACACCCCTCTTCCCTCACAGAACACCCCTTCCAGGAGCACCTGCTCCCGGGCCAGGTAAAACCCTCCCCAGGTATTCTATTTTCTCAGCCCCCCACAATCCACTTTAGGGAGCCTTCCCACATGCCAGGCACCACACCCACCTCATTTAATCCTTACACTGCCCTGTGAGGGAGGGACAAGTTCCACTCCTACTTTGCATAGGAGAAAACCAGTGGGGAGGCTAAGCCTGATTATTTATCATTATCCCACACTGCCCTTCCCCGCAGCGATGATGCCCCACTCCCCGCCACAGGCTGGGGCTGCAGGTCTGGCCTCACCTGTGCTTTAGGCCGCTGGGCTCCTGCAGCCTCCAAGCACACCTCTACTGCTGTGTCCGCCACTCTCACTGAAACATAAGGCTCCTCAAGGGCAGGGAGGAGATAACCCCTGTATCCTGCCCAGAGGCTGGTGTCTACAGGCCTTGAATCAATTATGTGTTGAGTGAGTAAATGACACTTTAAAGGGAAACTGGGATTGCAGGTCTGCGGATCAAGCATAGTCTATCATGGGCATCATGCACAGTAGATAATAAATGATTTGGAGACATCTTCAAGAATTCTATCTGGTTCGAAAAACATTCTAGAATGTTCTCAGTTCCAGAAGCAGCTCTCCATCACCCAAAGCGGATAGCTTCCATTTGTAAAGTGCTGACATGTTCCGTTCCCAGCCCCTGTGCTTAGCACTTTACATGCATCACTTCGTGGAATCCTCTCAACCAGACTATGAGGTAGGTGTTATCTCCATTTTATGGATGAGGAAACTGAAGCCCAGAGAGGGGAAGTAACTCACTCCCAAGTCACTAGACAGTAGAGGTGAGCAGGCATTCAAACCTGGCTGCTTTAGAGAAGCTGCCAAAACCTCTGACTTTTGGGGTAGTAAACAACATAGCCAAAATTAGAACCATGATCTAACTGCCAAGTTCATCTCCCCCTGCCCCCAAATTTTCAGCCCTCAAAACATCCTAGGGCCGCCCTGGTCCAAACCCCCAAATCCTGATAGCTGACCCGGAGAGAAAATGGGACAGTCACCTAAAAACCTGGCCTGCCATTCAAGGAGCCCAGCACTGGGCCCCTCCCTCCAGAACCAAAATGCATTTGCTCTTCAGTGAACAAGTCAGCTCCCACACAAACACGAGACAGGACGAAGACCTGACGGGGCTGAGCGCTGGCAGGCAGAGCACCATGGGTTATGGAAACGAAGCGTGTCGCACACAAAACCAAATCACACGGAGCCAAACCAAAGCCTGGTGTTCTCAGCTGTGTTGGGGCAGACCAAGGATCATCTCCCAGGCACGACTGGGCCGGGAGGAAGGCCTTCCTTCTCGTGGGCTTTTGCACCAGGCCAGGAGGTACCCAACGTGGGGGTCGCTCCTGAATCACCTTGAGAGGCCAGGATACAGACTGTCCTTTGCCTCCACTGTCCCAGCCCTGACACCTTAATGGATGACCCCTCCGTTCCCTCCTGGGTCATATTTTTGTTCCCCAAAAAGAAAACAGCTCTCACGGGCGTCCACTCGGCCAGGGGTGAGCCCACCCTGCTGCTGGCCAAGACACCCGGGCACACGTGGTCATGCTGCAGGCCTACCTCGCTCGCACCAGTCCGAGCGGCCTTCCTCTCGGCCGGCTCGCCACCTCTCTGCAGCTCTGAGGGCTCAGCCTCCCTTCCCGGGAAAGGGCTACCCCGGGGCTGGCAGGGCCGGCTCTCCTCTGGGGTGTGGAGCTCTGGGAGTCTCTGTTCGGTGCTCAGACACCTGACCACGTCTGACGGTCTCAGGCAGCTCTTCTTAGAGATGGCGGGTCCACCCGGGCATCTCTCACCTGCCTCCCTGTCTGCTCTCCTCTCACGTGCTCCACTTCCTTCTCGCCACGGCTGCCGCTCACCCTGGCCGCTAAAGGCGTCGCTAAGCTCCGAGATGACCCTGTCCGAACGCCCAAGCCTCGGCTGGGAGAAGCTATCCTTGAGGACCCCTGGAGGTGGCACGTGGGCACCACCATCTCCGCTGGCGAGGAGGGAGGTCTGGGCACCGGGCGCCAGGGAGCAGGCTTTGTGCGGGGGAGGCAGGGCCAGCGGGGAGACTGCCGAGCGTGGGGTGGCCCGGGCCGACCAGCTCGAACGGGGGAGGCTGAGGGTAAGGGAGGAGCTTGGCCTCGCCCACAAGGCCAGGGGTTCAGGGCTATAGACAGAAGCCTCTGGCAGAGGAGGCAAGGGTGGGGTCAGGGCCAGAGGCCGCCTGCTCGGGACTCCTACGGTCAGCGAGATCCACTCAGAGGTGACAGCATGCATCTCAGGGGACAGGGCTCGGCGGGCGTGGGGCAGAGATGAGGGGGCTGGCATGATGAGCTTGCTGTGACCGGGAAACTTCAAAAGAAAAGGAGAGAGAGGAAAACAAAAGAAAGAAGCAAAAGGCACAAGTGTCAGCACAGAGAAGAAAAGAGGAAAATAATCACAAGGGATATATGGAGAGGAATGAAATGGAGAGGAAGAGCAGGACACTCTGGTGTCCGAAAAGGAAATCATCTGGTTAGGCTGGGAGAGAAACTGGGATGTGGGTGCATGCGTGTGGATGTGTGGGTGTGTGCAGGCGGGGGGAGGATGGAGAAGCACGCGGTATGGAGATGGGAGAAAGGCTCCCATCAGGGCAGGAACAGACGGTGCCGGCTGGTCTGCGGAATCAGACTTGTAAAGGGACACACTGGAAGCTCCCCACCTCACCCCACCCAACTGCCTCTGCCAATGCAGCCTTGACCCAGAGCCATGAGGAGAAAAAGGTGGCCTGGTTGAACCACCGTGCTGTATACCTGACACTAATATAATATTGTATGTCAACTAGACTTCAATAAAAAAATGTTTAAAAAGGCCTGCCACTGCTCTGACCCTTCTTAGGCTTTTATTCTCTCTAGGGGGGCTCAGCAGAGAGCCTTCTAGAGAGGAGTATGAGTAGTGTAGTCATCTTGTTTTATAGCTGCGCTTGGCTACTACAGTCAAGCGAAAAATCTAGTTGAGTTCCCCATGCTATGACGAAGCAGAATGCCCTGCGCCTGGCTCACACCCTCTCCTCGAGAGATCATAGGATCTGGATCTCGCTGTGCAGGAAGCCCTGGGTCAGCCCGTCTCATGCTTTCTGCCAAGAACCATCTCCTGGGGTCAGCAACGGCAGGTGGGAGAGGAGGAAATGATTAGAAGATGAGAGAAAAGAGGCACCATCCAAGTGTCCCCAGGCCCTGCTCTCATTTCTCTGGCCATACTCCCTGTAACTTACCACTTATGGTCAGTCTATTTCACAAGAAGTCACCCCACTGTGCCTCTCCTGAACCCAAGGTCTGAATTTTTTCTTGGCTTTGGGAAAGTGGGGATGGGTCTGGAATAATTTATATTTTCAAACAAGTTTGTTCACAATTAATGTTCAGGGAAGCAAAGATCTTATTATGCCTATAAATCTACTTCTTTTCAGCCCAGTATAGACAGAGACACTGTAAGTTCCTTTTCCAACCCGGTTCTTGATTGCAAAGAATACTCTGAATCCAGTCTATATGTCTGAGGATGAGCACATGAAATTCTCTCTGTCAATCTTTGTCTTCTACAGGCCAATCCTGACCAGTAAGATGACTAAGAGAACCATACTGGCCATGGTATGTATGGGACCGTGGTGGTATCCAGACAACCAGCTTCACCCAGGAAGGGATGCTCCCAGAACAGTTTTGGACCAACTGATAATGGTGCTTATTTCTCTCTCCCGAATCATCTTATCCCCAGAGCAATCACCTTAAGCACTTCCTTTTCCCCAAGATAATATTTCTCCCACCAAGTTCTTGAAAAATGCCATTTGTACACGTGAAAACAAACCCTGGTGTGTATACTCTGCACTGCTGCAGATGGTTCTTAATCACAGTGTTGCAGAACCACCCTAGAGGGGCTGTGTGCTATTATTAGCACTGAGGTTTGTCGTGCTGAGTGTGAAAACCAGTGGCGAGAAGCTTAGGTACCTGAGGGCTTGCAGTGGCACTACGACTTGGGGAGGAGGAGAAAGGCAGGTCGATGTAATCCACGGGGTTTTTCACCAACGGCCGTTTGATCACGTCCACATAGGTGATGGGGAAGATGCCTTGCCGGGATGTCCCTGGGATCCTCCCTTCGTACCAGTTCTCGTCCACCTGTCGAAGCAGTGTGATTCTCTCGCCCTGCAAGACACAGAAAGGCAAGGCTCCTTGTCCTAGCAGGCCTTGGCACGTCTGAGGCCCCTGCCTGTACCTTGTGCTCTCCTGCATTATTTATTACATTCTTTGTTCAGAAGAACCTTCTTTGCTAGACCTGGATGGAATTAGTTATCACTGGGATGGAGATGTTAACAGCACTAGAGATACCTGGAGGCTGTTAAGCTTGGTCTTTACATATTTTGGTAAAGGAGAAGGTCAGACTCATTCTCTCAAGCTAACAGGCAAATGTAGTACTTTTGACTCATCTAATGCAAAATAGACAGATATCCAATCTTCTTCTCTAAGGTAAAGGTTTTTGGGGTTCTTTTTCTTTTTTTATGTAATTTTTTTCCTGTATTATTACAGAAAAATTAAAACATAAACATGAGGCAGAAAATAATCATTACCATAATATTATCACTTGGGGGTAACCACGGTTAATATTTTGGTGTAGATAATTCCATGTGAATTAGACTTGCACATACTTTTTTCTTATGAAAACTGAATATGCACTCTATTCCCCTTTCCAACTTGCTTTGTTATACTCAATAACATACAGTGAACCTCCTTCTTTATCAAGAAATAGAATTCTACGTTTTTCCTGGCGGTGCACAGCTTAATGGCCCACTGCAGGATGTTCTATTGTACACACATATAATGGTCTAATTATTGGTCTCCTGATGTAGGGCAATTAGGTTGCTTCCACTGTTTCTCTTTTCTATAAGCTGGCTCATTTTTTCCCAAGGCATAAGCTCACTTCCCTCAATCCTCAGTAAAATTAGTAACTTGAATACCTTCAGCCAGTAGAGAATTTTGGCATGTAAAGAGAGCGTCTGAATTCGTGGGAAGGGCAGTGTCTCTGCACAGCTTAACTCTGTTCAAAATAAGCATGAGCGCCTTGAAGGCAATGACAACACTGTCGTCTCCTGCTCAGTGAGCCCCAACTAGATGCCACGTGTCACACTGGGGGCTTCACTGAGGCTGTTTCATTAAATCCTCTCACAGCAGCTCTGGAAGAGGGCCATTTGTCTTCATTTTACATATGAAAAATCGCAGCTCTGAACAATTACTTAACTCCCCCAAAGCCACACAGCTGATAACCTATGACTCTTGGCTTCAAAGTTTCTCAGACTTCTCCTGGACTTCCTTTTCTCCACATTAATGTTGTACCACCTAGTTACCAACACAGCACTTCTCACATTACTAGGTGCTCGATAAACACTGAATACGGTTTATAAAAGAGGTAGGTCTGTGATTCCAGAAATCATGGACCTTTCATTAGTGAACTCAGTGTAGGGCTTGTTTTTTTAATACTTCATGGCAGAAATCCTCCAACTGCCCTCAGCGCAATCCTTGATGGGGCACGACAGCCTCACCACAATGGCCACCGCTGCAGTGCCCCATCCCCGCGATGACAGCGCCACCCAGCGGGGCCCCCTGGCGTGGGATGAGAGGGCAGCTTACCTTTCTGAAGGACATCTCTACTTGGGTATCACCATTAAAGTTAAACTTGGCGACAGCTTCGCCATATTCCAGAACCTGCACTGGTGCCAGCTTTTTGGGCTGAGCCTTCTCAGCAGGAGGAAGAAGCTGAGAAAGGAAAAAAGAGGCGAAGGAGAATGGAAAAGAGAAGAAAGCAGAGAAATGAAAGGAGGAAACAAAACACACGTTAAATGAACTGTGCTTTGGGCATGACCAGGCTTTTCCTTAGAAAGAGAAAGAGCCAGAGTACCTCGATGTAGGTGCGGGGGAAGATCCCCACCCGGCCGTGGTGCTCTCCTTCATACCAGTTCTGATCGATCTGCTTATAAATGTACACGACGTCTCCCTTCTGCAGAGGAAGCTCCCTGTGGACAGAGGGTCACAGCATCTTACCAGATGTCCCGATGTGTGTAAGATTAAGATGCCCCATGTTTTAGCAAAAGGAGACTTCGAGTGAGGTCAAAGGGGACAAGTTACAGAAGAGGCGGCGCCATATGTGGATGCGAGAACCCCACTATTCAGGAAACTGCAGCATATTTGGCATTTTTCCAGTCTTGTGGGATGGAGGTTAACTTTCAAACTGACAACCACTTGAAAGTGCTCAGACACCTTATTAGTTTGTTGTGGTTTCCCCAATGTATTTTTTGTCAATGCTGTCTTATGCTCAGAATATTTATGCAACACACAGTGATGCACCCAGCAGTCTTAGCTGCTGTTCATTAATGAAAAATGTTTCCTTCTAGATACTTTCACTACCCTCTTCTATGCCCTAGAAATGCATGCCTTCATTACCCATGACATTTAAATTACCCTCAAATTGTTTGTGACATACTGATGTCCTTTTATCATTCTATCTGTTTAGCCATCCATCCACCATTCATTTCATTACCCATTCATCCATCCATCCATCCATCCATCCATCCATCATCATGCAGTAGAAATGCTCTGATATTAGGCAGATCTGGGTTCAAAACCCAGTTATACCACTTACCAGCTCTGGTACCTTGGGCAAGATATTTAATCTCTCTGAGATACTTTCTTTATCTGAAAATAGGAGCTAACTCAGAGTTGTTGGAGAATTCAGCAACAAACTACAAATAAAACACCTAGCATGGTGCCTGTTACATAGTTAACACTCAGTAAATGTTAATTCACTTTCTTTTCAACATGGAAAAAGGATCTTGGAAAGAAAAGTGGATTTTCCTTCAAATGTTCTTCATGCCCCTTTTCAACTTTTCCATATACATCCCTTTGTTTGCCTCAATAATATGTTAACCGCTAACCAGGACTCCATTTTAAAAACTGAGAGAGAAAGATAAATTTTAAGCAACACAAAAACTGTACCTTGAAATTTTCTTGCATTAAAAAAAAACAAAAATGGGGCTTCCCTGGTGGCACAGTGGTTAAGAATCTGCCTGCCAATGCAGGGGACACAGGTTCGAGCCCTGGTCCAGGAAGATCCCACATGCCATGGAGCAACTAAGCCTGTGCGTCATAACTACTGAGGCTACGCTCTAGAACCCGCAAGCCACAACTACTGAGCTCTTGTGCCACAACTACTGAAGCCCGCGCGCCTAGAGCCCGTGCTCTGCAACAAGAGAAGCCACTGCAAGGAGAAGCCCGCGCACCGCAACGAAGAGTAGCCCCCGCTCGCCGCAACTAGAGAAAGCCCACGTGCAGCAACAAAGACCCAACGCCGCCAAAAAAGAAGAAAAAATGACCTAGATCTTTTCCATTTGCCTCAAACCAACCGCATGGAAAGACAGGACTCTGACTGCAGTTTGGAGGGGGTGTGCCTGCTTTGCAGTGTGCCAGGAAGTCCCACGGTACGTGAGGGGTGCTGGCCAAACAAAGGGGCACATCTGGAAAACCTCACACAAAGTCAGCGCTGTGCTGGATGAGAGAACAAGGCAGCCTGTGTGGGTCTTGCACTGGTAGGCAGATTCTAACCCTAAAGAGGCCTGTGAAGGGGATCTGGGACATTTATCTCTGGAAGAAAGAAGGTCTTTGGCCAAATTCTTGCCATAGCCCTCCCTGGGGGAGTTCTGAATCCTCCCCTCTATTTACTCTCAACTATGGACACACAGATGAGCAGAACCCTCAGAATATCCACCCCTGCTGGAGATCTGCAGGCTCCAAACTCTGCCACCCTAAGTGACTCGCAGGTCACTTAGGCACATGGCAAGGTCTGGTAGTAACAAGGTTTGGGAAACAATAATATGATGCACTTTAGATCTTTTCTGGAGTGTCACCATGTACATTAGCACAGTGGAAGCTTGGAGAAAGTCCTGTGGGGCAGAAACCTGTTTAACTTGGTTGAAACAAGCGCTCCCACAGAACACTTTTCTGAGTAACATACTAGGGAGGAAAACAGAACCCAGTGACTGGAGATGTTTAAAATATTCAAGTCTATGGATCTTTTGTTTTCTCTTTAAAAAGTTTTATTAACTTTTCTTGGGAGGCAACGTGGTACAATGAAAGCACTGGGTCAGGAGGAAGGAGCCCTGTCCCCAGCATGAGCAACGCTGGTAAACGGTGATGAGTTCTGTCTATCTTAGCCTTCTCACCTGTTCTATTTGCGAGGATTTTTAAATGAAATCTAGCTAAATGTAATATCACAGTACCATTCAATGATTACATGGAACTTTCTCAATTCAAAGAAAAAAGAGGGGCTTCCCTGGTGGCACAGTGGTTGAGAATCTGCCTGCCAATGCAGGGGACACGGGTTCGAGCCGTGGTCTGGGAAGATCCCACATGCCGCGGAGCAACTAGGCCCGTGAGCCACAACTACTGAGACTGTGCGTCTGGAGCCTGTGCTCCGCAACAAGAGAGGCCACGATAGTGAGAGGCCCACGCACCGCGATGAAGAGTGGCCCCCGCTTGCCGCAACTAGAGAAAGCCCTTGCACAGAAACGAAGACCCAACACAGCCAAAAAATAAAATAAAATAAAATAAATTAATTAATTTAAAAAAAAAAGAAAAAAGAGGAAAAGTTACTTCTTGATTAAACTAAAAAATTAATTTACATAAATATATATATATTTTATAACCAGAGGTCTCTGGTTTAAAAAAAGGAGGGGGACACTTTTGCTACACTATGCAACACATCTTACAAGTATTACCTTGGCTGCCCTGCAAGGGAGGCATTTTTATGCCCATTTTACAGATGCGGAAATTTGAGGTGGAGAGGTTGGTGATTTGCCCATGATCAGAGGCAATAAGTGGCACAGTCGGGATTCAAACCCAGGACTTCCTGACTCTAGAGCCCATAATCAACCCAGCACATGATGCCACCACCTCTCATTAGGTGACAAGCTAAAGCACTAGAGTAATTACAAGCAAAGCCAAATGCACCAGATTTGTGCCTAGTTCTGGAAACAGTAGGCTAGTCACTCATCTTGTGTTGCAGGAGATCGGAACCACAGCTGAGCAGCCTCCACACGGCATTTCCCAGCGTCCAAGGATGGAGGGCTTTCCTTCCCCTTTCATCACCAGGGCAGCAGGATGGCTGCAGTTCACTGCTGCCAGTGAAAACTCACAGCCCATTTTAATCCATAATTAGATATGAAGTGAGCAAGGTCCTCTAGGAACCCAGTCATCTCTCAAATTTCATTCTACGGAAAGTAGAAAGGTTTTCTGGTCATCTAAATTTAGGTAACATTGGCTAAATCAGCTAATTAGGTTTCTTTATTGAAAAACTTCTAGAGAGCCGTTAATTGTCAATAGCAAAGTCTCTCTTCAAGGAGGGGCAGGAGGTACAGACATAGGATGCAGTGGTTCCCAGACTCATTTCTGCGATGGAACACTATTTGAGAAATATTTACAGAGCCAGCACTCTGAGGAACATACTTAGAGAAATGCTGGTCTCCTGTGGGTTCACATGAGCCTTTAATCTCTTGGGATGTTGCAGCAAAACTGGCAAAGTTACCTTCCTAGAGACTGGTTCTGGTTCCTTCCGTAGAGAAAGTCGGATCAAGCCACCACTTAATGAAGCAAACTGAGTCCCTACATAGGAGGTGGCAGCACAGAGGTGAGAGCCCAGGCTCTGGCACCAGGCTACCTGGATTTGAATCCCGACTCCATCACTGACCAGCTTGGGCAAGTTCCTTAACCTTGCAGAACCTTGGTTTCCCCATTACTACAAGGGAAATAACAATAGCACCAACCCCACAGGGTTCCAATGAGGGCTGAATGAGTTAACATACGTAAAGTACTTTGAATGGTGCTTGCACATAGTAAAATCTAAAAACTACTGTTTCTTATTGTTGTTATTTTCTCCCACTCTTCTCTATGAGTGAACTTCTGTGTTTCAAAGAGGCAGTTAAAATAAATGAATATGACTGGTGGCACTTACTTTAGTGTCTGAGCTTTAAAGTCAAACTTGGCTCTGGCAGGTCTCATCTAAACACAGGAAACAATGACAAGTTAAAATCACAATTTATGTATAATGAAAAGGACACACGTTTACAAGTTTCCGGAAAGCAAAGCAGAAAAATCCACCCTAACCAGTTTACTCTGGTGTCAAAATCTGGGCAGAAATCTACCTGTCTGACCTTAGCAGAGCACACTACACGGATGTTCTGTCAGCTATGCCACGTGTGAGGATCTCCCTACGGAGGGGCAGATTTGGGGAAGAGATGGTTAGAAAAGTCCTAAAGCGGAAATGCTGGTCCCTAAGGCTGACAACACTATTTAAAAAACAAACAAACAAAAAACCCAGCCAGCAGTCCTGAGACATTCCGTATCTACTGTCTTAGTCTTTGGGGAACATGTTCTCTTTGCCTGACTTAAATTATGACCTGCAAGTAAATGAACCCTGAATGACTTCTCACATCACCTCCAACTCCACATATTCCTCAAGGTCTGTGAAATCATCCAAAAAGCCAGATAAAGCGAGCCCTGAGCTCACGCTCTTCCTTCAAGGCTTCCATTCTTGTTAGGTAGCCCTCTCCTCCTAGACTCCCCCAAGCCTGGAAGTCACCCACAGCCCCCATCTCCACTTTCTCATCGAGCCTGTCATGAAGTCACGCCAACCCTCCCTCCGTCCCTTCCACAACCCCACTCAGGTCTGACCTCTAGTTCCCACAGGCACAAAGCTTCCTTTGACTTCAGTTCTCTCCACTCTAATCTACTGTCACTCAGGAGCACAAATAACATTCCTCAAATACCTCCATCACATCTCTTCCTTGCTTTGAAGTTGGCCCAGTCTCTCAACTGTCCCTCAGATCAACTCTCAATTCCTGAGGTGGGTTAAGGCCTTTGGGTCATTTCTCCCCACTCATACCTAACTGCCTTTATCTCCTATGACACTTTTCCTGTCCCAGTCAGGCAAATCTACTTGCTGCACCTTGTCTAGACACCCTTTCTCTGTCTGGAATTTCTTCATCTCCAATTCCAACAAAGAGAGCAAAAGGTTCCCTTTTACTTACCATGTTTATTTGTACATCCTTCTTTCCCACCATTAAAAGTGGGGAATTTTTTTTAAAAAAAGACAGATAGAGGGGAGAAATCATGAGAGCAAGCTGTTTACGGCTGCCAGTATAATGCTGCCCCAGCCATGAGCAGCTCCAACCTTTTCAACTGTTATAACTTTCTGGTATAGGGAAACAATGTGATGAAAATTAAATTACATACTTCCTCTTCAATATTAGAAGGCATGGGCAAAGCAGAGGGGAAAAATGGGAGACTCTATGTGAGGAAAAAAATGGTTTTTAGAAGCTTCATCAAGCTTAGTTTTAGATCCTGATCCCTTAGTGAAATGCCCCATATTTCCAGGTTCCTCAAGCTGGGGTCTTGTAGGGATCTTCTTTAAGGCCATGAATTCTCCACAGGAATTTTTTTTAATTGTGCATTTTCATGTGATGTTTCCATCTATCTACCATACATATTAGAAGTCAACTGAATGACGACCTTATAATCGATGTCACAGATTTCAATGCCTGCCTGTGACCAAAGAGCATAATTCAACAGTTGTAAGCAAATAAGAACAAATGTGGAGTTAGTGATAAATGACAAGTTCACAAGAGAAGGCCAAATGACCAACGTTTTAAGCACAAAAATTTCAGTGATTCCAATTTAAAAAAGTGGGGGGGGGGGTGGGGGGGCTGGTTGACAGCCAGCTGTAAAGCTGTATGAACTTTAAAAAAATTTATACCAAAATAGCACGATATTCACACTCTGAGCAGCAACTGAGTTCAGGCAAAATTATATCAACCATCAGTTAAATTAATGAAACCCAACCATTTGATGAACAGCCAGTGGTGCCTCTGTCACTCAAAAGATAGAGACATGAATATTAATCAGTTCTCAATTAAATTTATAATTATCAAATAAAAATTGTACAGGTGTACAGTTTACTATTTAATTTGTAAATTGGCTTAGGTCAACCCAATCGGGTTGGTGAAAATTTTTTTTCATCAAAGGGAATCCATACATTATTCAAGACTGAGAAACACTGATTCCACTGAACTCTTAAGACATATTGTATGAGTCATATTGCCTGTACAAAGCATCATCTCCTTCTTTATCTTCCTCCATCCTCCTGAGGCTGAATCTATCTTTTCCTCCTCTGGTTCTCAAGGCATTTTGTTACTTCCTACAACAGAGGTAACTGTTCCGAGGGTGCCTCTTCCACTAGACTGCCAGCTTCCCAAGGGCACAGTCGGAGTCTTGTTTCTATCCCCTCACAGGGTCCTGGGCAAATTAGTGGTCATCCAAATTCTACTGAATGGTACAGAAGTACATCTACATAGCCTGGTGCACATGGGACTCATTGGTCTTCATTGTCCCATGTCTGTCAGTCGACATCTAGGGCAGTGATTCTCAAAATGTGGTCCCTGAACTGCTCAGAAATTCTCAGGCTCCGCCCCAGAATCAGAAACTTGGTGGATGGAGCCCAGCAACCTGTATTTTAACAAGCATCTAGGGGATTGTGACACACTTAAGTTTGAGAACCTCTGCTCTAGAAGGGAGGCAAGGCAGGTTAGGCAGAGTTTGTCTGCCTCTGTCCATGGTTATTGTGCCCTGGTTGCATTTCATTTGCATGTATTATCTACACGTGGGGTAGGCAGCCCTAGGGTGCCTTTGCATGTTCCCATCTTCTCCATCACTCACAACCAGGTAGGCCTGGGAATGAGGATAACCCATCACTAGAGCCTGCAGAACAGGGTGGTAGTGAGGAGCTGGAATGCTGAGGGCTGGCGGTTGTCCTTCACTTGCATCTCAGTAACTCCTGCTAATTTCTGCCTCCTCCTTATTACACTTTATTTTTCTCTATCACCTTAGAGTCTCTTTCCCCTCCCCAGCTTTTCATCTTCTAGTCTGGTTCCCCCTTTTCTCTCTTTGTTACAGTCACCTTCTATTTCTTTAAAAAAGAAAACAAAACCCAAACCATTTGATGAACAGCCAGTGGTGCCTCTGTCACTCAAAAGATAGAGACATGAATATTTAATTGGCTATTACACTGAACGATTATACAACTGTATATACTTTGGTGTCACTGCCCCATTTCCCCAATCCTCCCCAAGCCCCAGACACACAGGCTTCCCTGAAAGGAGCTAATCTTCAGCAGGGCTACTTAAGGATCACGTGGCAAAACAAACGCTGATGCAAGATGCAGCATTTGGCCAGCACAAGAATTTCAATATGTTGACCTTCACGCAGGAGGCCAAGGCCTGGATAAAATCACTTCAAAGGCTTGTACTTCTTTGTTCCTTGTATAATGTTAAGTTTCATAATTTCAGCTGAGAAATGTCAAAATTAAGGCAACAAAGGAAATCTCTCTCAGAGAGCTCTTACCCTCCGTGGCTTACCCTAACTGCAAAACGGTTTGGCTTTCAAAATTCCTCAGTGAGGCTTCAGCTCTACTGAACACTTCAGTCAATTAAATCATCGTAGGATACCAAGTGGCAGTACTGCATGTAATACAAGTTTCACTAAACCATCTCTTCAAAGAAGAACCTCGTAATTGTCCACACCATAGCTACTTATGCATATGAACTAAGGTATAGGTTTCTAAGCAAAGTGCACAGGCAACACAGTCTCATGATAAAATGCAGATGGAGAAGACCAGACTCATGAAGGCAGCCGATGCTCTAAGGCATGCATTCAGGATGTGCGCCAGCAGATCCCGGTCCCGCAGCCAGGCATGCTTGGACATACAGAGCACAGGACATAATGGGAATCATGTCCACCGACCAGCCAGAGAAGAGCCAAAGCAAGCCTAAGGGAAGCCAGGATGACAGATGCTGTTTGGAGAGGTAATCTGGCCTACAGAGGGCAATGCCGAGGGAAGGCAAATATTGCTTTGGGTCAAGCAGCAGATCGAGGTGACCAAAACAGACCTCTGACCCAGATTTCCTTTTTGCTGTATCGTCTATATTGAGGAGGTCCCCAAAGCGCTCATTAGTGATAAACTGATGGTGCGTCGGAATGACGCCCGTGTGGCGTCGAGCTGCAATATCGGCTTCTTCTTGCTCACGCTTAAGTCGTCTCTGGTCCGCTAAAAGTTTCTGCCATGAAATTGCATAAAATGGGCTGTGAATCATCTGGTCCAGGGTATTGGAAAACTGCCAACAAAAACAACTAAGGAAAAAGGTGCTGGGTCAATAGGGAGGAAACAGATGTTGGAGGGGCTTTATGGCCGCAACTGCAGGGTTCCCACTGTGACCACCCATGTGCGCTCTGTGTAGGGAGGAGACAGCGCTGCAGGGAGAAACCGGGGGAGCACTGGGATGCGGGGAATGCTGGGTCCCATACGGTTACGCTGTCTGCAGACTATCTCCCGGCTCAGCCAAAAGCCTCCTGCCTCCTGATACAAGGCGGCCAAGGCCAGGGCATCCAGGGGGTCCGTCCGGAGCATTCACGCGCATGGAGCACGGTGGGAGGCTGGAAGTGCTATCCTTCCCTCGCTCAGGCAGTGATGAGTTCCCATAGTGGGACCAGGGCTGGCTGATTCCTCCTGCTCACATCAGGCTATTAAAACTGCTGTGGGCTTTTACTGTGTGGTTCTATGGCAAGCAGGTCATCTTTGTGCTTCCTATTCCTGCCACTTTATGCTCAAGAGAGTAGAGATACCCATTTCAGAAAACGTGGCACCCCTTCTCCTAGGCCAGCCAACCCTTCCTCCGAGTACAATTGTTAGGAGGCCTCAGCACACGCACCAAAAGCTATTTATGTGACTGACAGAAGGCATCACTTACCTTGTACTTCCTACTTAACTATTTCTCCCTTAGGTGAAATGAAACGGAGTTTAAGGGAATGAGGTAGACTATAAATATAGGAGATAAACTAAGAATAATGGTACCTGGGTTTAGAATAAATATTCTCTCCTAAATTAAGGAAATAGTCATCTATTTCTATTTTTAAAGGCCTTTTAAAATAATTAAACAACACTCCATTTAACTAAATGTCCTCACTGCCTACCGAAAGGACCCTATGGAAGAGAATTTTAATGTGTTTTCTTACTCCATAACCAATCATACCTTCCTGGGATTAATATTCTTCGCAGGAAAGCATTGATTAGAACTGATCATTCTGAGCATTCTCAATAAAGCATTAGTCTTCTCCCAGCAGGTGATTAAATGCCTTAAGTGACACCTAGCCCCAAAGGATGGTGGGCCCATTTTTCTATTCTTCTCCAGGGTCTACCAGTAATAAAGCAATAACTCGTCAAATGGCTGTGGGATTTCCAGAGCTCAGGTAAGTTGTGGTAAAGATTAAATGAGAAAAGACGTGAGAAAGTGCTTTGTGAAGCACGGCAGAGCCCTGGTTTCCAGCTCTGCCTCTGGTACGAGGTAACTGGCTATGTGGCCTGAGGCAAGCCACTGCCCCGTGGCAGTCCTTTCCTGGATAAAACAAGGGAATTGCCCAGATGACCACTAATGTCCCTTCCAGGACTGACAGGCTCTTGTTTTCTGAAATGCCATTATCATCAATGTTAATAATAAGCCACTTGCATGGAAAAATGCCAGGACTGGCATTCCCTGAGCTGGGACACGTGAGTTGTTTCTGTAGCAATGGGAATGGACAGATGCAAATGGAGCAAAGCTCCCTACCCAGTGTGTGAATCTGACTTCAGCAAATCCATCATTCCCATAGTTGAAACACATAAGCCAAAAAACAGGGATAAAGACCCAAGGACCTGTGAGCCAGCGTTATTCAGGAAACAAGCTGCTCACCCTCTGAACTGCTAAACCAGCAAAGTAAAATCTGCTTCCTATGTGGTAGGCAAGAATTCTATCACAAAACCTTCCATGTTGGATGCTAGGGTTTATACTCCTGAAATGGAATGTCACCTTCCCTCATCATAGCAGGCCAGGCTTCGATAGGTAGAATCTTGTATCTCAGTGACAGTGACAAAAAGGAGTCTGCTCTGTGGCCAGATGGACATCCATTGTGAGTTTTTCACCTTGTTATCACAAAGAATTCTGTCCATCAAATGCTTCCTCCTGTTTCTTTTCACAGACAGGCGCAAATGTCTTACTGAGCACTGTCTGTATTGTGCCCGGAGAAGGGCAGAGCTGTGGTTTTATTCGTCCTTTGTCTCTCTAGCTGGCAGCAATGACTGTTACCCTCCGGCTCTCTTCAATGTCAGCCTTACCCTAAATCCTTAAGGAAAATCCCCCTAAGCTCTGAAACCACCTCAACAAAACAGCACAACACAGAAAAAGGGCTTCAGACTTTACAGGGAAAGGGACAGAGTTGTATACACATGAACACCTTCCCTTGCTGCCACCAGGTTCAAAGCAATTTTTCCATCTCTTCATTGCAAGAAAACACTCATCAGAGCTTGTTTAAGCTATAGGACCCTTTCTTCTGGGAATGCAAAGTCTAGAGAACACGCCTCGTAATAACACTTCATCACAACAGCAGCTTGTGATTTTGCCCATTTAGCTGATGTGCAGAACTACCTCTTCCTAAATCCCAAGAGAACGCGTTCCTTTCCTGGCCCTGTCAGTCAGATCACTGCAGTACAGACATTTCAGTAGCTGCATGACAAGGTCTATATCCTGAAGTTCTGGGGGAGAGGGGTTATCAACGTTTATTGGGGTATCTCTCTTCTTCTGAGTTAAAGGTAACTTCTTCAAACTGTTTTTATAAAATGTATCATGGGCATTATTCTTTTTCAGTTTCCTCTTTCTCCTACTGCACATTTCTCAATATGAACTGTGCTTTGTGCCAATAGAGGATGGATTTCCCTGGAGAGTAATAAGGCGGGGGTTAGGGGGAAGGACTCTAGGTTCCCCTTAAGAGGCACTGAATGCAGTGGTGGGCAACCTCTTTCTGAACCTCCCAGGCACATTTGGCATTTGGAACTTAGCACCTTGGGGAAAATCAGTCCTACTCTTCGGAAAAGTGGACTAAAAGAGGAGTGATTGAGCTCATATCATATAAAAAGTCACCTGTGAAAATCCCAATGTTTGCTTCTAACTGCTAGGCCATGTCACCTCCCTGAATGTCTACTTCCTTCATATTTTTATCTGCACAAGAGCTAAGAGATTTCAAAGGGGGCGATTACCTCTTTATCGTCATGACGTCTCCGAATAAATTCTTCTGTGGATTCCAAGTAATCAGCTGGTATAAAATGCCTTGGTGATTCTGAATCTTCAAAACAATAAAGTAAAGTTAAAACAGGCAAAGATTTAGTGGGAAACCAGATTGGGAAAAGATTTCACCTTTCATCCATGACAAATATCAAGTTTGTACCGTCGTTGTTTGGTGGTCAGTATTCAAATTCTGAAGGAAAAAAACCCAAATGCCCTCCCTCCCGATTTTTGGATTTACTTGTGAACTAGTTTCATACAAAGAAAACTAATCAGAGGCAAAAGGTGAGCAAAGACAGGACCATCTTTGAAAAGTGTCCCTATTAAGAGGCGTGCAGGATCTTACAGGGACACACACTGTAGACTCACACACACATACACAGGGCCACCGAGAGAGGCTGCCTCTCAAAAAACCTCAGGGTGAATTGGGATTGGTGTGAACTGCAAGGGGTTCAGGAGTTCAAATGAACAAATTTCTCAGATGAGCTAAACGGCCAATTTTTCTTTCGAAACAGAGTTTGGTGGTTAGTCTAAATGACATGGGGGATCTGTTTTTTAAAGAAGTGCAGCCACTATGAGCCATGATTAATTGCCAAGCAAAACAAACAGAAAACAAAGGACGGACCAGAAAATGAGCACCAAGGGCACACGGGAGGAGGGAACAAAGCAAGCGGAGTGGAGAGATGGGGGAGGTGAGACTGGGCAAATACACAGAAGGCCACCTCCGAGGGACGTTCCCAGTTCACTTTGGGGGTTGTTGTTCCTATCCAGGCTGTGGTCTGAGCACGGCAGAGAGTTCCCATTACTAAAGGCCGTCAGGCAGACCTCCGGGGCCGCGGGTCTCTCCTGAGGGGGCTCTGAGATCCGGCTCAGCCTGGCCATGGTGTGCCGGGAAGACAGGCGTCTGGGAACCAAGGGCCTCCCCCCGCGGGGGGGCTCGTCCTGATGGGGCTGACTGGGGGGGTCTGGCTTCTGGCCCGAGAAGTCCCCGGGACAAAGCTGTCTGGGGGGATGCTGGAAGGGCTTTTTCAACCGAAAAGGGAGGGGGCTCATTAGGTAGATGTTCCTGAGGAGCGTGCCCTTGTCCCCCCTGGGATCCGGGCGCCAGTCGGGCCGCCGGGAGGTCTGCTGCTGCTCGTGCCTACGGATGGTGGTGAAGCGGGTGTAGGAGGCCGGGCAGGTGCCCTTGCACTTGTTGAGGCGGTGTTTGGGGAAGTCTCCGTGAACGCTGCCGCTGCTGCCCTCTCGGCTGTCGCTGGAGATGTTTGAGCAGCGGTCCAGCTCGTCCGAGCAGGCGGAGAGCGGCTCGGAAGGCACGAGGCCCCTGAAGCCCAAGGTGGGGTCCGCCATCCGGCTACACGCTGGGGAGGCATAGATGCCCCCAGCGTTCAGCCCGCCCACCTCCCTGGGCCGGAGCTTGGTTGACTCCAGGAGGGACTCGGCCGAGCGGGCAGAGGTTAGGCCGCTCCGGGCCAGCATGGGCGTGGGGGACTTGCTCAGCCTGCCGGACAGGTCCAGCGACGGCATGGACCGGGACCGCTGAATCAGCTGCTCGAAAGCTGTGATGCGGGAGGAGACGGTGTGCTTGGGGATGTGCTCCGAGCCTTCCTGGCTGGGGCCCAGCTCGCCCCTGGCCAATGCCAGGCCGCTCCTCTCGAAGTGGGAGGCAAGATCCCGCACGCTGGAGGAGGAGACGGACCCCAAGAAGAGGCCGGCCCGGTTGATCTGGTGCATATCTCGGTAGAGCATGGTGAACTGCGGGCCAGCCTTCCTCAAGAGCGGGCAGGGCCTCCTGGCGCTGGTGCTGTACTCCTGCAGGCTCATGGTGCTGCTCGACCTGCCGTCGTAGTCCCGCCGGGAGCGCACAAGCAGGTTCTCCGCGCTGCCCCCCACTTGCAGGGGGAGGCCTCTTTTGGAATCATTCAGAGGAACCGAGACAAAAAGGTTCTCACAGCTCTGAGCCTTTTCGGATGGCAACAGGACGCTCTTCTGATCCTGCAAAAGAGCACTGGGAGCAGAGAGCCTGGGTTTGAACTTGGAGGGGAGGATTTCCGAAATGCAGGCTTTCGCAGCGGACAGGGGTTTCTTGTGCTTACACCCGGGGCCTAACGCACTGCTACTGTGAACCGCTCGGCTATGAAGTGAAGATGAAGAAATCATGTGAGCATTCCCACCTTTATGATCCACTGGAAAGCATGCAGAATAAAATAAACAGACCCATTAGGTTAAAGCTGAAAGCTGCTACAAAAAAAAAAAAAAAAAAAAAAGGAGAGGTAACATGCTTATTTGTCATAAGGGGTTTTTTGTTTTTTGTTTTAATTTCCAGTCGATGTCCGGAAGCAAAATAATCTGTGCTGCAAAGCAGGTGCAAAGATGCAAAGAAAAATGGCCACCCTGCTAGAGTTAGGAAAAGCTCAGCTAATTTCTAAGAAAAGGGAATCAGAACAAAAAAGAGAGAGATGCTTCAGGGAGAGCAAGGTTGGGGTTCAAAGGAAGGGAAACTATTCATACCAGAAAGAAAAATGGCCGGTGAGAAACTAGGGGAGGGGACTAGGAGGGCTCAGTGGCCTGGAAATGGATCTGAACAAGTCAAAACTTATCCCAGTAGCTGGAGGTTCACCCTCGCTGCCATCACCCCAGGAACGTGTGTGGATGGGCGACAGATATCCTGATAGCCGTGTGGATGGGCGAGAGGCCTGCAGGCTTCGCCCAGTTACCTTTAGTTGAGGCCGAGCTGGATGGCCTCTTGAGCCCACTCAGGCCCTGGAGAGGGATATCTCCTCCTTCCAAGACGCTTTTATAAATCTGCCTCTCATTCTCCAAGCTGGTAAGATCCCCGGGAGCCCCATCTGATTCCCTCTTCACCGCGTGGAAGTTGGAAGAATATACACTGAGAACAATGAAATTTTAAAAGAGAGAAGACAAAAAAAAGAGAGAGTAGGATTTAGTACTTTCAACAGTTTTCTAAAAAATCACATTACCAGCTGAGGACAAGGAAACGCACTTCCTGGCATCCCAGCCAAGCACCGTCCCTTCTAAAGGGCATTCTTATTTAGACATAGCGCTCTACAGACAAGGCAGGCCCACAGGTGCCCCGGAATGCTCAGGAATCGTGTCTAAACAGCAAGGTGCTCTATTTGAGATGACTGCCTTGTGTTTTAAAAGAATAACTCTGAGAAACACTGCCTGGGGATGGAGGGCAGGAGGGGGGGGGCCAGACAGGAGGCGGCTCTGGGGGCCCAGTGGTTGCACACAAGATGGGACCGTCGAGGACATGAGTGGAGCTTCTGACATGTTGCCAGCCAGAGTTGGCCATTTCAAGTCCACCAGCTGGATTATTTTTCTGGGTTGTTCCTCACAAGTGCTTTGACCAATGGAGCATTAAAATCAACAGTGAAAGGAGGTGGCCCAGCTGCCTTGGGTCTCCAGGAAAATCAGCCCCCAGGTGCAACCGGAAGCTGGGATTCTATGTATTCTTATCCCATTCACTGCTTTCAAAATTTGTATTCAGCACCTTAAGACATGTATTATGAGTATAAACGATTGCTTGTTTACATTCTTCATTTATTTTTATCTTGTTGAAAGTCTAGGTATTTTTGCAAGTTACCACAAATCCTTTTTGGAATGAGGTGGGGCACAGAAAATATTAAGAGCACTTACTCACTGAACCCTCCCCCTCCCCTAATTCCAGTTTTCTATGCCCTCCCCCACCAACACACTGACATGTGGGCACGCGCACACGCGCGTGCACACACACTCACTCAGATCAGTGATGACCCCTTTTCCACAAAAGCACTCAGGCTCCTGCTAGGCTGCTTTTCAGTTCTACCAAATTCCATTTACCAGTATCAATATGGAATTTTTCCAGCTCTAAAGATGTAAACAGCTTGATGAAATTACTTCATCCCAATATTTATTATGAACATTATCAAGCGGAAAGAAAAGTTTAAGGAATTACAATAGTGAACATCCATATACCACCCCCAACCTAGATTCTACAAGGAACGCTGGGCTGCATTTGCTTCCTCATACATCTGTCCGTCTCTTTCCTTCTATCCACGCATCACCATACAATCATTTTTATACTTCCCGCAGACTCTGGGTCCCCAGAGTTACACACAATGACGGCAACAGCAGCCGTACACCCTGCTTGGTGAGATGGCCTATGTGCGGGGCACTGTGCCAAGTGCCCGATGATCATTCTCTCTTTAATTCCTACGAACGGTCCTACTTTCCCCATTTTCAGATGAGGACGAGGCACTGGGAGAGTCAGGCACTCATCAAAGCTGGCACAGTCAGTGGACGGGCGGCGCTGGAACTTGAACCTTGTCGTCGGGCACCACCGACGGTACTCTCGGCCGCTCTAACATTTCCCTACCACCTAGGAGGCAGCACCTTCCAACAGCCCAGGCTCGCACATCACGGGGAAACAGGGCTTAAGAATGCTGGAGCTCCATGTGCGTCATCACTGCTGAGTGCCACCTGCCACGAATGCACCCCCGGGACAAGCGTATCCAGAGCCAGGAGTCAGAAGTGGAAAAGAGGTGGAAATTCTGTGGTAGGACAGGCAATGTCTCCACCTCAAAGTAGGCAAGTTCTCCAGAGCAATTCCATTGCTTCCAGCACTGGTAACACCCCCTCCCAGTCACCACCACTTCCTGGGCCCTTGCCATGTGCCCGCCACTGCTTTAAGGGCTTCATGTGCTCTATTCAGGGGACTGCCAGGCTATCAGGGCTCTCCCAGGCCCCTCCTCATTATCTCTGGCCTAGGTCAGGGGGTCAAATCTCTTCCCCTTTCCTCGGCCAAGACAGGAGAACATTATTGGGAATCTAAGGGGAAAGAAAAACAACCCTCAAAGCTGAGAACAAAAAGCATGTGAATGATGGGAATTCCCTGGTGGTCCAGTGGTTAGGATTCCATGCTTTCACTGCTGAGGACGCGGGTTCAATCCCGCTCAGGGAAGATCCTGTGAGCCCAGCGGCGTGGCCAAAAAAAAAAAAAAAAGGCACGTGAATGAAGTGAGTCTACACGCAGCCCTCCAGGGTTTGTGTCTCAGAGAGAGGCCTCTGGAAAGGTCAGGATGGGGAAACACTCTTTATTTGCAGGTGCCCACTAGACTAAATAGGCCATGAGTATGCTCAATAAATATCTGTGGAATGAATAAAAGGTCACATTTTCAGAAAGTAAAAATTGGCACATATGATCTGATTAAGGATATGCTTTGATTTGTGAAATTGTGTATTTAGAAATTCTTTTACAAGTATAAGGATTATATCACATTCACTGAGGGCTCTTAGCTCCTGAAATCAGTGACCATGGAATCATCAGAGGGGTGGAAAGAGAAAAACTATAGGGAATTAGGACGGCCTGAGCTCAGGCTGGCTGTCCTTACTGGTGCCCGCCTGGTCCCTGCTGGAAGGTGCCCACTCTCTCCCGCAGGCTCTGGGACAATGGCTGCACCCATGCTGCTTCTGGCTCTCCTGCTTCTGCCTGCAGGTGGCGTTCACCGACGCCACCCAGGTTCTGATTAATAAAAACCGTCACCTCTTGCTAGAGAGCTGGAGGACCCCTAAAGGTGACTTGCAAGGTTGTGGCACTATCTGCCAATTTAAATCAAGGTAAGCTCTTCTAAACTGGCTTTAAGTTTGAATTTCACAATGAAAAACAAATCTGCCCCTTTTCTAAATTTCCCCTTCACCGTCCACCCTCTTCTTTTTGGTTGCATTTTCTGATTTTGTCCTTCAGTTTACCCACATGTTTCTCCTTTTTTGTACAACCTCAACTAAGATCCATGCATAGATGTCCTTGAGGCTCACCGACCAACAGCCTTTTTGGGAGGGGACAGTCTCTAAAGCCCTGCTCACCTTGGTCTGGGGTTACCAGATCCCCCTCGGCACTGGGGGAGTGCCTGACGGCAGTTTCTATTCTGCTGTCCTTCCCCTTGAATTGCCTCAGCCTCAGTCAGAACCTCCCACCCAATCCTCCCTAGTTCCTCCTCACTTTGTTTGGTGCTGACTCTTGGCCGTGACCAACTGCCTGACCCCATACCGCCTCTACCGCACCAGCTGTCAGAACCTCCCTGCCTCCCGCCACTACCCCACCTCTGGCTTTACTCCACCCGTTATCACCATTTTTTCCTGCTTCCCCACCAGAACGACAAACCAGCACTCAGGAAACCTCTCAGAATGGATTTGCTCTAGCCAATTGTTTTCTTTCTGATACCACAGCCAACATGCTTTTTCCACATGTGTAACACTTTGCAACTGAGGGGCTCCTTGTTGCAAAACAGTATCTAAAAGCTCTTGACCAATGTTTTTAAATATATCATCTCCATCAGACCTCCTAATGTTGGGAAGACGTATCATTTGTCCCACTGTCCCCAGAACCGAGGACCAGAGGGGTGAAGGAATTTGCAGAAGGTCACAGAGTTCCTGGGTCTTTGCTGTGTTCAAACAGATCACAGAAGATGGGAAAACGAGCCAGGCTGATGGAGAAAGGCCCGATGAGGACTAGCAGCCCCTGACTGCTTCACAAAACAAGTCAAATTCAGAAGCTCAGCCCTCAGTAGCCTGAGCTGAGCTGTTTTCGGTTCGGAAAGAGCAAGCCGGGGGTGGGGGGTGGGTGGGGGGGACAGTGCAGAGAACTCACCCTCTGGCTGAGATGCAGAGCTGGCTGCTGAGTTTCAAGGGGGATTCAATAAAAACACACTCACTGAAAGGATGAAGTGAGAGAAGAGAGCAATCATCTTAGGCCCAACTGTTTCAATCATGCCACCAGGAGGGCTCTGGAGGAGACAGGCAGGGTCCTGGCAGGCTGTGATTCCAGCCCGGCTCCAACGAGGAATGTGATTGCTGAGGCAAACCCACTCTGTTTAAAAACTTGCAAACAATCTGGTTCTCTCAGCCTCAATTTCTTTCATCTGCAAAACTAAAAGGTGCAAAGAGACTGTCCATGAAATCCACGCTCAAATCCGTAATCTATGTAGACCTTTCTTTTGAGTTCCAGACACAGACATTTAACTGCCTTCTAGACACCCTCACCGACATGGTCCTCAGGCATCTTAAACCCAACCTGTCCCAAACCAACCCCAGCTCTGTTCCTCTGTCTTCCTTCACCCAAGCCAGAAAGCCAGGGGAATCAACCCCCTTCTCCCTCCCCTTGCTCCCCAGACCTAAGCAGTCACCAGGTCCTGCTTACTCCCTGCCCTTGACACAGCTCACATTAATCCTGCTCTCTCTCTCCCGGGACTGCTCACGACCACTCGTCTATACCTCTGCAGGAAGCACATCACCACTCCCCGAGCCTGCAGCCCTGACTCCCTCCAATCATATCTGCAAATCACTGCCAATGATATTTCTAGAGAAGATCTCAATTTGTCATTCCACTGCTGACTTTATTCATGCCACAAATATTTACTCAGCACGTACTAAGTGTCAATCACTCTCCTAGGTGGAGATTCAAGAGAGGACAAAACAAACAATTCCAGCCTCATGAATTCACTGTCGAAAACCATTTGGTGTTTTCAGGAAAAAAAAAAAGAAAGTAACTGTTTCTAGACTTTGGGGAAGGGAGTCTAGACAATCTTAAAGCCTTTTGTACTGCATGAAAAAATTTTTTGTATTTATAATGTAATGCTACTGTAATTCACTTTTTATTTGCTGCTGCTCTATAAAACCTTTCTTTCATTCTCCCCAAAACAGAGGTGCTTACTCCTCCTTGGGTCCCATCATTGAATTTACCACACTGCATTCTGATTATCATGTACAAGTGTGTAATTTCCCAATGACACTCTGAGCCCCTTGAGGCCAGGCAGTTTATCTTATAAATCATTGTATGCCTGGTATCTAGCACTGTTGTTCACCAAATACATATTAGCGGAAAAAAATGATTCTATGAAATTACATGCCTACAAGCACACAGATTTCTGACATTTTTAAGGACCAGGGGAGTCTCTAATCTTTCATGTAGCTCTTCAGGTAATGATTTGTGTTTTGATCTTACATTAGATTAAGGGAAATAATGTTTTCTCTAGTGGACCATCACCATTTAGGAAAGAGCAGCTTGTTCTTGAGTGCCACCTGCTGGCCAAATAGAGTAAAGCTCTTTGGTTAGGCAAAAAAATGTATTCGTGCCAATCAATGCCGAAATGATAAGTCATGATGAAAATACACCGCTGACTTATAGATCAGATAACTCCAGGGAATTAAATTCAAAATGGGACATGCACTATGATTACAGATATGAAAGAGATATTTTTTGAGAGGAAGGACTGATGTTGTATTAGGGTATTGGGGCTATGGGTGAATTTCTTCCTTTCTCTTCCCAGGTTTTTCTAATATTGTGATATGGAATCATGCTAATAAAATGCTAAACTGCAGTCTGCTCAAGATGTAAAAGTAGATTTAAGACAACACTATCACTTCTCCAGTGACCACAGAGTTGTTGATCCTGGGCTATCGGTGACTCCTCTTTCTTCAGCCCTCGGGTTAAGTCAAGCCTTGCCAACGTTTCTTTCACATGTTTTGTGTCCATGCAGTGAAAGGGGCCAGATTCAGTTCACAAGCAGCCTGCCTCAGTGCTAAGCAAGTTGGATTCTAGTTAATTAAGATTCACAGATGCATTCATTTATTCAACAAACACTTATTGTGCATTTTCATATGTATCAGGCACTGATACACTTATGTTGACTCCTCACCAATTCCAAATACTGAAAAACCTAACTCATTTGAACAAACTGGGAGAAAACCAAGCCTGAATTACTGAAAAATCCCCACATGGAAGAACAGCAGGGGGGAAAAGCTCATCTATTCCTGTCAAGTGTTTCATGAGAGCTGGGCTATGGCTGAAAAACAGAGGTCTCTGGACCTATTTCCATGATACAAATACAGTGCTTGGTAAATTAACACATCAAGTATCTTTATGTACACCAATACTCAGAGTGTCTGAAAGCAATTTGCTCTTTTAAAAAGTCTGCATGAGTCCCCCCTCAATCCTGCTAACACACTATTACACAAATGGTTAAGCTGTTTTTTTAATCACTCAAAACAGTAAACCCTAGCATGCCTTTGGTTCATTTATTACCCAATTTTGAATCAGTATTGGTGCAGGTGAGAGTTTACTGCTGCCACCAGCAGATCTTGGCAGTCTCCTGGCCTAGAACGTCATTGCTCCTACTCTGGTGGTAGTTCTGCCACACACAGCTGTGGAACCTGGGCACACACTACTTTTCTGTGCTTGTTTCCTCACCTATAAAATGGGGATAAAAAATAACGCCTGATCCTGAAATGTTGAGGACTAAATGAGGTAAAGTATATACGATGCTAAGCACAGGGCCTGGCACATAGTAAATGCTCAATAAGTCGTTAAAATTGTCATTTCATTCAAGACCTGCACTCTTAACTCTGACATCCTGTGGGAGCTGCCTTCTGAGTATTTTAACCTCTACAATCTATTTCATTCAGTTGCCACATTGCCTTTTTATTTACTAACGTTTATTTATTTATTTTTTGCGTGTTTTGCCCCTGAAACTATTAAGGGACTGCATCTTATGCTCTTATTAGAATACCCAGCATAGGGACTTCCCTGGTAGCGCAGTGGTTAAGAATCCGCCTGCCAATGCAGGGGACACAGGTTCAAGTCCTAGTCCAGGAAAATCCTACATGCCACAGAGCAACTAAGCCCGTGCGCCACAATTACTGAGCCTGCGACCTAGAGCCCGCGAGCCACAACTACTGAGCCCTCGTGCCACAACTACTGAAGCCCATGAGCCTAGAGCCCGTGCTCTGCAACGAGAAGCCACCACAAGGAGAAGCCCGCACACCGCAACGAAGAGTAGCCCCCGCTCGCCACAATTAGAGATAGCCCGCACACAGCAACAAAGACCCTGCACACAGCAACAAAGACCCAACACAGCCAAAAATAAATAAATAAATTTATATTAAAAAAAAAAAAAAGAATACTCAGCATAGTGCCTTAGATCCGGTAGAAATTCACTCAGCCAGCCACCTGAAGCAATTTTTTCACCAAAGTACCCTAATCCCAGCTCATTGACTTTCAAATGAAACTACTCTTGCAAAATGCCTTCTTTGGCAAGATATGATAGGTTGGATATGCCCAAGTGACCATAATATTTGCCCCCATAAACTCAGCATTCAGACCAAGTCAGGCGTCTATTTGAAGAGGTGAACTTTGCTCATTGTGGACTTACCCAACCCAAATGCAACAGGTAATAATAGTGTGCCTTTCCTCCCTGTCATATTTCAAAGAATGAGATACAGATGATGATATAACGGTGATGAGATGAGAAGCTGCTCCTACCAGAACAGCTCCCAAATCTATAGGGTGCACCAGGCAGTGTGGAGATGCAGTCCTTGCCCTCATGGAGTCCATAGTTTATTACAGTTATAAAAATACAAGAGCATAAGTCAGGTGTACAGCAACAGCAGTAAGTGCCATAAGAGGTACTAATATGAGACTGGGTATAGGAAGGATCCGTGAGGGCCCATTTATACAAGCTAAAGTGCTGGCTATTCACCATGTTTGTCAGGGTAGGGAGCAGCACTGAAACATTTTCGGCTGGGATAACAGCTGCAGAGTAAAGTACAAAGACAAGCAATCTAGGAGAGGACCTGGGATGGTTTGGGGACGGGAAAGGAGTCTGGTGGTTACCCCATGAAGAAGTGCGTGGGGTGTGCATTCATCACTCAGGCAGAATTCTAAGAATTGGTATGGGGGAATAAACCAAGATCTCTGAGAATCAGACAAGTGAGCCCCTTCTTGGCCCCATCTTTCCTTGTGATACGTCCAGCCCGAGGACCTCACCCCACCCCCGCCCGCCTTTATACCAGATGTGGCCTTAGTCACACACTCCGTTCCCCCAAAGATCAGCACACATTCTAAAGGTAAAGATGCCAACACAGGGAAAAGCTTATCAAAGGTAATATGAATCAACACAAAATTAATTTGAAAAAGGAGGAGAAAAAAAATAATTTGAAGACGATAATTGCTACTTATCACCAAACTGTACATCATTCAAATCCACTAGACTGATAACAAAACACAACACAAGCCTCTTCCCGTTTCTGATATTTAATACATCAAGCCATGTAAACAGTGATAACTTACTATCCAGGAGGCTCTGAAGAAATTTCCGGAGTGGGGCTGACTGCTGAGCTCTGTAAATGTCAAAAAAAAAAAAAAAAAAAAGAATGTAGATGACTTACTTCGACTCAGATATTTCAAGCCAAGGGGAAAACGAGAGAAGTCCCTTTCCTTTCCTAGTTTAGATGAAGCCCTCTGGGAGATGGGGAGCTCGGCTGGAAAAGTCTCAGTGCTGGTGGAAGGCGGTGCTCTTTCTCTAGAAGGAGGACTTCTGGGCTTTTGCCTCCCAGTGGCTGCAACCAGGGCTCTCTGGGTGGGTCGGGAGACGCCCCACTCCTTACATTTATCTCCAGTCACAGGCCCACTGGAAAGATGGCCCACCGCTTGGCAACAGGCACTAGTGACATGGACAGCACCCTCCAGCAGCTTATCCCCCCACCCTCGGAGCCCCTGCCAAGCCCACCAGACTCCTTCATGCACCCACATGCCTCAACCAGAGTGTCACCCAACACTTCAGGTACAGAACATACAAAAATGCATTTTACGGTGCTTTGTGTCCACCTAGGGCGGTGGGATAGGGAGGGTGGGAGGGAGACGCAAGAGGGAGGGGATATGGGGATATATGTATACATACAGCTGATTCACTCTGTGATACAGCAGAAACTAACACACCATCGTAAAGTAATTATACTCCAATAAAGATGTTTTTTTAAAAATGCATTTTAAAAGACTGTACTTTTAGATCATTTATTTACCCCTGCAGATTGAGAAGTGTGGAAATTGGGAGAAATGCAGTTTCACAAAACCTATTAATGATCATTTCAGCGTGACGGGAGGGAACATGTTATCAAATTACAGGCCCCTATGCACAAGGAAGAAAACCAAGAGTCTATGCAGAGAAAAAGCAGCATAATTACAGAGTTTAGGGTTTCTATTGTCTTGGAGAAAGAAAGGCAAAGGGTTCAATATATTTGTTTTTAAAAATAATGTGTTAGTTGAATACATCAACATAAAAGTTAACGTTTAAAGATACTCCTGGGAATTCCCTGGCTGTCTGGTGGTTAAGACTCTGCGCTTCCACTGCTGGGGGCACGGGTTCGATCCCTGGTCGGGGATCTAAGATTCTGCAAACCACACAGCGCGACCAAAACCAAAAGCTCCTACCTCTACTAATGACCACTTCAAGGAAAACAAGCTCTGTGGAGGAGAAGAGGTACTTGGGGAAAGGAGAGAAGGAAAAACACCAGGAGAAGGGAAAGGAAGAAATTGGGAAAGAGGGAGGATGACGGGAGGGGAGGCAGCCTTCGTCAGGGGCTCACCCCCAGCCCTCCTCTGCCCTCCACCCCCACTGCTCCTGAGAAGGCACTGCTCTCACCTCCACACCCATCCTTCCAGCCCCTTTGCCCGCACTGGTCTCCCAGCCTTGGCACCTGCCCCGTTGTGGGTCTCCATCTTGGAAGAACTTTTGCACAACCCTGCTGAGTCCTCTGGAAACATCCCCCTTCCTTCCTTCCACAATCACATGTTGCCAATCAGTGCTGTATCCCTGGAGGCTCCCCTGATTCTTCACCACATACTCTACCTCCCATCAACTACTTACCCAGCAACCTCTGAAGTTTTTAGAAGCCTCTTGGTTACCAAGTGCACTGACCTTTCCTCAGAGTCTATTTTTGGGGGACCCCTCGGGCAACTCTCATACTTGCTCCATCTCTCACGTTTCCTCCTCACTCTGGTTTTCTCTGACCTGCCCCTCTCCTCCTGTTCTGTGTCATCCAACATCCCGATGGGTAGCTGCCTGTCTCCCATCCTTTCTCTCTGCATGACTCTCTCTTCTATCTGTAATCTACTCCCAGGTTGGGTGTCTCCACCTGCTCCCAGGGCTTCAACCATCACTTCTCTTCAGGTGACTCGGATTGACTTTCGACCTCCCTGCCTCTCATGGGACCTAGTTTTCTATTTCCAACTGTGTACTGGATATTCCCTATATGATACCAAACCAACACCTCAAAAATAAACCACCTTAAACCACCTCCTTCACCTTACCTCTGCACTGATTTTCTCCCCACCTTTCTTATGTGACATACTGATGTCCCCATTCTTCCAGGTTCCTGGCGAAAACCCTACAGTTGTCTGTGTCTCCTTCCCACTCCCCAATTCTTTGTTCTTCACACCAATTAGTTAAAATGTCCCACTGCAATTTCCTCTGTGATTTCACATCTACCCTCATCCCTTCATGCTGGTGCCACTGGAGTACTCACCCCTACATGCCTGGACTGCTACAGTAGCCTCCTTGACCTCTCAACCTCCAACTGGAGGTTATCCCTTCAGTTCAACCTCTCTAGAGCGAGGACACTAACCTTCCTAAAACACTAGTCCTGAATTACATCATTGACTTGAGGGCAAAGTCAACCGTCTCTTTAATTATATTTTCGGAGTCTCTACAACCCAGGGTCAACCCTCTCTTCCCAAACCTGCCTTCCACTATTATCACCCCAAATTTTCTATTACAGATGAATTCATCTACTTTATTCCTGAATCCATCCTAAACACGTTCACTTTTGTGCTCTCTACCATGCCTCAAATGGATGGCCCCCACTTTCGCCATGTACCTAAATTCCATCAATCCCTTAAGATCCTGGCCGACTCCTGAGAAGTCTTCCCTGATTTCCTGGAAGATTTCCCCCTCTTCTGAACACTTAGAGGCCGTAGCGTTCATTTAGCTCTTACCAGGCACTGCTGTGTACTGTTGGAGATCTTTTATTTATGAGTGTGACTAAGCTGTCACATTCTTGAAGGCAAAGTCCACTCTTGTGCTGATTTAGAACCTCCCTCAGCACGTCACACACACGTTAGGGACTACGGGCAACGCATAATTGAACCAATGCCAAGATGACTCATTCATGCATCAGACACCTCTTCGGGCCCACCTAGCCCCAGGCAGGGTTGTAGGTACTGGATGCCATCTCTGCCCCAAGGAGGCTGCGGTTACTGCAGTAGTTCTCTAGCTGCTGTCCATCCTGCCACATGTTACAGGACCACTCTTATTACAGTACTTTGAAAAAAGTGCCTGCTGATTCATTTCGGGCTCCCCTCCGGCCCCCCAGCTCACTTCAGGACTTACCTGCAGCCACAGTTCTCCTTTAGACCCAGCTCTGACCTCCATTCCCACAGCAGCTACAGCTGGTGCCAGTCTCCGCCCTGGTTGGAGACTCAGCGCCCCACTATGCTCACCCCGTCACGCATCTGCCTGATGGCATGCACCGTCGCTCACCTTCTGTGCTCCCCTGGGCCTAACCGCTGGTCCTGCTGGCTACCTCGTCCTTCGGTGACTCTGAATTCCCAAACCCTAACTCCCCTGGATCTGCTTGCAGTGCTTGGCTTCTGCCCCTCTTGTCCCGGGCCCCCCTGGCTGCGGCCATAATCACCTGCTTTGAGTCTCTGGCTCTACATGACTTCGTACCCAAGTCACACACACTGGTGGCCTGACCCTCCTTGTCTCAGTTCTGCTTAAGAATAACATGGTCCGTTAGCATTTTTTCCACTTCTCCTGCCACAGTCTGTGGACGTCCCAGCCTCATCGGCAGTGTCCGCATTCCTTTTTTATTTTCTATAAAGATACCCTTTCCTTGTAAGCATCTCCTTTGTTTTGTCAGGGAGCCCTGGGGGTAGTTCTCCAAACATTTGGTATTTTTCTTCGCCTTGGGAGCCCATTTACCCTGGACTCTCTCTTTTTCTGACATATCCTTTAATAAACCACATCGGGACATAGCTCCCTTTAAAAACATCAATGTAGGCAGAGTTTCAAACGCTTGTGGCCAGGCTGTCTGGCCTCCAGAGTGCATTTTTTCATTAAGAACTTTCTGACCTTTCAAATTACAAATACTACTATTCTGACAGTGCCTTGCACGCAAGAGGCACTCGAATCACAGCCGCTGTGTTTTGGAAAATGATCTCTGAGGTTGGTATCTCCCAGGGCTGCAAAAAAGACACGGAAGTTGCCCCAAAAAGGCTCCCTGAAAATTCAGAGAAGGTATACACACAAGGGGGCAGAAGGGGAGTTAAAAGGGTGACCCCTTGAAAGCAGAGAAAGAGGATGATAAGCGGGGGTAAGGGGGAGCAGTTAAATCACCAGCCACCCTGCATATATATTTGAAAAATCCCCTTTAAGGAAGATGCCAAGCTCAAAAGAAATCCACACAAAAATTAAGTTGGGGGGTCAGGGGTGATCTAAAGCAGGAGTCAGAAAGCCATGCAGCTTAAAAATGCCCAGCATACCCATTCATCACCCCAACTACATCAAAAACCATAGAACAAAGAAGAAAGCAAAGGGAACTGAGGGCACGAGAAAAACTCGGAAATACCTGTGACAGGTTTGCACTGGGTGTTTTATTAAGCGTCTCCGTTTTTTCTAAATCTGCCTCTAACTCTGTTTGGCAGAGGTTGAGATCTTTTTCTAGATTAGTCTGGTTCAAGAAAGAAAAGATGGGAAAGAGTGTTTTAGTTAGGAGGAAAGGCAGACAGCATGGAAGGTTACGTTTGAAAAATGAGTTTGTTTAGTATCATACATTACTAAGGCAAAGATGGCATGACTAAAACACAAGAGCTTACTAGAAATGAGTTAAAGACAGGAAAACAGAGAATGCAACATTAGGCATAGAGAATATAAATCCTGTGGTAATCAGAGCTCCAAAACTCTACTTGCTAGAGAGAGGAACTACACTGACCCCAAAAACCTACCTTTTAGGAAATACCTATTTTCTCTTTTTCAGAGTATGGCGACTATGACACACACTATATGTCAGAAGAATAAGCAATTGCTTTAAAAATCTCTACACATTAGTATAAGTCTTAGAGACTTTGTTAAACTGTTTTATCACCAAGCCAAAAAAAAAAAAAAAAGTTACAATCAAGTTAAAAATAAAGGGGGGGGGGGATTTAATAAAAGAAAAAAGCCCACAACACACGCACACTAGCCAGGCCAGAGCGCACACACACAGCGCACAGTGGAATTACCTTTCTATCCTCTCTAGGAAGGATAGAGCAGTCTCCAGGAGTATAATCCCATATCTTTTTGGGAGGCTGACGGGAAGCAGAGGAGGAAATGAAGAAATGAGCGTAAAGACATAAAGACAAACATGGAGACCGGCTCAAACCAAGAGGGGCAACGCTAGGAGAACTGTCTCAACACAGAAAAGTGAACTAAAAAACAAAAGGAGCGGGCACCCTGTCTCCTGAGGCCACCTGGGGACCCCATGGAACTCAGGAGCTGGAAATGTTAAAGTGGGAGGTTTATTTCTGCATCTCTGTCTCAAGAGTCAATCACTGTTGGATTCTAAATATTGAAAACTTTAAAAAGAACAAAGGAAAAATAAAAAAAAGCATTAACACCAATTTGAACAAAAACAAACATTTAAATTCCTCATTGTTCTTTTCCAACTAAGATGGACACTGAGAGCCTACATTTTGGGAGCTAGTCTTCTCCCCTGTAAAATTCATTATGTCTTCATAAACGTGTGAATTTGGAGATCTGACCAAGGGTGGGTACATGGTGCTAAACGTGCTTCCTGTGGTTTGTGGCAATGAAATCCATGTATGAAACAGGTGTTAAATATTGCACTGTAGAACTAGACAATTTCACTAGGTAATTTTTTTAAAATCTCCTTTTACAGTTTAACTAGACTTTGATAATACTGCTGATGGTAGAGTCAAACTTCCCATCTCTCTTAGAGAGCAGAGTTTATACTTTGAATTTAAACAGGGAACTGTAAGGTTATTTTTATTTTCTCCTTTAACTGTTCATGTTAGAATTAGAACTGCATTCCTGAAGTAGAAATCTGCCAGGAGAATTGTTTTCAGCGGGGTCCAGAGGGTAGGACATCTGGAAGTTACAGGCCACTTCTATCTTTGCAACCTCTCTTTCACTAAGTAAACCTTCTTGTTCTGCCCACTTACACTTGAAATTTCTTACACAGTGACCTCTGAGGAGATGAGATCATTAATAACTCCTATCATTCTGTGCAAATTTCATCATAACCAACTCTATGGAAGCATTCAAACTAGCTTTACATTTTGCCTTGAGCTTACTTACAGAAATCACATCAATTTCTGTAGGAATTAGGGGGAGAAAAAAGAAGAAAAAGCTGACACTCCAGGCCAAATAAAAAGTAATTGATTTTACAAATGAAACGTAATTGATTCCAAGGTGCCTTCACCAGTAACTTGTGTATGTAATATAAATTGCGTATATGCTGCAATTTGTAAAGTAAGTGCCACTGACAATTACCATTCATCTTTAAGCACTTAATACAGTTGGATTGTTCATCTGGGGATGGAGATGTTTTCAAGTCACTGATGGTAGCCCTACTCATTTACTTACTGCAAAAAATAAGACAGTGTTTACAAATTAAATTGGTTTTAAATAATCTTCCCCCAAATGGTCCCTGGAGTCTTAAATTAGTTGATATCCTACAACTCATTAGACCTAAAAGGTATTACAGTCAGGAGCTTGCTGAAACTTCAGCTCATTTTGGGTGGCTTTAAGTGAAGGGGCCAAGGAAGAAAGGAGTTCAGGCTAAATGTCTAAAGTTCTGGCAGGCATTACTAGGGGGAAGTGGGTCCTAGGTTCATGTGGTGTAAAAAGGAGAAACGATGATCCACATGGTTGATAGTAGTTTTAATTTCATTCTGCTTCTGAATGACCGAAAAATCTTCCAAAACAACCGCCATGGATTACACCCCTTTTATTTATGTCTCTTGCTCTTTTGTGGCCCAGAGTTGATTGCGATAGGAGAGAAGTGAAGAAAAAATTTCTCCCCATCACACCTTCCTCCCAAACTCTGGGAGTAATATCCAGTCATCAACCTGGTTCAACCAGATAACAAGCCCACCCTTAGGATGACTCAGACCATAAGGACCTGTTCACCTCAGTGCTGTTCCTCAGGATACAGGCATTGATGAAGCTATTTTGGCAAGTCTTCAAAAGTATCATCTTTTATTACTTTAAAAGACCTACACAAAAAAAAAGGTAGTCCCATTTAAGAAGGACTCTAAGGTCTATGCAAGGAACACTCTGGCTTCAGAGCAAATGACATTTTGGAAAAGCATCTCTAAGTCTTTAAATAATTAAGAGGCAGTTAGGACAATAGGGTAGGAATACAAATTATAGGAAGGTCCCCGTACACAGATGGACCGTGTTGTCAACGTTTGTCTGGATTGGTTGTGTGGGCTCAGGCTAGGCTACGGTTTCCAGCAGAAACAATGCTAATTCACGGAGCTATTCACAGAGCCTATCTAAATATGCTGTGACTGAAATGCTGTCTACTGCTAACGAAAGGAGTATCATTTACGATGACAGATTTAATAAAACAAACCAATCACAATTAATTAGAAAAAAATGGCTTCATAACTTTTCCTAAAAGTTAACATTTCAGTAAAACTAATATAGTTATTTGTTATCTGGCAAATGAGGAGATGGCTAGAAATTTGTGGATTCTGAACAGGGTTTCAAAACTCAATGGCATAGACTCCTTATTATAAACAATTTAGAGCTAATATCTTTTGCTTTCTCTGATGAAAGCATGGCATTATCATTGCGTGTACCAATCATGGTCTTTTTTTTGAGGGGGCAGGGGTACACATTTCTGCAGGTTTTTTGTGAGATAATTGAGCAGGTTTTAAGAAAAAGAAAAGGAAAAGGGTTAGGATACTGTTAAATCTTTGCATGTGGAAGAGACTGCGTGAGGTAGACTTCATTGATGTGTGAATGGTGGACAGCAGAGAAAACAGGGAGGGAGAGGAGGAGTGAGGTGTGTACCAAAGCTTTGGGGAGGGGAGGAGACGGTGCAGACTTTGGGTTGGATGCTTCCCTCTCTGCTGGTCATTAGGTGGCGCTGTTCATCCAGGACACCTTGGCTGACATTTGGTGACAGTGTCAGGGAGGGGACAAAGTGGGAGGAATGCCTGTTCCTATAAGAAGGGGTGTTTGCAAGGCAGGTGCTCCTAACTCAGAAAATGACTGAACATTCAAACAAAGCTCAGCAATTCCAGAGCAACAGTTAAATTTCTCCGTCTTCATCTTCATTAAAAATGTACTACAGAATTTAACATTTTACTGAACTATAAAGTTAACTGCTACCTGCAAATAAAACTATCATTCTAAATCATGGTGATTCAAATGCCGGATTCAATGCTTAAAGTCTCATACAAACATCTAATAAAATGTTTTATTTTTATACACTAAATCCCTCCACCTGTAAATTCTTTTTGCAGCTGTAATAATTAAGACTTTAAAGTAACTGGAGCTTTAAAGTCAGTTTCCAGTCATCTCCAGTGGAAAAAGGAGCTCAATTCTCCCTTCGGTTTGATACTCCTTTGGGTACAAGGCCAAGAAAATCCTCCTTTAAGTGCCAAAAATCAATTTGTACCAAAGCGAACTCAGACACATCACAGGGAAGCTACAGGCTATTGGGCTGAATACTAAGTTTGCTAGAATTCCTAACTCTCATTTCTAATTTTGGGAAATATTATCCTACCTCATAGAAATCATTCCCTAAAAGTCGCCTGTAACAGGATGGCATTCGAGGATCACCTCTGCATAGAGAGAACCTTTTCCACTTGCGCTGGCACTTCCCTTGCATGTGTGCTTCTAAAATTTCTATTTAAAGCAGTGACAGTGCTGGTCTTTCTCAGTGTGTAATGCATTTTCCTGGTTGTCTTTGGTATACCATGAAGACTTTGGTCAAGGAACTGAACCAAAGGCCGAAATAATGCAATCTACAAGGTGTGCGATATTTGTTGCTAGTGGTGGGAGGTCCTGAAACAAGCAATGACTTAGCCATGTCTCCTGGGGGATTTTCTAGCAAGAAACACTGTCCAGAGCTCACTGTCCTTTCTTGGTGAAGTAAAGCAATGGGAAGCTCACAGGTTGTAGCGAGAATAGACAATCCCACCACTGACAGCCAACAAGGCTGCTCCCCACTTCCTGAATTCTTTACAAATAGGTCTGATTTTTTAGCAGCAACAATGCATCAACAGCACTATTAAAAAAGGTGTCTATAACCACTGAAGCTATTAAACTTACCGGTTTCCCAAACTCCAATTCCGAAAAGAATTTATACCAAGGTTCATTCTTTAAATCTATCTCTTCTGGGCTTATATCCCGACTCTATAGGGGTTGGTGATAGGGAAATGGAAGAGAGAGAAGGATAACATTATGCAGAGATTACATAGGAACCGGCCAGTAGAGATGCAGTGGTTTCCAGAAATATACAGCACCTGCATTCAACAGCAGCGATCATCCATTTCTTTATTGACATGAGCAAAATCAGGGGAGCTGAAACAGGCGGGAAAGGATGTGTTTATGAAAACAGGCACACTGAGGTAGGGAGCAGTGAGGGAGGCAGTCTCGGTCCCAAGGCAGAGGGACGACAGATGGAGAACGCTGCACCACACTGCCGCCTTCCCAACAGATCTGAACATGGGCATGACAGTTTCCCTTGGTAATTGTCGGAGTGGTGGGAGAAAAGAGAGCCCTTATTAAAATAGCTAAAATAGCTCTTTACAAAGAGCTATTAGTTAAGAGCAAATAACCTGGGGAACACATCAAACGTTTAGCCATCTACGCCAGATGAGTACAGCAAGCACTTTTTATGGGCTAGTACAGTTTTAGTACTTATTTGCAAGGCTGCCTTAAGGTTTTCAAAATAAGCAGCAAATACTGACACTTTTATAAAAGCCAATTTGTTAATACTGCATCTTTAATGGCACATGAGTAGGTGAGAAACCATGTCCCATACAGAGCAAAGTGAGAGATGATGTAAGTAAAAACAGTAGACACAAGTGAAAAAACATTTTAAACAAGCATCCATGGGGGATGAATACAGACAGAACATACTTTGTGTTCTACGAAATAAACGTTAAAGAACTAGGGGAAAAATAAAGCGAGGGAAAAGCTGAACAAGACAGAGAACGACAGGGGGGGAAAAAACTTCTGGGTTACGTTACAAAAATAAGTTAGATTTCTCATTTTATACGACTCTAAAAAGTAGTTCACAGACTGATGATATGATTCCATGGGATTTCATGTTTAATCAAATATTTATAAAGTTCTGGTACCTTGCTCTGTGGAAGAGCATGTGTTTCCGGAAATAATTAGTTGGAAAATGAATGCCTGGAAAGCAAATCAGGTTTCCCCTTAATAAACTGGAGATATGGTCACATCAGATAGAAGTGTTAGAGGCTCACAGCTTAATTCCTATGGGTATATACGTTTCAAAAAATCCTGATAGTCACAAAAGAGAGAGGTGGTGATATTCTGACGACAATATGAAATAGAAAATGTACATTTTCCACTGTGATTGAAAACATCATAAGAAACTTCACGCCCTCAGGGCCACAACACATGAGGAAGGAAACTGCAGATCCTGTGAACGCTTCTCCAAGTGACTCCTTCACAAAGCTGCTCCTCCTGGATACATTTTTCTTAACATTCAGTTAACAGGCCTTTTGTAGCTTATTGAAATGAGCGTAAACTTCCTTAGTGACCTTTACCAATCTCTTCTAAAAATCCCTATAAGAATCTTTACCATTATTTCTACTTTTGCTTTAAATAGAGGAAAATACGGCAGAGAACTTTTCTTCAACAGAAATTAACTGGATAGAAGTTAGTTGAAATCAAAGGGAAATATATATTGAAACAGAGTCTGCCCTCTTGAAACCAGATTAAAACCTCCTCCAACTGTCTTTAGGGGCGTAGGGCTTAAATCTTGAAGAATGCGTGTTCCTTCTCAATGGATTTTGCAATTATGTAAAATAATGGATTCTGTATTTATTCAGTGAAATGAGGCACAATATCTACAAAGACACCACTGTTCAGGAGAGACAGTTTAGACACTGGGACACCCTAGATCCTTGTATGATGGATGGGGTTTCATGAAACCTATTTCATGTTTATTATTTTAAAAAACTGTTTATAAATTGCTCTCTGGGAGTAGTTTTTTTTCATTAAAAAAAAAAAAATGTATCAACTCTTTCAGGAAACTGCCTGAATGCTTCGGTACTCAGTCCTGAAAGAATTAACCCATTTTATTGTCAAAGGTTGTTTGCAGATTGTTTTACTGCTGAGGTTAATGCTGGGCTGAGAACTGAGTCAGGAGGTATGTCAACCAGCTTGGACCCAGAGCAGCCAGTCTCAGCCCTCTGAGCTGCCAGAGAGAAAGTTAAAGAGGCAATACCACACAGCATCTGATTCTGCATTTATAACTCCACTACAGATCCAAGTACAGAACAGACAGGCAGAAAACATCCTTCTGGATGCAGAACAGGCTCTCTGTACTGGCAGGCAAAGCAGATTCCACAAGGCCAGGCTGAGTTCTCTGCTACTGGTGGCTATCTTTTCCCAGCTTGGCAAAATCCTCAGAAAAGGCAGGTGACTTGAGAGGGACACCTGATTGTCCTGAAGGACAGTTTTGCTGCTTGGACGGGAGGCAGAGACTAGCTTCAGATTTTAATTAAATAATCTGAATGTGGCCCGTTCATTTACACGGCACTTTATAATGGTCATAGATCTTTAACCCACATTATCGCACATGATCCTCTCACTCAGTGCTTCAGTGAGGCTGGCAGGCCAGATAATAATTTCATTTTATAGATGAAAACACTGTGGTTCAGAAAGGTTAAGCAATGTCCCAAGACATAAGGCAGAGTCAGAATTCGAACTCAGAACTCAGACCTTGCAATTCCTAGTCCGGTGCTGTTTACATTTCTCATACTCCCCATGAGAAGGGGGCGGGCCTGCTTAGTTTGTGGATGACACCAAGCTAAAACAGGGGTAAGTGACAAACTTGAAAAGTCAGGAAGGAATTCAAGGTGACAGTGAAATGGGAAGAAACCAAGTTGGGTAAATCCCCTTGTTTTACACTTTCAAATATATATCGTGTCTGTAATAAAGATTTTAATGTCTGTCCTTCCTACTATACCCCTATGGGAGCAGGAACTCCAACATCTAATGCAGAGCTTGGCACATCAAAGTTATTCTATACAGCAGACCCTTGAACAGTGCGGGCATTAGGGGTGCGTGCAATCGAAAAATCCAAGTATAATTTACAGTTGGCCCTCTGTAGCCACGGTTCCTCTATATCCACAGATCCAACCAACCACGATTGTGTAGGGCTATAGCATTTACTATTGAAAAGAATCCATGTATAAGTTGACTGTGCAGTTCAAACCCATGTTGTTCAAGGGTCAATTGTATATATTTATTGAATTGAGCTGAAGTTCAGTTCTATAAGGGACTTCGGAGGAAAGTAAAAGGAACACAGCCTGAAAAAAGCCATTTCTGACAAAGCAGGGACTGACCAATAGGTCTCCAATTCCAAGACCAGAAGAGAAGGAAATGGACTCATATTATGATAAGAGGGAGGGCAAACAGTTATGAAGAACTTCAGATGAGTTTGCCAAACAGCTGAATAGGTCACCAAGACTGTGAATCTCCTGGGGGGATTCTGAAGGTAGCACAGTGTTTATCTGTCTGGGATGCTGTGGGTTTGCTCCAGGGACAAGATGTGCCCTAAGGCAACCTTTACAGCCTACTCTTCAACTGTTTGTGTGAATAACAGATAGAGAGATGTGCCTGTGAGGCCACAATTTAAATTGCCAGGCTTAAGCAGACACGAGCACCTCCAACTGGAAAAAAATTGGGGGGAAAAGTGGATTTTCCCCCTTAAAAGGAGATGTGCATTTCTGAGAGCACATTTAGATTCTACATCTGTCTGTCTCTAGTTAGTATACTTATTCACAGTAAACAACAACAAAAATGTGTGTGTGTGTGTGTGCGGTGGTGGGGTGGTGGCTGCGGAAGGAAGGGGGTTCCTCAAATTCTGGTAAACCCGACACTGGAAACCAAAAGGCAGGACTCACGTGCTGAAACTCACATTCCAACGTTTCTGTTCATGTGGCAAAAATAGCAGGAAAAGAAATTCAAAAATAAAGGACGAATTCAATCCCTGTGAAGAGTAGACTGTGAAAAGATGAAGATTCTCTCTAAAATGAAAAATGACTCTTTGGGAAGAACAGCGCTAAATAGAGGGAAAGGCATGAAACTAAAACAGCTGGACAGTGGTTTCCTCCCTGGCCAGCCTTTGGTGTTATGTCCTAACTGGACTGGCCCAGGTCCTGGTACAAGCAGGGGGCTTCCTGTGTGGGAACACCCAGACAGTGCTTGGCAATCCACGTGTATGGTCACCACAACTCCCCAAAGAGGGCCCCGTGGGCCCTGTGTGCTACTTTTCGGGGTTTGTAAAAACAATATAAATGATCCCAAGGACCATGACATGGAAGGCATTGTGACCATTGTGGCATCAGTGAGAAAAATAAAACTATGTTATTGTTTTTTTCCTAGTTTTGAATAGTGGTCAAATTATTAGGAACCAAGGAAAGGAGGAGGAAACAAAGGAGAAATTAAGGGGCAAGCCTTCGATAAATCAATGACCGTCTATGAACAATAATAAATAATAAATTGAAAACACAAAAGCACCCAAAGGCTTACAGAGTCTCTAAAATCACTGAAGTGTACTGACATGTGATGGTGTGTCCACCACTTGTTATTCAAGTGTTGGGAATATACTCAAAGGACGTGACATTCTTTCTAGGAAGACCTGTAATGGAGGATTACCTTCTGTGCTTGTTACCTTCTAAGAGAGAGAGAACCTCCAATGCAGGGTGGAGCCAGAGGCAAAATTCTCCGCTCCTCTCAGAACTTTTTGCTTAAAATAACTGTGGTGCAAAGTAAATGCTGAAGAATGACAACTCTGAAGCACTTCTGTGACCTGTTGAACCTTTTTTCCTAATTAAAATTACTTATCCCTTTGTGCTTTTAAAGATGTCACCTTTTTATTTTATTAAAAGTCAAATCAATTATTCCTTAAAAACACGTAGAGCAAAAGAGGTGGAGGGAGAATAATTTGAACCCACATTTCAGAGGCCTACTTATTCTGGACTCAGTGTGGTAACAGCATTTTAATAAGAATCAATCCCCAGCATGATAATTCCATCCTGCTGGCACAGCTGCAGGGCTGCAGGGTTTATAGAGCTTTGGAGGATCCCTTTTACCATGTTCAGAATTCTGAAACCAGCTTTTTCTAATGAAGGGCGAATAAAAGGAAACGTGATCGGCAGATATGAAACTAATCAGTCTGTAAAACTTCTCCCCTGCTTTTGCTGGGTGGTCTGCGATGCCCATACAGGCCATTTTCCCCACTGATAACTGCTTGGAGATGTGAACTTGTGTGGGGAACCATAAACCAGACTGAATATGAAATTCGTCCTCTCTATTGCACTTGTCAGAAAAGGAAGACCTAAAAGACATACTCTAACAGCCTGGGGCTTTTTCCCCCCAAGTCACATCATCATATTAA
Source organism: Balaenoptera physalus (assembly GCF_965194825.1). NCBI lineage: Eukaryota > Metazoa > Chordata > Mammalia > Artiodactyla > Balaenopteridae > Balaenoptera > Balaenoptera physalus. The sequence continues at coordinate 55,296,494 of NC_138893.1, read as the reverse complement.
TTATTTGGCTTTTAATGATGTACTAGTAACTTCTACACACTTTGCGCATGTTCAAATAAGAGTCAGCTAAAAATCCCCAACTTCAGTCCAGTTAGTAATAAGCCTGATAAACGAATGGTTAGATGTTTAAAAAAAAGATAGCAGCAAAATCAACCTTTACATTACAAAATTTAAAATTAGTGAAAACCATGAGCAAAAAAGAGCAACAAAGCCACAATGAGAGGATTCTTTCAAAGCACGCTCTGGGGACTTATTTTGTGAACACCTGCAGAAGTGAAAAGGGTAAAAATGCTTCGTATTTTCATTGTCTTCTAAACAAAGCAAGTCTATTTCAAGGGAGAAAGAATGTAATCCAAGTGCACACACAGTGCATCTGGATTAAAGAACACGGGCAGGGTGAGACAAAAGAACTTTAATATGCACATTACCATCTTTTCGTTGGTCAGAACGGAGGACTTGCCCGGCTGATATTCGTAAATGCTTTTGGGTTCTGCACGGTATTTTCTTGTATCCGCTTTCTTATCTGGAGGCTCCCAGTCGTTTCTGTAGAAAGGAAATCCTATTAGAGCTATTTTCATGAAAATTGGCATCCGACAGGTCCGACTTTGGCTGACTCTAGCCTAATCAAGGAATTTTTATATCCGAGGCACAAAATCGGACTCCGCGCAAAGCATTCAGTTGTGCTGGTTTCCTTCTTCAAACAAACGGATCCCTGTGTTCGCTTCACAAAAGGCTTGAGGTGTCCTGTGCTCACAACCGGACACCGGGAAGCAGAGAGAAGAGAAAGAGAAGAAAGGAAGCAGCAGCAGCAGCAGCAAAGCTTGCTCTGGAAAAATCCTTCACCTTGCTCTGTTCTCAGGAGCTTATCATTCCCCAGACATGCCTGTACTTCCCACTCAGGCTAGTGCAGTGAGAGAGAATGCAGGTCCCGGAGCCAGGCAGCTGTGGCTCCAACCCTGCTACAGCACTTGCTAGCTAGCTGATCTGGGCCAAGCACTTTGCCGCTACCTACCTTAGTTTCCTCATCTGAAAAATGGGGTTGCTGTAAGGATTAAATGAGACAGTATGTCTCACTCAGCATGTAAATCACTTAGCAGAGCGCCAGGCCCCCAGGAACCACTCAATAAATGTTATTTGTTATTATAACCATGTTCTTCTTCCCTATTCCACACCCCATCCGGTAATCATCAAAACTGCAGCTTTTGGCACAAGTACTTAACCCGATCCAGTGAGGGATTTCAGAGGATACATGAAGCCTTGGAAATTATTTGCAAAATTTTTATACATGCACATAATTGCACTTTGCACTGTGATATTATATTCCGTTTTTCCTGCAAGGCTATAAACTTCTTGAAGGTAGGGACGATGATTTATGTATGTTTATACTCCTCCATAGCATCTGGTTCAACCTGCACACAGAATGTACCCAGTAGGCGCTCGATGAACGCACTTGTAAGGACTTATGGGTATACCCAGCCTTCCTTTCAGATTAACTATCAAATTCCTCAGGCAGATGCCACTTACGTATATGTGGGATTTCAAAAACAGCCATTCATTTGTCTATGAAGATGGAAAAGGTTTGGAGGTGTGAAACAGTGTGTATTTAAAGGAAAAATAAATAATTCAGTTTGGCCAGGGCCTTTTTGTGGATTGAGAAGCGGTGGAAGATGGAGCTGGGAGACGCATGGGACACCAGTCCAGATGGCACAGGAGGTTGCTCCAGAGGGCAGAAGACTCAATAAAAGACAATCGGGTCATCTGGTGCGGGCATTAACAGATGACTGATATCATTACAACCATGTGAGCCTTATGCTTTGATAATGTGTTGAATAAATAAATAGATACTAAAAAGCGTGGCTTCATTTTAAAATTATATTCTCTGCTATGGGCCCCATCAGTATGCACAGAGTATAAAAACATATGACAAATCTTATGGCTAAGATTTCTCTTGTGAAGAGGTATAAAGTGATGATAATTATCGTCAACATTATTTAAATGCATACTGTGAGCCAGGCACTACTAGAAATGTTACATGCAACATCTTGTTTTATCCTTGCAACATCCCTATGAATGCAAAATGTATCCCCATTTTACAGGTGAGAACATTGAGACTCAGAAAAAACAAGTCACTGCTAATAAGTGACAGAGCAGGGATTCAAACTCAGGTCTGCTTGACTCCTGGCTCCAATGCTGCCTGACCCAGAGAAAGAGATTGTGTATGAGAACCTAAAATCACAGAGCTGATGAGAGCACTTACCTTTCTGGGCTTGATTTTAGCGAGGAAGAGCGGGTCGGGAGGGGAAGTGTGGCCGACCTCTTAACTACCTTCTCACCATCAATGTAGTTCATCTCACTTTTTGAGCGAGGCACAGAAAGGGGAGATTTTGCTGGAGAAGGAAAAAGTGGGTGTGAAAGACTTTTAAAACAGATGAAAACTGAAAACAGGAAGATGTCTTCCCTCGTCCACCACTCTCCCTTCCTCCCCTACAACCAAGAAATTCTAAGTCACTTACTGTCTTCAGAAAAGGAATATCGAGGAGAGTACAGATCTGAATCATCATCTAGTGAACAAAACAAAACGTGATCAGGAGACATCCGGCTAAGGTAAGAGAACCGAGTGACACGTCCCCCACTGCCACTGTCCTGCACCGGCGTCCAGCCACACCCGGGAGCCCAGCGGACGGGGGCGGAGTCAAGCACCAGAAGCTACACCACGGCAAACCACAGTTCAGAGCTGGGTTTGGAGAACCCACCCAACCAAACAGACCTGTAGTCAGGAAGGTACATTCATGACGCCTGGGGAAAGACTGTTCCTGACACCCAGAAACGCATGGGGACAAATAGCCAAAGGCCCTCTCGAGAGAATTTCCACAAGCAAAGCTGGTCCCCAGCCTGGCTGAGTGGGAAACGGGCTGAGATAGATGCCTGGGTGCTCATGCTGTCTCTGGTCCGTACTGCTGAGTTTCATGGAGTCCCCAGGCCTGCTGGGTGGGATGGGGAGGCCTGGAGGTGTGGTTTCTAGCTGCCCAGCTCAGCTGTGACCCATTTCATATGCTAGGGTTCCATATACAATATCATGGAGCAAAGAGGTACTGCAGCTAAGAAAACACTTTGAGAAACCCCTCATAATCATTTGTTTTGATGCCACCTCAAACTGGTTCTTCGAGTAGCTTTCCTTCCTTGGAACCCCACATGCCCTCGGCAGATGTGGTTACATGGTTTGCTCTGCAAAGGTGCCTGCCGCTCACGGAAAGTGCCTAAATTGTGACTCTGGACCAAATCAAACACACATGGGTTTCTGTGGTGGGAGATGGCTCTCCAAGGGCACAGCACACATCCCTAAATAAGTGGAACACCGACTGGGGCGCTAAGACTGGCAGAACAAAGACAAGACATAAACCTTTCATGGAGATGGCCGCGTTGAACTAAACATGAGACCGCAGGTTCACTCACGAGAATAGGTTTTTCTGCTGGGACTGTCCTGGAAACCCAGGATACTTAATCACTACATCCATGATCCCACGAGGGATCACTACATCCCTCCAAAGAATTTCTCCAACAAGAGTTAGGCTGAAACAGCCTCTCCCATTTTCTAATAGCTCGCTAACCAGAATTCAGAATTCATGAATATGGAATGAAGACCAACTCCTTCCCCTAAAATCAGTAACAGCTCTAACAAAGCACATGAACTAGCCTGCAAAGACAAGTCAGAGGATCCGATGTAATATGTCGGTGGCTAAGTGTCAGTCAAGTCCTTATCTCCACGCAAGTCATTTTAAGTTTCAGAGCAGAAAAGGCCAGAATATTTTATAAAATGTAAATAAAGCTCACACTGCTATTGAGTATTATTCAACACCAGTCTATCTCCCCTTTCGTCTCCCCATTTTATCTGTCCCAGGTCTCCCCAGCTCCAATAATTGAAAGGCTTCAGGTACCAAGATATCTTTTCTCCTCCCTCCCTCCCTCTTTTTGCTTTGATATTGACTAATTTTTATCCTTAAAGTTGAACAGGGCTTAAGGTTTTTCTGCCAGTATAGCCAAGCCTTTCCCTGCTACAAACTGAACATGCAAGCTTATTTATGTTAACTTTTGAAAATAGGGCAGAAGAAAGAGATAAAATGGGATCCAGAAATACACAATTTTGAGGACTATTCTGAAGACTTGTGTTGCCTGCTTTTGTTTTGTATTACTGCTTTTGTTTTTTAACAGAACTTCTGATTATTGTGCTGATAAAATGCCACAGCATCAAAGAAAACGAAAAATCAGCTTTGAATGCAGAGATTTGATTGGAAAAATGGTGCCTGCCAAATGAGTGATTAGCTTAGTTAGAAACCAGTGTAAGTAGTGTTTAAAATCCAGCCTAGCATTTTAGCTCAAAACACTGTATCTCTCTGAATCATGGGGAAATTACAGCCTAGGAGCAGATGGTAAGGTGAGGGTTAACTTATAACCTCGCTCTTGAGGTAAGCAGCACAGTTTTCATGAGGGAAAAATGGCATTTAAATATTCAAAGATCTTTTAAAAAATTCTCAGCTCTTTAAAAGTTTTTGCTCCCTAGAGCTCTCTAATGTGGACTTCTAGAGGACTTGTTAAAGGAAAATGAGAAACAGTTCTTCTGAGATGGAAAAAAAAAAACCCCAGCATGGTTTGGGCAGTTAATTCGTGTATTTTGAAAGTTAGAAGAAGTAAGAAAGAGAGGGGTGGGGGGATGAAGGCAACAGAGAAGTTTGAATGACTGAACCTTCTTAAAGCTGTTTCTTACTTGGTGTAAGTGGAAAAAGAAATCTCCCCCATCTCTGGCTAGCACAGGGCAGGGGCGTCTCCGTGAACTAGCTTTTCATTTTTCCCAGTGTCCACAGGATCCAAGTCTGACACGTGGATTTCAGTCCATTGACTTTCAAGTGGGCAAACTGAAGTTGCACAGATTCATCTGAACACTAGCAATTAGGACAAGTTCCAGGGGATATATAATTTATTCTTTTAATATTTAATGTTTGTCCTGCAAATCTAATGGAAGAAAATTTTACCTACATTTATGAATAAAAATAATAGCTGCTCCCATTATTAAGAGCCTAATAGTAACTGGTAATTTACTAATATTGCCTCACTTAATCCTTGCAAAAACTCCTGGAGGTACGTAAATATCTATCTTAGAGACAAGGAAATTAGGGCCCAGGGAGGTTAAGCAAATTTGCCCTTAGCCACACCGTGAGAAAGACAAAGCAGGAATGGATTCAAGGTCTTTCTGACCCCACTTCCCTACCTATGCTGTCCCTCAACCCTGTGATAGGGATGGGGCTTTGTTCTACCCTCATCTGCCCAATCCTGGGGAGAATTGTGGCTATTCCATTATCATTTTTATTAGGGAAGAGGCAGGGGAGGGTGTTCTTTTGAAACTCGAGTCACGCACTGCAGTGCTGGCCAGGCTGACTTCTAGCCCTTGAAGCCTTTGCTCTACTTTTCTGCAACACGCCCCACCCCCCCCCCCCGCCGTTGACATTTAAGCAAGTTTTCTGAGTTACCCCACCACACGCCTAGCTTTCCTCCTTCTCTTCTCCAGGGAAATGGGTAAAACTAAGTCACTCTTGCTACATCTTTCACTTGCTGCTTCTTGTACCTTCTCCTGGCAGGCTAAGTGTATACTGGGACAGGTGGAGATGCAGTTGGAAATACAATGAATGGGAAAACCGGGTGTAAGTTTCACCTTCTGCATTTCTATACACCAGAGCTGGCCAAATATGTGTGTGTTTAACCCTAGTTGAGACACATTAAATGAAATGTTCCTCAAGTTGTCTATGAACACAGACCCCATCTACGCATGAAATCCTGCTTTCACTACTTCTCCAAGCATCCTTTCAAAGAACGTCCTAGTGGGCTCAGCAGAGCCGGGATCTTGTGATTCCTACTTGTGGTGGAGCCACACGCTGTGTCCTTCAGAGCCCCAAGCAGCAAACATCAAATCTTGGCAGCGATACCCAGAACTTCCTGTGCCTGTGACTTCCAGAAAACTCTAACACTAAGCAGCATTTACTGGGGGTGAACAACTCACTCCTGAGCCCTGAAGAACCCTGCCGGGCTTTGATGTTTACACACCAGTGATTGCCCTCTGGGCTTTGGCAATCTGTTCTTGGAGGCTGCATTTGGGGACAGCTACTCTCCTAAAACTGCCAGGAGGCACATAATTGCCTTTCCAACCACAGTAACTTTAAATAGACTAAAAAAGACTTCTTCAGTTTTTTTTTTTTTAAAGAATTTATAATAATCTTAAAGACACTGGAGAAAGTGCTGTTTGTTCTATAAAAAGTGTGTAATTGACCGAAATGGGATGACTGACAAAAAGCAGTATTTGCATAATCGCTTGCTTATATCAATTAAATTTCAATTTTATGCATTTGTTAGGCCTTTAAACTTAAAATTATTTTTCTAATATCAGTGGCTCATTTTTAACACAATCTTTTTCCACTGCTCAAATTAATCCCTTTTCCTGCTTTACCCCACACACTCAGGAGGAGAAAGGATAAAGGGGTCAAGATAGACACACACACACACCCACCCACCCACCCAACAAACAAAAATGGTCAAACGAAAAGGTACACAGAGGTGGGTATCCAGGCTAGGTGGGATTGGGGAGGAAGAATAAGAGAAAGGGGGAGTGGGGCAGGAGGGTCAGGAAGAGTCCAGGGAGCTTGGGGGAACAGCCCCCAAATCGTTTATGTTCTGGTTAGAAGCAATCAAATTCTAAATAATGAAAAAAAGATCAATATAGGCTGTTAGAGTAGCTACAGAAGACAAATTCAGAAAAAAAATCAAATGTGAGGAGTAAAGAGAACGAGGTGGCACAGGACAGGAATGAAAGGAGCAGAGGTCTGGGAGGACCAGGGGGCTGCAAGACAACTCACCGGCCTCATCTCCCGGGGCGTCCCTCCCTCGAAGGTGGAAAGGGACTAACTGCTCCTCTCTCTTAACTATCTCGCAGGTCAGACTTCTGCGCTTGCAAAGCAGAGGACTTCTGGGCGGCTCTGGTTAGGGGAGCAAAGGTGATGGCTGCGAGCACTCAGCCCCTCCTTCGGGCAGTACTCGCTGCAGTTCGGGCACAGATCCTGGCCAGGCATCTTTACGACAGAACCATTTGCTTGAATTCAAGCAAAATAAGGCTATTCTCAGAAATCCTTTAAGGCCAGTAGAGGATTATCTTAAATATAGATATGCTTGGGAAAAATCAGCCTCCTAAATCCTTGCCTTAGTGCATCCCCATCTAGGAACGGGGAAGAAGCTCAGTGAGACTGACCACTATGACGTGATACGTCACCACAACCTGAGCAGGTCCTGAGGTTGTGTCTTGAGTCACTTCACCAGGAGGTGGCAGTGGCCACCATCAGCCTGACAGCAGTGGAAGAGGCATCCAAAACCAAGGGAAAAAGCTGGGCTCTGAGATTTCACCCTTGGCTGATACGACAGCCCTTTATCCTGACAGGACCAAATGGGTTCTCACTGGCATGGACCACAAAGTAATACACCAGTTCCTCGGCTTTGCTGATTTGGAGGCATCATTTGAAAATATCTCCCACTTTCTTGACATGAAGCACGTCAAGAGAGCCAGCATCATCTGGCCATGTTCAGAGTAGAAAAGCGAGTTCTTTTCAATCTATATTCCCCACTCTCATTCTATATTCAAATCCCCAAATTTGCACTGGCGAGTATCTCCTTCCATTTTTGGAGGATGAAAAGGGTGGCATTCCTCCACTGCAGTGGTTCTCAGCCCTGATCATGTGCCAAATTACTTGGGGAGCTTTCCTAACCTCATATTCCCGTATGCCACACCGGGAGACTCTGGCTCAGCCAAGCGAAGCATGACTGACTCAGAAGCAGGGCAAGCTGGATGCCTGGAGTTAGGCATCAGAGAGCCCCTGGCGAAGGGGCCAACCAAGAACACAGAGTGCAGCAGGAGAGGGAAAGGAATCAGCAGAGGAAATAAAAAACCCATGTCTGGGGGACCCCGGAGACCTGGGTTTGAATCCTGGCTCGGCCACTTGCTGTGTGACCTTCCACAAATTAATTAACCTTTCTGAGCCTCATACCCTTTATCGACAAAAATGGGGACTCACCTCATGGGGTTGCTGCGAGGATGAACACGAGATAACAATTATGATGCACCCAGCATGGAGCCTTGTATTCAGTAAGGGCTCAAGAGATGGCAGTGCCAAGCACAGTCACTGCAGTGGTTGTGCTATTACCACTATTAACAGGATTCCACCACAGGGCTATTTCCTAAGGATGGGGGCAGTGGAGGGCTTTCTGAGGCTGTTTCTCCACAGCATGTCCCTCTGGCTCCTGCTTCAGGAAGAAACCATGGGCAGGATGTCTGAAGACTCAGTCTAGCAGCCCTTCCATGGTCTGGGTGCAGCAGTGGGTGGCACTGGCTCTAGTCTCTATCAACATCCCCTCTCCCCACGCCCACAGCCAGAAAGACCTAGTGGCATCTCAGATGCTGGGAAGGGACATGTGCCTTTAAGAGAGAGACTGGAGTGTAATTCACAGACAAGTAGCTTTGGGTCAGAGAGGAAGGAATGATGGGCAGGAGAGGGTGGGTCAAGGGAAGGTTTAAAAGAAAAAGAAAGTAAAGTCATCCCCAATGGATTTCTGGTAAATTCTTTTTATTTTTGATAAGCTTTCTAGGGACGAGGGTATATAGAGAAGTTATACGAAATAAGTCTTCTGAATTCATTCTACTCTCCCCAAATTTCCTAGCCCTAATTCCTCCCAACGACCCCATGAGATAAAGAATAATCAGACAGAGGCTTCCCTGGTGGTGCAGTGGTTGAGAATCTGCCTGCCAATGCAGGGGACACGGGTTCGAGCCCTGGTCTGGGAAGATCCCACATGCTGCGGAGCGACTAGGCCCGTGAGCCACAATTGCTGAGCCTGCGCGTCTGGAGTCTGTGCTCGGCAACCAGAGAGGCCGCGATAGTGAGGGGCCAGCGCACCACGATGAAGAGTAGCCCCCACTTGCCGCAACTAGAGAAAGCCCTCGCACAGAAACGAAGACCCAACACAGCCATAAATGGATAACTAACTAAATTAAAAAAAAAAAAAAAAAAAAAGAATAATCAGACATAACCGTTGCTCCTGTCCCATAGAGTGGTCTCAAAGATTATAAAATGATTAGAAGTGACTGCACCTTGTTGGAATTTACAGGCTTCTTTAAAAGTACATTTTAAATCTCACTGATTAAGACATGATAATTCTATTTGTCTTCTGAAAGTCTGGCCAGAAGTTTACTTTTTCACTGTAGCTGAGGGCGGGGGTGGAGGAAGGTTGCTAAGCTTGACACAAGCTTTCACATAATCCTTCACTATTTAGGAGAATCAGCTTTGAGACACTTAGAAATGTCTTTTTTATACTGTATGATCAACTAGAATTTAGACAAAAAGCAGCAGCCCTTAGGCTAGGTTTTGATAGGTCTATTGCAAATAATCCTAGTTTCAAATTCTGAGTTCAAACAAAACAAAATAACCAGCAGCAACAACAGTCTTCTCCCCGAAGGGGACAGACTCCAGAATGACAGCTCACATTTCTCAGTAAATCTGTCTATTTTTTAATGCTCGTTAAAAACTATGCGTAGAGGCTGCCTCGGTTAGGTGCTAATCCATCTTTAACACCCTTCTTTGAAAGGGATAACTCCTTCCCATGTTAAGAAGGGTGTGCAGAGCCCAGGGCCACCGACTGGTAGCACGGGGCTGGAGTGGTACCGAGGGCAAGGCGGAGGAGGACCTGCCAGAACTCACAAACATCTAAACCACAAACCTGAGACTCTCTCATTACTTTAAAAAAATTAAAATGAAAGTAACAATTCTTTAAAGTGAGCTAGCTCAAAGATTTCACTCGTTTGTAAAAAGCCTTCATCTAATTGAATACATCTGTGATCTACTTCTGAATCTGTCATCTAGGCAAGAGCGGGGGTGAGACAGAACCTACCCTGTTTTTAAAAAAATCTCCAGGGAAGAAGACTTCTTAGAAACTTGTGTTGAAGTCTAATCATCTTGGTTATTATGAATCTTTTATATCCAATCTAATTTTCTTCCTCTTTATCCTTTAAGATGATTTCTTCCTTTTTGGTCTTTGAAAATAAAAACTGGTAAGGTCTGCTTCCTAAATTATAAGTGAAAACTTATCATGTCATCCCTTACTTTTTTTTTCCTTTTTTGGCTGTGTTGGGTCTTTGTTGCTGCGCCCATGGTTTGTCTAGTTGCAGCCAGCGGTGGCTTCTCTTGTTGTGGAGCACGGGCTCTAGGCACGTGGGCTTCAGTAGTTGTGGCTCGCGGGCTCTACAGCGCAGGCTCAGTAGTCGTGGCGCACGGGCTTAGTTGCTCCGCAGCGTGTGGGATCCCCCCAGACCAGGGGTCGAACCCGTGTCCCCTGCATTGGCAGGAGGACTCTTAACCACTGCGCCACCCTTAACCACTGTCCCAATCCCTTACTCTTTATGCCTCGTGGTAAAATAAGCCCGACTTGACGTGTACCACCAAGCAGACGGTATCGTCAGCCAGGGTTGCTAGGTGCTGCGCCTGATGACATGGCAGCTCTGGGTGTGAGGCCAGAAGGTGAAACCCTGTCTTCAGCTCAACAGCCAGGCTGACTGGAAGCTGCTGGCACTGCCTGCGACAGGCCTAAGGCATTCTTCCAGGCTGATGGGAGTCACTGTTTTTCTCCACAGGACTCCTCCAGGTGGCCTTCCTCTGCCCACGTCTATGGGATTCTACACCTTCACGCATGCCGTGTGCTGGTCATCTTCCCTAGAAAGGAATCCTATCTTATGAGTGGGTTGGGTTCTCCAAGTCCAAATAAAGCACAAATCAAAAAACTGCATTTGATCAAAATTACCCTAAAAAAATTTCTCACTCATCCAGTTCAGTTCATTGTTTCTGAAGCAATGTTTTTTGGCTAGAATCAGCACCCCCAGAGCAAAAAACTAGGTTATCCCACACCAGATACACTCTTGCTGGAAGGAGGTCACTGATTGAAATGAAATCAACAGCTTTTAATTTTTTAAGTATCACTTCCTTCCGTAGACTTTTCTTTTTGTTCACAATAGGCCCCAGGCATGAAAGGGTTGGAAACCACCGACTAGCACATCACAGGCAGACTAAAAATGGAATATGGTATTTTAACTAAAACTGTATCTAACACATCTCAGCATGTCATCGCGTATATGTTAAGTGATCAATGAAAGTTTGGTGAATGATTGAATGGACGACTTCACCAATGATGAGAAGGGCTGGGCAGGATGGTTTGCTGAGCTAATTAGAACAGAGAAGCACTTGAAGAGGGGACTGCACTGGGCTTCATCCCTAGAAAGAACTCTGCTTCTGAGGTCCAAAGCCTTCACTCAGCCAACACTCTTCAAGCATGTGCTAAGGACCTACTGTGTGCCAGCAAGGTTTTCTGGGGCCTTCTGGACACGTGCTCTCACAACTGCCACCACGCTGGACACAGTACGATGAAGTAGCCTTGTCTAACTCCCTGCCTGACGTGAACTTGGGAGAAAAGAGGACATATCTTATTCACGGCACTGTCCTCAGTTCCAAGGACAGCATGTGGCGCACACACGTGCTCGATACTACTTGAATGAATGAAGCTCAGAGCTCTCAACATCTCATCCTAGAAGAGCATTTAATCAAAGTGCCTCCTGCCTACCCCACCCACTCCTCTCTTTCTGGGTCACTCATCTAAAAATCAGACAATCCCTGCGACTAGAATAATTCTCAGGATGCTGCCCTTCACTCACCTTTTAGAACCTTCTTTGACACCTAGGCTATTTACCCCAGAAAAGAATATCTTTTAGATACAAGTGTGGCCATCCTCCCACAGCAGGTCCAAATTCCTAGCCAGCTCTTTCATGAAAAGGTTTCTAGCTTGGTCAAAACCCTTATTTTCAAGGGCTATCATCTCCCACCATGACTGAATCCCATACCTGGATAGGTCTTGGGGAATTCCCTACCAAGGAGATATACCTGGAGATACACCCAGGACAAGAGGGGTCCAGTGGAGAGTTAGTTGCACATATGGGAACCAGGTAATGTTTCTCTTGTGGACGCTGGCACGTCTACCTCCTGCCCATGAGCCATAATGACTCAGCTTCCCCGAGTCAGTGTGCCGCCACCGGCATCACGTGACCACCCCCAGATACAAAGCCCTGGGTATCTGAGTACAGGCAGCTTTTCCCAGAGCCCCCACATGTTCAAAGTATCATAACTAAGTCACACTGGTTACCCCATTAATCTTGTAAACTCCGAGGGAATAGGATTAAAATATCACCTGGATAGACTCCTGTTACACAGTCAGCGAGGAGCAAGAGAACGCCACAAAACACAAGGTTAGAGGGAAGCAAATGATGGGGAGAGAGCTCTTAGCCACCAGGAAGAACCCCAAGGCGAAAAAGAAAGTAACAGGATCGGTACAAAGAGAGGCACATGATTTTCCTTTAATTACCTTCAGATTTAGGACTAGGAGTAGATGCAGGAAACTGGTAGGTAGGAGTGTAAGGATTGTCCTCTGCAGCAGAGAAAAGCAGTGGATTTTCAAACCACCCACTACGGAGTGGAGGAAGTGACAAATCTCCAACTGATTCTTTCAAATGACCCATTACCTATTTTAGTGTTATTAAAGCACACAGCATCACACTTGAAAAGAGATTAATGAATTAGAAAGGACTTGGTTATTTTAATATGGCACATCATGCAAATCAGTGAAATAAAAATTTCTGCCAACCAAAAATGACTATAAAAACAAAATCTAAAAGCCAAATCTTATTCCTAAAATGGAACTAGAAGAATTAATTGAAGGCTAGGACAACAGATACACTGTCTAAGTTCATGGTACCTTCAGAATTTTGCTGGATTTCAGGAAGTTCAGGGAATTGGTACGTAGGGAAATAAGGGTTTTCTTCAGGAGTGTCTAGGCAGAGGAGCAGGTTTGGGAGAGAGAATAGAGGAAGATACAAATGGAGAGAATGAACGAATAGGAATCCACACACAATTCAGGCTCCTTGAATTCTGGAACATACTAAGCTTCACCAGGGATGAAAGAAATTCAAATTTCTTTTAAAAATCCAGTCCTTTTGCCTGAATTACTGAGACACGTCTAAAGACACAATATCATTTCTCTTCTTGGACAAAGAATTACATAAATACAGTCTCCGATAAGCAAAAGGCATTTAGCACAAAGCTTCAAATTTTCACCTTTTATGGGCAAAAAATATTAAGTATGCTAATAAACTGTGTGTAAAGAAAACAACTGTCATCAAATGATTTTTTTAAAAAAATCAAAGCTTGTGCTGTAGACATTAGAATCAGGGCAAATTAGTGGATTCTTAATTTTCCAAATACCTCTGCCTAGGGCAGGTAGTTTCGCTCAGAATCTGTAATTTAGGTTGAGTTATCATCTATAATATATGAGAGGACCCATGCTGCCTGAGGGGCAGAATTACTTATTTTTCACATATGCACCTGTGTCTCGGCATTTGGGCCGCCAAAGCTGGATCTAAAGGTGAGAGAGACACAGATTGCTGGGGAAATGGACATTAGCTTTAGGAAGTGACCAGTGGAACTGACACCATCTGATCAGACAACCAGCATCACCACCGTGACTGAGCTCATCTACCTCAAAAAAGAGTGAATTTACTCTTGGCTCAGAAACACTAAATACTGAGCATCTCAAAATTTAGAAACAAATTGAAGAGGGGTACCCCCAGGTTCATTCTAACTGCAGGAGCTAATTAACAGTGATGTTAGCTGGCAGCCACAGTTAATCAGAGAGACTGGTCATCTGCGGCATACGCTGACCAGACAATGATCAGACGCTTTTCCTTTGCCTTCGCGTGTCTTCTGTGCCAGGCGGCCAGACTGGATTTGGCCACAGGGAAGGACAGGATGCTCTGCCTGCAGGAGGAGTGGTACCCTTCCCACAGTGAAGCTGCATCCCTGCCCAGCAGCTGAGTGGTGGCACAGGCGGGTGGGAGCTGTGGGGCTTGCAACCTGCCTGAGCACTGGTCTGGGGTTCTCCCACCATGCTGGGTCCCCTGCTGGCAGCCCAGCAGGCCCCTGATTTGGAAGCACTACTCTCCCAGCTTGAGCGGGCTTTGTTGTGTCAGCTCTGGACTGGCTCTCAGGGCTCCCTGCCAAGTGCTGGCTCCCCTCTGGGGAAGATTATTTTTCACATTAACACCGTCATACAGGTGCACCATGCGTCCTACTTCACAAGGCAGAATTTGCTCTCATTTGGACCCTGCCACATCCCTCAGAGGAAGGGGAGGGGAACAAACACAAAGAGAGAGGTACATGATTGGCCCATGGTCACATGAGTGCTTGGGGGACTGAACCCAGATGAGGACACTTTTTAACTCCCAGTTCATGCCTTCTCAACTTGCTCTGCCTACAGGGCAGTCATGGGCAGACACCGGGAGGTGCACCTAAAGCCAGAAGCAGGTGGGAGTCGAAGCTGCTCACATCCCAGGCAGGCAGATGCTAAAGAACGCAGGCAGAGTGCTGGGCTCAGCCTGCTGCATCCCCAACATCTGGGAGGGAGGACTTGAGAGCCGACCTCAGCTCCCACATGTGAGGCAGGCGCACAAGCTCTCCCGCCCTCTCTGCTCTAAAGGTGCATAGCTGGGCTCAGGCAGGCTGGGGCCTAATGAGGTCGAGCTGCAGGGCCCAGTCTTCCGGCCAAGTGAGTTTAGGTTCTCACCGCAATAGTCAACATATGGGCACAGCACAGCTTCTACAAATGAAAATCAATACCTCTGTTTAGTTTGTGGATCTGCTTAAACATGGTCTTGTACCAGTCTTTTGATCTCTCGGTGTTCTGGAGAAAAAGAGTAAAATAAAATGGAAATCTCAGCACATTTCAGAACTTCCATGATTACGAAAGCAAAATGCAAAGTGACAACGTCTCAAGTCAAAACTCATGTAATTCTATACATCTCTGTGATCTCACATGGAAATCTTTTAAATGCAAAACTGTTGAGACAGAACAGACAAACCAAGGGATTCAGACCTGAATCTACGGGGTAATATTTGGTCAAAAGGAGGCAGGTTTTGAAACCAGTGGACGAGGACCCACTTGAAATGTGTCCATTCTTAGGTAATTTTTAGAGAGAATCTCTCTCCATATATAGACGACTAAACTGAAGTAAAGGCTCCTAGAAACGGAAGAAACAGGAACATATGCTATCACCCATTTCAGGTTACTCTGTAGAAGTATATCTAAGCCACCTGCATAGGGCTAGATTTAGCATGTATACATTAAAACGTAACCCATTATAGCATCCAACGCCAGAGAGTTTCCATCCTAACCACAAAGCTGGGTTGTTTTTTAAGATAAAAATAAAACAAGGAAGGAGACAGGTGGTTAGATCAGATACTTTCACTCCCACCTTACAGATGAGAAAATGTGATACAGAAAGTCAAAGGTCACAGAGCAGGTGAGCGGGAGGGCTGCCCAACAGGATGGTTAGCGGGAAGGGTCTGCTCTGTCACCCACAGGTTGTGCAATCCTGGGCAAGTAATCCCGCCTGAGTCCCTGTTTCCTCATCTATAAAATGGGAATGATATTAGCACCTACCTTGTACGGTGAATCATGTTTAAATGAGATAATGCATTAGCAAACGAACACTGCGATCATTATTAGTAATAATTCTTTCTACTACTTATTATTATTATTGGAATACTTATTATTCCTTAGGACAACAATTCTTTTGAGGCTTAGCCCACTGCTGTTTCTATCAGCCTCCCCCAAAGGGACACAAAAACCTGTCCTTTGCTCAATGGAAATCACAGAGAAACACATCACAGCCAGTGTTCTGGTTCTGGCACATGGAGAGGGATGGGGTTCACCCCAATCCAGGTTCAAATGTGGGGCTTCTCTGGGATCCCAGGGCCTGCAGGAGGCTGGCAGGCCTGCACAGCGGGGAGGGCTACGCCAGGGCTGCCACGAGACCCACCCTGTTCTGAGGCCTTGCAGGCTGAATCCACCCTGTGTGTCCCCGAGAGTCTCCCACTCTCCCTGGATGACGGGCTATCTCCCATCCAAGGCAACTTCTTCCTGAACGCATGGTGGCAGGGACCCTGAGCCTCGCACTCTTCCCAGGGTTCTCTAACCCTGGACTACAGCACAATAACGAAGGACACTGGGAAACACTGCCCACGACCTTCTCCTCTTGAACACACACATGCCTGAAGCCTCTCAGAAGTTCTGCCGCAGAGAAAGCAACCTGCCTTTGTTCCACCCAGCTTTCCCCCACATTCATCGGACCATGAAACCCTTTTCTCATGGATTTACTAACAGCTAACATATGCTTTGGGAAAAGCTGTCGCCCAGCTCTTGGACGCTCTGTAGGCCTCGGTGGGCTTAGAGAGAAGGCAGTG
Source organism: Balaenoptera physalus (assembly GCF_965194825.1). Taxonomy (NCBI): domain Eukaryota; kingdom Metazoa; phylum Chordata; class Mammalia; order Artiodactyla; family Balaenopteridae; genus Balaenoptera; species Balaenoptera physalus. The sequence continues at coordinate 55,280,073 of NC_138893.1, read as the reverse complement.
CTGAGGACCCTCCTTTTGGGGTCTCTGCCACCCACAGACGGGGTTCACATGGACCCAGGGGTGGACACCCGTCACTGGCTTAGGACAAAGCCTAAGAAGGACCTGTAGGTCGGCACTCGTACCCGGAGTGGGATGCCCACATCATCCATGGAAACATCGCTTAGGTCCTGAGTGCTCTTTGCCGCCCGCCTGCTGTCATCCTTCACCTTCTTCTCAGCAGCCCTGCCAGGGGAGGTGGGTTTTTCCTGAGTTGGTGTTGAGTCCTGCTCTCCCACTCTTCTTTCCGAGACAGGATCTGGAAAAGAAAAGCAATCATTAGCTCTTCTGGTGGCTCCAAAGCAAATTCCCCACAAACAATCCAGCTAGGGTAGAGTGTGTCGGCCAATTCTCAATTGCAAGGAGTTGTGCTTAGAGCAGGGGTCAGCAAACCATGGCCCAGCCCCCGGTTTCTGTAAATAAAGTTTTATTAGAACACAGCCATGCCCTTCGCTTATGTATTATTTACTGCTGCTTTAGAGCTACAACGGCAGAGCTGAGTAGCTGTGACAGAAACCGTATGGCCAGCAAAGCCTAACATATTTACCATCTGGCCCTTTTTTTTTTGTTTAGTATTCATTTTTTATTTATTGGATGAAAGATTAGATTCTGTAGTGTTTTACCATTTTCAAAAGTTTCACACACATGATTTCATATAATCCCATAATAACCCTTTGTCCTCCTACCCTTACATTGCCCCTCTCCCCTTCTTCTTACCCCACTGGGAACCACTAGTTTATTCTCTATACCTGGGTCTGTTTTTTTGTTTTATTCACTAGTTTGTTGTATTTTTTAGATTACACATATAAGTGATATCATGGCAGTATCTGTCTTTCTCTGACTTATTTCACCAAGCATAATGCCCTCCAAGTCCATCCATGTTGCTGCAAATGGCAAAATTTCATTTTTATGGCTAAGTCGTATTCCACTGTATACATACCACATCTTCTTTATCCATTCATCTGTTGATGGACACTTAGGTTGCTTCCATACCTTGGCAACTGTAAATAATGCTGCTATGAACACTGGGGTGCATGTATCTTTTCAAATTAGTGTTTTTGTTTTTTACAGATATACACCCAGGAGTGGAATTGCTGGGTCATATGGTAGCTCTATTTGAGGTTTTTTTTTTTTTGAGAAACCTCCATACTGTATTCCGCCCATTAGGCCCTTTTAAAAAATGTGCGGGGCTTCCCTGGTGGCGCAGTGGTTGAGAATCTGCCTGCCAATGCAGGGGACACGGGTTCGAGCCCTGGTCTGGGAGGATCCCACATGCCGCGGAGCAACTAGGCCTGTGAGCCACAACTACTGAGCCTGCGCGTCTGGAGCCTGTGCTCCGCAACAAGAGAGTCCGTGATAGTGAGAGGCCCGCGCACCGCGATGAAGAGTGGCCCCTGCTTGCCGCAACTGGACAAAGCCCTCGCACAGAAACGAAGACCCAACGCAGCCATAAATAAATAAAAAAAAAAAAAAAAAAAAAAAATGTGCGGACAGTGTGGTAAGTGCCCTATAGAGGTCTGTACTTGGTGCTCCAGACATCCAGGTAGTTCTGACTTTTCTAGGAAGTCAGGGAGCAGGTAAACCACACGAGGATGGCCAGACACTACTTGAAAGTTCTTGTTTCCCCTTGAGGAAGTCACTTAACTTTTCTGTGCCTCTGTTTTCTCATCCAGAAACGGGGATAACACTTCAACTGGCCAGCTCACAGCGATGTTGTGAGGACCCAATAAGATAGCTTACGCCAAGTGCTCAGAAAACGGTAAACTGCTAAATGCACATTAGAGTTTATTTAATTTCATCCAGGATTGGAAGCTACAGAGAGCTAATAAACATACCATGTGTGGTCTATAGATTATAAAATGACTTAGTGTGTTCTGTTACTCCAAGGCATGCCATTTATTTACGGGAGGCGTTTACAAAGCACCTGCCAGGCGCTAGGCGTTCACATGTGCTGAGGACATGGGGGTGAACCTTTCCCAGCCTGGCCTTCAAGGAACTGACGGTCTAGTGGGCAGAAAGAGCAGGAGAGCCGGCAGTGAGAATGGAGGCAACCAGTGCTGACAGAGGAGTCCACATCCAGCTCCGCTGAGGAACTGGGTTCAGGCGCCACCCCTCAGAAGGGTCAGCCAGACAAAGAGGAAGTGAAGGATGCTCCTGGCAGAGGGAATGGCATAAGCAAATGCCAGGGGCCTCGGGACTACTCTGAGCTTATTATGGGCCAGGCAGTGTGCTAAGCTCTTCACGTATATTATCGCACCTCATCCTCCCAATAGCTCTATGAGGAAGAAACTATCATCATCCCTCCATTTTTTAAAAACAGAAACAAGTAAAATTAATTTTTATTTTATTTACTCTATCTAAAATATCATTTCAACATGTAATCAGTATAAGCAATTACTAATGAGGTATTATACTTTCTTTATCTTGTACCAAGCACTGCATGTCAGTGTGTATATTATACCTACAGCACCTCTTGATTTGGATTAGCCACATTTTAAGTGCTCAATGGCCACATGTGGCTAGTGGCTACCACACTGGACAGAATAGCAGTAGAGTATGAATGCCCATGTAACCATTTATTAGTGTTGTGGTCTGCATTGAGCTTTTCAGAGTATCAGTTACTGATCCATTAAGTCATCCCTCCATTTTTAAAAAACAGGTAAGGGGAACAAAGCACAGAAAAGTTAAAGTAGCCTGCCTGAGGTCACATAGCAACACGTGGTCAAGCCGGAATTTGGCCTAGTGTCCACCTGACTCCAGCGGTCCTGTCTGAACCACATCCTGTCTGGCCTCCCTCCAAGGTGGGACCAAGGTTTCGAGCCTGGGAGCCTGGCCTGATCCAAACAGAGAAGTCAGGAAAGGGAACTGGGCTGGGGAAGGCAGGGAGTGAAGACCGTCTGCACTTAGGGTAACTTTGAGGAGACAGCGAGACACTCAAGTAGAAGTGCCCCGGAGACCCTGAAGACATATGAGAGTGAAGCCCAGGGAGAGGCCCCGGAAGAGGGCGATTTTGGAGCCATCAGCACAAAAGTGATGGCTGAAGGCAAGGAGATGGAAGAGGTCAGTGGAGGAGATGACAGCAGAGTCAAGGGCCGAAGTCATGCACGAAGGAACGTCACAGTTACAGGCTGAAAAGCAGAAAAAAAAAAAGGGTTCCCAGAAGCTTGCAGTTGTTGTTGGAGGGATAGGAGATGAACCGGAGAGGAACAAGCGAGGTGTCACTGAAACCAGAGAAGACAGAGTTCCAAGAAGTGGGATGGTAATGCGTCAGAGGAAAAAAAAGAAAAAAAGAAATTGAAGCAGAGGAAGCGGCATTACCTTAGGCAAAAAAAGAGTCACAGGATCTCTCTGAGGGAGAAAATTTCAGGAGGGGAGAGAGGGTAGACGCCAGATTGCAGGGGAAGGGGAGTCTGTGGGCAGGGAGCGGGTAGTTAAGTAGGGAGGGAGGTCAGCACGGAAGGAAGGAGGGTGTCAGATGGTCACCAGAGAGGCCAAAAGATTGGGGGGCAAAAAGGGTTACACCGGGGAGTCTAATGTCCTACCAGGGGAGCCCATGAGGTGAGACGGCAGGGGATGAAGATGTGCCCGGGCTATTAGTACATGTCCGGGAAGGATCCGTTCATTGACTGAGGGAGAGGTTCTCACCTCTGAGAAAAGAAAACGTTCCGAGTGCTGGCGGGAGGACTAAACATTCCATGTTCCAGGGTACATGGAAAGCGGTGCCGAGGTCAGAGATGTCTGTGTGTGGAGGAGGGGTGTGGGAGCTGGGGAAACACTGCCGCCAGTGAGCTCAGGTTTACGACTTTCACAGACTGCTCAGTGGAGTGGCTTTGCCTGGGTTTCAAACAAACTTCTGAAATGAATACTCATTCTGGGACCGCAGAACAATTTCTAAACATTCTGTGCAAGACTCAGCTTCATGAGTGTTTCAGAAAACCCCATCACCGTAAGTTGTTTTTTTTTTTTTTTTAAAGACATAGGGATTTTCCTTAATTAAAACAATTTCACACTGCTCTGATTTTTTTTAATTTTTAACTTTTTATACAATTTTAAAGGTTACGCTCCATTTACAGTTATTACAAAATATTGGCTATATTCCCCGTGTTGTACAATATACCCTTGTAGCCCATCTTACACCCAGTATGTTGTACTTCCCACCCCCTCACCCCCCCCACTGGAAACCGCTAGTGTGTTCTCTACATCTGTGAGTCTACTTCTTTTTTGTTTTATTCACTAGTTTGTTGTATCTCTGGCATCACCACTGTAAGCTTTAAAAGATGTTAAGACCAGACTGGTTTTACGGGATGAGTTCTCAGGCTCCCAAGAAATTCCAACAGGAGGCCAAGGATTTGGCAGGAAGCTCAGGAGGGTGGGGGGATGTTGAGTTACCAGAGTCCCCCCTTAACATGGCTGTGCTGAACACTCCCCTTCCGACTGGAAAGGCCTTGCCTAAGTGTGATCAAGTTGCAGCAGGTGAGGCTGATTTCAAGCTGTCTCACCAAGTGCTTAGAGACGCCCATAGTCCTCACGCTCTACTGTCATCCCTTCAGAGGAAGATCACAGATATGCCAACCTCAGCGTTTCCAGACCTAGAGCAATTCTTAAGAAATTGTTAGAGCAGGTGGCTCTAGCAGCCATCACTTAACTGCAAAACTCAAGCTGACAGTCCATGGATTTGTTCCCAAGCTGCCAGAGTCCTTTTGATCTACAAAAATTAGCCCTGAACTCTTTTACTTTAGAAGCCTATGATCATGTGATTTGTAATTGAGTGGGTTTCAGTACACAGAGGGCTGAACTGCAGCCTCTCAAGAAGAAGTGTTTCTTTATATAGTGGAAACCCAAGGTGGCACTTCATCGTACCATGCAGGTGATGGGGCCACCCCGTGACATCCAATGGGTTACGATGAAGTCTTGCTATTTCTCACCAGGCAAATACATGACATCCTGGAGCATTTCCTTCTAGTTTTATACTGTGCTTTCAAAGGAAGGTCCTGGAAAGGGCCACTCAATAAAGGATGCTGCTGACGACCTGGACAGGGCATCTGTGTCTGTGGGAGGTGGGAAAGCATCCCTAGTCTTCACACCCAAAGTTCTGTGATTGAGGATCACAGCGCTGCTTACACTTCCCTCGGGGAAGGGAGGGGTGGCCTCTCCGTACCCTATGCCAGCCCCTCTGTCCCAGCCCTTGTTTTCCTGTCTTTCCACCCAGGGGACAGGAGCTTCATGAGGCCAAATCCCATGCGGGTCTCATGCCTGGATGAATCTCATTAAGCATGAAGCCCCACAGAGGTTCAATAAAAAATCGGTTAGTGGGAGGGAGGCTGGAGGTCCTTCCAAGTCCCATCACCACTGGGGTGGGGGGAAAAGCCTTACTTTCTCTTACTCCAGAGCACAGACTAGAGCACCAGCCCCACCAGCCCTCTCTCCTTCAGGAGCTTCTGAACAAAATGGTGCTCTTCCTTTTTAAACAAAACTGCTTTTAGTGAGCACGTACTTTATGTCCCGCTCTACCAAATATCCTTAGTGGATCTGCACCAAAAGTGGAGGATGGAAGCGCTGGGCTTATTTTAAAGCGGAGGAAGTGGCCTGAGCCTGCCAGCACGATAGAGAAGCCCCGACATTCACACAGCACCTTCCAGTGTGCGAAGCACCCTCCCTCTTCCCATCACAAATGAGCCCTACAACGCCTCTTTGAGGCAGGGGCAAGGATTACATGCCTATTTCCCATACGAGGAAACTGGCTTAGAGAGGTGAAGTCACTTACCCAGGGACAAACAGCTACTATAAGAGGGAAGAACCAGGACCAAGCTCTGGGTCCCCTAACTTGTGTTGAGGTGCCTTTTCAAACTCCCCAAAGCAGGAAGGCGCCCACAGGAGCTCCTTTTCAGAGCCGCCCTGTTCTCAGCAATCTGGGCTGGGGCCAGGGAATGAAGTGGGCTGGAGTGCGGCAGCTCCAGGAGGGGCAGCAAAGAAAGGGCACCTTGAGCTCAGCCATGGCCTGTCCTGGTCCTGCGGCCAAGTCCTGGATAAAGTGGAGAGGGTGTGAGAACCCCATGTCCTCCCCACCAGGCTCTCCACGAATCACGAGGACAGAAGCAGGATGAAGGAACACAGAACTCATGGAGCAGCTGCTCAGAAAAATGGTGGCTTTTGCAATCCACCAGATCAGGGGTCCTCAATCCCAGAGATCACGAGTCCCGGCAAATCCACCACGTGCCATGTGTTTGCATGCATGTGGCTGTGTGGCTTTTTCTAGAGAATGAATCTACTGCCTTGCTTAGATTCTCCAAATGAGTCCATGACCGAAACAAGGTTACAAGCCACGATATCACACCATTAGCTGCTTGAGGGCAGCACAGTTCCCCAAAACAGCCCCAGAGCCTGGCTTCGTGCCTTACACAAAGTAGGCACTCAATAAAATGACAAGTGAGCCAACAGAGGCACCTACTGACAAGAGTAACTCATTTCTATCAAGCACTTGAGTGCCAGTGCTCAGTGCTAAGCTGCTGACAAGCAGAACCCAGGAGGCACTACTGCTTTCCCTATTTGGCAGATAAAAACTGATCTGTAGTTTAGATCATCAGTAACCTGCCTTAGGTCGCACCATCAGTAGTTGGGAGAACCAGGATTTTGGCTACAGAAAGCCAGAAGGAAATGGCCAAACATTCCCATTCCTGGGTTCCCTCCCCACCCCAACCTTGTCCCAATCCTGCACACTTTATCAGGGAGTGAGCCCTGATATCTGATTATATTTGCAGTCACTCCCCACCACTGTCGGCTCTTGATGAAACTTGCTATTCTAGTGCAGTCAGTACAGAGGGAAGCATCAGCATCGCAGGGGAGCTGCTTAGAAATTCAACTTCTGGGACTTCCCTGGTGGTCCAGTGGTTAAGAATCCGCCTTCCAATGCAGGGGACGTGGTTTCGATCCCTGGTCGGGGAACTAAGATCCCACATGCCGTGGGGCAACTAAGCCCGTGCGCCACTACTGAGCCTGCGCACCACAAATAGAGAACCCTGGAGCCCACGCGCCGCAGCGAAGATCCTGCAGGCCGCCACTAAGACCCAACGCAGCCAAATAAATAAATAAATATTAAAAAAAAAGAAACAAGAAATGCAACTTCTCGCCTATACCCATGAAATCCGAATCTCTGGAGGTGTGGCCTGGGAATCTGGGCTTTGGCCAGCTCTCCAGGAGGGTCTGATGCCAGCTCAAGTTCAAGAAGCTGTGCTCCCCAACCCTCTTCCAGGCACTGCTGGTCTGGAGGCTCTCCCCTTGGTCCATCATCCCAGGGTCATCTATTGGCATTTGGGTTTGCCACCCAAAAAGGAGAGAACTGATCCACATTTCCCAACCCCGGACTTGTCACACCCTAGAAGACAGACAGAAGCAATAGGAAGGTGGCTTCTTCAATGACGCTGGCCAGGAGCACTCCATCCAAAGCGTAGCTCCTTGTCCTTTTTATTCAGAATAGCCAGTTCTTACCAATCAAGGCACTTGTCACTGTCCCACTGGACACGTTTACTAGTTTGCACCACTAGTGTGCCCCCATCAGCCTTCAAGTTCCAGGGAGGCAGGAACCATGCCTGTTTTTATCATCCTGGCAGCCAGCAATAAGCAGAGTTCCCAACACCATCAGAGAAGCTCGCAAGACTTCACTGATTGAACACATCAGGTGGTGGCCAGAAGATGGCTTTAGCAGGAACAGGTGTTAGTATGTAAATAAATATTTCTCACCTACCTGAAAGGCTGCTGAGTCGTTTCTGCTGTTCTGTGATAAAAACAAAAAATACACAGTGTAAGTGAGATTTACACAGACATGGTAAGACCAAGAAGTCCTGGCATAACTCGTTAGGATCCCCAAACCTGTGTCCTCACTGTCCTCTGGGCTTAGATGCTAAAATGCTGTGTAGTCCAGCTGAATACAGGGATATTAATGTGGCTTCATCATCTGGGTGTGGTGTCTCCTGTCCCTCTCCCCTTAGATTTGTGCCAGGATTCGGGGAACAATCACGGTTTTCTGGTTGTTTACATCTTAAAGTGATCTGATCACTGAAGGAGGCCCTCAACTCCCCTGGTCTCAAGGGAGCAGGACCTTATACACCCCAGTCTTGGTACCTTTTGAAGGAATGTAATCATAACCATGACAGCTACCATCTGAGAGCTTGCTAAATGCCAGATATTGTTTTAAGAGCTTTCACATGTGTGAACGCTTTTAATCTTCACAGTAACTCTAGCAGGTAGGTCAGCACTGGCTGAGAGACCTCAGACAAGGGGCACAAACTACCCAAGATGACACTGAAAATCAGAGCTGCGTCTAGAACCTGGGTTCCCCCGGTTTCTTTCCAACTCTAATCACCGGGTCCCACTGGTTCCTTAACAGTGGGAGGTCCATTGGTTTCCCACCCTCCTGGGCAGTCTCGCGGTGGGGAGGCCAGCATCTCCTTTGGAGAGTTCTGTGCCTATGTGCTTTGGGATAAGCACAAAAATGACCTTTACCTTCTACAGCTGCTAAATATAAAGCAGCCACATGTATAAAAATAGAACACTTGCCAGCCCATGGGTGCTGTCATCATCCCCCTTGGCGGCGTCCCCACCCTCCCTCCAGAACCAGTGTGGCGAGAAGTAAACAGAGCAGCAGGGGAGCTCACAGCCAGTGGAAGTCGCCCTGTCTACATCGGGCATGTGGGCAAGGTTCACACTAGCTGGACCACAGAAGCCCAGCAGAGCCCTAGGCTCAGCTCTGCCAGCAACTTGCCAGATGGCACTGACCGACCACGTAACGTCTCAGCCTCAGTTTCCTTGTCTGTTAAATCAAAGTGCTCACTGGATCTATGGTACCCAAACGCTAGTCTCCAAGCTGGAGGCAAGGCCTTCCCTAGCAATTAAAAGCAAATTTATTCAATTGAAAAGATTATGTGGTATCGCACTTCTGAGGTGTGGAATAGCCTTTCCTTCATAGAAAGAGATGCATGTAGTGTAGATCACAGTGGTTGTTTTTCAGGAGTGTTATTTAGCAAAAGTTAGAAATTAGCAACCCCAGGCTAGTCCCCAGACCGTGTCACGTGACCATGAGATCCAGAAGTCTGGGACTGCGGAACTCCTGTCCTTCATGTGCTCCATGGACATGCCCTGCAAGCTTGCTGAAAAATGCAGAGCTTCTCCCCCATGCCTCCCCACCAAAGACCTCCTGAATGTGACTCCCAGTGCGCTATGCACACTGAAGACCAAGAACCACCCAGGCACTCTCTCTCTCAGTCCTGAGAGTTTTCCAGTTTAAATCCTCCTCCCCAGACTGATCATAGCCATCTGCCCTCAAACACATGTGGGACGGAAAGCTGCAGAGAGAGGGGCAAGGGCTATGTTTACACAACCGCGAGAGCCAGGCCAGAGGTGCAGTGCCCCTCCATTTGTTTGCAGTAGGGGGGTCTGGCTTGGGGAGACAGGGTTATTGTCACACTATGCCCTGGGGCAGCCTAGGCAGGAGCAAAGGGAACCTTTTTTACGATGACTAAACTAGAATTCTAGAAGTGGAGCAGAGTTACCACTCCCTCAGGAGACTTTGCAATAGTTAAATTGTTTTCACGGGTACTTTTTGTGAGGCAAAGCAGGGCTGCCAGGCTGGGTAAATTCCAAAGCGAAGCCAAAAATGCCTGACCTAAAGTGAGTTGATGATTAGTGATCCAAAGCCAGTTGCACTAGGCGTTTCCGTTCTCCTCAACTCTTCCTGCCTCCTTAAGGAGCGTAGGGGAAGCTACCTTTTAATTCCAAACAACAAACGTACTTGAACCCTTTTCTGAAGGACGTGTGATTCAGGCTGCACGATTCTGATGTTTAAGCCCAAAGGCAGGACTTGGACAAAAGAGAAAGGCAAGAACCAAAGGCATCTGAGTAAATAAGAAGACTCCATTTGTTCAGGGAAGAAGCAAAAAAGGAACTCCAGGCACTTCTGTGCCCAAAAACGTCTCACTAGGTGTCATCAGAAGTAGCTGGCATTACACTTGGCATTTCCCAAAAACCAAGTGGCCTTGGGAATAAACTGCCTTTCCTTCTGGGAACTAACTTGCTTCTTTTTGAGTGGGTTTTTTAAAAAGATGAGTCATAAAGAAGTTCATAGAGAACTGAAATTTCTCTTTGTCCTGCATTATGGACACTTTCTGGGCAGAGAAAGCTACTGCCAGTAAGGGGGATGGCACCGCTGAAAGGAAAGCAGGCTCTTACGTAGCTTAGTGTAGGGGGTGGGACCCTTCTATCTTTTGAAGAACACAGATTCATGGGTGAAAATTAATATGGGAACCACACAGAATGAAAAAAATAAAATTACTAAAATAACTAAGATTTGAGTGGGATGATTGTGAGAGAAAATGTTTCATTCATCTGCTTTTCAAGTTTGGGGCAGGAAATAGAAAACTCCATTTAATATGGAAAACAATTAAAAATAGACTCCAGTCCCATCCTCATTCAAGTCAATACAGAGAGGGAGGGGAGGAAAAGTATGAAGCAGACGAGCAGGGAGTCAAGAAAGGGAAGATTTGGTACCGAGCTTTGAGCTCTAAATAAAATAATTAAACCTCCACCGTTCTTTGAAATTCAGACTCAAGAGCCCTTTCTACACTAGGAAACTGCTTAAAGACTTTACATTTCACACTGCAAAGGACTTTTGTGAAGGGGAAGTTTATTCCTCTATGGAGTTTCAAAAAGGAAAACTTGGGACTTAGAATCATCTTCTGGGATTTTAAAGCAGAAGGGTCAACATACATCATTACTACCTCAATGTGCTCCGTTTCCCCTACGACATCCCTTCAGAGAAAGGGAAGAACCAACCAGCAGCAGTCAGAGAAACTCTAGAAAACAAACATGAAAACCCTCAGCAAAGCTGTCGGGGGCCACAAAGGGTAAGGGGCAAGAAGCCACACCAACGTCAAGTCCCCAGATGGTGATGCCACTGAGGGAAAGCCCAGTGCAGTGACTTCTGGAGAGAATGAAGGCCATGAGTCACTAAGAAAAAGTTCAAAAGCCTTTGTTTTAGAGATTCAAAAACATGTTTTCTATTCTAGAAAATTTCCCATCCAGTAGGTTTTCTTTTTTTTTTTTTAAATTTTGGTGCTCAAAAGTTTGCTTTCTAGAAAATTCATGTCACAGAACTACAGGATTTAGGACAGTAATGAAAAGAGGTATTACTGCACCTGGATTTTCCTAGCAGAGACCTGACTAGAATTCTCATGACGGTAATTAAGGGGCAGATGTTTTCCTTTCTGTCTTTTCTTTCTTTTTGGAGCTCCCATCTGAAGAAAACTGAATACCAAAGGCTGTGGGACACACGTCACCTACTTACTTATTCAGACACCTGACCTCATGCCCAGACAGGGGCCTCTGTCTGCTGCTGTGATCTACTTTGTGGGTCGTGGGAGTGAGTAAACTGGGGCAGGTGGCCTCAGGGAAGGATGGGATTTGTAGAAAATGCTGCGGAATGGCAGAATTCTTGCCCCAGATGTCACAGTGCAGCTACGGCTGATTCCAGCCAGCTGGGGGCGGGCTGCTCCTCGCAGATCCCTTACCTCGATTGTGTTGCAAGAGCACAATAGTAGGATTGACAATTGTCGTGGAGGGGTAGGCAGATGATGGCTTGCTAACTGGTGCAAAGGTCTGGGAATCAGTTCCAACGTGCGATGAAGAAACTTCATTTAGTAGAGGACTTGAGTCCTGAAAAGAAAACAAACGTTGTCACTCACTGCAACGACGTGAAACCAAGAGGTACCGCTTTTTAAAAAGAAGAGATTTAAAGCTTTACAAGGACCTTAATTATAAAAAGAAATGTAACCAGTGAGACATATTAATTCCAGTTAGAAGTTTAATCTGGAATGTTCATTCTCTTTGTTGGGATTAGTAAGGAGAGAGAAGGAAGGTGAATGTTACTCGAAGTCTCAGCAACGTCATTCATTATGTTCATCTGGTCATAACTGTGGCTCAATCCGGTTACTGAAAAAGCAAATTCGAAGAAGCATAACATGCAAAACTCATGCAATCCCCAGTGCAATCTGAGAACAAAAGGTGGTTTAATTGGGGAAAATCAGGAAAGTTTAGTACTCGTTTAGAGCAACATGAGACACTGTGAGGACGAGAAGCCATTGATGTAAGAACAGGGAAGAGTTAAGTACTGGAACTCTTGGAAAGCTACTCTTACCTACACCGCTGAACGACCCTATTAGCACTTAACTTCTGAGATTTGGACATTATCTTGTCGTACTGTGACATTTTCTCACTCTAATATTGACTGACAAAGATCTCTGAAGTAAAGACTTCTGAAAGTCCTGACTTTGAAATTCTGAGGTGTCTGCCAGAAATACCCATAAAATTATTACTACTAACATTATAATCTGCATGATGGGAATAATAGCAGTCTTTTTAAAGACATGACAATAGGACCTCAAAATGTAGTAAAGATATGTAGACAGTTTCCTCTATCATGCCTATAAATTTTGCAAAGTTTCTATTTTGAAGTTTACAGACCCCAAAGCCAGAATGTCATCCCCAAAAGGTTTGAAGAACAAGACTGATAGTTACCTTCTAGATAAAAGTGTAGCTCAAAGCAATCAGTGTGCTCCAACCAGAGACCAACTGCTCTGTAAGTACCTGCAGGACAAGGGCTATGCCTCCCTTCCTCCTCTTCCCCCTGCACCTAGCACAATGCCCTGCAGACCATGGATGCTCAGTAAATGCCACAGTAACTGACAGGAGTCGTCTACCAGCAAAGGTGTCTCTGAACAACCTCTGTAGCAAGAGAACACGTGCCCACCAAAAGAGAGGATGTGAGTGTCAGGACCCGGGACAGCTCCTGACACACAGTAGGAGCTTCCTTTAAAAACACTGGCTTGGTCAGCTCACCTCTTCTGAAAGTGCCCTAATGTCATAGCTGTTAGTTATGAGTGGCAGCTCAGTTTAGTAAATAAAACCTTTTCCTAAGACTCGAGAGGCACAATATGATCTTGTTTAAAAAGTGCCTCGTCTCAAGTTTTTCTTTTGTATAGTGGAAAAACAATTACACTTTTCCTAATTTACTTCCAAAGTGATGTAATAAAGATAACTCTGCCATAATGCACCCAAGAAACAAAAAATCAGGCATACAGCTCCTTAAAGTATAAATGCCTGGATGAATCGTGTGAACATTAAGCATCTCACAAATTTTACTCTGGCGTAAATCTTATTTCTGGAACACCACAAAAATAGCTATTGGCTAAAAGAACCTGGATCAATTAACATGAATTTTCTTCCCTCTTACTCTCCAATCACTGCAGATGGAGCAGATATCAACTTGTGGCTTGGCCACCATCCACAGGGGCTCCTGTTCCTCTTGACAATTCTCACTCATTGCAGGAATCCAACCAGTTTCCTTTTTCACCTCTTACTCTGTTTGTACCCAGGGCCAAACCAGAAGTTATCGGGCCAAAGGAAGTCCTCCTGGGAAGTCAGTACCAGGCTGACCAAACAGGTTTGCGAAATGGAGGACACTGTCCCAACTAATCTGTCCTGGCACACATGAGACAAGCTCAGTATGAAAATCTAGATCTATGCAAATGACAAAGTGCAGGGTACACAAGAAAGCTACTCATGATATACCAGTGCACTAAAAATAAGATTTGCTTTACATGCTGCTCCAGAGAAACATTCTGTGCCTATACTCTCCAAAACAAGAGTGGCTTCTAAATGCACCTATAAATTGAGCTGGGGTGAGGAGGATGCATCAGCGAACAATCTAGCACTTTCCTCCAACAGGGCTGAGTGGAAAAGCTCAAAGCTAGGATATCCAAAGCCCCGGGGCCACATGTGGCCAGGTCCTCACCTAACCGTGTTGTGCTGTATCTAGAGATTAGAGAAGAGGACCCTGCCCGGGATGTAGCCTTTCCCAGCTTTGGCGTGCCGGATATCTCACTGTAATTTCTCTTACAAGTCAAAAAACAAGTTTCCTTCCTGCTTTCTGTGTGACTGGCTTCAGTTTAATGAGCCACCGGAGCCAGTTTTGTAGGCATACCTCTTTACGCAGAGGGATGTCAATGAACGTTTAATTCCATCAGCCAAATGCATGACCCACTAGGTTGCTACATTTTAAAATGTGGTCCACAGATCCTCAGCGTCAGAATCCCCCAGGATGCCTGTTACCAAATCTCAGTCCTCGGCCCCTCCCCAGACCCACTCAATCAGAAACTCTAGGAGTATAACCTCAGAGGATCCCATGTACGCTACACTTGAGCACCAATACACCACTCAGATAAATCCTGTTCACAGCTGTGCCCACAGAATCTAGCAGGAAAACTAGAACGTGGCAGGAACTCAATGATGAACTGCTACTTAGTCAGCCACTTATTTTTGAGGAGCTCTGGTCCATTTGCTAGGGCAACCCCTCAGCCCCAAAGCTAACAGTTACTGGGCACTCTCTGCGTGCCAGGCCCTGTATCAGAAACTTCTACGTACTCAGTTCCGCTGCACCCACAGCCCCGACAGATCCGTACGTCCCCATTTTACGACTCACACTGAGGTTCTTGCAGTTTCTCGGCTCCCAGGGCTCCTGAGGGGAGAACAGACTGAGCCCTTGGACTTGGCCTTTCCTCTAAAGCACTTGGGCTTTCCCATTACGAAGGGGACTCGTCCCTCGCAGGACAGGACCTGAAGTGTCGGGACACTCTAACTTCCCATGACCACTGGGGCAGGTACTGTTTTGCCTCAAAAGCCCCTGGCAGCCACCCTGCAGGGGTCCCAGCAATCTTCTGCCTTTTGAGGAGACAGTGCTAATGCTTGTACCAGGCCTGTATATCCATTTGCTCAATTAAACTTTTTTTTAAACCCAGTCTCTGCCATTGCTGTATATAAAAGAGAGTTTGCTTACTTGCAAAATCAGCAAGAGTGAATCTTTCCCTCCCCTAGAATCTCCCTGCTCCCTGTTAGAGAAACAGCACCATGCCTACTGTTGGCTTTTCCACGCAATTCCTCAGCTTTCCTTCGCTCTCCGCACTACATCTGCCTGGCCTACGAAGAGCACAGCTAGCCAAAGGAAAGGCCACAGAGGTGGTTTTCTCTGCAGGAAGATGTGCATTCCAAACAGGACAGAGAGGAAGAGGGTCTAGAGAGGTTGCTGAACAGCCACAAGGGGCCCACGGAACACACAGGGGAGGCATGCTCTAGTGAAAGCAAACACGGTTCCGGTCATCACACAAGCACAGGGCAGCCAACATCTCTCTCAGAACTTAGTACTTGAGTGAGAAAGGGTTTTTTGGGTTTTCTTTCTTTCTTTTCTTTTTTTTTCTCTTTACTGCCGGGAGCAGACATTCAGGAAAGCTGTGAAGAAGGGGATCTAGCAGGCTTACGGTACTCGAAACAGCTCCCGTGAGGCCAGGCTCCGAGATTCTGCGGAGGCCCTCGGGGACCGGAGGGGCCAGCGGAGGCGGTGGTGAGAAGGATGGCGGTGTCTGGCTAACGTGGGGGAGGGAGCCAGGAGTGCTGGCTGGCTGGCGGTGGTGAGACCGCCTCTGCAGATGAGGGGGAATGAAATCGTCTAGAGTCGGCAAGGTCAGAGGTGAGCCGGCAGGGGCGGCCGCCTGGACCGGGGGGCCGTGGGGCCCCAGAGATGCTGGAGGTCTGTCAGTGCCTTCGTGCCCTCTGTCAGTGTTAACCAGGTAGAGAGGGACAACTATTACCTCAGGCTGGGCTGGGCTGGAGGAAGTGGCATCCTGTAGGAAATAAGGGGGTCATTACGTAAAGGGGTACGGCAGGGAAGAAGGAATTCCATATTTAAACAGCTGAGAGCGGACATGCAGTGATGTACTCTGAGAAATATTTAATCAGTGCCCTTTCCTCAGAGTACACGAGACAGTCAGTGCTAGCCAGCTGGCCTCCTGACACTCTATGACACAGAGGGAACCCCATCCAAGTTTACTTTCCATCCATCTATTTTTGAGTCCTTCTAACACTTGAGAAAAAGAGAACAACAGAACAGGCAGGCAGGCTGTGTTTAACCCCAAAACTGCTTGCAGAGCCCGAAAGCTTGGGAGTAAATACAATTTCTTTGGCACCTTGTTACAAAACACATGTAACATATAATAGCTCACCATATTATTAGCCTACAGATTCCACGCTCCAGCATACTTACGTATTTACAGAAAAGAGAGGCGGGGAGACACAGGGAGACTGTGCTGAGATGTTGAGACAGAAGGGTTTGAGCCTTAAGCACCACTCACGAGGAAAAGGAGGTAGGGCGGCCCAGAAAACAAACAAGCTGCTCGCATGAGTTTTCGAAAGAGAGGGTGTAGGAGACACACAAACATTCCTAATTCCTTGCCTTGGCTGGATAACACGGCTGCAAAAGGTAAGGTTGTTTTCTCTTCCGGTTTTCGGGATCAGAGGTAACCTGGGGGCCTAGCACAGGTGGTCTCACTGCGTCTGCTGACGAAGGCCGAGTCCCCAGGGAAGGACTCTCGCCAGGGCTAAGGGCATCCTTACGGATGTCAGAGAATAGCTTGGGAGGGTCAGGAGGAGGAGCGGAGGGTGGCTTCCCCGTGCCGGCTGTGCAGGAGGCAGTGCTGGGAGCCGGTGCTCGAGTGCCCGCAGCTTCCAAGGGAGTGCCTTTGTCTGGGTCACGTGCAACACCAGAGAGGTTTTCCGATGCCACGGGGCGAATGTTATGGGATAAACAAGGTACATATAAGCTGCTGACCTTTTTATTCCCAACTGCCTCATGACGTGGGTTAGAGCTCACATTCTCTCTATAAACTGTCCTGGCAGCTGCACAGCACTGCTGGGGGTGGGACCAAGCACTGGGGAGCGTGGAACCCAGAAGTGAGGGCCCAGGACACAGCACACCTCTGGGCGCTGATCTGGCTGCCAGGGGGACGGAGATGGGCCGGGGTCGTGAGGGGCTCTGCTGGCTGGGGGTGCCGGGTGGGACGTACGGCTTTGGTAAGCTCAGGTAAAGGGAGTCCTTGAAGGAACTGCGGATGCCAGGGGGCTGCCATGCAAAGCAGTCCTCTTGAGGGAGAGGAGGGCGTGGGGGAGAGAGGACCTTTGGTAGTATTTTTAAGACACAATAAAAAGAAAGAAAGAGGAGGGGAAATGGAAAGAAGGATGACCATTAGAAATAGTAGCACAACATGACCTGAAGAAAAAACAATTCTGGACACGTTTTTAAGCAAATCCTCAGCTTAGACTCTTCATGGCCCGTACATTTTTCCTTGCGGTAAAGCCAAGGAGTGAATCCTACTCACCTGGAGAGGCAGGCCTGACTCTCTTTTACATCACAGGCAGGCTGAGCTCAGCCCAGGTGCTAAGTCAGGTTGACACGAGTCCTAGGTTGACCTGTACCCTCTGAGACCTCCTGACCCAAGAAGGGTGCCCAAGGGTTAAACGCCAGCGGAAGAAGCCCCAGAGGCCCCAGTTTTCTCCAATCCTCAAAGATTTTCCTCTTTGTACCTTCAGCTTTAAAAGTTTAAGTTCCCTCCAACTCTTGAGTGTCTTCCATTCTTTTCCCTCAGGAAATGGAGAACTGGAAGAATCATCGTTAGTTGTTCACAGGAGGCAGTCGTCTTAACTGAGTCACTAAGATTTAGCACTCAGTTCCATAAGCATAACAAATTAAAACTCACCAAGAAGAGAATGCTAAGGACTTAGAATCCACACGTGCTCTTGTCTCAGAGGAAACAATTTGATGGAACTAATTATTAGAAGGAAGACAGGCATGAGATTAAAAACATGCAGTCTCCCATTTTTGATGCACCCAGAACAAAGAGACCAGGCAATGAAGCATTTGACTGGATTGGACTGTGCCTGTTTACCAAATTCCAGACCATTCCTCATTCCCATCCAGCCCACCAGGCACAGACAATCCTAAAAGGGGGTGATCAGCCTCAGGCTCATGGTTTAAGCCCAAAGCTCTGGTTCCAGGCTCAGAGCTAGAAAACTGTAGTTCCCATCTCATTCCCTCTCCCTCAACACAGCCCCGAGCTCCTCCCTGGGTCTCAGCGAGGCAGAAGGTCAGGAAATGGGGTAAATCTCCAGATGATCCTCATTTCAAGGAGAGCCACCTGTCCACCTGTGGCTCAACCGGGAATCAGACCATAAGATAAGGAAAGTTTATTTTCCTAATGTTATGGACTGGATGTGTGACCCCTCAAATTCATAAGTTGAACCCCTAACCCCAAGTGGTGGCATTTGGAGATGGGGCCTGTGGGTGGTAATTAGGGTTAGATGAGGTCTTGAGGGTGGGACCCCATGATGGGATAGGGGTCCTTATATGAAGAGGAAGAGAGACCAGAGCCCTCTCTTTCCACCAGGTGAGGACACAGTGAGAAGACAGCTGTCTACATGACAGGAAGAGAGCCCTCACCAGGAACCTAACAGGCTGGCACCTTGATCTTGGACTTCCCAGCCTCCAGAGCTGTGAGAAATAAATGTTTGTTGATTAAATCACCTGCCTTTGATATTTTCTTATAGCAGCCTAAGTTAAGACACCTCGATTTTCTTCACTGGCCCCTATCTTTAAAGATAGCCCAGTATGAGAAGAAAATGAGAACCTTCCACTAAATTGCACAGGTAAGGTATATTAGAGTTTGGTTGATAAATGGTAAATGGATTGTGACTCCAAACTGGGAGGGTGCAAGGGTGTGGGCCTATTTGTATTTTAATTTTTTTTTTTGTGGAGAGCAGGCAGCAAGGGGAAGGGACGCTAGTGAGGGTAAATAAGTGAGAATAAAGTTTGAGTCTGGACTAGAATATCAACCCAGAGACAGTAAACAACCCATCCCTCAGCAAACTAGGTTAACTTGACGCCTATCCTTTCCACAGGGTGCCCAGGACACTGCCAGTGGAATGTGGCCGTGTGTACCAGCCAAAAATACAAAACGTATTTTCAGTCATTAGTAAGAGCAAAACCATCCAGATGTACTCTCTTGGTTTCAGTGAACTTAGGCTGGAGGTTGGGGTGTACTCACAGACTAAAATGATGCTCTCTAGAAACAAAACACTTGACCAAGCACGCACCAAAGGGACCGCAGGTAAGTTGATGATGGTTGCCAGGGAGGTAAGTAAAAGGCAATTTTGAGTTAGGCTCAAATTTACTTTTACTTCGAGCTCAAGTGTCCCACATGTGATTTCTTCTTGCCCAAAGACAGAAATCGGTTTCAATGACTTTTTAACTTAATTTGGCTGTGGCCATATAAGGTGCTAGGGCTGCATTATTATATCAGGCCTGAGCCTTCCCAGGGCTCTGACCCTGTAGAGAGGACGCTTCCCCAGAGTGTTGACAACGCACTCAGAGCCAAGGCCTTCCTGTCCTGGAGCTCCTTTTAGCCCTAGAGAAGGAGGGGGACAGGCACAGTCACTTTACATGGAAGGAACTACTTTCTGTTTTATTGTAAACATTGTGGGAACCATATAGGTAGTTGGCATTCCTCCCCAGCTGGCTACTAATGAAATTCCATTTATCTTTTTAGAAGATGGGGTGGTGACAAAAATGGGGCTGCTTGAAGAATCTGACACGTTCCTAGTATGTACAGTTCCAGAAACTATCAAGCCCTGCCTCCACTGGGGATCCCCAAGATGACGCTGTCAGAGAGGGGAAAGCCCTGATTCCGTGTCGCTGCGGGTGAGGAGAGCAGGGCAGCAGGAGGAAAGGCAGATGTGGGAGCACCAGGAGATAGGATTCCCCTCTGGCCCGTGTGTCCTCGGACTCCAACTCAATCCTTAGGAGGAGATGCTAGGCCTGCAGGGGTCTGAGAGCTGTCTTCATCTGAAACCAAGCCAGAGCAGTCAGCAGCCCAGCCCACCTTGGCTTTGCCTAAGCCAGCGTATACTTACAGCTCTGGCAATGGCTACAGAGACAAGAAGTCATTTATTGCTTTCAGAAAACGAAATCTATGACCTAAAGCCTCTTGAAAGTTGGATGGCCAATTTTACACTGAATATACAGAATAACACCTCTACATCAGCAATATGCCAGGTATCCTTTCAGACACCCAGGTAAAAAGAAAATTCTCGGATAGTGACAGATGAGAAAATGCATACGCTATTCGTAGGCCATATTACAGGATGAATATCTTTGTTATGAAGCTCAACCTTACAAACTCCTTGAGGGCAATGTTTACACAGTGATCCAAACACAACAAATGCTCAGTAAAGTTGCTGTAAGTACATGTATTTAAAGGGGATTTTTATTTAATTCACACGCTGTTAAAATTCTCTCTGTAGAAGAGCTATTTAAGAAGCCAAAAGGAATTAGTGAGCTACCCTTTGGGCTAAGTCCCTGATAGTGGAAGAGGATGTGATTCTACACTTGCCTTGAATTAATCAGCACTATTTCCTACCCTGGATATAGAGCCAACTGTATCCAACCTGGAGAACGCCAAGAAGGAAGTGTGCCTGCCACCAGCAGCGGACTTAGATGCTGGGAAAGGTCTTAGAAACAGGGAAACTATGGCCAGTCATTTACCAGACGACAGACCTCCCACATCCCGAGTCTAATGAGGACTTCAGGAGGCCGGGCCCATTCACAGCTCCTGGCCCTGACCAGCGGCCCTGCATGCACGTGGGAGTAGCTACAGGAGACAGGCCATGGTAGGGGCGGGGAGGCTGAGTAGTGCTGCCTTGGCACACGATTCAGCAACCTCCTCTAAGCCTGGGAGACAAGGGTCTGCAAAGGGGAAGGAAGGCATCATCTCGGACTTGGTTTCATTCCAGGGACGAGCGCAATTTTATGTCCTCACGAGCAGAACCCAGAGGATTATCGGAGAAGGGGGGTGGGAACAAGGAAGGCCTGCGGATTCCCCGGGCTCCTTGCGAGTTGTGGGAGCATGTGCACCGAAGGCAGGCGGGCGCAGGGAGGTGGACTGCATAGGGAACACATTTCTGCCGCATTTCTTTGAGCAGCGCAGCTCTTTTTAAAAGAAAGGATTGCTCTCTTCCATGGATATTACTCCGCTATATAAAAACACTCTTCACAGATTGCCTGAATTAAAACAGGGTCTATTACTTTCGTCAAGATGGCGAAGTAGGGAAGTCCCTGGGCAGTCCCGTGGTTAGGACTCCTCGCTCTCACTGCTGAGGGCCCGAGTTTGATCCCTAGTTGGGGAACTAAAATCCCGTAAGCTGCACAGTGCAGCCAAAAAAAAAAGGCAAAGTAGCAACAGGAAGGGGAAGAAAGAAAGATGAGGAAAACAACTTAGGGGGAAAACTTAAGCAAAATTATTCCTACTGCAAGTTGTACAATGTGGGGTACACTTTCTTTTGTAGGGTAGCGCTAGGCAGTGTAAAGCCCGCTGTACTGCCATTCTGACTTCCGCCTGCTTCTAGGCTGCTGGATTCCGAGCTGGCCACAGCTCCCTGATCTTAATCTGTAAGGACGGAGCTGCTGAAACTCTTACAGCCTCAACACGAGCAAATTAATGAAATAAACACAAGAGTGCAGTCCCCTTTTGAATATTATGCTCTAAAGAGTTTTTATAAAACAGGCTCAGACCTTTTTCCCACCTGGCATTCCCTCTTTCAGAACATTTCCACACACGTTTCAAACCTACGGAATGTTGGGCTTATGCTTCTGATACCCTGGTACAGACCAGCCTCATCCCATACATCTGCTTCCCTTGACCCCAACTTCTCCCTAACTCTGGTCCTCCCGGGGCTTTTTCAGAGTTGGCCAAAAGTGGGACTCAGAAGCCAGTCCATCATCCAGCTGGGCGAGCAGGAAGTCACAAGTGCAAGCTAAACGACTCAAGAACAGTCCCCACCCCGCCCTTGGGCGCCCGCCTACCTGAGGCTTGTCGGAAGGAAGGTTGGGATGCACACTTCGGTAGCCCTTGGCAACGAGTGGAGAGGGCTGGGCGTTTCCATTGGCATCAGCATTGGAAGGAAGCCTCCACTCATCTGAGAGATGAAAAAAAAAAAAGAAACCCTCACTCACAGGAACACTCCCTGGTTCCCCTCTAATTGAAGGGTTCCTGGTGGAAGGCAGGGACAGAAAGGATGCAAGAGAAACCATACCTGCTGAGGAATTCTCTGACTCCAGAACTACGTGTGGCACAGAAAGGATAAAAACAGGAAGGGGGGAAAACAGAAATGGTTACGTTTGCAGGAAACAAGCACATACTGCACAGAAAGACGAAACTCCAGCACCCCGTTGCCTGACACAAAATGCCCTCAGTCACGATGGCCTAATTACCATAGGAACCCACTCTAAACCATGATGTGCTCACAGGCGCTGACCTTTGAAAACACAAGGCTCACATTCACAGTAATGAAGAAACAATTGTTCTTGACATTCTTATTTTACAGACAAAAAGGCCACAGAACTCTCCTGTCCAGCCCTGACTCACTAACTTGCATTCCCCTTTTATAAGCCTGACGTTGGCCCAGAATGACCTCTCCTCATCAGCAGCCTGGGCTAATTAACAGACCCGGAGAGGGAGACATCGATAAGCACTTTTTCCATGGCTGTTGGTGCTGCGCAAAGGGGAGAACATGATTTAAGCCCAAGGTATCTGCTGTGATAAGGGCTTTTTTTCCTCCCTGCCTGCCTTTCTTCTTTCCATTAAACGAGCTACATAAACATTTCAAAATCTAATCACCCTGAGTTTTCATCATACTACAAGGCACCCTTGTCCCCCTTCAGCCAGCTACCACCCTGCCCTCCATCCATTGCCTGGCACAGCTCAGAGACCCTAAACCTCTCCTAACCTGACCAGCACCGCGAGGCAGGACGGCACAGTGGTCACAAGCTTGGCTGGGAAGGCAGCTGGACCTCAATTCACATCCTGGCTCCTCCACCTACGGGCTCTGTGGCCCTGGGCAAGTTATAAGCCTCAGTTTTCCCATCTGAAAAATAGGGGTAACGATATGCCTGCTTCATACGTGTTGTTTTAAGAATTAAAAGATATAATGCATGAGAGAAGCTTAGAACAGTGCCTGGCAGAGCTCAGCAATGTTTGTTATTTACCACCGTCTTCTGCATCATCTCTTGTCTCTATTCTCTATCTTCCATGTAGCCCAGGGGTTAGCAAACCTTTTCTGTAAAGGGCCAGTTAGCAAATACTTTAGGCTTTGACAGCCATATGGGCTCAGTCACAACTATTCAACTATGCTGTCGTAGCACAAAAGCAGCCGCAAACAATATCAAGTGAACGAGGGTGGCTGTGTTCCAATAAACCTTTATTTGTGGAAACTGGAATTTGAATTTCATGTAATTTTCACATAGCACATTCTTTTTCTTTCAACCCTTAAAACATAAAAACCCAGATGCAAGAAAAAAGCGTCCTCATGCTTTCTGTCCGATTGTGGCAGCCCAGATTGAAGAGGGAAATTTCTTTTGCAACTCAGAAGTAACCTTGTGAACAGTAAACCAAAGCCTGCTTTACTCCAAAGAAGAATTTGAGTTTACAAGAAAAGTATTGGAAAATTATTCCCCTACACCCTTGCCTTCTGATTGATTCCACTTTTAAAAGCATAAGAGCTAAGTCTAATTAAAGGCAAGCCAAAAAAAATTATATATATATATATATATATATACACACATATATATGTGTGTATACACACACACACACCTAATCCCTTGTGAACGGGCTGTACAAAAACAAGCATAGGCCAGATTAGGCCCAAGTGCCACGGTTTGCCAACCCCTCATGGAGCCAATCCCTTAATTTCCTCCTCCTCTCTGGTTGCCTCCTTATCTCACCCTATATAAAGAGGGGAATAAAGCACTGCAGCTCTCACAGCCCAAGGCTCCATTTCAATGTGGGTTCCTCAGGGATCAGAGATGGGCTTTCCAGATCGAACACCTTTCTAAGTGCCAGACGCTGTTGGCCACTTTTGCATATATTTAGTATTTAATTCAATGTACACAAGTCTGTGAGGTAGGTGATCACTCTGCTTCATGGATGAAGAAACAGAGAGGCCAATTGACTGGCCCAAAGTCACACAGCCAGGAAGTGATAAAGCAGTCGGCCCAGGTCTCCAGAATCAAGTGCAGCACTCTGTCCACCACCCACGGCCACCAACCCTGCCATCTGCCACAAAGCAGAGCCTACATTCCAGGGAGGTGGCGGAAGCCAAAGGGTGTCAGAGCAAAGGGCCAGGCAGGGGAAAAGGTTTCAAGTGATTTGCTTCCATGTACAGCAGTCTATCTGCATCGGAGTCACCAGGAGTGCTTGTTAAAACACAGATAGATCGCAGGGCCCCATCCCCAGAGTTTTTGACTCAGAGGAGAAGTGAGGCTTGAGAATTTGCATTTCTAACATGTCTCCAGGTTATAGTAAGGCTGCTGGTCCATAACCCAAAGGTCACTTTGAGAATCACTGACATAAATAATGTATACTCAAAAACATCTTTACTCTGGGAAACCATATCCATTTTTGCAAACTTCGTCCTCCTCTAAAACGAAGTTTTTATAACCTGCTTCAGTTGTACATTCTTTTAGCAGGTTGCCTGTCATATTTCTGCCACTCCCTTAGGGACAATTCCTAGATGTCTGTCTTCTTGTCCCAACCATATGGCTAGGAAATTTACAGGACTTGATTTTCACTCACATTACTGCGACGTACCAGCTCGTGCAATCAAGGACAAGCTGTTAATCACCCTAAATTTCACTGTTTCCATCTATAAAATATAATCCTTACCCCCACGTACACCTCACAGGGTTGCTGAGGTCAGGTACGTGACGTGTCCTAAAAGTGACCGTTTTTAAAGAGTTTTTATTGGAGTAGAGTTGATTCACAATGTTGTGTTAGTTTCTGCTATAGAGCAAAGTGAATCAGTTATACATATACTTATTTCCACTCTTTTTCAGGTTCTTTTCCCATATAGGTTATTACAGAGTATTGAGAAGAGTTCCCTGGGCTATACAGCAGGAAGAGTGACCATTTTAACACTCACTAGTGCATCCATCCAGATCCTGGCCCCGAGATTTCCTTGCACCCGCAGGCCTTCAGATACCAGGTGACACACTGTGGCAATGTTTCTCCTTCCTCCCCTGTATCTGTCACTTTCACTATCGCATCTTCCTTCCTAGGTTATTTCTAGTCCAGCTTTGTCAAGTCATTCTATCAAATTTATTTGCTTTACACACACGCACTAAATGTCAATAGGTTCTTTTAAAAAAAATTTTTTTTTATACAGCAGGTTCTAATTAGTTATCTATTTTATACATATTAGTGTATATATGTCAATCCCAATCTCCCAATTCATCCCACCCCCCTGCCCCCGCTTTCCCCCCACTTGGTGTCCATATGTCAACAGGTTCTGATGAGGGGCTATCAATAAAGGATGTGAACTTTGTACATGGATGTGGAGGCATGTTATTTTGTCTGCTCTTTGGCTGGGTTGGTTCTATTCAGGTGATGTTGGCACACAGATGTGTCGTGGAAAGCTGAGGAGAGTCTGCTCCTCCAAAACCCTTAGGTATCGTAAAGGGACTGTCATTGTGGCATCAGACAGCCTAGTTTGAATCCTGTTTTCCTCACTGCATATCCTGCAGCAAGGGACATAGCCTCATCTGTGAAACGAGAAATTTTCTCTCTCGTCCTAAGGACTAAGTGGAAGTATTTGGCATAAAGTATGTGCTTAGTAAGATCGGGATCCAAAGCATAAGGGGAAAAACATTTCCCAGACACAGCAATTAGAGCAGCTGACTTCTGCCATTTGATAAATAGCCTTAAGAACATAATATCCTCGGGAATCAACCCACTTTTTCTTCTCATTCCAAGTCTTAAAACTGTTCCCCTTACCCTGTCCCCAAAAAGGCAGTTCCCAGGACCCCTCAGAACATTCCTTTCTTATTTAAAAGAGCTGCATTTCTGACGTTTCATCCTCCTTCATCTGTTACCAAGTCTTCTGAACCTTGAAGGTTGGTAGCAGCCCAGGGCCGTTCGTGTCTGAGGGCGGCAGGTGAAATTTTATGTACATGATCATCAATTATTAACTCTTGGTTAGGGAGACTGTCAAAATGCTTCTCCCAATAAATGTTAGCTCAGAGCTCCCGAGATGGAGGAGGGCCTTGGAAAGCTGGGTCCCTCAGGAGGTTTTGCAGCCCTGAGGAGACCAAGCCTTTCCAGGAGAAGTTTAATTTTTTTTGCCTTATCTTTTCCTCCATCTATTCTTTATATACAATCTTTTCTGGCCTGTGGCCACAGCTTACTTATTTTCCTGTATCTCACTCTGTGCTAATTTCATTTTGGTCTGTTGTAAGGTTGTTTTGCTGATCACTTCTTGGGATCTCAGGACACTTTTCATTGAGTTAGATCTGTGTTTCCTGGTAGAGAATCCAAGAGTTAGAGGAAAGGTGTTAAAAGTGGGTCTAAATGGACTTGAGGATATGGGGAGGGGGTGGGGTGAGATGTGACAGGGTAAGAGAGTGTCATAGACATATATACACTACCAAATGTAAAATAGATAGCTAGTGGGAAGCAGCCACATAGCACAGGGAGATCAGCTCGGTGCTTTGTGACCACCTAGAGGGGTGGGATGGGGAGGGTGGGAGGGAGGGAGATGCAAGAGGGAAGAGATATGGGAACATATTGTATGTGTATAACTGATCCACTTTGTTATAAAGCAGAAGCTAACACACCATTGTAAGGCAATTATACTTCAATAAAGATGTTTAAAAAAAATAAATAAATAAATATAAATATACATTAAAAAAAAAAAAGTGGGTCTAAGAGCATTCCATATCTTGTTTAATTTTTATTCATGCTGTGTGGTAAAGAATTTACTCTTCCCCAAAAGGAGCTCTGGCCTTTGCCCTCTGGCTTCCAGGAGTTAATCTCTAAGCCCTTGGAATGTCATCCTGATAGGAGTCTTTGTGCTAAACCAATAATGTGACTTAGGTTGGGGGGCTTTGAGCTCAACCTCCTAACGGACTGGAGAGTGAGATGAACCACTTGGGCAGTGGATAACACCTATGTAATAGAGCCCCAGTGAAAACCATGGACACCACAGCTTGTATGACCTTCATGGTTGGCACTGCTCTGAGCACTTTCTCACACGCAGTGCTGGGAACTAACATGTCCTGATTCCACCGGAGAGGGACCACAGCAACTCCATGCTTCCTTCTTCCCCAGACGCCACCCTATGCACTCCTTCTTTTAGCTGATTTTAATCTGTATCCTCTCCCTGTAATAAACCGGAACTGTGGGTATAACAGCTTTCAATGGGTTCTTTGAGTCCTGCTACCAAATTATCAAACCTGAGAGTGGTTGTGGGAATTCCCTGACCTTGCAGTTGGTGTCACGGTGAGAGTCTTCTCTCGTGGGGACTTTTGCCTCCAACTACTTCTCATTTGGCCCCCTTTTCTCACACATGAGCTCACGAAAAAGACTCTTAGTTAATGGGGGTAGGGAATGTCTAACTATTTTAATGTCAATTTTCTTATCTTTTTGCTACTGTCATTTCTGGAGAGCAAATGTGAGGAAATGAGTTGATTGCAGGTCCAAGAATCTTTACATCCAGAGCTAACTTTGCAGTCAAGAATCAGGCAGGAAGGATGGGAGCCAACTGGCACAGAATAAGGTGTAAGTGTTGAACTGAACTTTGGCTTTTGAGTCAGAACACAGGGATTGATGGTCTCCAGGCCATACCAGACAGGAAGCTTCGTACAGCGCCCACCACCAGTTCAGGCTCCCTGTCTCCTCTTGAGTAAGATCACCGTGACCTGGGGACACAGGTGGAGTCACACCTGAACCAATAGGGCCATTACCCAAACCTGGCCAGGCTATTACACCAGGAAGCAGGAATAAGAGGCCGCTCTTGGAGGCCGGGAATCAGCAATAAGATTACTGTAGTTCTTTCCAGATGGTTCAGATCCCAAAACCTACGTCTACATTCAGAGATTAGGAGGGTGGTCAGGGATCCAGAGTCAAGCTACCACTGAGGGCAGGAGCCTGGAGGTTGGGTTTAAACTGGGCAACTCCGAGGGCTCCATCTGTCACTCCACCTCAGAGAGCATCTCTACCCTCCCCATGTTCACTTGGATGCCAGTGGCTCCCAAATCCACACCCTGGATTCCAAATTTCCAAATGCCTATTAGAAAATTCCTCCTAGAAGTCCTTCTCTTGCCAAGAAACTCAACACGTCAAGAAATGGAATCCAACATTCCTTCCAACTCCCCTCATAAATCCAGCATCTCCATGAGTGCCACATCTATTCTCCTAGTCAAGCAGGGAAGGCGCCTCCTGCTCAGCATGGAGCCCTACCTCTCCGCACTCCTTAAACACTGTGCCAAGCCCGGCCATTCCACTCTCCAAATACACTTCTCGCTTGGCCCCTGCTCTTCATTCCCACCACCACCACGCTGGGCCTAGACCCTCACGGCCTCTACGAGAAATTACTGCACGTCTTTAAGTGGCCTCCTGATCCGCAGTAACTAGAATGGTTTCCATTCAAGAGCACCTTGTACATGCCTGGCTCTGTGCTATATCTTGAGATGGAAGAGTTCACTGCATCCCAGCAACTCTATTAAGATCATCTCCAGTTTACAGATGGGGAAAGTGAAGCTCTCCAAGGTTAATTTGCCCATATTACCAAGACAGTAAGTGGTGGAGCTGAGCCTTGAGAGAGGACTGTGTGACTTGAGAGCAAGACCACCTCTCACAGGGTAAGGGAGCTGGAGCAAGGACTGGAAATAGGGGCCACCTCTGAAATGAGGGTGTCAAGGGGCCATATGGGGAAAGAAATCAGGCCACAGGTGCTGGGCAGTAACGTGAGAACGAAGTTTCCAGTTCAGGCAGATGATCAGTAACTTGGAGATCTACAGGGATGGAGGAATGTGGTAAAGCCAGGGAGCAAGGCAGAGAGGAGACAGCCAGAGCAGCAGGGGCACAGATGCTGGCCCTGGTGGTAGGGGAGAGACCTGGACACAATCTGACACCCACTATCTGTGAAGACACTGGGAAAAGGAAGCATGCCCAATCCTTGGCAAGAGCCAAGCAAGGCTCCCTGCCTCACACTTGGGCTCCCAGTGCAGGCTAGCACAGCTGCCTGCAAATGCTGCTGAAAACTGTTTCCATGAGGCTGGTCAAGTCTCAGAGGCTTGGTGTGGGCCAGCAGGTTGTCATCCAGAGGCTCAGATGGAGGGAGTAGGCAGGGATGAGGAGGTCTGGGGAGCCACACGGACCCAGCCAGAGTCAAGGGCCGGCAGGATGCTGGCCAATGACCAGTAGGGTAAGAGAACAAGATCTCTGGTCCTGAATGTCCCACCTCTGGAGGTGCATCCTCTTTTATCCTCACCTCCAGTGTGAACTCATTCCAGACTGTTGTACACCTAATCAGTGTAATTTCCCCCCACTCTACTCAACCCCAGCTTGTTCCTTTCCACCCAAACTGGCCTAGTGTACAATCCTGAATGTGTCCCCAGTGAATAGGGTTCTGTTTGTGTCAGTTTAATTCCCAAACTTCCTAAGTTCACAGAGCATTCTGGAACTAGAAAGGCTTGAAAACCATCTTTCCCAAGTCCCTCATACTTCATACGTGCTTCAGAGGTGTGACATACGTGTGGTCAGAAAGCATGACAGTGGACTGGGGCTCCACACCCGACTCCCTGGTTGGAACAAACTGCCTCTTGTGCTCACATGATGCACCAAAATTTCTCTCCCTTTTCTTCCCTTCTCGTCACAATTCCTGGTGACTCCCAGTGATGCCTGGCACCTATATGATGCAGAATGAATGTCTGCTGATTTGGATTCAATGACCTCTATTTATCTGGAGAAAAATAATCTACAAAGATTAATTTACTGTAAGGTGTGAATGACTGATAGCCATCCCCCAATCCTTCAGAGTATTTTCAATTTAAAACAAGATCTTTTTTAAATCCAAATTATCTGTTATAAATCTGTAAGATATAGAATTATCTGGGGACTAGAGAGAGCTTCCTTAAGTGCTCAAATCACTGCACCGGAGTGCAAACCTACAGACAGCAAGGTAAAGAATAACATTGGGGCTCTATGTTAGTGCCACGCTGTGACCACCAGGGGGAGCTCAAGGCTCCCTCTCCTCCCATTCACCGTTCCCATTCACCACCAGAGGAAGGGCCAGGAGGTTGATAGGTCATTTTATCGGGCCACGGGGCTGTAGGTATGGTCTTCCTCTTTAAATTATCCCTTAGGAGTCTCTCTTTCCCAGAGGTCCTCCAGCTTGGGAGATGGATCTTCCCAGTGGCCCCACCTCTCCTGGAGACCAGAGTGGCAAAGTACAGTAGGGCAAGAGGCAGGTATGGGTTCAGGAAAACAGAGCCAAGCAGCTACTTTCAAACTAATAGTGCTGGAGGCCACTCATGCCTTCCCCTGAGCCTAGGGAAAAAGAAGCTTTCCACAGGGACTGACATTACCAGAACGGGGCTGGTGCTCAAACCCTAGCCTGGCCTCATCCTTGGGCATCTGCCTTGGTACCTGTCACAGCTGGCAGGGAACAGAAAGAAAGTCAAATTTCCAGGATGCTGGGTACTGACCATCTCTATCCTGTATAATTCCATCTTATCACAACACACCATTCCCGACTGTACCAGAAGAGCTTGCATGTCTCTGGTCCCAAGGAAGTGGTCATCACCCCAATTCATTTTCTCTCCATTTCCTCCCTTCAAGATGGGAGAAAACTCCCATCCCCTACGGCAGTAGCTCTCAAATGTGGTCCTTGGACCAGCAGCATCAGCATGACCTGGGAACTTGTCGAAAATGCAAAACCTCAATGCAAAACCCCTGACATACTTCATCCTCACAATGACGCGGCGAGGCAGGTGCAGTTATCAACCTTATCCGACAGATGGGTTCACCAGGGTTGAGAGAGAGCAGCCATCTCATCCAAGGCTGCACAGCCAACAGGTGGTGGAAGCAGGACATGAACCCCATGTGTCGGATTCCAAAGTCCCAGGTGTCCACCTCAACACCGTGCTCCAGGCACCCAGGTTTCCCGAGGGGCGGGGGCTTCTGTCTCCCTCCGCTCCTAGTTTGCGTTGGTCTTAGACACGCCCTCCTGATCCTACTCCCTCGGGTTGCCTCCCTGCTTTCTGGGAGCTAAGGCCATTCAGCCGCCTGCACTTTTCACTCTCCCTTGGCTTCTTCCCCAGCCCCAGCTCCACCTGGATGGGCACAGCTGAGCTCCTAGAAGTGGGGATGGGCTCAGAGAAGCCAAGCCTGGAGGCCATCTCACCACTCCCTCCCCAGGCCCCTAAGCCATCTCCGTCCTCCTAAACTAGTCTGCAGAGCCGCAGACTGCTCACGCGTTCCGTCAAAAGCTAGAATAAAGTGGTCGCTGCCGTGCCTTTGCCTGAAGCAAGTGGGTACCTGTCAGTTTAGGGCAGTGATCACCACCCACCACAGAGACGAGAAGGAGCGCACTGTGCCAGGGGCCCCTGGGAGAATCGGTAGGCAGCCGACGGATTCCCACCCTTCCCCCGGTCTCCGAGGTAGCGCACCTGGTTTCCTTTCCTCTTGCGGGGTTTCCCGAGGGCTCACAGGGCTACCGCTTGGGATCTCCCTGTAGGAGGACGAGGCCCGGAGAGTCACTGCTCCCTTCCCAGTGCAGATTTTTGTAGGATCCGTGTCTACAAAGGAAAGACCCAAGAGGGAAGACTGAATCCCAGGCTCCTGGAGGATGAAAGCGACAGTCAGCCAGTAACTTGGTACAGCTGGGGAATGAGATGAACCTGGTTACAGACAGGCAAAGTCTTATGGTCAATGAAAATTAACCTGTGGATGGTGAAGAGGGACAAAGCGCATTTTCAGAGGTTTACCACCCATCATGAGGTTAGGAGGAAATGGAGGCAACAGTGAGTTCCGAGTCAATGGGTGCGTTACAATGTCAGCTGTAAACATTTCCAAATCAAAGCGGGTTGATTCCTTTTATTAAATGAAGTTTAAGTTGGTGAGCAGACTTCTGACCAATTAGTAAGGCTCAGTTCGAGAAAGAATTTATGAAAGATTCCTCAAGCTCCCACATCATCCTTCTTAAAAAAGAGCAAGTTGACAGCATAGGGAATTAGGTGGCGGTTCTGTAGAGAATCACTGCTCCATGCAGTACCCCAACGGAAAAGCAAAAGACAATCTCCTTGTATCAGCAAGCCAAGCCCCCCGCAGTGGTGAGACAGGATATGCTGCCTGGGGAGAAAGATCAAGGGCCAGAGCCTCACATTCTAAACTTAATGAAGAAAATCCACACCAAAGAAAACGACTAGAAACGCTAAATCCTTCAAGGAACAGTGTTCGCTGCACTTCCAGCTGAGCCTTCCCTGGGCCCCGACCTCTCCTACAGTTCACAATGGCCTAATAACAGACCCAGGGTATCTTTCAGAACCGCATGGAGAAGGATTTCAAAACAGGCTTCAAAAGATCTGGATGTTCATCCTCCAGGACAATCAGTGACGGGGAAGCAAGAAAGCCACGCAGACCACACAGCCCTAGGAGGTACACGTGCTGAATGTTTCTCTCTGTACAGCTGAGCTGAACTGAATTCCACAGTTTTTCAAGTTGCCCACAGCACAGCCTGGATCTTGGACCTCGAATTGTCATGACCGGGATTATGGGTAAAGTTTAAGGTGGGCATCGGGCAGGATGTGGGCTCAGATGTCCAACTCATCCCCATTCCTGTGCCAGGGCCAAGAGAAGCCAAGCCTCTTTGCTCCTCCTTTCCACTCTGGCAGCCCCCTTTCTGACAGCTCAGAACGATCATTAGTGTTACAGAAGAGGACAGATCAGCTGTCAGCACCTCTTGCACTGAAAGCGAAGCACGAAAACACAATGTACGGCAGAGCGGGCAGCAGCCTTGGAGAGCATCTGACTCGTCCAACCCTATCAAGAGGATAAGTGACTGATGTCACAGAACAATTGGCAAAATTGATTCACGGTCTTTTCAAAAGGGTGAGGGGCAAAGTCAAGGTCTCTTCCAAAGGGTGAGGGGCAAAGTGACAAACCCAGTCCATCCATAGTGTCCTGGATGCACAGCCAGATTGGCCCAACTCCTGAAAGAACCACCAGTGGGATAAAGAGCCACCTGGGCCTCACTCGTCTCATTTTGTACAGAAGGAAGCTATGAGCCGGAGCTGACGTCTGAACTGCACCCCCTTCCTTGGAGAGGAGAGGCAGGAAGCGACTGCAGGTGAGGTTCGGGGCAGAGGAGGGAGTGCTCAGAGAAACGGTCTTGCCAGCATCACAGAGACGCAGCCAGGTTTGGCATCTAAGGCAGCTGCTTCAAGTTCAGCCCAATTCAGAGACTCCCTGTGCAGCCACATTAGTTCTTGGGGACAGTGGAGTTTTAAATAAAGTCTTGGGAACCTCTAAGGGGAACCTAAGTCAACCAGGTGGCTCAGACCTACACCAGCTGGAATCAACGTTCAGCCTCTGGACTGACCTTCTCCTTAAGGGGGAGGGGCAAGGCACCTGTCAGTTCCTCTCCCCACTTGCCGGTGGCATGTGCACACACGCACACACACGCACACACACACCCACAAAGAAAGGAAACCAGCCAGAGAAGTGAAAGGGAGTGGCTCCTAAACATGCAAGGATTAAGCCTCCAAGTCTTTGTTAGAAGGAAAGAAGAAAGGATCATGCATGATCTGCTAACAATTTAAAAAAAAAAAAAAAAAAAGGAAAAGAAACCAACCCAAGGAGAGATACCTGGAGGGAATACTAGGCCTGAAGAATTTTTCACTGTCTTCACAGGGATTATTTTAACAGCAGAAATAGAGCGTGCACGTAAAGGGTCGGCAGTTGCTGAAAACACAAAAGGGTAAATGGTGCATCCAGAAAAAACATTTGGGAAACACTCAGGCAGTGGAGGAACCGGGCAGGGACAATAGGAGGAAGTCGCCCACACCAAAAGAACAATAGGAAGAGCGGTAGATGCAGTAACTCAAAATAACCTGCTTTCGCTCTTTAGAGTCCTGTACCAAGTCACCCGCACCCTCCCACGACCGTCCCCCAGATGCAGCTGATCAGTGTCTGTGCCGCCTGCCACACCAGGAGCTTGCTAGACAAAGAGATTTACAGAGACGCAGATGGCCTGGCAAATAGAGGAAGGGGAGAGCAAGCAGGGTCCAAGGGGACCCCTGGGAGAAGGCTAGGGTGTCTATGGTGGGGGGGAGGCTCCGGGGAGGAGAGTTAAGGCTCCCGTAACTCCAGAGGAGTGGAGGAAGGACAGGGAACAAGTTTGGGGGCTGCCTGGTCCTTTCAGCCATCACAGCCGCTTCTCCAGGATCGTAACTCCTGGGGTCTTGTGCCTGTTCTGACAACCACAGCTCTCTGGCCCTGAGCAAATCAGAGGCCCCATCTGTTGGGCAGCAGATGGTCTACTTAAACCCATCCTTCCCTGGGCAAGAGGTTGCCAAGTGTCCAAGTGCCTGCTCAAGACTCTGGGCAGCACTCAAGCGCAAGGCCCAGGGTGCTGACACCAGCTGAGCTTTGAGAGCTGGGATACTGCCTGGGATGTGGGTGAAGGCTGCTGTCCTCAAGTCCCGGATGCTCATGCTTATCTGTGCACAGGCTTCCCTGGGCCCCCTGCTTACCCAGATTCTGGAATCTCAATGGTGGGCACGATCCCAAACCCTCTTTCTCACAACAAGCCTATGGTGTCAATGTCACTCTTGAGCAACACCCGGAGTTCTTATGGCCCCAGATCCACGTCCCACCTTGGGGGGTAGGGCTGTTTGGGAAGCAAGACTGTCACAGCTGCATCAGCATCATGCTGACGAGCCTGTCAAGGGGACAGGAGGGAGGGAGGCAGCTCGGAGATGGGTAGTTCACCTTCCAATCCATCAGGCTGCCAGTTCACAAGGTCCGTGGCAGTCATACAGCTGCCAAGAACTGAGTTGATAATAACAATCCTGCACGTGTTAAGATACAAACATGCTTTCACAGCAATCCCGCTGACTGCTCCTTACGGCCACCTGGGAGATTGGGTGGGAGGATTTTGTTACCATGTTCAGAGGAAGAAGCAAGAGAGCTGCTCGGAGTCATCCAGTGCTCAAGTGAAGAGGCCGAGACTGGAGACCAGCTGTCCTGGCACCTGGTTTAGTGACCGCCCCAGGCCACCCTGATGACTCCAGGTTGCATCTGCTTCCTCTTTCCAACCAGAGGTGGGTCTTACCAAGGAGCGAGGGGAACGCAACTCCACAGGCCGCCCTGCCCGCCCACCTCTGAGGTCTCTTCTGCCGATGAATTCACAGGGCTGGGGTTGATGGTGAGCATCAGACACCCTCGTCTCCCCGTGCTCCTCATCAGATGCTTAAACACTCCTCTGTAGGCACCGCCCTTCAACATTCCCTAAGCGAATTGGCCAAGGTTGACCAAGACCCCAAGAATATAGCCTCACACCAGGCGTGGAGAAGAGTGGCCAGGCAGGGAGGCACGGACGA
The DNA here is from genome assembly GCF_965194825.1 of Balaenoptera physalus. Lineage (NCBI taxonomy): Eukaryota > Metazoa > Chordata > Mammalia > Artiodactyla > Balaenopteridae > Balaenoptera > Balaenoptera physalus. Next base: position 55,244,678 of record NC_138893.1, on the reverse strand, counting down.
CAGGACAACAGCAGGACACCTCCCAACCAACCGGCCCCAGGCTCCCTATCTCTCCTGCTCTCTACGCCTTCCCTCCTAGCTGTTCTTTCTGACTTTACACTTTGCCTTGTCTCAAAATGAATACTTGGCTGGCCCAGATGGTAATTACAGACAAAGTCCAAATATGTCAAACTTTGTAAGCGTTTTCTTTGAGGGAGGGTGCATTTTGACTTAAATGCCCAATGACAGGACTTTTGCCCTCCCTCTTTGATACCATAAGACTTGCGGGATGAGCACTGATAGAATCACTGGGACCTGAATCTGAAGCAGGAAAAAATACTGCAGATCATCAAATTCCCTCATTTTCTAGATAAGGAAGCTCATAGCCATAAAGACAAAGGCCCTCCCAAGAGGTCTCTGTTTACGAGCAGCAGACCAGGACCCGAACCCCTATTTCCTCACACAGCAAAGTGACATGGGAAGCCTGATGCCCGGCTGTTCAGGATGAGAGATGGGACCTCAAAGGTCATCTTATCCATCATTCGTTTCACACTTACATCTTTTGTCCTAAAATTTTAAAAACTGAAAATCTGAGAGGATGCGCATGAAACTGATGTCACCAAAATAATTTATTTCAGCAATTTAGGCTCTTGCCTCAGGGTCAGGATGGTGAATGTGTCACTATTTATCCCAGGTGAATGTGAAATGTCGGGTAAGAGAGACTGCAGGCTGATAAATGCCATACACACGAGGACTCTGCCCGTGTATTTGGGGTCTGTGGTTCACAGCATCCTGTGAGCTAGCGACAGTTTTTAATACATCACCTCACAGTGGGAAACGGCAGCCTCAGACTCCTGATTCTCAGAAGGCATAGGAACAGGTCTCCAGGTCACGGCCTAATTAGACCAGTGACTGTTCCCACCAGGCGGGTGGCCCGGGCCCTGCTCCTTCTAGAAATGCCAAGTTTCCCTTCAAGAGCCTTACCTCTGTCTTGCCCATTGCTGCCCGGTGCCAAACCATTCACCACAGCTTTGGAAGCACCAACATCGCATTCTGAAAGAAAGAAAGAGCCCGAGGCTTGTGATCATGTCTCCCCACCCTTTCCTGAGTCCCGCCTGGTGCAAAGTGCTGGACCTGCGGGCCTTCTCAGGCCTGAAGAAGGGCCCCAGGGCGTCGTAGTTGAGTTACTAGAATGCTCTGTGGCAGGGAGAACGAAAAAGCTGTTTGGGATGGGAAGTGTGTTGTGAGTGCTGTAAATTCTCTGGCTTCCTGGCTTGGCTTCACTTCTGACATTTAAAAACAAATCTCCTTAATTCCCTGAAAATGGCATCTCCTGCCTGACAAAGGCTTATCCACCATTCCAAGGCCCTCAAACGCATCCCTGTGCATCCCGGATGAGAGCTGTCAGACAGCCAGGACAGAAACCTCAGGCTCTGTGACACTTCCCTTCACCCCACCCCACCGCCGCTGCCATGGAAGCCATGCCGGCCCTCCCCCAGCCCACGGTCCCCAGCTGAGGCTCCTGTGTTCTGGTTGTGGCGATGACCTGGCCCCCTGACCACTCTCCTGGCCTTTGTTCTGCCCCTTCTCCACCCCAGCCCTCAGCCTGTATCCGGAGAGCATCCTCTAGACCCCCATCTGGCTGAAAAAGCCCCAGGGAGCAGGACAGAGAACAAAACAGGACAAAGCAACGTGATTTTCTAAAACCCTCCACTTTAAATATACTGTATTTCACTTCTATTTTATTTGTTTGTTTGTTTTTAATGTTTAAATTACATTTTTATTATTATATTTTTTAATTTATTTTGGCTGCACTGGGTCTTCGTCGCGGCAAGCGGGATCTTTTTTAGTTGCGGCATGCGGACTCTTAGTTGTGGCATACATGAGGGATCTAGTTCTCCGACCAGGGATCAAACCCGGGTCCCCTGCATTGGGAGCGCAGAGTCTTACCCACTGGACCACCAGGGAAGTCCCTATTTTTGCTTTTGTTTTTTAAATTAATTTTTATTGGAGTACAGTTGCTTTACAATGTTGTGTTAGTTTCTACTGTACAGCAAAATGAATCAGCTATACATATATCCCCTCTTTTTTGGATTTCCTGCCCATTTAGGTCACCACAGTGCATTAAGCACAGTTCCCTGTGCTATACGGTATGTTCTCATTAGTTGTCTATTTTACACATAGTATCAATAGTGCATATGTGTCAATCCCAATCTCCCAATTCCTCCCACACCCCCTTCCCCCTTGGTATCCATACACTTGTTCTCTACGTCTGTGTCTCTATTTCTGCTTTGCAAATAATTCACTTCTATTTTGAAAAATAAAAATATCAGGGTTTAGTCTGGGAAGTCAGTCATACATATTATCATTTCCGAGGAAACAAATTGAACTTGGAATCAAGTTTCCCCAAATGTACATTAGGAATATCATTTTTTAGTAAGTGAGATGGCCTGTATGTTGGCATAAGTGGTTATATTCAAATGAACAAACTGACCTTCCTGATGATTAAAAGCAAACCAACAAACAAGCCCCAGTAACCAGGAGCTACCCAGGGACAAAGCCTGGGCAACTCATCCCGGACTCCAGGCACTTCAGCCACAGGTCCCAGCCCTTTTCCAGCTGCAACTCCCTCCTGCCCCTGCCCGCCGTGACCGTCTCCTCACAACCCCTTCAGCACATCAGATACTTTCTGATATTCAGGCCTTGGTTCCTGCGAGGCCTTCGGCCAGAAATGCACGCTCCCCCTTTTCCTAGCTTGGGGAAATCCTCTGCACCTTGAGGTTCACCTTGAATGTCACCTCCTGTGTGTCACTGGAGACCTTTCAAAGTTCTGCTCAGCTGCAGACACTGAGACCCTCACTGCCCACCGGCAGCCTAACTAAGCCCCACCCAGTTTCCCGTCCCAGAACTGACGGCAGCAGCCCAGAGAAGACAAGCAGGTGGGACATGTGATCAGTGTGCTCGGGGTGACGCCCCCTGCAGCCAAGAGCAAACCAAGCCACAAATATAATCATAACAGCTACGGGTTTTTAAAGCCCTCTATTTACCTGGATCTGAGGGTCCATGCTCAGCAATTCATAATGAGCACCTCATTTTTATTCTTAATACCCAGGCCCCTGGAGCTAGAAGTTAGGAACTCTTATTTTATAGATAAGGAATTTGAAGCTCAGAAAGGATGCCGGGCTCTAAGAACACTAAATAGGGATTTGAAGTCTGGTCTGGTCCATCCCACAGCTTATCTTCTTTGTCCCCAGCTAGGATAAACATTTTTTATTTTTAAAATGAAAAATGGTTTATATGTATAGAATACTCTCTCTATATAAACCAGATATATTCTATTTCCCCAAAAGCCCCCAACCCCAGTAGCTCATTTGGCTGAGACTTGGTCACCCTACCTGGGCTCTTAACAATCAGCCTCCCTGACATAAACTACACTGACAGGCCAGCCCAGGCGCTCCTGGATCCAGATGTGAGCAGGGCTACCGCCCCTGTGCCCGCTTCCCAACCCCGCCACAGCGGCCATGACCTCCCAACACTGGCCCCATAGGTCCTGTCCTGTTCACTGCCCCCAATCTACCTACAGACAAAGGCTAGTTCTCCCAAAGTCCCCTTTGCACCTGCATTTCTGGGATGGATGGAAGGAAGGTGTTGGCAGAAAGCCAGAAATCCAAGTAAAAGAAATATCACCCATTCCACCACTCCATCTTTTCTGACTATCCCTTCCCCATGCACCTGCCTAATTTCTCTTAACCATCCCCTTCCTAGGACTACAGGCCTTGCTTTGGGCCTCCCCAGTGCCAGCAGTCTCTGAGCTTCCACAAGGCCCAGACCCATGTCCTTCCTTTCCTTTTGTGTGTTTTTTTTTTTTAATCAAACAACCAAACTTTAAGTAATTTGGAAAAATAATTCCATCACCTCACACTCACACCTCTGCAGCACAGTGCTGGTGGCCTGGGGTTGCCTCAGGGGTCACTAGCCAGGTGACCCAGACAGGCTGTTCTTTCCACCAAAGGTTAAAAAACGAGTGTTTTCTACATAGCTGCTTTCTTCCTGGTGATCACTTTTATTAGTGGCATAATCTCCCATCAAGTAAACACACATAATGAACCTACTCATTCCCCACCTTCATGTGGGTGTTTTTTGTTTCCTTCGAATTAAGACAGACATTCCCAAGAGCGGGATTATCAGGTCAAAGGGTCCAGATTTTTTGGACTCTCCCTAGGAAATGCCTCCTTTCAGCGTCACGCCTGAGAGAGAACTTGGGGAGAAGTCCCAGAGGCATTTCTGCACCCTTGACCGGCCCCTCCCTGCCCACTTCTTCCCCCCTTATTCGTGCCAGGAGTGGTGATGCCAGTTTAGGCTAATCCTGTTATTAGAAGAACAAGAAACTTTAGGCTGCAGAGCTAAGAAAAAAACAAAGCAAAAAAAAACCCTGGCCTATTTTGAATGACAGGAAAAACAAAAAGCCAAGCGAGAAGAAAAAATGAGTTGCAAAGCAGGGACTACTGGCGGTGCCCGAGCCCACCTGGAGGGGAAAAGAAGGGACGTAGCCCCCTCACGCATAGGAGACGTGCCCATGGAGTCAAGGCCAAGCCCAGTCCCTCTCCTTGCCAGGAGGGAACCTGAGCTGATAACCCACGGAGGGGACACTGGACAGGCCTTGGGCTCAGCGCTCAGTACTTTAGAAGCACTGCCTCACTTAATCCTCACAAATCCCCATGAGGTGGTGCTTTTGTGATGTCCATCTTACAGAGGAGAGTGGAGAGAAGGATCCACCACAGGCCAAAGCCCGCACGCTCAGTGTGTGTGGCCCTGACCTGATCCACCTGGGCCCTCCTCCTCCTAATAAGCACACACTGTCCGGCAAGGTTTAGGATTTGGCTAAAAGGGCACTGCATGTAAATAAGCGGAAAGGCTTGTTTTTAACCTCCAGAGGTCTCTGATAACACCCTGGAGATATCTCAGGATTAGGAGGCCCCTGAGTGAGCTATCCACTAGGTCATCTCCCAGCCCACCCTGCCTGCAGGTCTCGGGAGGTTCCAGGGTGCACTCAGTAGCTAAGGTGGGCCTCCATCTCCAGATGGAAACTTCTCTGCCTCGAATCCTGGGCTGGAAAGCTGACAGCTCTTGGCTACACAACGAGCAGGTACCTACCTATTCCCTTCTGTCTTCCCTAGCCCGGGCTTTCTACCCCAGCTCTAAACCAAAACTACTCAGAACTGCTCATTTGCGTAGGTCTTGATTTTTACTACCAAAGGCATAGCAAAAGGGTGGTTTTGCCCTGATAAAGGAAGCGATGGATTAGCTCATACCATGGGGCAATTATGGTCAATCTGTTTACTTTTGCTGCAGTCACTCAGATTAAGAAATGCCACTGAGGTGTATACATATGTCAACATTTATCAAATAATATATTTAAAGTATCCACAAGTTTATTGTATGCCAATTATATCTCAATAAAGTTGTTAAATCGAGGGAAAGGAGGCCCATTATAAAGATTAGGACACAGTACATGTAAAGTGTATAGCACAGTTCTTGACATATGGTAGGTACTCAATAAATCATTAATAATAAAGGTTGTGATGACGATTTATGACAAAGCTTTGGCGCTTACCCAGGACTCGAAAGATAAAAAATGAAATGCACTTGGGGCCTTCAGAGTAAGAGGGAAATCTGGGTAAACAGTCCAGTTTTGCAGATTTGTCAGGAAGAGAAAGACAGGGTTTTAAATGACTTACCAGAGCTCATGGTGGTGATAGGACAAGTCTTCTGTAACTGGGGCTCTGCAGAAAAACAAACACCACAATGGAATTGATGAATGGCAGGTTCGAGATAAATCCCTATGGTTCACATTAAAAATGCAAACACCGTATATAAGCCTTGATAAAACAGAGGTGGACCAGGCATTACTTGGCCAGGCTTCTGGTTCTTGGTTGGCTGTGTACTAACCTGACCTTGGGCACATAACTCAAACTCCCTGGCCTCCGTTTTGTCAACCGTACTTGGTTTAGACACTCTCCAAGATCCCTTCCACCTGTAACATTCTATTAAGAACCTCAAGTTACATGAGTCCATGTGGATCAAGGAGAGGGTGAAGGAAAGAACCAAGTTTTAGGACACAGAGATAAAATCACAACACAAACTGATTATTGGAGAGTAAAAATAAGATTATATATAGCTTATTATGCTCAAGAAAACGTTCTAGGTGCTTTAAATATATTAATTCATTTGATCCTCACAAGGACCCTATAAGGTAAGAACTAGCATTGTATTAGTTTACACAGATGAGGAAACCAAAGCACAGAGAGGCGAACAGCTTGCTGCTCATGTGGCAGAGTTGATTCTGGAACCCAGACAGCCCGACCTGAAAGCCCAGGCACGTAGGAACTACACTCTACTGCCTTGAGGTGGGAATGCAGTCCACTTACTCACTGATATGCAAACGGTAACCCTCTCATTTAATATGGTCCCATCTGAAGTCCCCCAAAACCACTGGCTACTGTCACTATAGTTTTATCTTTTCTAGGACTTTTTTTTGGGGGCTGCGTTGGGTCTTCATTGCTGCGCACAGGCTTCCTCTAGTTGCAGTGAGCGGGGGCTACTCTCTGTTGCAGTGCGCGGGCTTCTCATTGCAGTGGCTTCTCTTGTTGTGAAGCACGGGCTCTAGGCACGCGGGCTTCAGTAGTTGTGGTTCATGGGCTCTAGAGGTGCATGGGCTTAGTTGCTCTGCAGCATGTGGGATCTTCCCGGGCTAGGGATCGAACCCGTGTCCCCTGCATCAGCAGGCGGACTCTTAACCACTGCGCCACCAGGGAAGTCCTAGAATCTTACATAAATGGTATCATATGGTACGTAATCTTTTGTACCTGGCTTCTCTCACTTAGCATAACACAATTTAGCAACTGGCCATATACGTGTGGGTCTATTTCTGGACTTTGTTCCATTTATTTGTCTTTATCTAATCCATTGTCTTGATAATTAGAGCTTTATAGTAAGTCTTGAAATCGGGTAGTGTGAGTCTTCCAACTTCATTCTTTTTCAAAATCATTTTGGTTCTTCCAGGTCCTCTGCATTTTCATAAAAAGTTTACAGTCATCTTACCAGTTTCCACCAAAACAAAAAAAGCCTGCTGGAATTTTGAATGGGTTCCTGTTCAATCTATGTATCAATCTGGGGGAAATTAACATTTTAACAACATTGAATTTCCAATTCAGGAGAATGAACTCTCTCCCTTTATGCAGGTCCCCTTTAATTTCTCTCAGCAATGTCTTGTAGCTTTCAAGGTACAAGTCTTGCACATGTTTTGAATAGTAAGGTCTAGCTAAACACATCTGAAGGACAACCTGAAAAGTAAGTCTTCATGAGCTGTAGAACCTTACTATTTAACATGTGGTCTGCAGACCAGCAGCTGGGAACTTACTAAAAAATGGAGAAATGCAGAATCAATGCTGCACCAACTTAATCAGAATCTGCATTTTAACAAGATCCCCAGCTGGTCCCTATGTACTTTCAAGTGTGAAAAGCAATGATGTAGAGGATATCAACTTCCCGGTTCATGAATTCTGTATTAAGGTCATGGTATGGTCTGAGGGTCTGCACCAAGAGACACGCTTTAGTCTCCTTTTTAACGCTGAAGTCAGGCATCAGTTTCCTTTCTGGGTGGTTGTCTTGTTCACTGTCCTTGGAATTGACTGAACAGAAGCTGGGGGCAAAAAGGAAATCATTCTAAGTCCGTCTCTCCAGCCCAAATCAGCTGTAAGTTTGCCTCTGTCACTGTCAAGTACACCTGAGACTACCCGTGACCTTCAACAGCCCCTCAGATTGTTCTCTAAGCTGTGGAAACATTTGTTCTTTCAGTTAAGAACACAACCCCCTGTGTTCCGTATGCTCAGGTGGTTTCCAATCCTGGTTTTATGATACCTTCGTTTGCCTCCCAGGGCCAAAACGGATATCCGGATAGCATCCAAATGTTTTATTTTTTAAATCATTTAAATAATTATGCTAAGGTTTTATTTATTTAACTTTTAAAGCACGACTGTAGAAATGTTTTCGTTTCAACACTGAAGTTATCTTTTTTTTTTTAACATCTTTATTGGAGTATAATTGCTTTACAATGGTGTGTTAGTTTCTGCTTTATAACAAAGTGAATCAGCTATACATATACATATATCCCCATATCTCTTCCCTCTTGCATCTCCCTCCCTCTCACCCTCCCTATCCCACCCCTCTAGGTGGTCACAAAGCGCCCAGCTGATCTCCCTGTGCTATGCGGCTGCTTCCCACTAGCTATCTATTTTACATTTGGTAGTGTATATATGTCCATGCCACTCTCTCACTTCGTCCCAGTTTACCCTTCCCCCTCCCCCTCCCCCTCCCCGTGTCCTCAAGTCCGTTCTCCACATCTGCGTCTTTATTCCTGTCCTGCCCCTAGGTTCTTCAGAACCACTGTTTTTTTTTTAGATTCCATATATATGTGTTAGCATACAGTGTTAGTTTTTCTCTTTCTGACTTACTTCCAACAGTGAAGTTATCTTAATATTTTTCTTTCTTTACAATACTTTCTAACCTTTATCTGCATAAATAGCATTTACATAGTTGTAAACAATGTCTGGACAGCTTTGTGTTCTAGTTCTCAAATTAAATATTTCATGAACATTTTTCTGGATTTTTACAGTCATCATTTTAATGGCTGTAACATTCCATAATTCATTTACCAGCTCCCTCTGTAGAGTTTAATTTGTCTTAATTTAAAAAATAAGTACATAAATGGACTATTACTCAGCCATAAAAAAAGAATGAAATAATGCCATTTGTAGCAACATGGATGGACCTAGACATTATTTTACTAAGTCAGAGAAAGACAAATATCATATGATATTACTTATACGTGGAATCTAAAAAAAATGATACAAACTTATTTACAAAACAGAAATAGACTCACAGACATAGAAAACAGACTTATGGTCACCAAAGGGGAAAGTGGGCAGGGAGGATAAATTAGGAGTTTAGGATTAACAGATACACACTAAGAAATAGATAAGAAACAGGTAAACAACAAGGACCTACTGTATAGCACAGGGAACTATATTCAGTATCTCATAATAACCTATAATGGAAAAGAATCTGAAAAAGTATATATATATTATATACATTATATACATACACACATATATATAAAAAACTGAATCAGTTTGCAGTACACCTGAAACTAACAACATTGTAAATCAACTATACTTCAATTAAAAAAATAAGTACATAGCACAACAGCATTCTGAGGTTGGGGGAGAAATGAATGGAAATGTCTTATAAAGCAAACAAAAAGGATGCCTCGACTCGCACGTGGTGAGTCTTCACCATCTGTCATATGTGGGTCACCCTTTGCACATTTTATATATTTCTCAATACAGACACTAGTAATTTCTAGATGTCAGCCCCACCCTTACTTACAAAGTGACCTAAAGTACATATGGGCAGGGATAGTATCCCAAATACTAACCATCACTTTACTACAAACATCCACCAACCAGAGTGGATGCCAGGTGTAGAGCTCTCGGTGGGGGAGGCCCTCCCCAGGCCAGGTGTTTTACCGTTTAGTGATTGGATTGCGAAAAGATGGAAGGAGAATGGGCCCAGGGTGGTAGGACACTATTCCAGTACTTGAGGAACTTGTATGACGTAGTAGGCGGCAACGACAATGCCTAGGTGGGTACCAGCTCTGCACACATAGACTTTTTCGGTACTAGGTCCTGTTACATGCTCTCACTTGGTTGTTTAAATAGGCAGCAGGTGACAGGAAGCAGGGGGTAGTTTAAAATAATATCAAAATAAAAACTGTGGCAGTGGCAGTTGTGCCGAGGACGGTGCCCAGTGTCCCATCCTCGGCGGTGGTTGCAACAGCAGCGACACCTTATCCAGACTCTTCTGGGGCCTGGTGTTGGCTCTGAGTCCATCCATCTCAGCCTCTTTGAATTTCTGCCTGTTCTGAGTGTGGTTCGCCTGCCTCTTGTAAATTCTGAACCACCTGAGATCTTGCCAATAAATCTCCCTTTCAGTCTGAGTTAACCAGAGGCCATGCCTGTTCGTTTGCAACCAAAGCATCTTGAGCAGCACAAGATGAGGGGGAGGAGGGAGCCCCAAAGGTTTCAGTGGGAGAGGAGAATCTTCATTCCTCTCTCCTGAATAAGGCTGTCCAGAGGGGAATCCCAAGTGGCTCAGCAAACAGTTTTGTCTCTACAACCTGAAGAGCTCAGAGTCAGGGTGGCGGGGATGCAGTCAGGAAGCTGCACAAACTGAGTCTGACCAGAGAACGCTGAAAGCTTTAAAAGTCACAATCGAATCCCCACAGTTTATTTAGAGATAGTACAAGTATTACAATCATATGTTAAACATGAGAGTTTATTTTACATAAAAATTTCTGACACTTAATATTTATTTAAAAACTAAGCTGTAAAGAGTTTGAGTTGGTTGAGAACATGATGGCACATCTTTATAATTTCTCCCCCAAGTCTCCTCCAAAGGAGGCAGGAGCCTTTGGGTAAAAGCCAAAAAAGATGAACAGTGCCACCTAGTGGCAAAACTGGACCACTACAAGTGGGCAGCAATCCCCCGGTGGGTTGCAGGAACCTACGGTGTCATGGCCTGGGTGGGCCAGCTAGGGTCAAGCCGCCATTCCACCCCTCGGGCTGTCAAGACCTACCGAACTTGGTCAGAACACCATAGCATCAACAGACATTCCACCAAAAGAACAAGATGTGAAGTAGCCAGTCTTGTTAAGAATGCATCCAGATAATCAACGGTTCTGCATGGTCCCTCTCTAATTCCACAACCCTGTAATTCTGAGATAAGTCTCGATGCCACAGAGTGAATAATTACCAAAAAGCAAAAGTTGCTCATGCTCCCAGCTGAAATAGAATCCAATAACTAAATATGGGTTGTTTATTGGGAAAGGAAAGAAGGTCCTTCCTTATATGGATGATTCAGGGATATATGACAAGGGAGGAATTGAGTTTGTCTGTAAAAATAAATTCAAGATCCAGCAAAGATTCTTGGAAGAGAATGAGCCCCTGGTTGACCTCTTACTCAGCATGCTCCAGCTTCCCCTATGACCTACGGTGTTTTGCCTCCTTTGCTTCTTCCCAAATACACATACATACACACACAATTCTAAGATTCTGGAAGGGAGACGCTGTGTCATCCTCAGGACTGAGCATTTAGTGGGTGGGTGTTCAGTCAGGAACTTTGCCCTCATCTCTATTTAGCCTTCAGAACCTAACTTTCAAGTCTTATCTTCAAAATAACCAAGACCCTCCTTATCTCCACTGTAGCTGCCTACAGGAAGCTAGCTCCCCATTCGACCAGACCCTGATTATACTCTAGCTCTAAAATCCAATCTGCCAACCTGATATATACACACACACACACACATACACATACATACACATAGATACATATGCATATATATTTGCAGCTACGTCCAGTGGCTTGAAAAGAATAGGCACAGCTCACAAAGCCCCAGAATACATGCTTGGCCTTATTGCTTTACACTTTGCTGATCCACCAGCAAAGGCACGTTTCTGCAATTTTTTGACAGCACATCTTCCTCTCAATCTCTAATCATGTCGTTTCTCTTCAAATGCACTCTCTGCATTATTGGAGAGGGTGCAGAAGGCTCTTCAGAAAGCCAGAAAGGATAAACACTGAGTCGCTAACACTTCCTTTCAAGGGGAGGAAGCTAGAATAAACTCGACCCTGACATTAAGTTCAGCCTGGAATCCCATGACACAGCTGGGGGCTCAGAACAGCACAAGCCCACGGTTTCTGTGGAAAGACCGATGCTTCTGGAGAGGGAGCAATAGGTCATCCCCCACATCCTCCCATTTCCTCCTGGAATCCCTCCAACGTGGTTTCCGTTCTAACCAGTTATCTAAAATGGCCTTCAGAAGGGTTTCCAGTGCACACACATGGCCAGGCGCAACAGTTTCTGCAGTGGTCGGGGCCTCACTGACCTTGCCACTGAATTTAAGACAGTTAACTCCTTCCTCCTCCCAAGCACTTTCTGGTCCTGATTTGTAAACGTCACTGTGGACTGGTTTACCTTGAGCCATGAGGCTCTTCCTTCTAGAACAGGATCTCTGCAGCGCTTCCAGGAGTTTAAAGGGCTAGAAGACCCTGAGCTGGGTCCTCATTCCTTTCCAACTGCACGCTCACTTCCTAGAAGATTTCACCCGGACTATTAGAACCGGAAGCATCCGGGCAGGTTACCTAGCCCCTCTTCATGGTTTTCCACCTGTTCTGGAAGAAAGTTCCATGAGCCCCCTCAGGCTAACAGGGCGGCTGTGCTTTTATCGATTTCATTCATTTATACTTGCTGAGCTTTCCTTGGATAAATGGGTTGTATGGCTACAAAAAATTCAGAAACCAGAAATCTAATCCATCCCCTTATTATTTAGGTGCAAAAACAGATTCAGGAAAAGTTTCCCTTAGTCTTGCTCTTTATTCCGTCTACTAAGCCCACTTTCCCTCCTATCCCTCTTTTTTTTTTTTTTTTTTTAAATTTTTGTTGGAGTATAGTTGATTTACAGTGTTGTGTTAGTTTCTGCTGCATGGCAAAGTGAATCAGCTATACAAATAACCACTCTTTTTTAGATTCTTTTCCCATATAGGTCATTACAGAGTATTGAGTAGAGTTTCCTGTGCTGTACAGCAGGTCCTTATTAGTTATCTATTTTATATATAGTAGTGTGTATATGGCAATCCCAATCTCCCAATTTATCCCTTCCCCCCTTTGCCCCCCTGGTAACCATAAATTTGTTTTTTACATCTGTGACTATTTCTGTTTTGTAAGTAAGTTTCTCTGTTCCATTTTTTTAGATTCCACATATAAGCAATACCATATGATATTTGCCTTTCTCTGTCTGACTTACTTCACTCAGTATGGTAATCTCTAGGTCCACCCATGTTGCTGCAAATGGCATTATTTCATTGCAGCACTATTTACAATAGCCAGGACATGGAAGCAACCTAAATGTCCACTAACAGAGGAATGGATAAAGAAGATGTCGTACATATATACAATGGAATATTACTTAGCCTCTTATCCCTCCTTCTTCCTCCTCAGGGCACCTTCAGCCCTTGGTCTCTTGGCAATGAACACTGAATTCCAGATGAGAAGCAACCATCCACAGCCAATTCCTGAACTAGCCAGTGCCAATTCCCCCTTATAACCTTCTGATATCACGTTATTACTCACCAAACAATGCGAAGTGTTCTGATAATCAGTTACAAAGATTACTGGCCAAGTCCATTACTCATTTTTTTCCCACCCTGCCTTCCTGGTTTCCCCTCCTCCAATCAAGTTCACTAGACAGTGAGGCCCCTCCAGCAGGGCAGGGTCTTGATCATCTCTGTATCCTACTGTCTAGTATGGTGCCTAGCTCAGAGCAGGCACCCAATTAGTATTGGTGGGGTGAATGTCTGTCTCCTCATTCCCTTGCCACCTGCCTAGTCTTGTCAATTCTTCTGCCTTCATGACTCATACAACCCAGCCACCACTGCTTTTCCATCCTCACGCTCACCATTCTATTCCACCACCTCATTCCTAGACAACTGCAATGGCCTGATAAGCCTCGGAATCACCCTATAGCCCATGTCCTGCCACGTTCTGACATTAGCAGTGTAAGAGATCCTCGGTCAAATTTCACTGGAGAAAAAAAATCTGCGGGGCCCCTGTAAACTCAGAAGGGTTGGCTGGGTGGTACGGGGCAAAAGGAAAAAAGGCAGCAAACCTCCTAGGAAAGAATAAGGTAAAACACAGGCCTGACGATACCATTCCAACAGCATTACTTTAGCACCTACTGTGCACCCAGAATAGTGCTTGGCCCATAGGAGACCAACGTGAATCGGACATTTGCTGTCTTTGAGGCCACCACGGAGCTGTAGGACAACAGACATGGCCCATTTAATATAATATGATGGGTAACCCTCTGCTAGTGATCTGACCTAAGTGTTACAGGAGCATAGAAAGAAGAGGAATAAATTCTGCAAGGAGAGAGAATCAAGGAATGAATAAATACTAAAATGTTTTAAGTGTTCAATGTCACACCTTCTAAAATCACCTTAAGTGTCATGCTTTGGGAGACACTGGTCTAAATGTCCAAATTCCTTAAAATACCATAAGGCTCTGTAAGATGAAGTCCCAATTACTTTTCCAGTCTCATCTCCCACAGGTATCAATAAGCCCTAAACTCCATGTGTATCATATTTGTCATTCCTATTGAATCCTGAACCAGATTTCCCATTTCCAAGTCTTTAATCTCATTGTTACTTCCCACTAATGCCCTCTCCCAAACCTCCCCAAATATTAAGGCCAATCCCAGTCACCAGATCCACCGACCCAACAAAAATGGAAGATTTTAATTTTGGTTTAGTCTTATTTTTAATCACTATTGAAAGTCATGGACTTCTCTGGTGGCGCAGTGGTTAAGAATCCGCCTGTCAATGCAGGGGACACGGGTTCGAGCCCTGGCCTGGGAAGATCCCACATGCCGTGGAGCAACTAAGCCCGTGAGCCACAACTACTGAGCCCACGTGCCACAACTACTGAAGCCCATGCACCTAGAGCCCGTGCTGCACAACAAGAGAAGCCACTGCAATGAGAAGCCCGTGCACCGCAAGAGTAGCCCTCGCTCGCCACAACTAGAGAAAGCCCGCACACAGCAATGAAGACCCAATGCAGCCAAAAACAAATAAATAATTATTTTTTTAAAAAAAGAAAGTCATGATGATAAGGAATTCATTTAATAAGACTTATTTAATAATCACAGAATTCAGAAATCCCATGCCCAAGCTCCCACTAAAGTCATCACACTCTCAACTCAGGCCCTTGCCAGAGATGGGCCAAGCAAGATCCGGAGTTGGAAAGTTAGCTACCGACAAACCTGCAATCGTTTTTTTTCCCTTTTATACTTAAATGAAGTCTTTAAATAAACATGCAAAGTTGATTCTGCCAACAAAATTGCCAATAAGAAAACACAGCCCAAAAGAGTTTCAAGTTTTATACATGCAAAATTATTTGAGCTTCAGACAATAGAATTTAGGAGATAATATATGATTACAAGTTATGTATTACAACACATGGTTTACAGCAAACATAATAGAGAGGATTAATATCCTTGTTTTACAGTGTACTCGATACTTATTGCCGAGAAAAAAATGTTAAAGGCATGAAGAAATTCCAAGAAAAAAGGCAAACAAATCTGAGAAAAATGTTCACTTAACCTGATTAGTTTAAAAAGAAGATTCAAATAATGGCTAACCATTTTTCCCACTTCTTAAGTTAGTCCACAAATTTAAAAGCACTAACGCTCAGTGTGGTCAAATGCAAAGACACTGACATTTTCCTACAGTCATTGACACTGTAAATTGTTACCACTGTTTTCAGCACAGCACATCAAGACTTAATGTAGCTCATACCCTTTGTGCTTTAGGGGAATCCAGTTCAAAGAAAGAACACCAAATGACAATAAAGCTACGTAGACAGAGATGTTTACCACAACTTTGTTAATAGTAAAAACCTAGAAACACTCCTGTGTTCAGTGACAGGGGCCAATTACATGGCCACTCACCCCCTGGGTGGACTGAACCGTTATGAAGATAATGGTTATGTAGACAGTACAACATGGGAAAACACTTCTTATGAGATTAGGTGAATAAAGCAGGATGTAGGTCTGTGTGACGTTTCTGATTATAAATATGTAAAAACCAAAACGTGTGCACATACTTCAAAGGAAATATGCCCAAATTCTAATAATGATATGGTAGCATGGAATTCCAGGTAACTTTTAAATTTCATTTCTATTTTCCAAATTGCGTATAATGTGATTATAACACACTTCTTTTTTAATGAAAGGAAGTTGTTTTTTAATCTCATCCCTGGCATTTGATATGCAATTGTGTAATCTTCAGAACTTTAAAGAGCAAATTCTAGCAGACAAGCTAAAAAAAAAAAAATGCCACTAACAGTCTTGTCCATTAGAACATGGCAGCCCCACATGATGCAATCTTTCTCAGGACCCATAACAAATACCCCAAATATGGAATTGCAACATTAATTGCCAGTGATTGCTTTTGTTTAATGAAGCCAAACTACTCCCATGCAGTTCCTTATGAGGACAAGGGAGGCAGTAAAATGACTAGAATGTTCAGCCAGATTTCCTAAAGAAGCAATTACACCAAAACGTTTCATCTTAAAATAGTCCACAGGGGCTGCCAGGTGACAACACACACAGTACCCCACTGCTCCCAAAGCCTGCTCGCTGCCAATTCCCTGCTCCTAACCTGATTCCATGGCATTCCAGAGACCTGAGCTCCTCAAACTCTTTATATGTACAACTCTGGGCACACACAGTTTCTTAAGCCTGCATTGTTAACCAAGACAAGTCTTAAATACAAAAACTGGCCCACGTGTGTTTCCCAAATATGGCTGTGTCTACAGAACCAAAACAAAGCTGTCTAACTGCAGTATCCAGTACACTCGAAACACTCCACTTAGGAAATCTAGATAACTGAAACAAGGGCAGATTCCCAAATTCGTTAGATAACAGCAAAACATCTTAGCTCTGTTTAAATTGTAAACACATAACCTCAAACTAATAAAGGCAAGCCCAGGATACAGATGACGCCTTTCTTCTGAAGCAGTTACTACACAATGTCTACCTGTAGAGAAAGCATGAATGAAAGCATTTTGAATTCTCAGGAGAGTCAAGGCTGAACCATAGGCTATCGGTAAAGAGACTAAGAAGTTACTGTGGGTGGCTGAAAAAAATCTTACACAGCTGAAAAAGGTCTTTTAGAGCTTGAGCACGGGAAAGAAGGGTGGGTTTGATATGGCAGGAGAGGTGTCCACGCTTCTAGAAAATCCCTAATTCCCTCTCAACTTTTCTTTTAAACCACAAAATTCCTAAGGCCACATATTTACCACATCATATATCATACAGACATCTGTAGTACAGGCCTATACCACACTGAGGAATGAGGGAACAGAAGTTCCATTCAGTAAAAAGACTCTGGGTCCTTTGCAAATACATAAATACCTCAATTCATAATACTGGCTTATTCAGGAATTGCTTGTTTTCCTTAAGACGTTCTGAAATTTTACTGAAAGTATACTAACCTAGCAAACAGCCAATAGAAACAATGAAAGCATCATCTTTTCTGAGAAAACCTCTATTCTCAGCAGCATTTGTTTAATAACTGAAGTGGAACACATACAGTCAGGCCCAGAATCAATACTCCCTGAACCCAGACCTTGGAGGCTGAGGACTGCATCAGATCCTTGATGCTTAATGGTAATATATGTGAGACACCGACTTCCATTCATCACTCAGTAAATTGCAGTATGTTAGTTACTTTTCTCTTTTAATTGTATTTTGCACTAACTTTAGGCAATTTGAGTTTATCAGGTATAAAATCTACAGCCAAGTATTTGAAAACACAGTGCAAATTTCTGAAATGAGTTTTCTTCCAAGTAAGCTAAAATCACTAAAAATATTCAATATAGTGCCAAGGTCATAGCAAGCATTCAATAAAAAGTTTTTGGCTTTCTTTTAATCTATGTTATTTCTCAGACCAGATTACCTAGAAATCAGTTGGCATCTATTATACATTTATATGTTAATAAACATTTTATATATACACACACACACACACATTTCTGACTTCAGCTGCTCTATGTGTATCCAACTATATCAATAATCACTTTGAACATCTATGGTCTAAATGCACCAATTAAAAGAGATTATTAGAGTGGATCAAAAAACAAGACCCAATTGTATGTTGTAAGAAACCCGCTTTAACTATAAAGACACAGATTAAAAGTAAATGGATGGAGAAAAATATACTGTGCTAACAGTTTCTATAGGCATTTAGTGGCTGTGCAAAACCACCACAAAAAAAGAGTCAGAAGAACTGGGTTTGAAACCAAACTCTATCAGGGCTGCAAATTGGGAAGGCCCTTAGTTTCTCAGCCTCAGTTTACTCACCTACAAAAAGAAATGAACAATACCTAATTCCATAAGGTGTTTCTAAATTTTAAAATCTATATGAAATATTGTAAAGTGTTGTTATAAAAGGAAACGTATTCCAGCAAAGAGATGCTGGTTAGTCCTGTTATCCTTTTATTGCTTTAACAGGCTGATGAATATAATCACTGCATATCTTATCATGAAGTTGATATTACCAATACTTACCTGTATAAAACGTCAGGCTTTATAAACTGAAGTAGCATCTAAAAACCAAGAAATCCGTCTCTGGCTCTGCCTTCCTAGGCAAAATCAGGCAATGGAGGACACTCTTCATAAAAACATCATATTTTAAGACACTTCAGAGTTGCTCTCTAAGGTCAGGTCTCAAGGAACCACCATTAATTCAAGATCCATTTACTGTGCATGCATTCTATGCAAGGTCCCGTGCACAGGCTTCAGAACAGAGAGATGAACCACCTCTTCATTTCCTAAATGCTGACTGTGAACCAGCCCTTTACCTACATCATTTCTAATCTTGAGAACCCCTTATAAGATTCCCATACCCATTTTGCAAATTAAAAAACAGCCTCAATGGAAGTGAAAAGACTCACTGACGAGTCTTGCAGAAGCAAGTAGGAAAGATCCTGGTGCTGGCTCCCAAGCCCAGGCTCTTTCCAGTCCATGATCCTCACCCAAAGAGGCACAACACAGTCCCTGCCGGAAGCCGTTCAGAGAAGAGACACACCTTAAAAAGAGAGATGGGGGACTTCCCTGGTGGTCCAGTGGGTAAGACTCCACGCTCCCAATGCAGGGGGCCCAAGTTCGACCCCTGGTCGGGGAACTAGATCCCATATGCCGCAACTAAGAAGCCTGCATGCCACAACTAAAGATCCCGCATGCCGCAGTGAAGATCCTGCATGCTGCAACTAAGACCCGGTGCAGCCTAAATAAATAAATAAACAAACAAATAAATAAATATTTGAAAAGAGAGAGAGAGAGATGGATAATCTCTGGGGGCATTTTTATCCAGCTGTGGTAATAATCAAATTTATCAACCAAGATAAGAGATGGTGCCTGCCTTCAGAGACCTTACATTGTAGTTGAGAAGACTAATAGCCTTGAAACCCTGATGAGGTGCTAAAGACAGCACGAAAGAGCATCTGTGGACTGCCCTCCACTGTAGGAATACGACAGCCAAGAGAATGCCAAGCTTCGAGACTCACCTGGGAAAGATCAGGAGACATGCTGACAAATACACCCCCTTTATGAATGTTTAAAATATCCCTGTTGGGCTTCCGTGGTGGCACAGTGGTTGAGAATCTGCCTGCCAATTCAGGGGACACGGGTTCGAGCCCTGGTCTGGGAAGATCCCCCATGCCGCGGAGCAACTGGGCCCGTGAGCCACACCTACTGAGCCTGTGCATCTGGAGCCCATGCTCCGCAACAAGAGAGGCCGCGACAGTGAGAGGCCCGTGCACCGCGATGAAGAGTGGCCCCCGCTCGCGGCAACTAGAGAAAGCCCTCGCACAAAAACGAAGACCCAACAGAGCCAAAAAAAATAAAAAAATAAATAAAAAGTATAACTATGAATCATAACATTAAAAATAAATAAATAAATAAATAAAATAAAATATCCCTGTAGTACTTACAATATTAACTTCTCTATAGAGGGTTCACTGGGGGACGTTAAGCTGAATTAGATCACACACAGCACTTTCTGGCAGCCTTTAGGAAGCAATGACACCTATCAACACCCCCGTACCCACACACACCTGTGAAAGGTGTAGAGGGACTCTAGAATAAATAACTTGGATTTCAGTTGTTGCTCTGCCACTTACTAGATACTCGAGCTGAGGTCTGTCAGTTAACCTTGCTAAAACTTGGTTTCCTCGTCTATAAAATGGGAAGAATAAGTCATCAATCTCAGAGTGCTACGGTGAGCATTAAATGAGGTCAAGCACATCAAGTGACTATCTCAGTGTTACAAAGTGCTCAATAAATTCTAGCTGCTTTCACCACGATCAGCATCACCAATAGCATCTGAGGCTCAAAACCACTTTCTCCTCAGCTGGCTTCTCTCAGTAGCAGGTGTTCTTTTTTCAAGTACAGGGAGGCTAGCCTCTTCAAGCTAATTAAAAGGACAGACTCAACCAGCTCTCCTTTCAAGAGCTCACTGCACGCACTTCCTCTCCCTCCTGAAGTTACCTGGCCTGTCTTTCCCCAACAGCACAAGCCTCAAAAACTCAACTTCCCATAAGAAGCAAAGTAACGAGTCTACCTTTTCTCCAAACAGTAAATTCTCATGTATAGTTATGTTCTTGGCTGGGTATCACTTGATTTACATATAAAAAGTATCATCTTCCATGTGTTTTGCTACTAACAAGCTGTTCTCCTCACAGAATTCCTAAGGTGGAAATTTCCAAGGTGGGTTCCACATAGGTAGTGTTTGGTACACAGAAGAGAGCCCAGTTCAGTTCAGCTGATGGAAAGGATTTGTATTGCAGAGATTATGGAAAGAACATTGGGTAGGTGATGTGCCCAAGCCACAAACTGGCCTTGAATGCCAGGCAATGGCATTTGTGCTGGCCTCTTATCAGGACATAGAATTCAAGATAAATTCTTTGGAAGTTTCCTAATTCAAGATTAATCTGACAGAGGCATGCAGGATGAACTACAGAGGTGGGTGCACTGGGGCAGGGAGAATATATGAGCTGACTGCTTGTGAGCGGAGGTCAGGCCAAGGGCAGTCATATCTAGTGCTTTTTATAAGACACCCACACCCACACCCACACACAAATATCCGTCAACCATATACACCCACTCTGCCCAGGAAAGTAGCGCCCAAAGAACTTGTTTTGCCCATCTGGCTGTGAAAAGCTCCACAGAGGCTTTGGTTACAGCAATCACAGATGATAACTTCTACATGTGTCTTGTCTTGCTTATCTGTAGCAAAAAGTCAGAGAGAATTTGATTTTCTGAGCTTACTCTTTACATCTCATTCTGCCACGTTTGCCCACAGCAAATTTTTTTTTTTTTCCTGCTCAATTGCCTTGGTGGCTGATAACATAAAATTATCAGAAAGTAAAAGATGTCAAAAAACCTTTAGAACTCAAAGAAGCTTACTAACCAAATAGGGACACTACAATAGCAATCACTAAAATAAAAGATGACAGGGATGTTTAAGAGTTTATTTTCAAACTAATGTCAAAGAGAACAGTTCTCAACACAAAATGACCCTGCCTTCACAACTCACATAGATATAAGACACTGGAAGAAAAGAACTACGTATTCAATTACATTCAATGTAGGATTGGGGGCAGAGGGATGGAATGACGACACTGAGATCCCAATTAAGAGAATATTAAATTCCTCACAGCCCACTATCAGCAAAGTGTTCCAGGTGTTTAGGCAGTGACTTTACCATTGTGAGCCTCAGTTTCCCCCACATGCAAAACAGGGATTAAAATAGCACTAACATCCCTCCTGTTAAGGATTAATGGGGCCAAGCACTACCCACGTAGCACAATGAGAACTCAATAAATGGTCATATTGACATAACTGGTCTACTTCCAATTTGCCTCATTCTATCAATAATTCCAAATATGAGGAGAGTCAGAGGTGAGTGGAAATCCTGGTTAATAAAAGGATTTAATTAGTCACTACTTTACTATAACAATAGTTTACTGGGATTCTGCTCGAAGGAGGCAAGGGCACTGCCAAGAAATGAGGCTTTTTACCTTTGACAGAAAACATAAAATTTGTGGTAGCCCCATCCAGCCCCCCCAAGGCAGTGCCAGCAGTGGCCTTGGCTGCCTACAATCTTTAAAAAAAGGGAGGGTGGTGATGGTGAAAGGCCATATGATCTGTCTTGAACAGGGTTTCATATGGCCAAAGAACTCAGAGCATCACAGAATTTCAAGGCTGCAAAGGACCACTATTTCCAAATGCTATGAGCCTTGAAGTCCAGATCAACCCATCAAGATGAGAAAATCCAACATCCAGGCACACATCCTCCCTGAAACAAAGAACCCCAGCCCTGCCGAGCCCTTCCAACAGGATAAGGGGGAAAGCCAAGCCAGCAACAGGCGTTACAGCTACTATGCCTGTGGGCCTGCTGTGCTTTCTAGAAGCTAAGCTCCCCGAAGACAGGCATCTGTTACCATGTGAGTTTGTAAGTCACGAGGGCACTAAAATATTATTCTCAATTCCTTCCTAAAATTTCATTTCGCCCTTCCCTCTTAAAAAGCAGCAGTAGAAAATTAACATCTAAGGTTTCACAACATTTATAGTAAGTCCAAATGTCTCAAACTGAAGTCAAAAATCTTATATACATGGGCTTCCCTGGTGGCGCAGTGGTTGAGAGTCTGCCTGCCAATGCAGGGGACACGGGTTCGAGCCCTGGTCTGGGAAGATCCCATATGCCGCGGAGCAACTGGGCCCGTGAGCCACAGCTGCTGAGCCTGCGCGTCTGGAGCCTGTGCTCTACAATAGGAGAGGCTGCGATAGTGAGAGGCCGGCGCACCGCGATGAAGAGTGGCTCCCGCTTGCCGCAACTGGAAAAAGCCCTAGCACAGAAACGAAGATCCAACACAGCCAAATAAATAAATAAATAAATAAATAAATAAATATTAAAAATAAAAAATCTTATATACAAGTACAAAGTTGGAGAATAAATGGCTTTCTCCTTATTTAAAAATAAATCATTAAGGCAAATCTACAATCAAATGCCCTTTGGTGCTTCTGAACCCATTAATTCATTCAATAAATGTTCACTAATGTGAGGCACTGAATAGTGTGGTTCTTCTATTTTAAATTTACAGTATGTCTTACATGTCTGGAAATCAATCCCTCAAAATTCTAACAGAGGACATTTCAAGAAGACTGCAGAGATGGGGGGACAGGATAAAGGTCCCATGCAGAAATCTCTCCCACCCTTTAAGTAACAAAAATCTTTCATAAAAACGTAACTTGAGAACTCTTGGGTTGGTTCCCCAGTCCTCTTAAAGGGAGCTTGGTGAATATAATTTGTGGAGTTGGTGAATATAATTACACTTCTGGAGGAAATCTAGTTTAACAAGCTTATAATTATAGACTTCCTATTTAATAATAAAAATGCAAAGATAAAGTTCTTTCTTACATAAAAATGTAAAGCCTAATACACTAGATTATAAGGGGGCCAAAAAAACTAAAAGATGAGGTAAAACTCTTAAAACAGAAATGAAAAATACTTGAACTCTCAGCATGGTATGAGGCATTTCAAATTCCCATCTGCTAATATCACAGCCCGAAAAACTAGCCGGCAAATTCAAAGGCAGAGAATCAGGTGCAGTGAGGCCTTGAGCAGCATGAAATCCGGGATGACGACACAAAGTAAGCCAACAGGCTTTGCTAAATTGTCAAGTCCAACCAGTGAACAGGGACAGAAAACCCCAGTGACTCCGAAAGTTACATATACATGGAATTTAAAATACTCACGGAACTTCCCTGGTGGCGCAGTGGTTAAGAATCCGCCTGCCAATGCAGGGGACGCGGGTTGGAGCCCTGGTCCGGGAAGATCCCACATGCCGCAGAGCAACTAGGCCCGTGCACCACAGCTACTGAGCCTGTGCTCTAGAGCCCGCGAACCACAACTACTGAAGACTGTGCGCCTAGGGCCCGTGCTCTGCAACGAGAAGCCACCGCAATGAGAAGCTCGCACACCGCAATGAAGAGTAGCCCCCGCTCGCCGCAACTAGAGAAAGCCTGCACGCAGCAACGAAGACCCAACGCAGCCATAAATATAGATAGATAGATAGATAAATAAATAAATAATAAAATAAAATACTCACATTCCTACTCCACTGCCAGTTACACCGAAGTCCAAAGAGAAACGAGGAGGGAAGCAGGGGGTCTCAGGAATGTGCCCGAGACGCTGACCAGAGGAGAACTGGCTGGAAAGGCCTTGCCTTGGAGTCTCCCAGAGGTCGGCATTTACTCATTTAACATGGACAAGTGGCTGAGCCCTTCCAATGAGTGCCAGGTGGGGAAACCCTTCTCTGGCCACTCAGCTCAGCTCCCTCATTAAATTCAGAGTGAAACCAGCTGCCGGGAAAGGCAAAGGGTGACCCCACCAAAGCTCTGGAAAGCCAAGAGAGTAGATTGAGTGCCTGGATCAGTGCAAGAAGGGAGATTTCAGGCCGTTGTAGGGAAGAAAAGGAAATCATCCTCAGGGTGCTGCTCTGCTGCTGGCTGGAAATAAAGCGTGGTTTCTCTGTAGAATGTGCTGGGTCCACATTCCAGTCCGCTCGGCCTCACTGCCATCAGGGAGGGAGAACAGATGGAGGAAGGTGGAGGAAGGTGGAGGAAGAAGGGCAGGGAGTCCCCAAAGATAAATAAAACGATGCAGATGACAGACCAGCTCAGACGATATTTCAACAGAGGACAAAAAAGATCAATTCTGGACAAGAATTATTTAAATTATATAGACAGAAATACACATAAAATTCTGCACTAAACATGAATGGACTTTTTTTTTTTTGGGGGTCCTTGTAGCCTAATTTTTTTTTATTTGATACTCTAAGATTACTTTCTTTAAGATTTTTTTCACTTTTTTAGATTCTTTTCCCATTACAGGTCATTACAGAATATTGAGAAGAGTTCCCTGTGCTATACAGTAATTCCCTGTTGCTTATCTATTTTATGTATAGTGGTTTGTATCTGTTAATCCCACACTCCTAATTTATCCTTCTTTCCCTCCTTTTCCCCTTTGGTAACATAAGTTTATTTTCTATGTCTGTGAGTCTGTTTCTGTTCTGTAAATAGATTCATTTGTATTATTTTTTGATTCCACATATAAGTGATACCATATAATATCTGTCTTTCTAAACAGAGGTTAAGTTTTATTTAAATCTTATTTCATTCATTTCTTCTATCAAATGACATTAAGAAACTGTATTCAAATATAGATATGTGAAATCATTTTATTTTTATTTTTTAATAGATCTTTATTGAAGTATAATTGCTTCACAATACCATGTTAGTTTCTGTTGCACAACAAAGCGAATCAGCCATATGCATACACATGTCCCCATATCCCCTCCCTCTTGAGCCTCCCTCCCATCCTCCCTATCCCAACCCCTCTAGGTCATCGCAAAGCACAGAGCTGATATCCCTGTGCTATGCTGCTGCTTCCCACCAGCCAACTATTTTACATTGGGTAGTGTATACATGTAGATGCTACTCTCACTTCGCCCCAGCTTTGCCCTCCCACCCCATGTCATCAAGTCCATTCTCTATGTCTACCTCTTTATTCCTGCCCCGCAATTAGATTCATCAGTACTGTTTTTTGGGGTTTTTTTAGATTCCATATATATGCGTTAGCATACGGTATTTGTTTTTCTGACTTACTTCACTCGTATGACAGACTCTAGGTCCATCCACCTCACTACAAATAATTCAATTTCGTTTCTTTTTATGGCTGAGTAATATTCCATTGTATATATGTGCTACATCTTCTTTATCCATTCATCTGTTGATGGACATTTAGGTTGGTTCCATGTCCTGGCTATTATAAATACTGTTGCAATGAACATTGCAGTGCATGTCTCTTTTTGAATTATGAATTATGGTTTTCTCAGGGTATATGCCCAGTAGTGGGATTGCTGGGTCGTATGGTAGTTCTATTTTCAGTTTTTTAAGGAACCTCCATACTGTTTTCCATAGTGGTTGTATCAATTTACATTCTCACCAACAGTGTAGGAGGGTTTCCTTTTCACCACACACTTTCCAGCATTTATTATTTCTACCTTTTTTGATAATGGCCATTCTGACCCACGTGAGGTGACACCTCATTGTATTTTTGATTTGCATTTCTCTAATAATTAGTGATGTGGAGCAGCTTTTCACATGCCTCTTGGCCATCTGTATGTCTTCCTTGGTGAAATTTCTATTTAGGTCTTCCACCCATTTTTTAACTGGACTGTTTGTGTTTTTGATATTGAGCTCCATGAGCTGTTTGTATATTTTGGAGATTAATCCTTTGTGACTTGATTCGTTTGCAAATATTTTCTCCCATTCTGAGGGTTGTCTTTTTGTCTTGTTTATGGTTTCCTTTGCTGTGCAAAAGCTTTGAAGTTTCATTAGGTCCCATTTGTTTATTTTTGTTTTTATTTCCATTTCTCTAGGAGGTGGGTCAAAAAGGATCTTGCTGTGATTTATGTCATAGAGTGTTCTGCCTATGTTTTCCTTCCTCTAAGAGTTTTATAGTGTCTGGCCTTACATTTAGGTCTTTGATCCACTTTGAGTTTATTTTTGTGTATGGTGTTAGGGAGCGTTCTAATTTCATTCTTTTACATGTAGCTGTCCAGTTTTCCCAGCACCACTTACTGAAGAGACTGTCTTTTCTCCATTGTATATTCTTGTCTCCTTTATCAAAAATAAGGTGACCCTATGTGCGTGGGTTTATCTCTGGGCTTTCTATCCTGTTCCATTGATCTATATTTCTGTTTTTGTGCCAGTACCATACTGTCTTGATTATTGTAGCTTTGTAGTATAGTCTGCAGTCAGGGAGCCTGATTCCTCCAACTCTGTTTTTCTTTCTCAAGACTGCTTTGGCTTATTCAGGGTCTTTTGTGTTTCCATACGAATTGTAAGATTTTTTTGTTCTAATTCTGTGAAGAATGACACTGGTAGTTGATAGGGATTGCACTGAATCTGTAGATTGCTTTGAGTAGTATAGTCATTTTCACAATACTGATTCTTCCAATCCAAAAACATGGTATATTTCTCCAACTGTTTATGTGGTCTTTGATTTCTTTCATCAGTGTTTTATAGTTTTCTGAGTACAAGTCTTCTGCCTCCTTAGGCAGGTTTATTTCCTAGGTATTTTATTCTTTTTGTTGCAATGGTAAATTGGAGTGTTTCCTTAATTTCTCTGATTTTTCATTGTTGGTGTATAGGAATGCCAGAGATTTCTGTGCATTAATTTTGTATCCTGCAACCTTACCAAATTCATTGATTAGTTCTAGTAGTTTTCTGGTGGCATCTTTAGTATTTTCTATGTATAGTATCATGTCATCGGCAAACAGTGACAGTTTTACTTCTTTTCCAATTTGTATTCCTTTTATTTCTTTTTCTTCTCTGATTGCTGTGGCTAGGGCTTTCAAAACTATGTTGAATAAGAGTGCTGAGAGTGGACATCTTTGTCTTATTCCTGATCTTAGTGGAAATGCTTTCAGTTTTTCACCACTGAGTATGATGCTTGCTGCGGGTTTGTCATATATGGCCTTTATTATGTTGAGGTAGGTTCCCATTTTCTGGAGAGTATTTATCATAAATGGTGTTGAATTTTTTCAAAAGCCTTTTCTGCATCTATTGAGATGATCATACGGTTTTTATTCCTTAATTTGTTAATGTGGTGTACCACATTGATTGATTTGCATATATTGAAGAATCCTTGCATCCCTGGGATAAATCCCACTTGATCATGGTGTATGATCCTTTTAATGTGCTGTTGGATTCTGTTTGCTTGTATTTTGTTGAGGATTTTTGCATCTATGTTCATCAGTGATATTGGTCTATAATTTTCTTTTTTTGTGATATCTTTTTCTGGTTTTGGTATCAGAGTGATGGTGGCTTCGTAGAATGAATTTGGGAGTGTTTCTCCCTCTGCAATTTTTTGGAAGAGTTTGAGAAGGATCCGTGTTAGCTCTTCTCCAAATGTTTGATAGAATTTGGCTGTGAAGCCATCTGGTCCCGGACTTTTGTTTGTTGGAAGATTTTTAATTACGGTTTCAATTTCATTACTTGTGATAGGTGTGTTTATATTTTCTAATTCTTCCTGGTTCAGTCTTGTAAAACTGTACCTTTCCAAGAATTTGTCCATTTCTTTGTGGTTGTCCATTTTATTGGCATATAGTTGTTTGTAGCAGTCTCTTATAATCCTTTGTATTTCTGCAGTGTCAGTTGTTACTTCTCCTTTTTCACTTCTAATTCTACTGAGTTGAGTCTTCTCCCTTTTTTTCTTGATGAGTCTGGCTAAGGGTTTATCAATTTTGTTTATCTTCTCAAAAAAAACAGCTTTTAGTTTTATTGATCTTTGCTATTGTTTTCTTCATTTCTATTTCATTTACTTCTGCTCTGATCTTTATGATTTCTTTCCTTCTACTGACTTTGGGTTTTCTTTGTTCTTCTTTCTCTAGTTGTTTTAAGTGTAGTATTAATTGTTTATTTGATATTTTTCTTGTTTCTTGAGGTGAGATTGAATTGCTATAAACTTCCCTCTTAGAACTGCTTTTGCTGCATCCCATAGGTTTTGGGTCATCGTGTTTTCGTTGTCATTTGTTTCTATGTATTTTTTTATTTCTTCTTTGATTTATTCAGTGGTCTCTTGGTTATTTAGTAGCACACTGTTTAGCCTCCATATATTTGTGGTTTTTACAGGTTTTTTCCTGTAATTGATTTCCAATCTCACAGTGTTGTGGGTCAGAAAAAATGCTTGATACAATTTCAATTTTCTTAAATTTTCCGAAGCTTGATTTGTGACCCAAAATGAAATCATTTTAAAGTCAAAGAAATTTTAAGATAATCAAAGTAATGGTTTCTCTTATGTCTTGACTTTTTTTTCCTTAAAGATGTATCTGCAATAGAGTATGGCAAGACACAAACTGATGTCTTTTGGCTTTCATTTCATTACTTTAAAAGCCAAAAATGCTGCTTTGTGTAACTATGTGGTGGAAGCCCCTAAGAGAACCATCATTGTCTTTTTTGTGTGGAGAACTGCCTATTCTCTTCTATCCCCAAATAAGCTATATTTATTAAATACTGGTTTTAGCCTATGATATGAGGTAACATTTGGGTATTTCCATTCCTTTTCCTCCAAATTCAGTAATTCCCTCAAATATACTTTTATAAATTCACAAGTGACTTAATAATCAACGATTTTCTCAAATGTAAGTTTTGTTCTCATGGGTATTGAGAAAGCATTTTAAAGGCCAACCTGCAATGCTATTGCTAGTCAACTCAATGAATTGGGGAATTCAGAAAAGAGCAGGAGGCATCTTAAAAATTATTCTCATACGTGTCTTTCAACCAAATTCCTTCTTTATTTAATTAATTAATTATTTATTTTTTAGCCACACCACACAGCAAGTGAGATCTTAGTTTCCTGACCATGTGAGATCAAACCCACACCCTATATGCATTAGAGGCACAGAGTCTTAATCACTGGACTGCCAGAGAAGTCCCCCAAATTCTTAACTTGTACTTCAATTTTCATTATAAAGTTGAATTCTCTGGATTTAAAAATATTTTCAATTCTGATAACTAAAATAATCTTTGCAAAATCTTCCCACTGTCTTCCCAGAGGGTCTCAAAAACTGCCATGCATTGACAAACAGAGAAGGCACCTGTTTAAAATGCAGATTGCAGGTTCTGCTCCCAGATATGTTGATTGAGAAGTTCCAAGGCGGCCCCAGAATCTGCATTTCTGGCAGATATGATTTCAAGCTATACTTTGAGAAACACTGGTCAATATGCCCAGGTTACTGCAGAACCAAGTACCAGACGCCCACAGCTCATCCACAATGCTGTACACAAAGCTGGAAACCATCCTGAATTTGTTGCATCGCTTTAAACATAATTTATAATTTGTACTGATTGTGTCAGAATTTCATTTAAGCAGGGAGACAGTTTTTCCTTTTTTCCCTGCAAAATGTTCACAGTGAATAAAACAATGTGCAAATGTAATTCCACTTGCAGGGCCTGCCAGGCATGACTGCTGCCCCATCTGCACACAGTCTGGCACAGGGTTTCCAAATGAGGAAGTAACTCAGAGTACACTCATCTATTAGCTTAAATACTCCTAAATTGGGTGTTTGAGAAAGCAAAGAATTCAAATGTACATGAAAGGTAGGACGATTTCATATCATAATCCATAAAATGACTCTAACCTAAAAAAAGACATATTTTGACACATTGTTGATGCCATCTAAAGAGCAAATGTTTATTTTTTAATTAGACAGGATTTGATTTCTAATAGACCATTAATACTTTATCCTGTCATATTGTTGTAAGGGGACTGTTTTCATTTTATATCAGACTCTTAAACTTCCAACTTCTAACGTGTTTCCACTAAATACAGTCTTACTAAATTATTCAACAATAGAGAAGTTTCTTGTAGAAAGCAATTGGAAAGGCAATTAAAACAAAAAACAAAAAACAAAAGTGGCTGCTCAAGTA
The DNA here is from genome assembly GCF_965194825.1 of Balaenoptera physalus. Classification (NCBI taxonomy): domain Eukaryota; kingdom Metazoa; phylum Chordata; class Mammalia; order Artiodactyla; family Balaenopteridae; genus Balaenoptera; species Balaenoptera physalus. Next base: position 55,214,463 of record NC_138893.1, on the reverse strand, counting down.
TTTATTAAGCTCTTTAAGAAGAATCCCCTTTTCATTTCCTTTCAAGAGGAATTTTTTTTAGGGACTTCCCTGGTGGCACAGTGGTTAGGTGTCCGCCTGCCAATGCACGGGACACAGTTTCGAGCCCTGGTCCGGGAAGATCCCACATTCCTCGAAGCAACTAAGCCCATGCACCACAACTACTGAGCCTGCGCTCCTAGAGCCTGTGATCTGCAACAAAGAGAAGCCACCGCAATAAGCCCACGCACCGCAACGAAGAGTAGGCCCCGCTAGCCGCAACTAGAGAAAACCCCTTGCCCAGCAACAAAGACCCAACCAACGCAGCCAAAAATAAATAAATAAATAGAAGAATTTTAAAAGATTTATCAGGTTTATTTTTTAAAGCACAAAAGAAATGTAAGCACAGAGCTAAGCATGTGAAAATTAAGGATCCATAATGTCAGCACCCTAGCACAACCTCTTAATCTGAAGGACCAAATTGTCCCAGATATCACTCACACCTTGTTTCTGATCCAGGTAACTGCCAAGTATTCAGGATTATACCACTCTGTAACATGTAAACTTTAATTTGGGGGTGGGGGGCGTATACTCAAGCTCTGCTTCACATTTATTTTGAAAGGTAGCCAAATCTGATCTTTTTTTCCTAGCAATAAATTAAATACAACTACTGTTACCACCAAGAACCCCCTGAGCACAGGCACTATGCTTAGCACATTACATACAATGTCTCATTTAATCCTAACAACCTTAGGATATGTGAACTGTTGCTCCCAATTTAGAAAGGAAGCAATGGTACAGTGTCTTCTCTGGGGTCACACAGCCAGTATGTGGTGGAATTGTGACAGAAAACCCGATCTGACCTTAAATCCCAGGCCCTTAACTACGACCTCATTCTACAAAGATGTGTCTTGCATTGCACTGCACTTCGCTGCCTACACTGCCCTCCCTGCTCGTTTTAAGAACACCTTCCGAGTACCTTCGTTTATTATAGTCATGAGGAGAATGTGCTCAACAGAGCATTCCACAGAATAGCCCAGCCTTTCCGAAGCGTCTGCTTAGTCCCCACACTGTGCTCAGTCTAGCTTCAGAGATGAACACTCACTGCTCTTGAGGGACTTGCAATCCAAGCCATGGAGGCTGCTTAAAAGCAGGACAGGGGTTGGGTTTTTTTTTTAAGCCACGTGATGCTTGGCCATGGTCCACTGCTGGCTGCTGAGTGTGTGACAGTTAACAGAAGCTTGGACTGAGGGCTGTGAGCAGATACAAGTGACCCCCCCGCTTTGGTCCACGAAATGAACTGAGAGATGGTTAAGTACTCTTCACATTGTTTACTCTAAGCCTTTCACACAAATTCCAAAATGAGAATTGTTTGGTTCTGCAAATGGAGATATTAAAAGGGAAACATGAAAGTAAAACCAAGTCTTGGAACATCTGAAAAAGAATTTTTAAACCTGTTCATAGTTATGCTGCTGGGGTCACCCTCCAATCCCAAGTCCAGCTGTTTACTTCCTTGACTTGACTCTTGTCAGTTCAAGTGGCAAAGATATCCCAAGTTCCAGGAAACACGCAGCTCTTTTTAGTGTTGGCAGGAGTGCTGGAGGGGAGGTGAAAGGAGTTTCTGTGGCCAAGCTTGGGCTACAGCCTTCACAGAGGCAGTATTCTCCAGGGTCCAGCAAGGCAGTGACAGGTAATCAAGGTAGGAGAACACTAAGGCAATGGATCAATGTAGGTGGTCCATGATCATGAATGTCGCCCTTTTCCTTCCATCACTAACCCTTGGCAATTCCATGCTTCTCTTTAATGAGAAGACTGTTGCCTCTCTAACCCATGCCCTTGCCTTCCCTCAGAGGCATGGTGATTAAGAATGTAGGCTCAAAAATAAAACAAAACAAAACAAAAAAGGATGTAGGCTCAATTTGCAGCAACATGGATGGACCTAGAGATTATCATACTAAGTGAAAGAAATCAGAAAGAGAAAGACAAATACCATATGATATCACTTATATGTGGAATCTAATTTATCTACAGAACAGAAACAGACTCACAGACATAGAGCACAGACTGTGGTTGCCAAAGGGGAGGGAAGGATTAGCAGATGCAAACTATTATATAGAGAATGGATAAGCAACAAGGTCCTACTGTGTAGCACAGGAAACTATATTCAATATCCTGTAATAAGCCATAATGGAAAAGAATATGAAAAGAGGTATATATAAGTATAACTGAATCACTCTGCTGTACAGCAGAAACTAACACAACATTGTAAATCAACTATACTTCAATAAAATAATTTTTTAAAAAAAGAATGTAGGCTCGGGCTTCCCTGGTGGCGCAGTGGTTGAGAATCTGCCTGCTAATGCAGGGAACACGGGTTCGAGCCCTGGTCTGGGAGGATCCCACATGCCGCGGAGCAACTAGGCCCGTGAGCCACAACTACTGATCCTGCGTGTCTGGAGCCTGTGCTCCGCAACAAGAGAGGCCACGATAGTGAGAGGCCCGCGCACCGCGATGAGGGGTGACCCCCGCTTGCCGCAACTAGAGAAAGCCCTCGCACAGAAACGAAGACCCAACACAACCAAAAATAAATAAATAAATAAATAAATTAAAAAAAAAAAAAAAAAAGAATGTAGGCTCAATAACAATTATCAGCTCCACTTACTAGGTGTGCAACCGTGGGTGAGTTACCTCCGTTCCTCATGTGCAAAATGGGGTGATCACACCATTCCTCTCGTGGCTACTACAAGGCGTGGTTGGGATAATACAGGTAAAGCACTTGGACGCACTTGGCACGAAGCCAGGCATAGTGCAAGCGCTTGATAAACGGCAGCTGTTCCTCAGTATCCAGGGCACCCACTGTCTCGTCCACTCTTTGTCCCACTTACGTGACAGCTCCTGTATCGTTTATTCTTCTGTAAACCAGAGATGACTCTCTGAAGGGGGAGAGGTGAGTATTCTACACATTCTGGAATTTTCTCTGCTCTTTGAAGGGATCAATTCTTGCAGGATGGTCAACAAATGTTTTGAGTTTTTGGTTTTTGCTTTATCTAACGATGAGGAACCTTTTAAAACTCCCAGGAGAGACTCTTACACTTACTTGAAACTATCTCAGTACCTTACGTAGTGAAAAGCATTCAACAAAAATCACCGTTGGGGTATTTTGTTATGAAGGATCTTAGGATCTTTAGAAATAATCTTCACTATGTTAGATGAGAAAACAGCTCAGATGGGAAAGGAGAAGGGTGCCCACAAAGTCAGAGAGAGCCTGTGACCCAAACAGGAATGAAACTTGGGCTTTTAACTCACAATCAGCACTGTTTCCCCCAAAGGATGCTGCCCTGAGTCAAGACACGACTAACTGGCTTTACCTTTCTATAGATCAAGTGGTAAGGAGAATGTCACACTATGTCACATTTCAAGGGAAGCAAAATTCTTTATTTGCTGCAAATATTTTTTTCTGAATTTTCACACAGTGCCTTGGATGTAGTAAAGGAACAATTAATATTTGGTTGATTTGATTTTACATAAAAAGGCAAATGATACTAAGAACCATATGCTCACTATGAAAAATTCTTCTAGATATTAACTTTCCATATACAAAGAAATAATGGAATATTCTAAATAATGAAATACACTGGTTTTTATGATTTGCATGTTTCATTTCCCCTCAAAATTCATATGTTGAAAACCTAACACCCAAGGTGATGATATTAGGAGGTGGGGCCTTTGGAAGGTGCTTAGATCATGAGGGCAGAGCCTTCATGAATGATATTAATGCCCTTATAAAGGAGGCCCCAGAGAGCTCCCAGCCCTTCCACCATGTGAGGCTATAACAGGAAGTCTGCAGCCTGGAAGAGGGCCCTCACCAAAACACGACCTTGCTGGCGCCTTGACCTTGAAGCTCCCGGTCTCCAGAACTGCGAGAAGTAAGTTTCTGTTGTTTATAAGCCACTCAGTCTGTGCCATTTTGTTATAGCAGCCTAAAAAGAGTAAGAAGTCCAATTTTTGAAGAGTGAGAAATATTATGAAATGAAATATACCAGCATCCTTTGTACCATTTTCTCTTCCTATGGACCGGAAGGCATCTAGAGAGCATTGCTTTGGGCAATGATCACGATTCCGTGTTGTGGCACATATCCCAGACTATTAGCACAGCCCCCAATTTTCTCTTTGCACCAATAAACCATGTAAAGTTCCCCCCCCAAATTCCAGTTTTTAGTAACTGAATAAATCAAGTCAGTAAGCATTTTAGGTAAAAATAAACATAGGACACAAACGACTAGAAACCCATAAAGAGTAGGCTCACAAGCTCACCCCCAGAAGCACCTACACACGAAACAGAAGCGAGCATGCCTATGGCTGTAGCTGTGACGCATATTTGTAAAGGTGCCCCATGTGGAGCCAATGGGACAGCAGACACAGCTTGAGCAGCAATGCAGATTCTACCACCAGAATCCTGAATTACCCATTTTTATGAGAAAGAAGCAAATGGCAAGGTATTAAGATATCACAGATTTCTTAAAAATTTTTCTAGATCCTTTTGAAGTCAGAAAACACTGAACTCAAACTCCTACACTTTATATTGTTATCAGATTGAACCATTTCAGATGGTTCTTTTAAGTCAAAAACAGTCAAATATTGGAGTATCACATTGTTCAAACTAACACGTGGCATTATGAGAGTACATAAGACCTCAGTCATCAAAGACAGCCTGAAGCATGGTTTCAGGAAAATTATTTCATAATGACTTTCTTCCATGAGTTCTGGGGTGGAAAAAGCAGGAAGATTTGGGGTTAACAGTTGTCCAATTACCAAAAACTCCACTGATGAGAACTCTTAATTTTCTAAGCATTCCTATTAAAGTTTTACTGAGGAATAATTTATGAGATGTCTGCGGCATGTTGTGAAAAAAAAAATGTCTGACATTTCAGACTATTTTAAAACCTCTCTCTTGTAAGAGGAGCTGGAGGTGTGGCAGGCTTGGGCCTCGCTCGTGCCTGGGGGAGAGAGTTGGAGATTTTAGCAGTTCTGGGCAGGAGCCTGGCGCTGCTTCAAAGCTCCAAGGCCCAGGCGGGCTCTCCATACACCCCGAGGTGCTGTTACGCAAAGATAGCATCTCTGTTCCTCTCTTGGGCCTCAGCACTGTTTGCCCTTCAAGGTTCCCTGCTGCTTAAGGAAACATGCGAAATATTTCCGTAAAGGACTGCTGTGTGGAAGCAACAGGAAGTAAAGGTTTACTCCAGTGACTCCCCGCTAATACAGGGGTGGAGGCCGCATCTGAGAATCACAGTTTTCCAAACGACTTGTTATTTTTACCAGATGTTTTCAAAGGCAGTTCTTATGCACAGTATTTGAGAGGTGTTCTTGTTTTCTGGAATAAAGGGGACTTGACCATAAGCTGTATTCTAATTGGGCATTAAAAACCAACCTAAGGGCTTCCCTGGTGGTGCAGTAGTTAAGAATCCGCCTGCCAAGGCAGGGGACACAGGTTTGAGCCCTGGTCCAGGAAGACCCCACATGCCGTGGAGCAACTAAGCCCGTGCATCTCAACTACTGAGCCTGCACGCTAGAACCCAAGAGCCACAACTACTGAGCCCACGTGCCACAACTACTGAAGCCTGCGTGCCTACAGCCCGTGCTCCGCAACAAGAGAAGCCACCACAATGAGAAGCCCGCGCACCACAACAAAGAGTAGCCTTGGCTCGCCGCAACTAGAGAAAAGCCCGTGTGCAGCAACGAAGACCCAATGCAGCCAAAAAAAAAAAAAAAAAACCTAAATTCAAAGTGACATGGGGGGAAAGTAGCCTCCTGAGAGACTTGACTTTTAAATTTTCTTAGGGCATAAGAGAAATTAGGCATTCATGTACTCTGAAACTTCCTGAAGGAAGTAAAAAATCAGTCCTTAGAAAATTCAACCTTTACCATCTTCTAACAAAGGTATTAGGCTAAAGAGACTTCACTGGACCAGTGTGGCCCCAATATAAAAACTGGAGTCAGGGGCACCCTGAGAGCCCATCACGGCACCTCTTTCTTCTTCCAACTGTTTGCTCGCCTCCCACCACCAGGACCATTTCCATTTGGCTGAGGCACCTATGAAAAGAGCGCCCTTTCCTTCCACTCCCACAGCCAAGCCTTCCCAAGCGGTGCCATATGTCTGAAAGTTCCCTCCACCTCCTCCTAGCCCCTTCAAGCTAAGCTGCCTCACCCACGCCCTTCGAACGGCTCCCATATCCTCCAAAAACATTTTCTAGAATGGGATGGCTCCCCGAAAAGGATGGAAGACAGATTTCCATAGCCCCAACCCACCTAGACTTGGAAACTGCATGTTTACATCTTTCTTCCCCATATATGTAATCTGCATACTTTTATTGTTAATTTACATATTTGCCCGATGTGCTATTTTCTCCTGTCTACTGATTCTAGCTCAGTATGTAGCTCAGAACACGAGCTTCAGAGAGCAGTACTGTCAGCCTCACCACGTGATGGAAGAGAGGACGTTCTGCCTGAAGAAGCACGTGGCAGAAGCAGGGGCTGCGAGGCTGGCAGGGCTGTGTGAATTTCGCCTCCATTCCCCAGTGCTATCTCCGGGTGATCTGCCTTGCCTCTTTGAGCTTCACCTTCCTCCTCTGCGAAGTGTGAAATAAAAACCTATCCTCGGGCTTCCCTGGTGGTGCAGTGGTTGAGAGTCCGCCTGCTAATGCAGGGGACACGGGTTCGAGCCCTGGTCTGGGAGGATCCCACATGCCGCGGAGCAACTAGGCCCGTGAGCCACAACTACTGAGCCTGCACGTCTGGAGCCTGTGCTCCGCAACAAGAGAGGCCGCGATAGTGAGAGGCCCGCGCACCGCGATGAAGAGTAGCCCCCGCTTGCCGCAACTAGAGAAAGCCCTCTTACAGAAACGAAGACCCAACACAGCCAAAAATAAATAAATAAATAAATAAATAAATTTTTTTAAAAAACCTATCCTTGGGGTTATTATGAGGACTAAATGTGATATACGTAAACCTTGCATATATAGAGGAATCCAAGTCCTGCGCTGACCATTGCTGCTTTTCCCAAACTCTGCCTACACCTTTTATAAATAGTTGCTTTATTTAAATCTCCTTACATTACCCGATTTGACTGTGCCATATTTCCTGCCAGGACTCCAATATGCTCAGTAAGTGACATTTTCCTTAATTCGTCTTCCCCACCTCTCCCCTGATATCTGGTTTTCTACCTAAGAAAAACATTCTGCTTTAAAAAAATGTAAATGTTTAGTTACTTCTATATCATCTCAATGTTCAAGTTGTTGTGTAAGCCTGGTTTACTCAAATGATAAATTATGGCATCATGTCTGGTTTGCCCTGTAGTTGAAGTTTCTGAATGCCTCACTGATTGGCAGGGCCATAAAATCTCCAGGCTCAAAGTGCCCTTACAGGTCACCTAGACCAGCATCTCCCAAAACGGGTCCCACAAAACACCATTGCCAGGGAAGCTGGCAAGTATGTAGCAGAAAAGCTGTTATAGAATCTAAGAAGTTTGCAGACTTTCCATGCAACCCTCAGGGACCCTCAATGACATTTAGGCATCTGAGAAGTATTGTCATAAAGAATCCTGTTGAAATTCACTAAAGCTGCATTTCACTAACTTATTTGGCCACAGAACCCCTTGCCCATCCCTATTTTTAGAGCACCCATTAACATCGCGTAGAACAGATTTCTATAAAACAGAACGGGGACGGGGAAAGAAGAAAGAGGACAAATTCATTTTCCTAAAGTAGGTCAGTTAGTAAATGGCAGAGCTGGTTTCAAACCCACACCTCTCAGACCCCCAAACCACTGCTCTTCCCACTAGAGCAGAGGCTCTTGAACTTCACTGCCCCGCAGAATCACCAGGAGTGCTTGTTAAACTGCAGACTGCCGAGTCCCACCCTCGGACTTTCTAATTCAGTGGGGTTGGTGTGCATTTCCAACTAGCTTTCAGGCGATGCTCACGGCAGCGGTGAGAACCGCTGCACTACGCCCACCCATAGTGGCACAGGGGCTGGACAGGGCCTCGGCCTAGAGAGTGAGGACCTAGTGGGGAAGCCAGGGCATAAACATGGGAAAACGCCTAAACAACCACAAGGTTAATAACTAACAGTTCAGCACATAAGGCTACATCTAACCAACAGCCAGTCCAGCGGCCCAGAATCAAGACTGAAAAAACTGGACAGTGGGAATTAACCTAGATCTTAAAGGACAGGAAGCCCCAAGTAAAAAGGGAGAAGGGAAGAGTATTCCAAGTGGTACAATGGTTCCTATTGCCCAAATATTTGTTTGTAGAGCCGTGGCTTTTTGTAGCTGGAAGGGACCTGGCCTGCACATCTTTGGAGACCACTCTGGTTCTTACATTTGAATACGGGTGTGACTGCTATTTCAAAAATTTGCAGCAAAACACTTAAGGCAAGATAGAGAAGCTCCTCTCCAAGTAGGTGATTTGGAGGATCTAGCGAAGGTCTTCCAGCTCACTTTCCAGCTGTAGCCTCACTTCCCCTGCTCATCCTGGGTGCCCAGCAGCCCACCTCCAGGACATTAAAGCAAGGCCCAAGGACAGCTGGCCACTAAGTCTACAAGCCAACTGGCTGGTCCTTTTCTTAGAAAGTGGGTGTGAAACAGTCAAAGCCATCCTCCTGCAAGTGCCGTTCTAATGGAGCTTTGATGACATGCAACAGTTTCTAGACATTCCCTTTACCCCCATCCTCCAAAAAAAAAAGACTATCTGGGAGTATAAGTTTCATGAGTTGGCTATAGCCAATTTCCTCAAAGGAATGACCAAGAGTGAAAATGCCATTCTCTACGATCGCGTCAGGGGCCACATTAACTCACCGCGGCCCCTAACTTTGATCTTGCAATGCTGTCGCTAGCTGCTGCTTCCAATGAAACAGTAATGCCCTCACCGGGGTAGGGACACAGCCAGCCCGCCTCTCCCTCCCTCACTCGCTGGCATTCCTTGAACAGTCAACCTAAGGTAGGATGCAAGCGACACCAACTGAGACAGGAACTACCCTCCCAGTTAAGGCAGAGAAAGCACAGTGATAAATCAGATGGCAAGTCAGGAGGGGAGTGGAGATGAAGGGCTGAAGGTGGAGGCAGTGACTTCCAGGGGACTAAGGAAGTGGGATGTGGGAGGGGAAGGTTAGATGGTTCATGAGCACCTGCTCTGCTCTGTGCCATACACTGTTGGCTCCTTCACCCATTCTCTCCTGTCACCCTCATAAAGCCCTATGAGGTGGATCAATGTCTTCTTTTACAGAGGGGGAAACAACACCCTGGAAGCCTAAGTGACTTGCCCCAGGACACACAGTGGGAAAACGCCAACATGGGGGTTTTAGCTCTGGCTTGTCTGAATCCAAAAGTGGTGGTGTTCGATGATGCAAGATGTACAGTTGACATAAGACCAGGTAACTTCCAAAGTCAACTAAATCAGGGTAAGTACACGCTCCAATATTTGCCAAAGATTTGACTTATAATTTGAAACACAGTGAAATTAAATAAATTTGAGTCATACACACACACACACAAGCTATATATTTGTCTAAATGTAAAATATAAGTATTTGTAAAGTTCTAAATTAGGTATTTATGAGGGGGAAGTTTGGACCATTTGTTAAAAAGTATCACCACTGGTAATTTGTGCCTTTGAAGGGGTTTGGACACATGAGTATAGTGGCCTGAAATACAATCTTCCCTTTTCTCCTCCAGGACGTTCTACAAAAGCGACATGGAAATGAAGGAGGGGAGGGTGAACATTTCAGTCAATTTAGGAGAGAGAGAACCCACAGACTCAAAAACTGTATTATGGCTTCTAAAAGACACTAGGAGTGGTTCAGAAACATGCAGAGATGAGTACAGGATCCATGTGTTCCCACATTATGCAAAATAATAACACTACTAAATATAGACTTGTCTACATGTCCAGCACTGGTCTGTAAGCTTTATATAGATTAGTGTTTTCAATCATCACATCCTACCTATGAGATAAATACTAACTGGCCAAGACCAAACAGTGCAATAGTAAATGGAGAAACTAGGATTTAAACCCAGGCCTTTGGGCTTCAGAGCCCACACTCATCACCACTGAGACGACTGCCTATTCCACAGCAGACTACAAGATCATCATTACACCATGATTTTAGTGGCAGAGGACTAAAATGGCCTAAATACCATTCACAGGCCATTGTTTATGTGTTATGACATCTATTCAATGGAAACAACAACACAATCATATCATGAGGTAGCTCAAAATGTGAGATGGAGTGATTTCTAAGATTATGATTAAATAGAAAAACCAAATTCAAAACACTGTGGATAGTATGATGTCCTTTGTATGGGGAAAAAATATATATACACATATTTATAAATGCAGGGAAAATTTCCACAATAGTATATAAGAAACTGGTGCCCAGGACTGATTCTAAAGCAAGAAGTATGGGAGAGATGGAAGATTTATATTTTACTACAAACCTTTCCTAACTTTTGAATTCTGAACATGGTCATATATCACCTATGTATTTAAAGAAAATTCAAAAACAAAAATTACTTTGAGAGAATCATGGTGAAATATTTTCCAACCTAATTCCCAGTAGAAAGAGTGAGTAGAATATTCTGGGATAACCTATATGAGAAAAGAATCTAAAAAAGAATGAATATAGGGACTTCCCTGGTGGCGCAGTGGTTAAGAATCCACCTGCCAATGCAGGGGACACGGATTCAAGCCCTGGTCTGGGAAGATCCCGCATGCCACGGAGCAACTAAGCCCGTGCACCACAACGACTGAGCCTGCACTCTACAGCCCGCGAGCCACAACTACTGAGCCCACGTGCCACAACTACTGAAGCCTGCGCACCTAGAGCCTGTGCTCCACAACAAGAGAAGCCACCGCAATGAGAAGCTCGCGCACTGCAACTTGAAGAGTAGCCTCCGCTCTCTGCAACTAGAGAAAGCCCGCGTGCAGCAACGAAGACCCAATGCAGCCAAAAATAAATTTTTTAAAAAAGAATGAATATATGTATATGTATAACTGAATCATTTTGCTATACACCTGAAACTAACATAGCATTGTAAATTAACTATACTCCAATAAAATTAAAATTTAAAAAATAAAGTCATCTGAAAACTGAAAGAAAAAGGTGAGTAGAGTAGAAGTGAGCAGAACAGTCTCTCTGACAATTTTCTCTTCATTCCATAGAGAGAAGTGAATAACTTCCTGCAATTTTTCATAGTAGAGATTCTGAAATGCTTAGAACTAAAAAACGAAAAAAATTATGCCATCCACTTTCTTCAACTCAGACACTTGTTTCTTAAAAATGCAGTGGACATATAGCAAGAAAGAATTCCTTGTGTAGATGGCAGTAAAAGGTGTTTCAATGTTTGGGCTTGGGGTGTGCACGAGAGCATATGAGAAATCCCTAAAAAAATAAAGATGACAGGTAGTGACCCAGCACAACTACTGTATGGCCAGAATAGAAATGGGTACGTCACGTCCATGCCACTAAAGAAACAGAGTCTCTCGTGTCCTACAAAGCACGCAAGGCATCTTGCCTTGCCAAATTTAAACGGGGACATTATTTTTAAGTTACTATAATTAGTTCACATTTGTCTATGAATCAGTCTTTATGAGGCAAGAGCATCTAAGCCCCATCAGATGAAATCTGAGGCAACATCATCTCTGTTTATTATTTTGAAAAGAAAGAAAGGGTGCCAAGTTTCCTGCAACACCCAACTCAAACGCTGAAATTTGGAGGACAGAATGTCCTGTTGTCCACGTTTGAAGATAGGAATATATTTTCATCTAATACATCAGTCCCAGGTTCAGCTGGCAACAGGAAGGAATTGAATTCCAGAGCTCAAAAATAGGACTTAAGTACTAAAGCACCTTTCACTGCTCATATAGGATACTATTTATGGTTTAACCCTTTACACTGCAGCAGTTTTAAGAAGTACTCATGCTTGTGAACAGACATGAAAACATTTCAATCTAAAGCTCTCTGCCTGACAAGAGATTGGCAAATGCAAGCGTTTTAAAGCTATTTTTACATTCCCTCATCCACGGCTTTCATAATTAAGTTTCTCACAAAGAATGAAGAGTTTCAACACCAAATATAAAGGCAGGGGAAGGGGGAGTGTTCCTATTTAGCCTGGGCTTCTCCTGAATGAAATGGCTCATCTAAGGGGCTCTGAAATCAGGCACATAAATACAATAGAATCTCTAAAAGGAGTCCAGCCAGAGAGCAGGCAACACTAAGGCAATTAGAATCTGCAAGAGGTTTAAACAGGCAACCTTAATAAGTCCCAGGGACCCTACTGGAAGGTATAAGCTCAATGCTATAATTCACAGAGAACATCATTTAGCAGTATGCCGGGGGACTGTAGCACATTTGAGTGAGGCCAGTGGGTGCAGAAGAGGGACAACTGCTATTCACTTGTCTCCAGATTATATCAAAGCCATAATATTTTCATGCATGCCCACGATAAATACATATCGATGCACCTGTATGTTCTTCTATGGCAAAGACCACGGGTTCTGGTCCCAGTTTTGATATTTATGAAACAGATTCCCTTCAGTAGACCATTTTAAACCATCAGAATTTCATTTTTGCCCCTCAAACATAACAACAACAACAAATAAGCAACAGGGAGTAATACTTGCCCCATCTAACCTCACAGGAATTCTATAAGAACCAAAGTGAAATAATAGTTTTATAGTTTTTAACATTCAGCAAACATTTATGTGACACTATACGCCAGGCACAAGGTGCTGGACAATTCTTACTTTTAATAACCTGCTGACACAGGTACTATTATTATCCCCGTTTTATGGATAAGAAAACTAAGGACGAGAGATGCTCAGTAATGTGCTCAAGGTTACACAACCAGGAGGTGGGATTTGAACCCTGGCAGTCTGACTCCAGAGTATGTGCTACTATATACACTATACTATGCAGCCTATCATCATAATTACCATGAATACCTTCACTTAATCCCAATTCCACAAATGAGGAAAATGAGGCTCAGAGGTTAAGTCATAATCAAGCCGAGATCATAAAGCAAGCACATGGCAGGGAGCCAGGATTTGAAACGGGGTCTGTGCCACTCCGGACACTGCACTCTTTTTGCTTTTTTGGCTGCGTGGCATGTGGGATCTTAGTTCCCTGACCAGGGGTCGAACCCATGCCCCCTACAGTGGAAGCACAGAGTCCTAACCCACTGGATCACCAGGGAATTCCCCGGACCCTGCATTCTTAGAACACAGTTACTAAACTTCAATCCACAAATATTTACTCTGCAACTACCGTGCTCTAACACACTTTTTAAAAAAAGGTAAGGAGGTGGTGGTGGTGTTTCCTCAGGAGCTGAAAGGCTTTCGAATCACCACCTCCATACTAAGCCAGCCCCACCCACAGTCACCGAGTTCAGAGCCCCGCCCACAGCAGGTGCCCGGTGATAGCTGATGCCACTGAGGATGAAGATGACCACGGGAATATGTTAAATGTTGGGATACAGTTTCAAAAGGGAATAAGACTACTCAAGCTAGAGGGGAAAAAGCCCTACGGGGCAGAATGCTGACAGCTTTAAGAATGAACAGGTGTGGCCTATCTAACAGGTAGAACATTGTAGGTACTTTGTTAATTCCTACTAAGCTTTCAACTCCTGAAGTAGGGTGACCAACTCATCCCGGTCCTCGCTGGACTTTCCCAGTAGTCTCACATCACCCTGGAGGGTAAATATTAGATTGGCCTTCCACCACCCCCGCCCACCCTGGTTCTAGCACAGGTGCTTCAAATAGAAGGTGCTCACTACATTGTTGGTTAGATGGATGGAAGGAGCAATATTTTATTATTTCCAAGTTCACTGACTTCTACGCCACGAGTGTTGCCAAGCAGCAGTTCCCGCACAGCAAAACGACTATGTGCGAATCATTTTAACTAGCACTTTCATTGTTTGTATGCAAATGTACATGCCTAAGATGGGCCCTTTAAAGGGCTTTCCCCTAAATCAGCATTGCTCACTGAGATTTTTCTCTGTAAATCCTTTTACGTAGATAGTAGAGAGAGAAATTTCAATCCAGCCTGAATCTGTAATAATGGAGTTAAGGTGCTTTTCTTTATAGGAATGACAAGGCTAAAATGAGGAAACGGGAGGCACTTCCAGGCGCCAGGATAGAGCTGCTCCTTGACTTACTCATCCCAAAATAGGATAGGCACCTCAGAGGGCGCTTTCCCAATACCCAGTTCCAGGAAAGTGAAACGCCCCACTGCCTGGGTCCCCCTGGATTAGAATCCTCAAAGCTACTGCAAGCAAACTTTCCAACCTCCCCTTCTATTCCCTTCCCCAAATGTCCTGCTCCAAGCTCAGGCAGCCCGTTCTCTTTGCTGGCCCATTCCCTTCCTTTGGTTCTGACCCAGGGTCCTTGGTCTTGTGCCTCAGCTCAGGGAGAGGCCCAGATGCTCCTTGAGAATTCAACCCTGGCAGAGGGATCAGTAGATCCAGCCCAGCCCAGCCCAGCCCAGCCCAGCCCAGCCCAGCCCAGCCCTGGGTGGGGGCTCTGAAGAGCTGGTCTCTTGGGGAGTCAGGGTGGGAATAAAAGTTCTGGGTGGTCAGCATGGCTGAATCCTGTCCCGAGTCACCCACTCAGCCCTGTATGATTATGCCAGGCAGCCCACGGAGCCAGTCACAACTTAAAATTAGAGAGAACGTGACGGCGAGAAGCAAAGTTCTCAGAAGGGCACACAGGGAAGGCAGAGGTTATCTGAGCTTGGAGGAAAAACTCCTGTCATCCAAAAGGGTGGGGAGGACTGAAGCCAGGAAAGCCCTGGAAAGTTCTTTAAATGGCTGCAAAGTACGCTCCTGGCCTCAGAATGCTCTATTTGCATGTCTGGGCCACAGAAGCAGGGAACGCGCTGATGCTGAACAAAGGACAGTAGTATCTGGTCCACACTTGCTGTTGTCAAAACTGGTTCTGTCTCAAGCTGGTCACTCTCAAAACTGGCCAGGATGAGGACCACTGCTGGCGGGAGTGGGTCGGGAAGGAGTGGGTGTCAGGAGCATTTCAAACGGGGTGACATCCTTTTCACCCAGTGACCTGTGACTGACAAGCCAAGATCCCTGAATGGAAACGCCTGGTTGGAATGCCTTCTTAGTTCACTGAGACAAGCATCTTGGGAGTTATTTATTCCAAGGAAGGGGACGTCCCTGAAGGAAATGAGTACATGCCAAGCAGAGAATATAGCAAATCAAAATACTTCTGACGCAGTCCAAACCCTTGGCTGATGTACTTTCAGTTCAATACCTGGAACTCAAAACCAGCCCAGAGAGAATCAGAAACAGGCTCCCAAGTGGCTGGGAGCCAAGAAGGTCCAAAGTGGCTTCAGAAACCCCTAAGACCAAAGACACTGGGCTCATCCGGAGCCACGGGATTTCTGAGCTAAAGGAGGCATTGGACAGCATCTAGTTCTTACTTTTAAAAGCGGGGGAGGGGGAGGTGCTTAAGGGAAGCAGTGCTGCTGAATTCCCTAAAGTAATGAAGAATTTGAAGACCCTGGTCTTCAAAGTACTTTTTCCAAAATGAGCATTTTTTTCATCATGTACTATTTGGTTAGTTCCCAGAGGAACCAAAAGGTTCAAACCAGTCACCCCTTATCGCCTGTGCTAAATGAGTGGACCTTCCATTCCTGGAACTGACCCTGAGGTACTCTGGACCAAGGGTGACGGGTAGAGAGTTCAGACGATCTGCAATGAACTGGAACCAACCTCACAAAACTGCATCATCCGTGAACAGGCAGCAAGGGGACCAGCCACACTCCACCCTCTGCCACGCTGAGACTTTAACCCTAAACAGAACATTCTAAATCTCAGATACTGTCCAAAAGCTCAGAGACACATTCTGGAGATGGAAAATATATAAACAAGCACTTCTAGACACTCCACCTAGTATCCCATACTCCAGGGATGGGTCTGGAAACCAAGAGGTTATTTTTTTTTCCAAATGATAAAAAATGGTGCAGATAAGTGTCCACTTTCTCTTCCCCCATGGCTCCCCTTTTTCCAGTGATCTCTCAGTTCTGCTTGCTCCAAGAAGGAAACTTCCACCGGGCACTACCAGTCTTTAGCACATGTTAAGGCAGCACAATCTGGAGACAGGAGCAGGAGTGACAGCAGCCAGAAGAGGACAGGCTAAAGCAAAAGCACTGAGTGTTTGAAACCACAAGCCCTGAATCTGCATTCCCTCTGTTTACTTAGAAACAGTTGCTGATGCTCACCCCCAAAGGTAAACTAGGACAAACCCGGAAAGGGAAGGGGAAGCAGTGAGGTAAGAGCCGCTGTAAACCTGGCACCACGCAGAGGAAAAGCGCTGTCAGGACGCAGCCTTCCTCTCGACAAGAAAAATGAGATAACAGACCGCTACGAATAGTGACAGGAGGCTATACCCAGGCGCTAAGCAGAGGCAGAGGCTCGCCACCTTCACACACTTAAAAGTCATCCACAGACAATTTGGAGGTCGCTGTGGTAGAGTGAAAAGAACGTGGCATTTGGAGTCAGAGGAGGAGACTCTGAGTCCTGGCTCTGTCTTGAGCAAAGCTGTGTGACATCAGGTCAGCCACTCAACCTCTCTGAGTTTTAGTTCTCTGTGAACTATAAGATGAAGGATTTGATTTACAAGAGCCAAGACATGGAAACAACCTAAATATCCATCAGCACATAAGTGGATAAAGAAGATATGGTAAGGGTGGGAGGGAGATGCATGAGGGAAGGGATATGGGGATATACTTATGCACATAGCTGATTCACTTTGTTATACGGCAGAAACTAACACAACACTGTAAAGCAATTATACTCCAATAAAGATGTTTAAAAAAAAAAGATGATTTGGTATATATAAAGAAATATTACTCAGCCACAAAAAAGAATGAAATAATGCCATTTGCAGCAACATGAGTGGACACAGAGATTATCATACTAAGTGAACTCAGTCAGAAAGAGAAAGACAAATATCATATGATATCACTTATATGTGGAATCTAAAATATGACACAAATGAACATATCTACAAAACAGAAACAGACTCACAGACATAGAGAACAGACTTGTGGTTGCCAAGCAGGGAGGGAAGGATTGGGAGTTTGGGATTAGCAGATGCAAACTAGTATATACAGGATGAACAAACAGCAAGGTCCTACTGTATAGCACAGGGAACTATATTCAATATCCTGTGATAAACCATAATGGAAAAGAATATGAAAAAGAATATATATATAATAAAGTAAAATGAATGAGTTGGACTAGCTGCCCTCATAGTTTTCTTCCAGTTCTAACATTCTGTTACACTACTAAATGCTGCAGCAAAGCAGTCACGCCCCCTTCTATTGAACACCTTCTGTATGTCAGGTGCTCTGCTGGGTACTAGAACAGTTTGCACTCAAGGAACCTTCCAACCCACGTATGCCAGCAGCCTGTAAACAAGCTTCTACAGTACAGAGGGAGAGGTGTGTGGACAGGGTGAAGGGTCAGCTGACCCAGCAGAGGAAGAGGGCAATCAGGAACAGCTTCCCAGAAGTGATGCCCAGGCCAGCACCTGAAGTACGTAATTAGGCCATAGGAAAGGGCAGAAGGAATAATATGTACAAAAGCACACAGGAATGGCCCAATAGGGCACACACGATGGGAGGAGTTCAGAGATAAAGGACCTTATAAGCCATACTAAGAAGAGCTCTTGTCAGCACCCCCAGGCCCCCCCAGTCCCCTGCTGTTCACCCTAACATCTCCCTAGGCCAACACCGGGTCAGCCATCAAGCAACCACCCAACCCCTGCCCCCGAGCCTGTCCCTGTTTCCCTGAGTCACATGGCCAAGCCACACCTGTTTTACACACAGGCTTCTTCGCAGTCACTCAGTAGGCCTTGCTTTCAACTCCTGCTTGGCCCCTAGTGCCCAACCCATGACAGCTGTTCCAAATAGTTTCCATCTGCCTCAGAGCCACGGCTGCATCCCACCTACCCTGCTCAGGCTCAGTAGATGACCCCCACCTCCTCCGTTCCTGGGAATGCCTGTCCAAGCACCGCTCCTGTAGCAATCCTTCTGGCCACCTGTCCCAAGCTCCTTCCTACACAGCCCAGGCCAAGCTGTGGGGATCTCTGCTCATGAGTACAAAAGAAATGAAAAAGAAACAGAAACCACAGTCATCCACCCATACAGGCTGTTGCCCATGCATCTGACTGGGCTCTGAAACAGCACACTTCAGCGGGATGAGGTGTAGGCATGTACCCTGCACGCCAAAAGGCATTATGCAAATACTATCAGGTACTCCATCACTGTTTTTTGAAGAAACAGGTAAACAGATTTTGATTCTGAGTTGCAAATACATAGTACCTTCAGGCATGTGAATCAAGAATGCAGCCTAGGATTCTGCCAAAAAGACCCTTTCTATAGGCCTTTTCTATAACACAATGGCAAGGCCTTCACGAGCCTGGTCTCTGGTCCCTGCTTTGTTCCTTTACACACAGTCCGTTTAATGCCAACCTAAGCAGCACTGAATCATTTTAGTGCCTTTTATTTCTGAAATAAATTTCCTAAAAACACAATATATTTAATATAAAATGCATACTCAATAGGTTCCATATATTGCATGTATGTTATACTGCACTGTGTGTGTAGTTATTTATTTTTCCATGCTCTCGGTGCCAGTATAAGTTCTCAGCCAAAGGAGAGCAGCACAACACAGTCTCAGACGACACAGCCCCAAGCAAAACACCCAGGGCACCGCCCTGCGGTGACATGTTCTACAATGTATTGTTTACTCTGCCAGCACTTCTCTGTCTGCCATTTATTTATTTTTTGCTCTGGTCAACAATTTTGACTCATAATGGACAAGAGACGGTCTGCAACTGGACTGGTGTTGGACCTGATAACAAGAAATAAAGGAAGGAAAAAAAAAAAAAGAAATAAAGGAAAAGTATCACCTAAGATTGATAAATTCGAGTGTCGGGTAGTCTGACCAGTGAACAGGGGTCAGCTTATAGACTGGGAGTACCGAGCAACGGAAATATGCTATAGAATGCCAGGAAGATAAATACCTCTGCCCAGATCACCTCCACACCATCTACTAAACAGAGCTAGAGAGCCTTCCCACAGTGCTGCAAGCTCAGGGCAATGCCATGAGCTCCTGAGTACACAACTCCTTACACTTAGTTCTCTCGTGTTTATTCCAGGTAACTACGAGGAAGAAACGGCATTAGGAACCCTCCTCCATTTGATAGGGACAGAGTAAAGGGACAGAGTAGGTGATTAAATAGTTAATCCCGGGACTTCCCTAGTAGTCCAGTGGTTAAGACTCCAATGCAGGGGGCCCGGTGCTATCCCTGATCAGAGAACTAGATCCCACATGCATGCTGCAACTAAAAGATACCACATGCCACAACGAAGATCCCACGTGCCACAAAATATTTTTTAAAAAAACAGTTAATCCCACTAGGGGATTGTAAGTAGAAAAAACATGGGAGACCCCTGTAAGTTAATGATCACTCAAGAAAGTAGGTTTGCTTAACCACAAAACCAAGCAGGCTTGCTTAGCAATAAAACCATGCAACTGAAGCACAAGACATGCCCCCAAACAATAAAACAATGGTGGCATGAGACCCACATCCTGCCCAGTGAGCTCAGTAAGTTAATGACCCCTAGGACATGTTCGCTGCACACATAAAAAACAATAATTTATGGAAGGTGACATTTCAAAGTGAAAGACCCTCATTGTACTGAGACCTGAAATAATTTTTCCATAGTGCCATGATAGTCCGAGCTTGACCATATAGAGACAAGAAAACTCCCCCACCCAACCTGGAGGAGGAGCTGATGATGGAAGCATGATGTCTACTCAAGAATGAGGAAGAAGGTGGTCTTTTCCCCCTCCCCACTTTTCCTTTGATTATAAAACTGTAGCCCACTAAGTTCTATGGGGCACGGCACCCTCTTGTCCGCCCTCTTGTAAACCTCACAAGCATCCTATTCTAATAAATCACTTCTTATCTACCACTTTGCCTCTCGCTGAATTCTTTCTGCACTGAGACATAAAGAATCAGAGCTCCTTGGAGCCCCCCGAAATGCCACCTAGCGGTTTCCCATTGAGATGCTGCTCTTCCAGCCCCACAGAACCGGTTACGTAGTCGGTACCCCAAAGTTTCCCAGAACTCATGCACAGCTCTGAGTGGGCAGGGCATGTGACAGAACAGAATTCTTGACTGTTAGAGTTTGAGTGAAACCCAAACATGATCTCATTCTATATAAGAAACAAACGAAGCCCAGGGAGGGTGGGTTGTCCTAGGGTAGGTGGCAAGTCAGGGCCCAGCAGGTGGTCAGAGTGAGAGCTCCCGTCTCCTCTTTAGTCAGTCCAGCAAACCAAGAGTCTGCGATGATCTTTAACCCTAAAGCCCAGCAGCTAAAAATGAAAAAGGATCAAGAGGCTGTCTCCATTCTGGCTAGCAGTTAGTTTTCGGAAGTTTACAAGAATGATTTTAGGAGGAAAAGGGTGTTATTAGAATCAAACTGATCACAATAGCTCGTAAAAGGGGAATGATTTAGATTAAATTCACACGGTTATTAAAGTTTTAGGATGGTTTGTTGCTTTTTGTTTGTATGAAGCTCCTTGCCTATAATCTACTGAATACTTTGGAAGGTACCAGGGCCCAAAAACCTAATAATTCTGCTTCACTAAAACATCAGTGGCTTCTGTCATCCAGTTTTATATTTTTGTCTGTTTACTGTAAAAAGGGAGATTAAGAAATGTTCAAGCTCCTTCAAGTTCAGTAGTTTAGTTTTGTATGAAAGAAGAAGAAGAAGAAAAAAAAACTGGAACAATTTAAGAGCAAATGTGATTAGTAGATTTGTATAAATGTTTCCAACATGGTAATTTTATGAGCAAACCACATTACACAGAGTACACGATATGTTTCAAAACTAATATAATGATACAATAACTGTAAAGAATACTAAACAAATTACATTACTGCTTTCTTTCCTTCCCCTCTTGTTTAAAAATGCACAAATCTCTTTAAGGAAAAAAAATTGTTTCACTCCACAGCCAACTGTTTTGCTATCATTTTAAATGTAGTTTCCATTATTTTAAAAGGGGGATACCAATGGGCTTCCCTGGTGGTGCAGTGGTTAAGAATCTGCCTGCCAATGGAGGGGACACGGGTACGAGCCCTGGTCTGGGAAGATCCCACATGCCGTGGAGCAACTAAGCCCGTACGCCTAGAGCCCGTGCTCCACAACAAGAAGCCATTGCAATGAGAAGCCCGCGCACCGCAACAAAGAGTAGCCCCCGCTCGCCACAGCTAGAGAAAGCCCGTGCGCATCAACGGAGACCCAACGCAGCCAAAAATAAATAAATGAATTTATCTTAAAAAGGGGGGGGGGCTGCCCTGGTGGCGCAGGGGTTGAGAATCTGCCTGTCAATGCAGGGGACACGGGTTCAAGCCCTGGTCTGGGAAGATCCCACATGCCGCGGAGCAACTGGGCCCGTGAGCCACAATTACTGAGCCTGCGCGTCTGGAGCCTGTGCTCTGCAACAAGAGCGGCCGCGGTAGTAAGAGGCCCACGCACCGCGATGAAGAGTGGCCCCCACTTGCCGCAACTAGAGAAAGCCCTCGCACAGAAACGAAGACCCAACACAGCCATAAATAAAAAAATCAATAATTTAAAAAAAGAGGGGGGATACCAAAATGATGTTTTGCTGAACCTCAAGATCCCTTGATTTGTCAAGATAAGATTTTAAACTGATACTGAAAGCCAGGGGTTACAAAACCAATAGGCCGAGAGGGCCAACCAGATAACAAATGATGGTGTGGAACTGCAGCAAATTGGTACTCATATACTCCCACACGATGGGATTTAGGGCTGTTCCACTCCAGGCCATGCTATTCCATGCAAGAATATGGCCCAACACTGCTAGATATTCTAATTCTCAAGAGCAGCTAGAAATCAAATCATGTGAAACTTCCCGACTTCGAAAATTCTGGCCACTTACTTCAAAAACTTTTAAAACACTGGTGTTTTATGGGCAGCTAGTTTGAAGGACAAAATGCTATAAACATGATTAATTCAGGGAGCAAATTCATCTAGAAACACAAATTTATTGGAAAACAAAGGTTGATCTCTATATACTTTTTAAAACCTATATTCCCCTATAATAAATTTTCTCTTGCCCAAGAGGAAGGAGGATGGGGGAATACATAAGTTTGAGGGAAAAAATTGAAATTAGCTGTTAGAAAGCAAGAAGGGTAAAGGTACCTCTACTTCCTTTTTTATTAAAACAATAGCAATTCATATAAGAGTATGTCCAGCTTTTGAGTCTATGTTGGGACAATTCCAGAAGTTGCAAATTTTATTGAAGTTAGGCTGCCCTAGGCATAGCAATTTTCCCTAAACATTTTGTCTAATCAGAAATGCCACCCAGAGCTATCCAGACGCAGCTGCTTTTATAATGGTATGCTAATGGTTTGTGTGACTAAGTTAGAAGGCATGATAATGGGGTAGGGGAATGTCACCTCCTGAAAATGTAAAAGTATTATCTATGCAAATTATGTAGGTGCATATGCACCTTAAAGGGTTTCTTGACCCTCCCCCCCACTCCGTCCCCCCACAAAAAGTCTAAGAACCAACACCTGATTATAATAGTGAAAGTTCAATTGTGCAAGTTCAAGCATAAATAATGTAGTTTTTTTCAAGCATACCTCTGCAGGAACCAGGTTTTAATTTAATCACTGCCTTAATCAGCAGACCAGAGAAAATCTCTTTGAGTGAGGAAAACAAAGTGAGTCACCTCTGTGTTGATAAGGAGACTGCAGGACCAGGGGCACTGCTGTGAAGTAGGTATTAGGTGGTGCCTAGTCTAAATTAGTCAGTGGAGCAATCAGAATGATTGCTGATCGCCTTGTTTTAGTGGCATCCCCAAGCACAGTCTAACATTTACCTCCCCAAACTGGGGGGCGGTGGAACAAAAAATGTATCTCACTATTTGCAGTGACTAGATAGAAAAGGAGAAAGTATCTTGTTTTTACACATGGTTGGCTGGCAAATGTGATACAGCTTCCTGTTTGTTTTAGGAGTATAAAATCAAATGTGTAAATCTCTTGGAGAAACATCAAATAATAAGAAATGTCGGTGCTGCATAGAACGGATGTCATGTCTTTGTAGAACACAAAAATGTTGGCCAGAAAGAAACGTTATAGAACCTCTGGTAACACAAACCAATATGGCAGCCCAGGGAGATACTTTTAGACAATGAGCCCTGTAGAAACTGACACCCAAACAGCACACACTCCAAGCAGTGTGGTGACCAGCACATTGGTTCTAGACATTGAATTCTAGCCTTCACTTTATGCAAATTCCATTTTGAACATTTTCTGACAGTAACTGAGATTCTTAAGATAAGGAAAATGAATTTGGGATGATCATTTTAATTTGACTGAACTCTGGGGTTAGGAACTATCAACCACAACGGATTCCAAAGCCCATGTCCTGCTCCACAGTGCAACAAGACTTTGCTCTAAAGGGCAGCAGGGAGATGGCCAGTTGAAACAGACATAATTTGTGGCTCAGCTCATGCCAACTACACCTCATTTGAATCCACATTTGTCTAAAGTAGCTGAATAAAATGTTGGCCAGAAACAGCCTTAAATCCTTTTTGAAAGAAGGGAAGGGGGAATGAAATTGGCCTGACTGACATTTCCGTAACACGCAAAAATGAGAAACTCAAGTTAAAGAGGCTGTAGGAGAACAGAATTTGCCACCCCAAAACATGTCTCTTTGACATATTATTTTAAACTGGTTACACTTTCTAAGAAATAGCAGACATGGGAAAAATTCTGAAAACCAAATAATAGTTACCCTTTTGGAAGAAACATTTATCAGGGAAATCTTCATTTGTAAGGGTGTCTCCAGGGATATACCAGGAAGAGGAGGATGATCTGATCTCTAGAAACCCTCATCAATGGAGAAGATGACGACTAATCTACATAACAACCTTACCCTAGCTTACAGTGCTTTTCCTGGTCACCTCCCATAACTGACGCTCATCCTCTTTTATCTTTAGCTGAGGATGGTATTGAAAGCGAGGGAGTTGGTCACTTGGGGGAGTTACTCAGTTTTCCTGGGTCTCTACCATGTATAGATGTTGTTTACTTCTGTTTGGTTTTCTCCTGTTAATCTAATTCTTACACCAGCCAGAAGAACCTAGAAAAGTAAAGGAACATTTCTTACCAAAGCCTAGTCCCAAGTTGCTGATGTACATGAAGCCTCAGAACAAATAAAGGCAACGGAGACTGAACAGGCAATGACCTTGTTTGACATACACGACGAGCAATAGTAACGATAAAATCAAGTAGTGAAGGAACTTTAAATTTTTCTAGATCATTTATAACACCTAGAAGGGACACTATTATCCTTTTTAAAGGTAATACATAAACATGATACAAAAAAATTTAGAAGGACAAAATGGTATAGAGTGAAAAGTAAGTTTTCTTCCTATACCACTCCCCACCGCCCGCCCCCCAAGGTTACGTATCTCCAGCAGCTCCTCCTGAGATGGTCCACATGCAGAGGAGCAATGAAGCACTATTCTGCATACATCGCCTTTTTTTTTTTTTTTTTCTTTTTTTTTTTAACTTAAGGCAGATTCTACCATTTTTTAAAAAGTCCCACCACCCCTTGTGATGAATTGGGAGATTGGGATTGACATATATACACCAATATGTATAAAATGGATAACTAATAAGAACCTGCTGTATAAAAAAAATAATAAAATTAAAAAATTAAAAAAAAAAAAGCTCTACCACCCTTAAGTTTCCAGGGGCATGGGAAGGTACCAAATTTTTTCTTTTTCTCATTCCTGAAATCACTTACTAAAAAGGAAACAGGAGAAATCCTCCCTACCATGACTGCCAGTCAGTTTCATTCCTTTTTAATCTTATTTAGGTTTCACTCTGAGAAAAGATGACAAAGGAAACTAGGGTTGGTGTCAATCGTCATGAACATTCCACTGAAACCTTCACTTTGCCATAAATTAATGCTTTCAGACATAGAATGCTACACAATCAGTGTTCATTTTCCAGAGATTAGATGCTCCAGAAGTCTCACTGAGAATCTTTTCACCGAAACAAGGGTCTTGAGATATATGGAAAAGCAAGTTGGGGCTGCCCGTGGCCCAGGCAACTTGAAACAGCACATTTTATAAATGCTGCTTGTCCCACTGCCCTCAACAGCTGCACTGGTTTCCCGTTCTTTTGTCATTTCCACAAAAGGCCTGAAGAAAAAAACAAAACAAAACAAAAAACACAAGCCTGGAGAAAAAGTGGAAATGTTTACAAAGAAGAGAATCTTGAGGATATTCAAGAGCCTTTGGAGAGGCTAACCTGAGGCTCCCAGGGCAGTCAGAGACAGTGGGCCCCGAAGCCCGAAGCCCGGCAAGAGGGAGGAGGCCGGCAGGCGTTGAGGTGGTAACTGTGGGAAGGGGACAAAAGTGTCTACGGGGGCTGCAGATACCCAGACTAAAGAGACTTCCCAGGTAACCTGAAAACGGAAAAACCAAGGAGCCCAGCGAGAATATGCTGGAAGCTCAGTGGGGCAGTTTCTCTGGGAATTGGACAAAACCAATACAGGAGAGCTGTATTTTGTGCCAGAAGCCCACAAATAGATGAAAATGTGTATGTTCAAAATATGATTTTCTCATATCAATGGATGACGGTTCAGGGGTATGGGTGGTCCTGAAACACATACGTCTACGACAACCATCACTTCAACCATCATCAGGTCTATTTTTGCAGCTTTGTTATCCTGTAGCATTTACCTTTGGTACTTCAAAGATATCCAAAATGTCTCCTAAATTGTGGTCTTGCAAATCACGGTGCCCGTTTGGCCTTCTCATAAAATTACATCACAACTTTCACCGCAAAATTACTGATTTTCGGGCATTGCTTTCCACTCAGTGAACCTTCATTTAATGAACTTTTGAATATGATCATAGAATGAAAAAAATCTGAAACGTATTAACAGTGAATTAAACTTCATCAAAATGGCTGGTGGACGTTCTAGTGCATGTAAAGAACAGAGTAGCTTACAGGCTATTATTGGCAAAGGATGCTGGATTCCTTCTGCTTGCCAGCCAAAGACAGCCATGTGCCAAATGCATAAATGCAGTTTATAATTCACTCAGCTGGCCAGACTTTAAATCATGCAATTCTAAAACTAATTTTCTTGATTTGGGGGAGTCACAGTATTTTTTTTTTTTAAACATAAGGTGAGGCTTTATTACTACTGTCATATCATCTCACTTGAATAATTTATATTTACATTACATGAAATTATCTCTTATTCATTAGCGTGTGTCTTCGTTTACTTCTTAGTAGGGATTTTATATGGAAAATCCACTCTTTGCCTTTCTTTTCTTTTTTTTTTTTTTAATAAATTATTATTTATTTATTTTTGGCTGTGTTGGGTCTTTGTTTCTGTGCGAGAGCTTTCTCCAGTTATGGCAAGCGGGGGGCCACTCTTCATCGCGGTGCGCGGGCCTCTCACTGTCGCGGCCTCTCTTGTTGCAGAGCACAGGCTCCAGACGCACAGGCTCAGTAGTTGTGGCTCACGGGCCTAGTTGCTCCGCGGCATGTGGGATCCTCCCAGACCAGGGCTTGAACCCGCGTCCTCTGCATCGGCAGGCAGATTCTCAACCACTGCGCCACCAGGGAAGCCCTCCTGCCTTTCTTTTCTATGTCCAAATCCTACCTATTCCTCCCTTCTCTCCCTGAGTGATCGCATTCAGTCTCATAGCTTCAGATACCATCTACATGCTGATGACACTCAAAGGTACCATTTCCAGCTCCAGCCAACTCTAAATCTCTCTAAGAAAATCGAACGGGCATCTCAAACTTCATATGCCCGAACGGAACTCGCAGGATCCTCCCCAAACCTCCCTCTTTGGTCCCCATCTCAGTAAAGAGCATCATTATATTCACCCAGCCAAAAACACTGGGCTTATTCGTGGCTTTTATTTTTGCTCAAACCACACACCCAACTCAGCAGGCTCTGCCTTCAAAATATACCCCGAGCTTGACCAGTTCACATCATTTTATAACCACCACGCTAATCCAAGCCACGCCCTTATCTCTCGCCTAGGCCGGAAGGGCCTCCTACAGGTCACAAGGATTCTATTCTTGCCCCCAAAGTCTGTTCTCCATTCAGGACCAAGAGAAATAATTTTAAAGCTCAAAGAAGATCATATCACTATTCTACTCAAACTTCTCAAAAGGTATCCAATCACACTCTGGGTTTTGGAGTAAATCTAAACTCCTTATCATACCTACAAGATCTGGCTCCCACCTACCACTGATCTCATTTCATATCACTCTCCCCATAACAAGCCCCCATTCAAGGCCAGCCAAATTGGCTGCCTTCCTGTCCCTCTGTCACGCCAAGCTCAGCCTACACCAAGGCCTTTCTTTCTGCTTGCTGTTCCCCCTGCTAACCACTTCCCCCCAGATTCCTGCACTCCATCCAGATCTCTGCACAAAATTTCTACCCCCCCCCACACACAGACCTTCTCAGACCTTTCAAAAAGAACCCCTCACTCTTTGTATAGCACTTATTATCACCTGAAATTATATTATCTACTTAGTTATTTCCTTCATTCACAAAACAATATTTAGTGAGCACTCACCATGTTTATGTGCAAGGTGCTCTTCTAGGAGCTGAGAAGACAGCAGTGAATAAGCAAAGATCCCTGCCCTCATAGAGGTCACATTCTTGCTTGTCACCCCACTCGAATCTAAGCTCCAGTCTGTCTGTGACCACCGGGTCCCCAGTGCCCAGAGCAGTGCCTTGGCACAGAGTAGGCATTCATACATATTCACCAAATGGCTGAAGCATCCCATCCGCCTGAGACCATCTGCTTCCCTGAGGACTCCCACCACAGAGTTCTTCCTAACAGATGGGTCTCTGACTGAGGGACCCAGAATGTCCACTGTGTCCCTTTAGGCACAGCAATGGGGACAGTCAGCCTCCCATACCTGAGTTGGGTCCCTAACCCTGGGCCTGACTAACTGCCCTTCCTTTCTGCCCCACCAAGGCACCCTGCAAGCTCCCCAGGTGGCCATGCCACAGGTACGCATCTCACTGGGTTGTAAAAGCACCTGGTCCACGCGGTGGGAGCGGACCAGGCAGTCAGCAGCAAGCCAGCCAGCTTCTCTCAACAAAGGGCGGCTGGACTCGAGACGCACGGGTCATACTGCCTCCCTGGCTCAGTGTCCTGCCCTCAGTACTCACGTGAGACCTTCACCATCAACTAGCTAGCACGCCTCAAAGTGCTGCCAGCACTGGAACACACTGGTGTTAAAGACATATTTTTGCCTCTTTCAACTGCCACAGATGCAAGACATTTACCTGCTATGATGAGTAATTAAGTTTCTTTCAGGGGGGGAAAAGGAAGAACATTTGTTAACTGTGAAATTATCTGATCGCAAATAAAAATGAAGGTAATCGTGAAACATAGTTAATTTATCTTTCTAAAAAATGGTAGCTGGAGTGGTAGGAAGGAAAAAAAGGAAAATGAAAATCTCTTGAAGAACCACTCTGGAGGACTCAAAATCGGTATTTAAAACCCATGTTTCCAACCTATGTATTCACATCTCAATTTGTTAGCACAGAATTGCCCAGCTCTACATCTCAGAGTCAGATAGGATTATTCTGTATTTGCTCAGCATTTTATTCCCTTGGAAGCATTCTCATATAACTTTTCAGCAGGGCAGGATTCATTTCTCTGTCTGGGGGCCCAGCGAAGCCAAACAATGCACCTAAGATCCCACAATAAGCAGAACGAAGTAGGTACCAGAATCCAGATATGCCTAGGCCCATCCCAGTGTCCTGCCTTCTCTAATAGAAAGGACAGTGTGGTTCTCTGAAAATCACGTTCTACAGTCCACTGAAAACATGTCCCTTCACTGCAGCAGCAGGAAAAAAAACACACACACATACATATTCACCAGTGGTTTAAGGTGCTGGAAAGACGCATTGGTCCTGGAGCTGTGGGCAGAGAGAAGGTCTCACAAACTCTTCCAATAAATGCCACTCCTGCAATGACAAACATACAAGGCATCTGCTGTGAATAGGGCATCCTGTGGCCTCTCTCCAAGGAGGCCATCCAAATACCAATTGCCAGGCACCCTGTTTAGACTCAAAGCCTCCCTCCTCATCTTCCAGCCCCACTTCCTTCTTACTCTGACTTCACCTAGTAGAAGCAGAATCTTCAGTTCACTGGTTGAAATGGTCCCCATTAGAATCAATGGATCTTGGACAGAAAGAAGCTCTAGAGATCATTTATAATAGATGTCGAGTGGGTCACATCTAGCCTACAGAGATATTATATTAATCTGCAGGATATGCCTAGGAATTTGAGCCAAAACTTAAAAATCAGAGATGTCACATAAAAACCCAGACTTCGGGCTTCTGTTTAAAAAAAAAAAAAAAAAAAAAGAGGATCTGTCAAAATAGCCCATGTTCATGTCTGGAAATGATCAGCTGGTGCTAAGTAGCAGCTGCCCTTCACAGGCAGGCTTGGCTATTCCAATACGCCACAGTCGCTACCACTCCCTATTGTCACAGAGAAAAGTTGTGATGATCATTGTCCTTGCGTTATTTTGTTCAGGGTACAGCAATAGTTCCTTCTACCTCTGATTCTAACAAAAGTAGGAACACAAAAAAGGGGCTGAGTTCTAAGAGGAAAAAGAATGGTATAGCACATATAGCAACTTAAGTTAGCAACCTCACTCCTGTAGACATTTGCAACCCCTGAACAAGAACAACACTCCCATTTCATACAAGTGTAAGCAGAAAACTAACTTACCCACTCCCACAGTTAGAATTTGCTCTGCCTTTAGACCCTAGGTCCAATCCAGGACTCTTTTGCTATGCCCCATTGCACAGTAATCTTATATTACAAAGCAAAAAGCAAATTTTATGTGTGTATATACACACACACACACACACACACATATATGTATGTGTTTCCCTTGAAGCTAGATACTCAATTCAAGGAACTACAGTTGAAGTATCCAACCTACTCTGTACTAAAATGCTTGCCATACCTTCATCTGCCAAAGAATATAAGAGTAAGTTATATCAGGTTCCCTAAGGGCTTGTTTCCTAATGTGACATTTTCAATAAAATGTTACTGCTTTAAGCACAGAAGTAGTTCTCACAAATGCCATAAACCCGCTACTTCAAAAGTGCTCAGTTAACGTTCCAAACTGTCTGAAACACTCCTTATGCTAGAAAAATGTCCTTTAATATGAATCTTGAATACAAGGCTATCAATAAGCTTATGTATAGGTACCAACACCGTAATAAATGAACAATGTTCAACGATAAGGTCATGGAGGGAGTTATTTATATCGTCCCCTCAAAGCATGTATGATTCATTCACTCAGCAGATATTTACTGAACCCTATTACATGCCAGGCAGTGCACGAGGTGATGGATACACAAAGATGAACAGACCCAGTCCCCTAAGTGGCTCTGTCTGGGTAAAAGATCCAGACACTCAAAGACTTCTAAAACAATGGGTAAACGTAAAGATCTGGGTAGGCACAGGTGCTGTGGGAGCCCTGAGCAGGGGTTCCTAGTGCAGCTGAGGTGAAGAGATGCTTCCCAGCACGGACAGAGGCCTGAGGGAAGCCTAAAGCAGGGATGGGAGTGGAGCAGTCGGGGGGCAAACCGAGGGAAGGAGGGAATGACAGGGACAGTGTGGGTAAAAGCGAAAAATATGAACAGCCCCTCCCTCCGATTGAGTCTTGTCCAGATTTTGTATCACCTTATGGGTCTTAAAACCCCCCACCTTATGCCACCTGACCCAATATCTGCCGAGACTTGATGCACAAGCCCCACATGTGCACCCGTGGAAGCTGATCTTGCCAAGTGCCCATATCAACAATGCCACCAAGCCTTTGTGTCGGAACCGCCATCTTCCAGTAATTCGCCAAAATGACCAACACAAAGGGAAAGAGGAGGGGCACCCGCTATATGTTCTCTAGGCCTTTTAGAAAAGATGGAGTTGTTCCTTTGGCCTCATACATGCGAATCTACAAGAAAGGTGATATTGCAGTTATCAAGGGAATGGACACTGTTCAAAAAGGAATGCCCCACAAATGTCCCCATGGCAAAACTGGGAGAGTCTACAATGTTAGCCAGCATGCTGTTGGCACTGTTGTAAACAAACAAGGGCAAGATTCTTGCCAAGAGAATTAATGTGCGTATCGAGCATATTAAGCACCCTAAGAGCCGAGATAGCTTCCTGAAACGGGTGAAGGAAAATGATCAGAAAAAGAAGGAAGCCAAAGAGAAAGGTACTTGGGTTCAGCTGAAGCGCCAGCCTGCTCCACCCAGAGAAGCACACTTCGTGAGAACCAATGAAAAGGAGCCTGAACTGTTGGAGCCCACTCCCTATGAATTCATGGCATGACAGGTGTAAAGAAAATAAAAGACCTGAACTGTTAAAAAAAAAAAAAAAAAAAAAAAAAGCCACCAATTCAGCCCTGCTGCCTGGCAATGTCCACCTTTCACATCCTCAGGGCAACAAATACTGTGCCAGTCTGCAGGACCCAAGAAACATGGGGGTAGAAACACTGAGCCTCCCAGTATTTCCAGAACTTCCATGATGTCTAAGAAGACAGTAAACAGATTTTTTTCTGTGCCATCACACGACGGTCCTGCCTCCATCTCAGGATCTGGATTTCTACAGAATCTACTATGCGGTCGAGCCTCAAGCAGCAAGTTTTGTGAGAAAATGTTCCAGAATATCTGCCCATCAAAACGCCCAGGTGGAGCTCCCCTTTTCTTCATGGACAAAAAAGGGAGGAGCCGCCAGCCCTGATCTAGGCTGAGGCAAAGCCAAGGGGCAGCATCTCTGAAAGACAAGCGTTAAGAAAGGGGCATAAAGAGGAGTGAAGACCAAATATGTGGCCATGGTTAGGGTTCAGGGTCAAGGTCCGTTCTAGAAAATAAGGAAGCATCCCTGGATCTTAACTGGTGGACAGGTTCCCAAATCTGGCTGAAAATTAGAATCACCTAGAAAACTAGAACAGTTTCTTGGGCCTCAGACCCATTAAATCTGAATTTCTGGTTTGGAGGCACAGGAACTATTCAGGTGATTGTGATGCCTAGACTCTGATACTCATTTGGAAAAGGGTATCTTTCACCCTTTTCCAGAACACTCTTTCACCCTCTAGAACAATCTCAATGTTATTAGTTCAGCATCTTTCCGGCAGGATTCAAGGATCCAGGCTTTGGGGGAGTTGCACATCCTTAGTATGTTTACCCACTCCCTAAATCACACCGTCACAACCATCACTTTACTCCTTTTTATTTTAAATAAAAATAGAAGGCCAGCAGCCAGGATGGCAACTGGGTAAGTGAAGCCAGCCTCCCTCTCTGCCCTTGTCGCTATATATCATGACCCAATGCCGGGGCCTCCAGATGATGTACTGGAGTTGTCCAGTCTCAGTAGATCTGAGCCCTTGTACACCTGTGTAGGCTCACCCTGGCAGAGCAAAGGGTCGGGGAGCATCTGGTCACCAAGGTGGCCTTTGAGGAACAGCTCCAAGGCACACAGCACTCTGATCAGATCCTTACTGCCCACCAAAGAAAGAGCAGGACACTGCAGATCAATGCAATGCCTGGAAACCTGCCAAGCCAGCCGAGCACTTCTCTTCCCAGATTTCCACTTGTGGTCAAGAAACGACCTGAGCAACCTCAAGCAAAGAATGGCAAAGTAAATGCTGTGAACCACAAGGATGACAGATCAGAGTAAGTCAGTTCCCTGAATGGACCAGCCTCCAGAGATCTCTTCCCCGACATCACCAGATGCTACTACGTGACCTTCAGACAGCCCAGCACCAGAGAAACCCATGGCTGACCAAGGTCAGCCTTCCTGACTGCAAGGCCCAGCAGCAATCTATAGTATCCTTCACGAGAACAAGGAGACACTCAAGCATCCCCTTCAACCTAAGGGCCCTCCACTTCAGCCATAATGCAAATTTGGAAGAGCACAGGTGAGGCAGGAAGTCTAGGAAAAGCACAAGATACTAATTTATCCCTTCTGGGGAGAAAAGCAATCCAATATTTCTTGCAGTACCATTATATCCTTGCCTAAAACAAGACCATTCTCTGACCCAACCCTCCAAAAGATGTCACAAGAGTTGTTCAAGGCCCTGCCAAACACCCTGAACCATCACCTTCCTCATCTACATCCCCATCTCTAGCCTATCCCAAGAACACAGAACAATCCTGGATGTTGTGAAAGTCACCTTAGCCACCTTCATTCCTACTCAACATCAATCCAACAATCCAACCAGCTCTGGACCAATGGGAGCCTCTCTGGATACATGTTTTCCTAACTACCATGTATCTCTCCTTCAGAGCACAAATCACTTATTTTTACATTGTTTTCCCACTAACCTATACGTATGGACAAGGATCATGTCAACATTTGTTTCGTCTTTTTGTTGTTGTTGTTTAACCTCTTTTGTTTGCTTGACTTACGATCACTGTATCCCAATAGTGACTTCAAATCCTCTAGGTTCCTTCCAAATATACCCCAAATTTCATACCTTCCAGCTAAAAGATGACCAAGTCAACCCATTCCCTAACTACTCAGTCTTGCCACTGGCCTCTGGAATCTAAGCATCCACTAATTAGTCCACTAATTTAGTGGACTAGGAAGGACCCTGCTCAGAAGGCTAGTCTAGTACTGGTAAAGCACTAACCCAGTTGGACTCCCAAGGTCAAGTTCACCCGCAAAGGCCAAAGTCAGCACGGAAAAGTCTACCAGGTGATGAGGAGAGAAGAAGAGAGTCAAGATGTGTAATCTGAGGTTCCTAGTGGACCCTAAACATGGTCTGACACTAACGCTCAACCTTATGTTCAAAGCACCCGTACTCTGCCTGGTTTCTATCTCACCGGGAATCTGATAATTCTAGTTATGAGGCATGACATGACATAGCTTCAAATTTCTGGGACTGCTTGATGCCAGAGCTGTTTCCTATTACTCTTCAGCTCCTAGAAACTTTTGGGTCCCTGACCATTGCCTGGAATTCTGGTTTCATTCCCTGCCCCAACCCCTGCTACTTTGTGTGTGCCCTAACTCCACCTAACTACGCGACCTTGATGCATCCTGCCCATGGCACTCACCTAGTTCCTGGCTCTGCCCCCTCCGCACACCCCTCCGCCCCACAAAGCCTGGCACATAGGAATGTCTGCTGAAGGTAACTCGACCTTACCTACCTGCTCTCCTGCCTCTCAGACTTGGCCCCTCTCTCCTTGTTCTGAGTCCAAGGCCCAACTTTCTTCCCAAGCTCATAGGAGACTTCCCTCCCTCACAAATTCCAACTCCTCCATCAACAAACCCAGACAATCCAGGGGAGAAAAATCAATCCCCAACTGGCCTTGAGGCTGACCAATTTGGGAAGGAAACAACTCACAATAATTATCTTTCCTTTTTGTGCTGTTTTTAAAATCACACTGCCTTTAATGCTTTAACATGACTTCACTCCTGTTTTGACCTTGGAAAGCACTTCCCTATTTCTCACAGCAAATCCCACTGGGGCCGGGGCCAGACCCAGTGCCGTATCCTCAGGACCTGAACAGTACTGAAGCTTCTGAGATGCTCAATGCCCAGGTGGCTCCTATGTCCAAACACCACTCACCTCTAGTCCCACTGTCCCGCTGTCCCCCTTTCCCACCCGTTAGCAGAAGAAAGTGGATCTTTGGGAGCTTTTTATAGTTCTCCCACCTACTCCACAAATTCAGTAGGAGGCAGAATGAAGTTTCCAAGTTCTCTGAATGACACAAAGCTCTTAAAGTAGAATAAAATTAGTTGAAAAATAGCAAGATGATTTTTATCTCCTTTAAAAAAAAAAAAAAAGCACACCTACTTTAAATGATTCACAGTGACTTCATACTTTCTTCCACTGGAATATGCTTTTCTTCCTCCCAAAGGTGGTCGTACCCTCCTTTCTCCCCATCCAGTCCTAAAACAAGATACCTCCACAGGATACCTGTTCTGATTTGCGGGCTCCCAAGAAAATTTTTCCTTTTTTTTTTTTTTTTTTAACTGAAGTACAGTTGATTTACTAACACACCATTTTCTAGGTTAGTTTCAGGTGTACAGCAAAGTGATTCAGTTATACATATATTCTTTTTTAGATTCTTTTCCCTTTATAGGTTATTACAAAGTATTGAGTATAGTTTCCTGTGCTATATAGTAGGTCCTTGTTGGTTATCTATTTTATATATACTAGTGTATGTATGTTAATCCTATACTCCTAATTTATTCCTCCCCAAAACATGGGACACTTTACAAGTTTGTGTCATCCTTGTGCAGGGGCCATGCTAATCTTCTCTGTATCATTCCAATTTTCTCGTGCTGAAGCAAGCATGAGAAAATCTTGATGATAAACAAGTCAGGCAATATTCCTGTCCCCTGGATGGGATAAATAAGATAATTACAGATTGAAAGTAGTTTTTGCTGGTGGGACTAAAGTTAGGTAGTCAGGGCTGGCCTCAGTTAAGAAATGCTATTTGATCTGAGCTGTCACTACTGAGAATACCCCAGCCATGGCGAGAGACAGGGAAAGAGCTCTGCAGGTAGAGAGAGGAGCAAATGCAGAGACTCTTGGAGGAGAAGCCTCGGAGCCACCTACAGGGGGTACTCTTCCAACTCATCTCCAATACCCCAGCTTCCCTGTGCAGCCTCCATCACCACCAATCAGCTCCCAGCTCAGCTGTGTGGCCCCACCAGGCCTAAAGTCAAAACCTTTGCTCAGGCCGCTCCCTCTGCTGCCTCGGTACCTGTTAGCTCCTTCTTGCCCCTCAAGGCCCCCGTGGTTGGGCCCAGTGCCCTTGCCCTCTATCCCACAATCATGATATATTCTGAAGTCCCATTCTTCTGTCTGGTTCCCCCAACTGACTGTTCCTTGATCACTGGGGTCCAATCTAACTCATCCCTGTTGGCCCAGAACCTGACACATAGGTGGTACTCAGAAAAGGTACACTAAATTGAAGTACCTCACATGCACGCACAAGCGAGTACATATATAAACTGGTGAAATCTGCATAAGGACTGTAGATTGCAACAGTGCCCATTTCCTGGTTTGGATGCTGTACTAGTTATGTAAGATGCCACTACTGGGGGAGGCTGAGGGAAGGACACACAGGACCCTGTATCTTTTGGCAGTGGGGCAAATTCCTAGGAGTCTGTATTTCTAAGGTTAAAACTTCTTTTAAAACCCCAAAGATTTTACCTTTTAAATACTCTGATTTGTGGCTTCTCCTTAATAATAGCAAGATCTGGTGACATTGGGCCTCCAGGCCTACAGCTGGATGGGGCTGGGCAGTAGCTGTTCCCCCTTACATGGGCATAGCTCTCAGATTCCTCTCCTGAAACACCAAGGCCAAGTGTCAGCTGCTATTTATCATGGTGCCTGCAGTGCTTTTTCTCTTAGAAATACTGCTCTACCAAGAGTAGGAAAATGAAAGACCAAGAGGGTCTTTTATTTCCAGAAAAAAGGGAGACATTTTACATTTTTGTGAAAGTGAAAAACATTCCTGTGAGTTTCGATTTGAAATCCCCTACCCTTCACCGCGTGTTACCTGCTCGGCCTGAGGCATTTGAGGTTTGGACCCTAAACTATAACTCTTTAGGACCAAATTTTTTACTCTAAGTCAGCAAATAAATTTTAAAACCAAACCACTGGAAAAGAACACAGCTTAAGTACACAGTATCCCATTCTGCCCTAAATATTTTGGTTCTTTCGTCTCACCTTTCCTGAGAACACAGGATCCTGCTCTCAGACACCAAAAGAGAAGGTGCCACCCCTTATGCATGATCACATCCAGATAAATAAGCAAGATCTTGTTTTTCCACTGAAACTGCAGTTCTGTTTAGCAGGGGAGGGAAAAGGCCCTCAGGGCACGCCTTCCCCGACCTTTCCCTTCACACCACTACCATCGCCACCCCCCCAAAAGGAACGTGCTTGGAATGCAAGTGTCCCTGAAAGGGGGTGAGGCCAAGGCAC
The DNA here is from genome assembly GCF_965194825.1 of Balaenoptera physalus. NCBI lineage: Eukaryota > Metazoa > Chordata > Mammalia > Artiodactyla > Balaenopteridae > Balaenoptera > Balaenoptera physalus. The sequence goes on along the minus strand of NC_138893.1, from coordinate 55,177,338 downwards.
AGAACGCCAGTGAACTGCCCAGTGAATGGTTTTAGAACAGTGTTTCCAATCAGGCTACAGAGAATCACCTGGGGCTCTAGACGATGTTCCTCAGGTGACACTCTTGCAGACGGCCCAGGATTGATTCATCCTGTGGCGTTTGGAAACCATTAATTTAGTAAACTGTGACCCCTTGCTACCCTGGGCAGTCGGCCAAGACACACCTCTCCGGCCAAGAGATGCCAAAGCTGTGCAGTCCTGTAAGGCGGCCACTAGCCACACGTGGTCATTGAGCCCTTGCAATGTGGCTGGTGTGACTTGAGATGTACTGTAAGGGGAACATAGACACTGGATTTTGAAGACGCGGTATGGAAAAAAAACGTAAAATAGCTCACTGATTTTTTTAAAAATACTGATTATATATTGAAATAATATTTTAGATACACTGGGTTAAAAATATATAGTTAAAATTAATTTCATTTCTTTTTACCTTTTTAAGTGTGGCTACTAGAAAAATCTTAAATGACATATGTGGCTCACATCTGTTACACAGCCACGCTTGAGGAGACACTCAACATTCTAGGGTGGGCATTAACAATCCTATTGGAAAAAAAATGAGGACGCTGGTCAGGCCTGTCACCTACCAAGTGCATGATCCTCAGCAGGTTCTCGATCTCTTGGCAGCTCAGTTCCTCCCAGACACGGGCATGAGAGCACCCAGCACGCTGGGCCCAGGGGAGCATCATAAAAGTAACCGGAAGCACCAGGCTGACATCTTCCCGAAGCTGGCACTCAACACCTGTGACCTTCCTCGCCCTCCTCCTTCCCTGACTGCTTGAAGTCCGTAAAATTTGAACCCAGGATCTCCTGGCATCAAATTTACTAACCACAGTGTGCAGAACTGGGCCGTGACTGCAGATGGACGGCACAGAGGGTCTCCGTCCAGAGGGTACAAAGGAATCACCTGAGGAGCCCTAACCCCGCCCACTCCCACCCCCCAACCAGAGACTCGGACTGTCCACTTGGTGTGGGACCAGGGAGGCACACTGCTCATAAGAACCTTGGAATGTTCTGGTGCCCATGGCCTAGGAGTCCCTCTGAGAAACTGACGTGGCTGAGGAACTGTGACCAAAACCATCAGGGCTGCCTTGGGACTTCCCCAGCCTGCAGTCGGCAGGCCAGCCTGCACAAGGCAGGTGTGGGCCACGGAGAGGCCAGGAGCTGACCAGGGCCCTTCCCCAGCAGAGGGCTACTTTCCTGACATCTTGTAAAGGTAGGTGGGAAATGATTGTCTGCCCTGGATGTTGTTTCAAAAGGCGGCTGACACTTCCTGCCTTCACACAAGGCCCTTTAAGAGGATCTAAAAGTACAGACAATTTCAAAGTGCCCAACAGCTTGGCAATTGGGCTAAAAAGACTAGGCGGCTTAGCACTCCCACCAGCAACACACAAGAAGGTCCAGGACAGGTCCTCTCTCTGCCCTTGCCTGGTACCCAAAACACCAATGCCTGCCTCAGCTTTCTGGATGTCAGGCCAATCCTTCAGGCTCTTCTGCAGAAGTGTCTCTCCTCCTTTCCTAGGAGCCCAGAAAGAGGCCAGGACTTCCGTGGACAGACCTGCAAGTTCCAGTAGCCTGTTTATTCTTCTGGGGCCTTCAACCACTGGAAGAACTCATCTTACCAAACACGAATGCCAGATAGGCAGAGTGCACAGATCAATCCAACCCCAGGAGGCACACCGGCAGAAGACAGAACTTTATCTCAACCAACCAGTCACTCTGCTCCTTCCCTTGGATTTAAAACCTTCTCTGTGCTAAGCCATCTGCATCTCAAACCAGTACAAAAGAGCAATTTCCTGGAGAACAAAAATTTTAATATCCTTCCCAGTATTTCTGTCAGTAAAATATGATCATGAAACTCAACTTATTCTTCCTTCTTAGGGCAAATCTCTCTATGAAAAAAAAATACAATGTGAACGAAACACTACATTTTTCTCCACCGAGTCTGAACTGCCTCATATTTTTTTGGAAATCGGGTACAAAGTGAATAAGTACCAAATCTGAGAACTCCAATATATTTTTTATTTTTAATGCAGGAAAATGATCTGGGGTTTGTTCATAGTAATACAAACTACACGCTGACTCTGGCACATCAGCCCTGGGCCCCTGGACCCCAACCACACAGTATTTTTCCAAATCACCCACCCCCACCACCAGAAGTCTGCTTCTCGCATTCTTCTGCCCCACAGTTGGCCTCTGTCTCCCAGATAGAACATGCCAGATAGCATGAACATAACTGAGTCTCCATGTAGCCCTGTCTTCACTTGGGAGCCATGTAAGCAAACAATCCAGCCCAAACATAAAACTCAAAATGTTACTGATCTCTTGAAGACCAATGGGAAGGAATTAAATTCCTAATGTATTGGGAACTGTCTTTAAAATCCCTCCTCCTTCTCTACCACTTGGTATCCCATACAGAGAGAGCAGCTATCCCTCTAAAGGCTCTTCTCTTCATCTTCCCACTCTCCCCAACTCCCAGCTCATACACACTTTCCCTCTCCTTTCCTTTAGCCTCTGTTCCTCCTTCTCACACACAAGTATTGGGTCTTTTCAGATACAAATACAGGCCCTCCTTACATGCATTCACATATCCACACTCACACAAACGCTGACCGGCCCACCTCTTGGTCCTCCAGCTCATCCTCCACTCATTGCCTCTATATAAAAAAGGACCAGGAACTGAGCTAACCAAGAGAAAATTCTCCTTAAAAGGTAGGGTAACTGGGAAAGCTGAGTAATAGACAACAATTACGTTTAACAGAGAGAAGAGGAGAAAGTCTATGAACACTCACGGTGCCATGTGGCAAAGGGGTAGAGTTAAATGTCACCACTCAGATCAGAAAGATGCTCTTTATACCCAGATTATACCGTTACTGGAGGGACAGCCCCCGCACAGCCATGAAGAAGCCAACCCATCTTGGCTTCCAAGCGCTTCCGGTAACACACTGGCTGTGTATATCCATCACTACATTAATGGGATAAAGTAGTATATGGAGAGGGGTATTTCCTAGGTCTCTGTCCACAGCAGAGATTCATCCTGGTGCTTGGAGAAGTCACAATGATCTGAATATGTGGAACAGTGGGCCTAGCACCATAAAGGACTTCTGAGATGGCTCTGCTTATGCAATGGCCTTGTTCCTTTGTTCATCACACACAGGGACAGTGAGGAGGAAGAGGGAGAAGCTATGACGAGAATGACCCAGCCTCTACTTTCAAGGAAGCAAGTACAGGCCATAAGAGCCATACAAGGTAAAGACTGATGAAAAGTTATGTCTGCTTGTGAAGGAAGTTAGGAGGAGAGATAAGGGACAGCTGCAGGGCACAACTGAAAGAATGCCAACCTACATGCTGGCTCTACTAAGAATGGCCTTAGGTAAGTTGCTATACCTCTCTTGAGCCTATTTCCATGCCTGTAAAATGAGAAGGCTGGCCATAGGTGATCAGAGTTCCTTTCCAGCACTGATATTCCACAGCTCTCTGATTTTAAGGATACCTGCAGTGGGGGTCGTGAACAGGTGGAGAACAGAATAGAAATGCAGACAGGAGGAGGAGTACAAACGATCCGAAAATCTTAATTATTATGATCACTGTTGCTCTATGAAAATAATCACTGTACCTTCTAAAGCTACAGTTGTCAAGTGTGGCCAGACTTACAGGTAGGTTTCTGGCCCACTAATCTTAATACCAGAACAACATGCCCAGTGTACTTGGAGCAGGCCATTTGCTTATGAAGACACATTAAGGGCAGGGCCTTCCTCCCACAGTGCTGAGACCCTTCCTCATCCTAATGAAGGCCAGAGTTCAAACTCCCTGGTTTGCAAATGAGCAGACAGACTCGGAGAGCCTGAATGACTCCCCCAGGTCACACAGCTTGGACGGGCAGAACCAGGGGGGAAGCCCAGATTGTCTGACTCCCCACCTACTGATAAATGCCGATAACTGTGTGGGAGCCCTGCAAAGCTTGGACACTTAGAAACTCCACGCAGATGCACCTAACAGGTCCAAAAGGATGGGGGAGGATTCTGTAAAAGGGGAGCCCAGAGCAGCCCCCCCTTCCTCCACCACCTTGACAAGCAGGTTCATCACCAGCTCTGGGGGTTGGTATCTACCTAATACCCCGTTACACGTACACGTTCCCATCTTTAAGCAATGCAGGTGGTGGCCTGTACTCTAGAACTGAGGTACTCCAGGTCCTGGGGTGCAACTGAAATCCTGTGCAAAGACCCAACCACTTTCTAAATGCATATCCACAGGCAAGTCACTAAACATCTCAAAGCTTCAGTTTCCTTATTTGTAGAATAGGGATAACAACACTCCACACCTCATAGGGTTATGAGGAGGATTAAAAGAGGTAATACATGTAAGTGCTTAGCACAATGCCTACAACCTAAATGTCGGCCGCAGTGCCAGAAGCCCTCCTCCTGCACCCTGATGGGCCCGGATAGAGTGGGTTTATTCCTGAATGTGTGGAAATTGGAGTTGGGATCTGGTTCTGTCCTTTTTAATTTCCCACTGTTAGGGTGGGGTCCTTAAGGGATCCAAGGAGGCATTTCCCAGCCATAGAAACGCCTATTTAGGGCCTCCAGTGCAATTCACCAGAGTTCTTCTTCTCCTGCTCTCCAGCAGAGAAAGCCTCAAACCCCTTCCTTCTGGAACAGTGAGGAAGCTAGAGGAGGTACTTCCCTTCCCACAGGATGACCTCAGTTTCATTCCAAGGATAGCATGTGGAACGTGGTCTACATTAACTTTTATTGGGTCATAGATCCCTTTGAGAATCTAATGAAAACTTTGTGGATTCTTCCCCTACTGGGGAACTGTAAAGAGAGAATCAACTAATTCCAGGTACACAACAAGGTGATGTGTTAGGATGTGAAGAAGATCCGAAGCTGAGGTCTTGGTCTGTGAAGAAAGGATTCAAGAAGAAAGAGATTAAAGGAAGGTGTAAGAGATGGGAAGCAACTCAAGTCCTGGCTTTGCTGTTCTTTGGCCTCATGACCTTGAACAAATTACTCAACCTCTGAGTCTCAGCTTCCCCATCAGTAAAATGCGGGGGCTAATTAACAGTCCTTGCTTCACAGAGGAAGAATTATGAGGGTCAAATGAGATCATCTATGTAGACATTTAACATGTATCCGGTACACCTTAAGCACGCACTCAAGTGACGCCAACTATTACTACCATGATGAGGATGAGGATGATGAAGGATGAGGCAGAAAAAGGTTAGCATAGCCATGAAGCCTTACTGTACTACTGGTTTTGTGGTTTTTTAGATGTTGCATTTAAAAACAAAATCAAGGCAGGTTTGTCGGGGAGAAATACCAGTACCAGAGGGAATACAGGGTCTTGAGGCCAAAATACAGAAGAGCTCTAACTGCAGAACGCCAACCTTGGGTCCTCAGCTCAGAAAGTCCCACCTTAGGTAGCAATGAAGGTGGAGAACATAGATGAGTGCCTAACGAAGGAACAACTCAAATATCACATGTCTTTACTCTCAGCTGGAACAGCATCAACTCCATAAAGTATCCCAGTAACTCTCCAAAAGGCAGTTAGTCTTTGACTTATCAACAATGGAGGAATTACTATTTAACAAACACAATGTTGGGTTAGATGAAATCTTTCAAAGCAAGGGGCATTTAGAAGAAAAATAAATACATATAAAAATAAAACAGGCATTTTTGATGGTAAAAAAGACTGGCGATAACAGTTCCCATGGCAGCCCTGGCTCCCAACATCCCTATGTTCCAATCTGTTATCCCCTCCTGTATCCTCCACCTTGTTACCTCATTGGCAGATTAGGAATAAGTCTGGAAGCAGCCATGCTTTCCCAAATAATTTCCTCTAATATAAAAGTAATACATGTTCATCATATAAAGCTGGGAAAACAAAGGAAATCTCAAAGGAAACGATAATCCAACCAACATTACCATGTTGATTTATTGCTGCCAGTTTCTCTAAGTCAAATCATTTTTATTTATTTAAAGAATTATGTCACATGGCTTTCCTAAAATGGCCAGCATTTCTGAAGATTCAGTAAAAGCAGTAAGAATCAAGTTTAGAACTGGTTGACAAAAGGGAGACAAGTGCACGTACACACACGCGCACACACGTGTGCAGGGCTTGCCTCTCAGAGGCCCCTTGAACTCACAATACAGGATGGTCACTATGGCCACCCCGGAGCTAAGAAATTTAAACTTAGAGGATCAAAAAAGAACTCCACCCATTAAAACAATGCTCTTTAAGTATCAAAAAGTCTAGCATTTCAAAAGAGTGTTTTAAATACACATTTTAAAAAACCCAAAGCCTATGATGTGTTCCTTGGCACGAATCTGGGTCAGTTCCTGGTGGGGCTCCAGGGTAGAATTTCAAAAGAGATGTAATTATTCCTCATGTCACTGATACCATTCTATCAGATGCAAATATGTCAAAATCATAACGATAAAGAAAAACAAAAGTGAACCTCTCTGGCAACACACTCGGTGCTTAGAAAACATGAGTCTTCACCCGCATCTTTTATGGCTGCCTCTTAAAACCATTTTCGATACCACTTATGCCAGAAAAACAGGAAGAATAATTTGTTGACTAGTTTCAAGGCTGTCCTCATCTGTTCAGTGGAGGGGCATCTCAGACAAGGTTGTCCGTTCAGCAGGAAAGAACTTTCCAAGAGATGAACACCCATCACTGTTAAAGGGTGGCTCCTTCAGTGAGAGTCTCACTGCCGAAGGTATGCAAGCAGAGTCACACAAACCATGTGGCTTCCAAGGTCCCTCACAACTTTAAAATTCAGCCTTCGTTTCAGAAGGTGCTGCCCTGTTGCCTTCCCTCATTCCTCATTAACGAGAAACACGGCAAGATCACTGGCATGAGTTCCAGTGAAGTCTTCTCCAGAACTCAGAAGGGCCACAGATAGAGGCAAAGAGCAAGTGATGGGAGTCACTCCTGAGCCTGGACGAGAGAGGTAAGCACAGAAGCATGTCCTCTAGGACTGGACAAAGAATTCAGAGGTGTCTGTGGGTGGCTCTGGGAACAAAGTGGAACGCTGAGACTCGGAGTAGAGTCCACATGTCCTATCCTGAGACTGGACTGCAGCAGCTTTTCTGGAAAAGGTGGCACTTTTAGGATTTAATACAGATCCCTCTGGGTCCCCAAGACACAGGCAGCTCTGCCACTTTCCCAAAAACCCTGGACATCACCAGTCAAATATAAGCAGAAGCCATCTCCTTAAGAGTGTCCTGGAGCTGAGAGGTCAAGAAAGGGGCCTCCTAGGATCCCCAAGATAACCAAGTCCAGCAAGCAATGGCCTGCAATTAACTGGGACAGCGTACTTTTTCTACACTCTACGATAGAGGCAAAGGACAACAAAGTAAGTTGATATTTGGTCCCCAAAATCCACATCCAGAAGACGTCCTAATTCAATCCAGCTTCTAAAGGGCCCTTGGTTATGGTTGGTCCACAGAGCTAGTAACAACACACGGCCCAATTCAAACCTACAGCTTAGAATTTTGGACAGACTTTAAAGTCTTATTGGCAAGATCAGAAAAGGCCAAAAGATGTGCATGTTACTCCATGTAGGGACCCCCATGTCCCTCTAGGATAACGCATGACACTTCTGACTTCTGGAGAAGACAGGATTTTCCTTCCTCCAAAGATAAGGGGGCTGGGGCACAGCGCATGGGGAGGGGGAGGAGAGCAAAATCCTCAGAAGGAGCCAATAGATAATACCCAAAAGTAACAAAACATGCAAGCTACTGAAAAATGTGTAAGTAAATACCAAAAGAATCAGCTACGATTTTTAAGTGACTGCCACAGGGGATGGCAGGTAGGGGGAGGGGAGGCAGGAGATGGTGTTCCTGGAGAACTGCTTGATTCTTGAAACTATATGCATGTGTAAATTTGATAAAAACTACAAATTGGAGCAGATGGAGTTCGGAAAAACGATACACACACTGTGGATGCTGCTGCCGCCACCCCTCCCCCCAGCAACCTGCGCGGAAGCGAAGTTGCCCCGGCTTGTTGGGGCAACCTTCTTAACACGAACACTGGTGCGACATGTGAACCATGGTTCCCACTCTATGCTGCGAGCAGATGGCACGCCAGTTAGCTCTGGAAACTCGACTGCCAGCAGAACCAGCTGTTTTCTCTTTTTCCTTTGCAAGTCCAGAAAAGTTTATTGGTGTTGTTACCTTTTCAGAACATTGTCAATAATTAGCCTTACTGCATAACTCTCTGCAGTATGGACTAGCATTCTGGGAAAGTCAAGAAAACTTCCTCAACATTGCTGATTTCATACAGCATTACATTCAGTCTTCATGTCTCCATAGGCTCCTCTTGGCTGTGAGAATTTCTCATACTTTCCTCATTTTTGATGACCTCGACAATGTTGAGGAGTACTGCCCTGTTCTAAAGCCTCAGAGTCTTCTGCTTCAGTTGGCAGAAAGGCAGAGAGACAGTGGAGGAGCCACTTCACATTCATAAAAACCCCAGCTTAGAGGAGCTGTCCATCCTTTTGTATTTCTGATATGGAGTGATGGAGATCTCCTCTAGCACCCAGTGCTAAGGCAACATTTCCAATTTGAATATTCCATTGGTCAGGCTGCTGCAGGCGGCCCAGCTTTAGGAAGACCAGCTGGGTGGCTGATAAAGTCTTGGTGCTCCAGCCGGGTGTCAGGCCTGTGCCTCTGAGGTGGGAGAACAGAGTTCAAGACATTGATATTACGTGGGGCCAGGAGGTCTCTAGTGGACCAAACGGCAAAAGCTCTCTCAGAGATCTCCATCTCAACGCTAAGACCCAGCTCCACTCAATGATCAGCAAGCTACAGTGCTGGACACCCCATGCTAACCAACTAGCAGGACAGGAACACAACCCCAGCCATTAGCAGAGAGGCTGCCTAAAATCATACTAAGTTCACAGACACCCCCTAACACACCACCAGATGCGGTCCTGCCCACCAGAAAGACAAGACCCAGCCTCATCCACCAGAACACAGGCACCAGTCCCCTCCACCAGGAAGCTTAACAAGCCACTGAACCAACCTCACCCACTGGGGGCAGACACCAAAAACAACGGGAACTACGAACCTGCAGCCTGCAGAAAGGAGACCCCAAACACAGTAAGTTAAGCAAAATGAGAAGACAAATAAAATACACAGCAGATGAAGGAGCAAAGTAAAAACCCACCAGACTAAACAAATGAAGACGAAATAGGCAGTCTACCTCAAAAAGAATTCAGAGTAATGATAGTAAAGTGATCCAAAATCTTGGAAACAGAATGGAGAATATACAAGAGAAGTTTAACCAGGACCTAGAAGAACTAAAGAGCAAATAAACAATGATGAACAACACAGTAAATGAAATTAAAAATTCTCTAGAAGGAATCAATACCAGAATAACTGAGGAAGAAGAACGGATAAGTGACCTGGAAGATAAAATAGTGGAAATAACTACTGCAGAGCAGAATAAAGAAAAAAGAATGAGAAGAATTGAGGACAGTCTCAGAGACCTCTGGGACAACATTAAACGTACCAACATTTGAATTATAGGGGTCCCAGAAGAAGAGGAGAAAAAGAAAGGGACTGAGAAAATATTTGAAGAGATTATAGTTGAAAACTTCCCTAATATGAGAAAGGAAATAATCAAGTCCAGGAAGTGCAGAGAGTCCCATACAGGATAAATCCAAGGAGAAACAGGCCAAGACACATATTAATCAAACCATTAAAAATTAAATACAAAGAAAAAATATTAAAAGCAGCAAGGGAAAAGCAACAAATAACATACAAGGGAATCCCCATAAGGTTAACAGCTGATCTTTCAGCAGAAACTTTGCAAGCCAGAAGGGTGTAGCAGGACATACTTAAAATGATGAAAGGGAAAAACCTACAACCAAGATTAGTCTACTCAGCAAGGATCTCATTCAGATTTGACTGAGAAATTAAAACCTTTACAGACAAGCAAAAGCTAAGAGAATTCAGCACCACCAAACCAGCTTTACAACAAATCCTAGAGGAACTTCTCTAGGCAGGAAACATAAGAGAAGGAAAAGATCTACAATAACAAACCCAAAACAATTAAGAAAATGGTAATAGGAACACACATATCGATAACTACCTTAAATGTAAATGCTCCAACCAAAAGACAAAGACTGGCTGACTGGATACAAAAACAAGACCCATATATATGCTGTCTACAAGAGACCCACTTCAGACCTAGGGACACATACAGACTGAAAGGGAGGGGATGGAAGATATTCCATGCAAATGGAAATCAAAAGAAAGCTGGAGTAGCAATTCTCATATCAGACAAAATAGACTTTAAAATAAAGACTATTACAAGAGACAAAGAAGGACACTACATAATGATCAAGGGATCAATCCAAGAAGAAGATATAACAATTGTAAATATTTATGCAACCAACATACGGGCACCTCAATACATAAGGCAAATGCTAACAGCCATAAAAGGGGAAATCGACAGTAACACAATCATAGTAGGGGACTATAATACCCCACTTTCACCAATGGACAGATCATCCAAAATGAAAATAAATAAGGAAACACAAGCTTTAAATGATACATTAAACAAGATGGACTTAATTGATATTTACAGGAAATTCCATCCAAAAAACAGAATATACTTTCTTCTCAAGTGCTCATGGAACATTCTCCAGGATAGATCATATCTTGGGTCACAAATCAAGCCTTGGTAAATTTAAGAAAACTGAAATCGTATCAAGTATCTTTTCCAAACACAATGCTATGAGACTGGATGTCAATTACAGGAATAAATCTGTAAAAAATACAAACACATGGAGGCTAAACAGTACACTACTAAATAACCAAGAGACCACTGAAGAAATCAAAGAGGAAATCAAAAAATACCTAGAAACAAACAACAATGAAAATACAATGACCCAAAACTTATGGGATGCAGCAGAAGCAGTTCTAAGAGGGAAGTTTATAGCAATATAATCCTACCTCATGGAACAAGAAACATCTCAGATAAACAACCTTACCTTACACCTAAAGCAATTAGAGAAAGAAAAAAAAAAATCCCAAAGTTAGCAGAAGGAAAGAAATCATAAAGATCAGATTAGAAATAAATGAAAAAGAAGGAAATAATAGCTAAGATTAGTAAAACTAAAAGCTGGACTTCCCTGGCAGTGCAGTGGTTAAGAATCCACCTGCCAATGCAGGAGACACAGGTTCCAGCCCTGGTCCGGGAAGATTCCACATTCTGCAGAGCAACTAAGCCCGTGTGCCACAACTACTGAGCCTGCGCTCTAGAGCCCATAAGCCACAACTACTGAAGCCTGCACACCTAGAGCCACAACAAGAGAAGCCACCACAATGAGAAGCCTGCGCACTGCAACAAAGAGTAGCCCCCGCTCACCGCAACTACAGAAAGCCCGCACACAGCAATGAAGACCCAACACAGCCAAAAGTAAATTAAAAAAAAAATCTTCCAACAAACAAAAGCCCAGGACCAGATGGTTTCACAGGCAAATTCTATCAACCATTTAGAGAAGAGCTAACACCTATCCTTCTCAAACTCTTCCAAAATATAGCAGAGGGAGGAACACTCCCAAACTCATTCTACGAGGCCACCAACAACCTGATACCAAAACCAGACAAAGATGTCACAAAAAAAGAAAACCAGGGCTTCCCTGGTGGCACAGTGGTTGAGAATCTGCCTGCTAATGCAGGGGACACGGGTTCGAGCCCTGGTCTGGGAAGATCCCACATGCCATGGAGCAACTAGGCCCATGAGCCACAACTACTGAGCCTGTGCGTCTGGAGCCTGTGCTCCGCAACAAGAGAGGCTGCGATAGTGAGAGGCCCGCGCACCGCGATGAAGAGTGGCCACCGCTTGCTACAACTAGAGAAAGCCCTTGCACAGAAACAAAGACCCAAGACAGCCAAAATAAAATAAATAAATAAACAAATGCGGGGTTAAAAAAAGAAAAACCCAAAGCCAATAAAAAACTATATTAAGATGTATTAAAACAAAAAAAAAGAAGAAAAAGAAAACCACTGACCAACATCACTGATGAACACAGATGCAAAAATCCGCAACAAAATACTAGCAAACAGAATCAAACAACACATTAAAAGGATCATACACCATGATCAAGTGGGGTTTATCCCAGGAATGCAAGGATTATTCAATATACGCAAATCAATCAATGTGATAAACCATATTAACAAACTGAAGGAGAAAAAACATATGATATGAATAGATGCAGAAAAAGCTTTTGACAAAATTCAACACCCATTTATGATAAAAACTCTCCAGAAAGTAGGCATAGAGGGAACCTATCTCAACGTAATAAAGGCCATATATGACAAACCCACAGCCAACATTGTTCTCAATGGTGAAAACCTGAAACCATTTCCACTAAGATCAGGAACAAGACAAGTTTACCCACTCTCACCACTATTATTCAACATACTTCTGGAATTTTTAGCCACAGCAATCAGAGAAGAAAAGGAAATAAAAGGAATCCAAATCGGAAAAGAAGAAGTAAAACTGTCACTGTATGCAGATGACATGATACTATACAGAGAGAATCCCAAAGATGCTACCAGAAAACTACTAGAGCTAATCAATGAACTTGGTAAAGTAGCAGGATATAAAATTAATTCACAGAAATCTCTTGCATTCCTATACACTAATGATGAAAAACCTGAAAGAGAAATTAAGGAAACACTCCCATTTACCACTGCAACAAAAAGAATAAAATACCTAGGAATAAACCTACCTAAGGAGAAAAAAGACCTGTATGCAGAAAACTATAAGACACTGATGAAAGAAATTAAAGATGATATAAACAGATGGAGTGATACACCATGTTCTTGGATTATTGGAAGAATCAACACTGTGAAAATGACTATACTACCCAAAGCAATCTACAGATTCAATGCAATCCCTATCAAACTACCAGTGGCATTTTTCACAGAACTAGAACAAAAAATTTCACAATTTGTATGGAAACATAAAAGACCACAAACAGCCAAAGCAATCTTGAGAACGAAAAATGGAGCTGGAGGAATCAGGCTCCCTGACTGCAGACTATACTACAAAGCTACAGTAATCAAGACAGTATGGTACTGGCACAAAAACAGAAATATAGATCAATGGAACAGGATAGAAAGCCCAGAGATAAACCCACACACATAGGGTCACCTTATTTTTGATAAAGGAGGCAAGAATATACAATGGAGAAAAGACAGCCTCTTCAATAAGTGGTGCTGGGAAAACTGGACAGCTACATGTAAAAGAATGAAATTAGAACACTCCCTGGGCTCCCCTGGTGGTGCAGTTGTTGAGAATCCGCCTGCCAATGCAGGAGACAAGGGTTCGAGCCCTGGTCTGGGAAGATCTCACATGCCGCGGAGCAACTAGGCCCGTGAGCCACAACTACTGAGCCTGCGCGTCTGGAGCCTGTGCTCCGCAACAAGAGAGGCTGCGATAGCGAGAGGCCCGCGCACCGCGATCAAGAGTGGCTCCCACTTGCCGCAACTGGAGAAAGCCCTCACACAGAAACGAAGACCCAACACATCCAAAAATAAATAAATAAAATAATTAATTATTAAAAAAAAAAAAAGAACACTCCCTAACACCATACACAAAAATAAACTCAAAGTGGATCAAAGACCTAAATGTAAGGCCAGACACTATAAAACTCTTAGAGGAAGGAAAACATAGGCAGAACACTCTATGACATAAATCACAGCAAGATCCTTTTTGACCCACCTCCTAGAGAAATGGAAATAAAAACAAAAATAAACAAATGGGACCTAATGAAACTTCAAAGCTTTTGCACAGCAAAGGAAACCATAAACAAGACGAAAAGACAACTCTCAGAAATGTAGAAAGTATTTGCAAACGAATCAAGTCACAAAGGATTAATCTCCAAAATATACAGGCAGCTCATGCAGCCCAATATCAAAAAAGCAAACCACCCAATCCAAAAATGGGCAGAAGATCTAAATAGATATTTCCCCAAAGAAGATATACAGATTGCCAACAAACACATGAAAGCATGCTCAACATCATTAATCATTAGAGAAATGAAATCAAAACTACAGTGAGGTATCACCTCACACCAGTCAAAATGGGCATCATCAAAAAAATCTATAAACAATAAGTGCTGGAGAGGGTGTGGAGAAAAGGGAACCCTCTTGCACTGTTGGTGGGAATGTAAATTGATACAGCCACTATGTAGGACAGTATGGAGGTTCCTTAAAAAACTAAAAATAGAACTACCATATGACCCAGCAATCCCACTACTGGGCATATACCCTGAGAAAACCATCATTCAAAAAGAGTCATGTACCACAATGTTCACTGCAGCTCTACTTACAATAGCCAGGACATGGAAGCAACCTAAGTGTCCATCGACAGATGAATGGATAAAGAAGATGTGGCACATATATACAATGGAATATTACTCAGCCATAAAAAGAAACGAAACTGAGGTATTTGTAGTGAGGTGGATGGACCTAGAGACTGTCATACAGAGTGAAGTAAGTCAGAAAGAGAAAAACAAATACCGTATGCTAACACATATATATGGAATCTTAAAAAAAAAAAAAAAAAAAAGGTTCTGAAGAACCTAGGGGCAGGACAGGAATAAAGATGCAGACGTAGAGAATGGACTTGAGGACACAGAGAGGGGGAAGGGTAAGCTGGGACGAAGTGAGGGAGTGGCATGGACATATGTACATTACCAAATGTAAAATAGATAGCTAGTGGGAAGCAGCCGCATAGCACAGGCAGATCAGCTCGGTGCCTGTGTCCACCTAGAGGGGTGGGATAGGGAGGGTGGGAGGGAGACGCAAGAGGGAGGAGATATGCGGACATATGTTTACGTATAGTTGATTCACTTTGTTATACAGCAGAAACTAACACACCATTGTAAAGCAATTATACTCCAATAAAGATGTTAAAAAAAACACAAAACTACAAATTGTAAAAAGAAGAAAAGAGGGAGCAGGGCTAGGATACCTTGGATGTATGTATTTTATTTCCCAACTTAAAACAAATAAAATAGTTATAAAATCATCATCCAGAGAGAATCACTGGATGATTTGGAGGTAGTTTCTTTTTATATATGTGTATGTGTATACATACATGTATCAATAAGAAGAATTTTTTTTAACTCTTTGGAGTCATCCAATGACTAAGTTTTCTGTTTTATTTTGGAGAAGGAATATTTTATTTATTAACGTATTAAATAACTTGGGCCTTTTCTTCGTATATCATCAGTCAATATCAAGATTTTCTATATATTAGGATAGGCATGCCAGGTTGTCATATTTTGACTACATGGTGCATTTTACAAAGAAAAAAATACTTTTTGGATAGGGTATTGTGATTTTCAGTATTCTTAGACATGAAATTGCAGCAGTGGGGTGGAAGCCTTACTGGAAATTGGTTTCACCTCAAATTATGTTTTCTGACTCTCTCCCTGCGTGCCTTGTTTCTTCCCATGCATGTCTTCGCTTCTCTCTCCCCACCCACCTGTCACTACCTCTCCTCCCCACTCCACCCCACTTTCCTATTTCATCCTCTCACACCTATACTTTTCCCCTGACACCCTCAAACTGATGGAATATGAAACTGAAATCATATTCTTATTACTTTTTGCATTTGCACAACAAAATTGTCTTTAAGTTTAAAATAGGAACACAAAGCATTCCATTCATTCATTTTCTAAGGTCCCCGTACCTTTTTTTTTTTTTTTTTTTTAAAAACAAGGCAGCTGTAGCCCCAGGGCCCATGGCCTGACTAGGAAACCCTCAGAAATAAGAGCTCTGACCCCTGCCTGGAAAAGCCAGTATAGACGTAGAACAGGCCTCATGTGGGCAAGGGGGTGGTTTCCCAGAGAGGCCAGGGAGGAGGACTGAAGTCAAAGCCAACTCACACTTCCCCTGGAGACCTGCAGGAGGAAGGGTCATGCCCCCAGCCCAGCACCGCTCCCAGTGGGGGCATCAATAGATCCAGAAGGCAAACCTACAACTATCAGGGCATCCAGCTAAACCACCACCTACTCTTCCATCCCTCTGAGAAGGACCTGCCTCTTTTTCTGATCATCCAAAATGTCTTCAGTCTTTTTTCCCCTGCAAGAGCTTCTTCTAAAATCAGGTTACCCCCATCCTATACCTATAGGACTTTTGTAACCCAGATGTTCGATACATCTTAAAAGAACTTTCTGGGTCCCGATCACTCTTTGAAATATAGGTTCTCTCTTCCAGCCCTCAGAGATCTGCATACTTCCCATGGCTGACTTCCACAGCTCCAAGTGTCCGATAAAAAAATATTGACCAGGACAGGCCTAGACACAATCCTGGGTCTGCCACAGAGGCTTCCCACACAGAAAATACAAATCTGAGCTGGTAATCCAGCCAGCAGTGAATCCACTTGAGGCCTTATCACCCAGCCCTCACTTCCTGTTTTAGCTTTAGGCTCCTAATGGGATCCTTCCCCTCAGATGCTTCCCTGAGATCACGCATGGGTCATGTACCCAATAGATACAGTATCTACTGCACTTCCGAGTTCATGTCAAGAAACAAGTATATTCCGTTTGACAGGCTTGCACAACTCATACTGGTTCTTAATCACTGGTGCATTCTTCTTGGTAACAGTACCAAGCCATTTCCCTATGAAGATACATGAAAAAATTTTTAAAGAAAGAAAAGAGCGTAAATGAGGGAGTTCTGCTTTCCCCAAGTGTTTCCTGAAGAAAGTCAGGCAATTGCTCCAGTTCTGAGAAATAAACCAGTAAATTCCCATACAGTAAGTTTTCTGCAAATGATGTAGGAAACTGGGGGAGGGGGCGTGGAGGGGCGACTAAAACGGGTGGTTCAGCTCTCAAAGAGCAGCAAGATAAGTTTTTTTTACAGTGGCAAATGTTCCTTTTGGACTGGCTTCAAACCTGTGTGTGGGCCGATTCTCTGAAATAAACAAAATTCTCTTGTATAACAGAGGTTATGAGGTGACTAAGAGGGTGAGGATGCTGGTGGAAAAGAAGTCACCCACAAATCACCTTTGACTAAGATCAGTTCTTCTGCCTGCATTGGGTCTTGACTCGGCAAAACCTGACTAGCGACGGACAGCCATATCAAAGGGTCCATGTAACCCGGGATGGATGGATATATGCCCCAGCTTAAGTCCAGCGACAACCTGACTGGTCCAGCTTTTGAGAGCCCTGAAACGCCCTGATCCACACAGCAAGAGCTGGAATGCCAACCCTGGCTCCAGTCAGCTCCCATGCACTGCCAAGGGAGGCGTGATGTCCTGAACAGCAGTTGGCCCAACACGTGAGCGGCAGGTGCAGCTGCCGAGCTTTCATGTTTACCAGGAAGAAAGAATGTTGATTTTGCAGATTTTTGATAATGTTTTCACAGCCAGTGTTATTCCCAGCCCATTTGAAAATGCAATCTGAACACCACCCCTTTCCTCATTGGTCTCCTCGAACTTAAATGGTTCCATCGGCCTCAGCCCTGGAAACCCTTCTTTCTCTACTGGCCACATTTCAGTTTGGCCAAGTGGAGGAGCAGAGGGAAACCAGGATCTCTGCAATGGCAGTCGGGGTATGGAGAAGAATATTAAATTCAGAAGTGGGGTACTTGGGCTTAAGACCCTGGCAGCACATGGCTGCGAGATCTCTGGGGGCCAGCTAGGCTTTCCAGGAAGGAGTCTCACAGCTCTGTCTTTGGGTCTGTGTTTCTACTGAATCGATTCCATGTTCTCGCTTTAAATTGAGTAACCCAAATGCAATAAGCCACAGATTAAAAAGGACTAGAAGGAACCGAGAAGTTACTTTAGACTGAGAGCAAAGAATGGGCCAAGCACCCGGCAATCTTGCCGGAGGGATCTGGCATGACACCACAGAAGGGATCCAGACTAGAAAGGGCCCTTTACAAAATGCTGAGAGTTTGCCCAGACCCTTTTGAAAACTGGGTTCTTTAGCTGTTTCCTGAATTGTCCTCTCCACAATCTTGAACATTGACTATTATGTGGAAAAAAGAAACAAACATTTAAGGGGACAAAAGTATACCCTTGGGAGACACAGGAAGAATGGTGTTTGAAGTAAGGACTTTTTCTCTTCTCCCTCATACACAAAAACTCATACACGCTCAACTAGCCTTATGAGTAATACGCCGCCATGGTGGATGCCCAGCTAACTCTGTCATAGCCAGGAGCCTCTGCCAACCACTGATGCAGTGGAAGAGTTGTCTGACCAGCTCCCTGCCTGATGCTGGTCTATTTTTGGTGAAAACCTTGGTCTTCAGTTGCCTTGGGCTCTTTCTTTGGAAGTACTATTTGATGACGGTAATCCTCAAGGGCCTGTACTAAAAATGACTTTCCAGCTCAGAGACACTGTAGAGATCAAGCCAGTTTTAGACCCTTACTGTCATGGTTTTGAGATCTGTGTAAGGATCAAGCAGTGGCCAGCCCAGCCCAACCCAGCCCAGAAACATCATGGTAAACCTACCTATCCCACCATTAGATATCTGTATGCCCAGCACCATGTAGACATCTTAACTTCGAGGATGCTTACAATATAGTTTTGAGATAAAAATCAGCCCAGTGACAGCTAGTCAGACAGCCATATAAAGCAAAAGAAAAATTTTAAAAACCATTTTCAGTCACAAAAAGTTGTGAGAATGGAGCAAATATGGGCTACAAAGGTCACCCAGACCTTGCACTGGGAAATACACTCCAGGTAAAAGACCTCTTTTAGAGGGCAAAACAGATACCCTGAGGTTTTCTTCTCAGAGAAACCAAAGGTCAGGTCATCTGTTGGTCGACCAAGAAAGCAACCATTAAGCAAACCACCTCCCCTTCCAGCCCCACGGCTTTGTGTCTCTCGGGGCTGGAATACAGATTCGAAGGTGGGAGACTCTAAGGAGGACAGATGACCAAGCAGGGGCTCTGGGGTGGTCAGCGTAAAAGTGGTACTCACCACATGTTGGCAGACTGAAAAGCAAGTCACAATCTCTTTAGTTATTTCCCTACATATGGTTTTTAGATTCTGGCATCAGAACCCCTAGAATCTCTCTAGACCTGAGAAATCAAAATCTTTGAAGGCATGGCCAGGGAATCTCTGTCTTTAACCCGTTACTCAATATGACCCCAAAAGTGTGAGAATTACTGCGAGCCTGTTCCGGCCTGTCCTCTTCTGACATGGGGGTAACTAGGAAAAGGTTGGGTGCCTCAGTGAGGAAAGAGATTTAAGCAGAAACCACACATGTGAAGAGAGAGAAGAAAGAGGCTGGAACAATCAGTGGGAAATCTCTTAAGGGGAGACAGAGAATGTGATGGTGAGCCACCCAGCCCAACACGGAGACTCTCCCTCCACTGCAACCTTGGAAGATCGTAAGAAAGGTGATTTCTTTACAGGAGCCAAAGAGGGCTTGAGTTTGAGTGGATCTGGGCCAGCCCCAAGAATGGAGGAGTTCAGGAATTCCCTGGAGATCCAGTGGTTAGGACTCAGCACTTTCACTGCCGGGGCCTGGGTTTGATCCCTGGTTGGGGAACTAAGATCCCTCAAGCTGCACAGAGCGGCCAAAAAAATTAGTAAATAAAAAATTTAAAAAAAAAGAATGGAGGAGTTCACCAATGTGGATGGGACTGTCCAAGTTTGGCCCAAAGCCCCCTGCAATAGGTTCCTTCTGCCCCTGGCACCACAGCCCTGAGAAGTGTTGACTACCAAGTCCTAAGGGATTCCAAGGAAACAGTGAAGTGCTTCCACCCAACTCCAGATATCAAAGCCACTTGGCCAATGCCCACTTACTCTGTCTGGCTTACTCTGTCTGACATGGTCTGGAACTGACATCTACACTCACCATCCCCCAAGGGTCAGTGGGTTTCACCTGTCTCTCCCTAGGCCTGAGGGAGTGGCAGAGGCAAGCAGCTCCAGATCTGAGTGGTATGAGCTAGTGGTTCTCAAAGTGCGGTCACCAGGCCGGCAGCATCAGCATTATGTGGGAACGTATTAGAAATACAAATCCTCTGGTCCCACTCTAGAGCTACTGAATCAGAAATTCTGGTGGAGGAGCCCAATCTGTAGCTTAATGAGATCTGAAGGTAATTTTAATAAACAGCTAAAGTTTGAGAACCAGTGTTTTACACTGTTAATATGAACCATAATGGTAAGTCAACAAGAGTGGCATGTATTTACCTAGGCCTACAAAACACTTTCAAATATAATATCTTAGGGATACCCGCTTCTAATCCTAAGGTCCTATAATTCGTTTGAATCTCATAGCAATGCTGAGGTAGATGAAGCAGAATTATTGTCCCATCTTATAGGTAGAGAGACTGAGGTTCAGAGAGATGGAGTGACCAACAGAGGTTACCCTCACCCAGAGCCATCACTGACAAGCCACTGGAAAGTCACCAAGACTTAACTCTAAATAATTAAGAGTTACCAGCCCAGGACTTCCCTGGTGACACAGTGGTTAAGAATCCGCCTGCCAATGCAGGGGACACGGCTTCGATCCCCGGTCCAGGAAGATCCCACATGCCACGGAGCAAGCCCGTGCACCACAACTACTGAGCCTGAGGCTCTAGCGAGCTATAACTACTGAGCCCACGTGCCTAGAGCCCGTGCTCCGCAACGAGAAGCCACCACAATGAGAAGCCCGTGCACCGCAACGAAGGGTAACTCCCACTCGCCACAACTAGAAAAAACCCGCACACAGCAACGAAGACCCAATGCAGCCAAAGGTAAATAAATAAATTAATTAAATAAAGTTGGAATAAAAGAGTTACCAGCCCATACCAATTTCTTTTTTCCCATGGCCCACAGGGACACTGCTGGCAGCAGGAATGATATTGACATTCCTTTTTATCCAGCCCATTGTTACTTACCTCAAATGACTATTTCTAAGACTGCCCTCCATTAATTCTGGATTTGAACTGAAAAAGCAATTTTAAACCCACTTCAAGACAGATCCACTTAGTCTCAATGCTGACCTGACACAGACAACAATCCTCAACTGATAAATGGGCTATGCACCAAGTTCATGTGTAAACTGGAAGGTTGGAACTCAGATTACATTTTCCCATGGACATAACATGGGAGATGGTGGCTGGATCCTCAGATCAAGCCACAAAAGTCCATCTACAAGAGGGAGAGGCAGAAGAGAGCACAGGCAGCTTTGGCAGTGCCAGAAGGTTTAAATCCCAGCTTTCCTATCATTAACCAAAAGGAGACAAAACCCAAGTCACATGGCCTTTCTGGGCCTCAGTTTCTTCATCTGTAAGACTCACCTGGCAGGGTTGTTTAGAGGATTAAATGACAATGTATGTATAGTGCCTGCCACACAGTAGACATTCAACAAATGCTTGCAGATTATATTAACTCCCAAAGTAGCAGCCATACTATGTTTTTGCCCTGAAAACTATGCAGTTAAAAAAAAAATAACATACATTTGGGAATTCCCTGGCAGTCCAGTGGTTAGGACTTGGCACTTTCACTGCTGGGGGCCCCGGGTTCAATCCCTGGCCGGGGAACTAAGATCCCGCAAGCCAAGTGGTGTGGTCAAAATTAAAAAAAAAAAAAAAAAAGCGTACATTTGAAATTACATAAGGATTGACTGCAGCAGGATTAACTGCCTCCTAAAAGATCAAAAAGATCGAGGGAAAAAGGGAGGGTGGCAGCCTCAGGGGGTGGCAAAGGTCAGGTCACCCATCTCACCCACCTATTCCCCTGGCCTTTTTTCAGCTCAGCTCAATGGTCACTTCTTTGGGAACCTTCCTTGGCCTCCCAGATTGGGTCAACTCTCTCTAATATGTTCCCATGGCCCCAAGTAGTTCTTCATAGCCTTACAATGATTAGAATTTTACCCTTAGAGTCGGTCTTCCCCACAACCCCGTAAACTCCATGGAGTCAAGGCCCAGGTTTGTTTCTGCTCCCCAGTATCTTTCCCTGGTACTTGGCCCTGTGCCTGGAACACAGTGGGCCCTCAAATATTTGAAGAATGAATCATACTAGGGCAGCTGAGCAGGGATGGGTAAAGGGAAGAGGAGGTTCTGTGCAGCTGGCTGTGCATATGAACAGATAAGTCACAAGGTCTTGACTCATGGTTACCTGGAGAAGCATACAACTCTTTCTGCCCCAATTAAAAGAAAAAAAAACATCAATCTGCCTCTGCCATTATCACTTGGCCAATAAAGGCTGATGATAAAACCCACAAGTTATTAAACCCACAGGCATCCTCCTCCAATGGGTACACATCCCCCAGGGCCTTGGTTTGTTCACAGGGCAAGTGCTGAATGAAGTGAAGATCCAGGCAGGTATGGAATTTGTTGCAGCTCTCCCTACCTCAGTACCAGTTAAAGAGGGATGACTCCAGCCTCATCCCAGCTTGAACTCTGAAGGCATGGAAAACGCTGCTGCGAGCTGCAATGTATTCAGTGGCTATATCCTGCAACAGCCGGGGTGATCCTCAAAACCTAACAAGGTAGGTATGGTTCCCACTCTGCAGGTGAGGAAACAGACTGAGGGAGGTCAGGAACACACTCATGATCACATAGTTAATAAGTAGCAGAGCTAGAACTGGAACCCAAATTAGGTTGCAAAATGTGTGCTGGGAGCCATATTCAGCTACCTCTCCCCACACTGGGTATAGGTTTCTCCAGACTGAAGGGTGTACAGGCTTCGGTGAGCCAACGTAACATGGGGTAAAACACACTGCAGAAAGACAACTGTTCCGGATTCTTCCACGACTATGTGACCCAGGGTAAGTCACTTCACCTCCCCGGGCCCCAGGGAGGCTGCCTCCCCAGTAATGTAAGAGTGGCCTGGATGGCCATTATGAGAGGAGACCTGCTGAGCACATAAGAATGCCTGCCAGTCAAAAACCTATCAAGAAATCACACCTGCCTGGCCCTTGCCAGGACCCTGTCACGCTGCAGCTCAGCTCTCCCTCACCCAAAGTGAAGGTTAACCAGAGACGCTGAGCTTTCAGGTGGGGAGGGAAGGAATGTTAGGCCACTGACTTATCTTTTTATCTTCCTTTCATTATCCACATTTCTATATATTATATGTAGAGGACAACAAATTCAGGAACAATGAGAAAGTAATGTCTAAAACTTTAAGAAATACAGATTACAAAATAATCATTTAACTTTTTATGCAAATGCTTAAGCATTTTCATGCACTTGTTAAATAAAGCATACATAAGTCAAAATGTTAAATAATTCTAGTTTTTGACTAAATCATCTAAAGAATATGTTGGTGAAAACTCAAAATTGTCTAATAAGGTATGCATGACCTTGTTTATTTAGTATTTATCATAGATGTCAAAATGATCATGGTTAAAGCCAATTCAAGCATTTACAGAATAGACCCCCTGAAACTGGCTTGGAATAAACCAAGGATAAGCAACAAGCTAAAGGAGACTGTTTACCATACACTTAATTAACCCGAACCTCCCTCCCTACATCAGGAAATCGAAAAAATACCGTATGCTGTGAAAGGTGTCTGTATCCCCAAGCTTTCCTTGGGCTCATGCCCACCAGCAGTCTTCTATGCAGCACCAGCTCCCTCTGGGATGTGTTCAACATACACTCAAGACCAACTGCACAACAGCCTTCAGAGACCAAGGCCATCCATCCAAGCAACAATCTCACCCAAGCGTCGGCCCCTGCTGTACAGAGTGATCTGGAATTTACAGTCTCTTCTACAAAGCCTTACAAGGTCAAAAATGTTCAAGTTGTGTAATTCCAATGATGAAAAGCCTGTGGAACAGCACAGACTAAATGGCCAATATGAATGACACCTCAGAAGCCAAAACACAACAGCTGAAAGGCGGAGTCAGCAGTGGGCACAGCGGAAACCAAGGAGCCTGGTGCTGGCCAGGCTTCAGCAGCACGTGAGTCTGTGCTGCCACTGGCCCTGGCCAAAGTCACCACCTCCTGCCAGTCCCCGCCAAGGGTTAGCACAGTCACCCCCCGCCCCAGCACCAAAAGAGGAGTCACAAATAGTTGACATCCATTTTGGGAAAGGCTGCTGACCTCTGAGCCATCACCCTCTTTGCAATACCCATACTGACTTTCACACATGCGGCAAGGCATGGGGAAATGGCCAAGGACATTTTCTAAAATGTTCATCAAAATAAAGTCTGAAATATGAGGAGGAGCAGAAGGGGGAGTGAAGGAAGGCACAGCCCTCTTCTTTACCACAAGCCTAGATGCACTACCTCTAACAATGTACACAAAATATTTCAGGGGGAGAAACAAGGGATATACAGCGAGAAGAAAAGAGAAGGAAAAATAAAGAGGAAAATGATGTTAAAGAGGAAGCCTAGTGTCAAGTTGCCACCACCTGACACTGCCTTGATAGCCTTGGTCTTGCTCTCCCAGCCCTACTTACCAAGGCTGTTCAAGAGGGATGTGGTGGTGGGGGGGGTCCCTGGTAGTGCAGTGGTTGAGAATCTGCCTGCTAATGCAGGGGACACGGGTTCGAGCCCTGGTCTGGGAAGATCCCACATGCCGCGGAGCAACTAGGCCCGTGAGCCACAACTACTGAGCCTGCGCGTCTGGAGCCCGTGCTCCGCAACGAGAGAGGCCACGATAGTGAGAGGCCCGCGCACCGCGATGAAGAGTGGTGCCCACTCGCCGCAACTAGAGAAAGCCCTCGCACAGAAACGAAGACCCAACACAGCCAAAAATAAATAAATAAATAAATAAATAAATAAATAAATTTATTAAAAAAAAAAAAGAGATGTGTGATTCCACCCCACCCCCAGCCCGCCACCCCCCACCAAACAGCAGACAGCAAAGACATAACAAACCTAACCAATCAACTGTATGACGTCAGCACCCAATCTCCTGCAAAATAAGAAAAGCAAACTGACAAATGTTGAGCGGACCCTACCACCAAGTAAGTTACCAGACACGGAGTTTAAAGACATTTTTAGCTTCTAAAATAAGCCTTTAAATGCCTAAATATACTTAGGCAAACCCTTTCCAATTAAATGATAAAATATACCTTGATTTCTAAAACAAACATTTTAAGTTATTTAAAAATAAATGAAACATTATGCTTGTGCAGTGCCAGGGCATGAAAACACCACCAGCATTTTGCAATAAATGCTGGGAGGCTTAAGAGACTGCAGTAAGACTGAGGACAGATCTAATCTATTAGATCTAAAGCTATGATTCTACAAATTAGGGAAAGGGTAGTAGGCAGCTAAAGCGAGACCAACAGATTTTCACTCTTTGTAAAATGTGTTAAAATGGACATTTCTACAAAAAGATATTGAGTGTTTTTTATATATTATACTAACCTGAATATTCCAAATACCACCTACCCTACTGTTAAAAAGACACAAACACACAAAGGATAGTTCCAGTTCTATCCAGGCCCTGAATCTGATGTACTTACCACAGATGGGTCCTGCACTGGATGAGATGGAAGAATGTTTATTAAACACCTACTGTGTGCCAGACCTCAGAACTAAGATTCCCCCTTTTGCTTGACCCCTTGTCTTCCCAGTCCCCAAACAGCCGTGACAGGGTAAGAATGGAGGGAGAGGACTGAAGATCACACCACACCTTCAGATACAGCCAGTATTTAACAGCAGGCAGAGGTGGATGGCGTACAGAGCGCTTGTTCCACGCAACTGAATAGGTCAGCCCTAATTTAGAGATGACTTTTTCATCTTAAGAGGCAGACAAATGGAGACTAGTTAACTCTTCCATCATCTTTTCTCTGGCAGTTTCTGAGCGAGTCTTCCCACCCTTCAGGTCCTCCTGATAGAGGGCAAACCTTACTTCCCTAGTTTTATCTTGTTTCTGGTCACCAGTAACACTGAATCTGGAATTCAGCAGGACCTCAGAGTGGTAGAAAAGTGAAAACTGGGGCTGTCCAGAAAAAACAAAAGTATGAAGTCACATCACTAACTTTAAGACAAGTTTCCAGGCCCTCAAAGCTCAGAGCCAGGTCCCAGTGTGGTTATAGGTCAGAGAGAGACAGGAAGGGGGGAGGAAGCTTTTCCACGGTCCCAAGATCCAACCCACAGGGGCCTCCTCCTCTCCCTTTTCTTCTTCCCAGCTCCTAATTATTCCCTTTTTTGTTTTTCTAGTCAATCAACACATATTTCTTGAGCCCCTATTTAACATATGCATGTTTCTCATTTTAACACAGCTTTTATTGATGTATACAGAGCACCTGGCATTTCATGAAGTCCGCCCCTGGGGGATCTTGTAAAAAGTCTTTTGTAAAAAAGTGACCTCTGAAGTGAAATTCTGCCGAACACTATTTTGTTGTTGAACCACAACTACTAGCACCCCACTCCCTGCCAACTTCATGTCAATACGCAGAATCATGGGTGCAAAGCACTGATAATGAGAGCAGGGCCAGAGTTTTTTCTGCACCACATATAGGACACACCTGAGGGGCTGACAATCAAATAATAATAATAAGAGTAGCCACGATGTATCAGCACCTGTTCATAGGTCAGGTATTAGACCAGTGCTTAAGTACCTAGTTCAATCCTTACAAGTGTGAGGTCAATTTTATCATCCCAATTTAATGATGAAAAGCTGAGCTCAAAGACCTTGCCTACAGTTTCACGGCGAAAGGCAAAGCCAAAATCTGGACCCAGGAAAGTCCAACAACTCTTCTCCTCTTCCTGGTGGTAGAGTTGACTCAGACAGGACTCAATGTCTGGGGGACTTGTGGCAGGGCCCTCCCCAGTTCCAGGTGCCTCTCCCTTCTGTGTATGGATCTGGTCAGTGGAAATCAATGCTGGGGGTGGGAAAATCTACGTGCCAGAAATATCACAGGGAACAACAGCAGTAAATACCTATTTGCTTTTCATGATTTTTAAATGAGGGAAGCGGGAAGGGAGAAGTCTGCATGTAAACATTCTCTGTGCCCCCAATGACGTCACTTACCTCCCCAACCATTATCTCAAGCTTTGGCGCTGGAACATTCTGAAAGTAACTTGCTACGTAAGACCTCAGCACAGAAAAGCAAGGTCTGACTTGTATTATTAGCTTCTCTACTTCAACCTCAGGTACCACCAATGGAAATGACAGGGCTGCATGAGCACTGCCAGCCTGGCCCCGAGCTCCTGATTCTGCAGCAGGCCTGCAGCCAAGTTCTGCTAACCCTGAGTCGCTGAAGACCGGGCACATGTGTGTGGTGTTAAGAAAAATACTAACGAGAGGCAATATACTCCCACTTGGGAAACAGAGAAAATAAAACCACACTCACCAACATTCCTACTGTGGTATTATTTGGGGACATTTCCTTGCAGTTTTTTTCATGTACATTTAGCACATGATTATGACTGTGGCTTATATACAATTCTGTTGTCTTTTCCTCCAGCTACTACTTCTGCTTACTTATCAAGGGTCATCTGTCCTGTGGAGCCTTTCCTAGCCACCTCCTTGCCCAAATGAAGCTGACCCCTTTCTTCCTGATGTTTCCACTACCCGCTGAACACCCTTGAATCATGCTCCTCTAAAAACTTTACTCATTTGCTTAGGCGTCAGGCTCCCCCTGTAAACCATAGCCGTTCTAAGCAGTCTGATTGTAAGCTTTGATTATTTTTCACATAGTTGGCAGTAACACCACCAAAATGTTAACAGGGGCTGGGCTGGAGTGTCGTGCCATGACTGATTTGTTTTAGCATTCCGTCCACTTTTTGATGTGGTTCCAAATTTTCTTTAGATAACGTATAATTTCTTTCATGCATATTTAACCGACTATAAAAGTTTCTTAGGACTGCAATTGATCAACTTCAAAATCACAAAAGGAGAAAGGGGCCTGATGGCATGAGACAGGGGCAAATTTCCCGATTTTAAAGTAGGAAAGTGGGTGATTCTGACATCTACAAATAAAAAGCCCTGATAGGGCTTCCCCGGTGGCGCAGTGGTTAAGAATCCGCCTGCCAATGCAGGGGACACGGGTTCGAGCCCTGGTCTGGGAGGATCCCACATGCCGTGGAGCAACTAAGCCCATGCACAACTACTGAGCCTGTGCTCTAGAACCCGCGAGCCATAACTACTGAACCTGCATGCCACAACTTCTGAAGCCTGTGCACCTAGAGCCTGTGCTCCACAACGAGAAGCCACTTCACTGAGAAGCCTGCACACCGCAACTAGAGAAAGCCCGCGCACAACAATGAAAACCCAACGCACCCAAAAAAAAAAAATGTATTAAAAAAAAAAAAAGCCCTGATAACTACACACAATGATTCCTGGCAAAAGTATAGAACAAATGGTTTGGGGACATTTAGAAAGGAATGAACATGGGGAAGAGGCAATGTGAGTCCACGACAACCAAGCTGAACCAAAAAGCAACCAGTTGTGCCTTGTTGTGATTACCAAGTTCATAGACCAGGTGAAATGCGAAAGCTATCACGTATCTTGACTTCAGCAAAGCATCTTTAAAAACTCTTGTGATTCATTTATAGATAAGTTACTGAAACAGTCAAGCAGCTTGTGCAAGTGTATGCTCATCTAGCCAGCTGAACAACTACCCCTACAGAATGTACATCACTCCCTCCTTGGGCCATCACTGTACTTTGTACATGGCCCTCATTACACCTGACTGAGCTCCTGGTCTGTCTTCCTATTAGCCCAGGGGTCAGCACTCTAAGACGTGTACACTGGTGTCTCCAGTGGCTTGATGATGAGCTAGAGAAAGGTTACCGACAGCACAACACAGTGTTCGATTCTTCGCCACGCCCTGTCCAATGTCTTCTCAACAATGACTTGACTAAAGACAGACTCAGGAGGCAGACTCATCAACTCCCCAGACGGCACAAAACAGGAAAGAGGAGCTAACGTTATAGCCGGCAGAATCAAGATTCAAACGGTCCTGACAGCCCAGCATTCTGGGCCAAAAACAAAGCCTGTTGTGCAAGTACAGGCTGGGCGGGGGCAGTTCGAAACTTCCTCGAGTCCATGAGACCTGCCCTGGCAACCATCCACGTGAAACAGAGCTGGGTGCTGTCTCGGACCACAAGGTTCATCGGAGCTCACAGTGCCAAGAGTAATGCAATCTTAAATGGCATCAAAAGTAGGACAGGGTCCAGTTCATGGAAAAAAATGCTAATACTCCCACTCTATCCCACAATGGTCAGGCCACGAGCGCAGGATTCAGCTAGGACACGGCACTTTTAATTTTTTAATGGGTTAAAATCACATCATTTAAAAAGCACCCCGGGGCTTCCCTGGTGGCGCAGTGATTAGGAATCCACCTGCCAATGCAGGGGACATGGGTACAAGCCCTGGTCCGGGAAGATCCCACATGCCACAGAGCAACTAAGCCCGTGCACCACAACTACTGAGCCTGCGCTCTAGAGCCCGCGTGCCACAGCTACTGAGCCTGCGCTCTGGAGCCCATGAGCCACGGCTACTGAAGCCCGTGCGCCTAGAGCCCGTGCTCCCAGCAAGAGAAGCCACCACAGTGAGAAGCCCGCGCACCACAAGGAAGAGTAGCCCCCGCTCACCGCAACCAGAGAAAAGCCCGTGCACAGCAACGAAGACCCAACACAGCCAAAAATAAATTTATTTTAAAAATAAATAAACAGTACCCAATAGTTTATAGCGAAAAATCTTAATTCCACCCAGTCTCTTCCTCAGAGGCAACCAACATTACCCATTTCTTTTGTACTCTTTCAAATGCACTGCATGTATATACAAGCAAATAAACATATATTCTCCTCTTTCACTTAAAAAACATATCCTACAGAGTTCTACGCCAGTACCTGAGAAGCAGCCTCATTCTCGTCCGTAGCCACACAGGGTTCAAAAGCTTGGAGACCCTAGATTGATGAACATTTAGGTTATCCCAGTCTTTTGCTTCTGCAAATCATGTTGTAAGAAACAAACACATCATTTCTCACATATGCAGACATACCTGTAGAACAAATTCCAAAAACTGGAATTACAAGGACAAAAAGTGGCTGCATTTGTAATTGTGATGGGTATTGTCAAATGGGACACTGCCTTTTAAAAAGAGTCATGGACAAAATGGGGTTTCCCAAAAGAGGGGGCTAGAAATTACGCCCTAGAAAGAAGAGGTAAAGAGCCTTAGTGTGGAGAAATGAGAACCATCAGCTTCAAATACCCAGGGCCACCACCCATAAGTTCCGTCCCTGCTCACCACAGCCGGGACACATCCTCGGATACTTACATCATCCCACATGACTCTCACGACAACCCTGAGGGATGGGCATTTTTACGCAGACAAGCAAACTGAGGCCAGAGTCCTCTTGCCAAAAGCCACAGAGCTGATAAGGGGCAGAGCCAAGACTCAAACCAAACTGGGCAGCTCAACCGTCTGTGCTCCCCACCCTCACAACTCCTGACCTCTCCAGCTCCGGCTGCAGAGCTGAATCACACAAGCAGCTTCTGCACGAGCCCCGCCTTCAGATTCTGACCTACCTCGTCAGGACGCAGCACGTACAGGTTCTCTCAGGTGAATCCAATATGTAGCGACCGCTGAGAACTACTACCCTGGTCCACAGTAGCTCTCCAACAAGGGCAGGCATTGGACTCACCTGGAACCCTTTTAAAACAATTTTCAAGCCCCACCCCACCCCCGAGTTTCTGAGTCAGCAGTTCTGGGGTGGTGCTGAGGAGTTTGTATTTCTAGCAGGTTCCCAGGTGATGCTGATGCTGCTGGCCCAAGGACCACGCTTCGAGAACTGCTGCTCTGGAAGCAAGAGCTACCACTACTCTTTGTAACAGACAACAATTAACATTTTACAAGGCACGTCACCCCAGTGAACGTTCACGGCTTCGGAAGGTCCAGTGGGATAATGTCTTCTGCGAAATGAAGTGAGCACAGACTCTCAAGTGTCTTAGCCAAGTTCATACGGGTTGCAAGTGATACAAAACTTTCATTTCTTTCTTTTTTTTTTTTTTTAATAAATGTCTTTGCCTTGTACTGCTGACATCTAGTTCAATGCTCCTTCTACTATACTAATATCAGACTCCAGGAGGCAAGAACCTTGTCTATCTTGTTACTGAGACATGGCGCCCAAAGGAGAAAATTATAAGACAAGTTGATGACAGCTCATATTAAAGAATTCTAATAATTAGAAGCATTCAAAAATAAAATGAACTGCCTCAGTGAATAGTGAGCTCCCCTTCCTTGGAGAGACACCAGCAAAAGCCAACAAGCCAAGGGACAGAAATGTTACAAAGCAATTCTACGTTCCAAGGGAAACTCCTTTACCTCTAACAATTTTTGCAAAGCTAAACTTTGATTCTCGTGCATTCCAGTAGAGAGGAAGTACTCTCTAAATCCTTCTTGAGTATGGGTCAACTAGCCTGCCAACAGCTTCACCATATAAATTTAGAGAAATTACTTCACTCCTGTGCCTCAGTTTCCCTGGACGCAAAATGAAGGGATTCATCAGTCAGTCCCTGGGAATTATCTAACAAAATGACTGGCAAATAATAAACAACTAACAGAGGTACCAAAGTACTTAAAATGCCAACGACGTCTGCCTCTTCTCCTCTCTGCCAGTCTGCACTGCAACTAATCCCGCATCTAAATGGTATTTCCATGAAAATTAAACTTAACGAAGATCCAAGGGCAAATTCAAAATCACACTGATCCCCCCCCCCTTTTAATTCCATGCCTTCACCAGTTTAATTACTGGTCTATCATATTTTTAAAATTCATTCT
The DNA here is from genome assembly GCF_965194825.1 of Balaenoptera physalus. Classification (NCBI taxonomy): domain Eukaryota; kingdom Metazoa; phylum Chordata; class Mammalia; order Artiodactyla; family Balaenopteridae; genus Balaenoptera; species Balaenoptera physalus. The sequence continues at coordinate 55,145,636 of NC_138893.1, read as the reverse complement.
TCCAGCAGCCCCCTATTGGGCACCCACTGTGGGCAGAGAACTGCACAAGAACCTTGGGAAATACAGGGAAGAGTCACGCCGGCCCTGTCTTCTGGGGCAGCACACCTACATTTACCTCTTTTTGCAGTTTCAGGACAGCTCTGGATTTCCTCCACCTGGGTAATATGGAGGGCTTCACCAGAATTTACCAGTGTAAAATTCTGTGTTTACAGGTCAAGCTTCACAAGGAAAACCACAGCACAGATTAACAGAATGAGAAGTGAACCAAGATCTTAATTTTTAAGATCTAAAATACTAGGTGCCAAGGTTTCATCTTTATGAAGGGCCAAAATACAACGCCCTCACCTAAGACCATTTCTTTCACACCTGAGTGATATGAAGGGGTCAGGCTGAGAGTGGTTTTCAGGCAACAGCTTCTCAAAGTCACCAGCGCTGTGGAATCTTAGGGGCTATTAGGAGATTTCTGAGGGGAAAGGATAAGAAACTGGGGAAGACTCCCAGGCAGCCATATAAAGCCCTAATTTACTTGCTTTGAACACTAAAAACTGTGTTTTCAGACACAATACCAAAAACAAGGGGAACACACACGTAGCAACTATTAAAAAATTGTGAGCCTCCCTTAATAACTTCACAAAGATGATCATGATGGGAGGGGAAGCAAAGCGGAGATGCCATTTGTCGAAGAGAAGATGAAACCTGTGGCTCCATGGCTCCAGACAATGCAAATGACCTCGTCAGAATGCAGAAGCCGAGGCAGAATGACTCAGAAAAGGGAAGCCGGGCAAACGCTCCAAAGCCAGCGTTGAAAAGCTGAGATGGGTGTTTACTGCAATGATTCAGCTCATAAACAGATTCTGACAGTCACGTTCAGGTGCATGTTAACAAGGCTTTTCTTCTTCAAGGAATATCAAAGCCAGCCTGCTGAACAGTTCACAAGCACACACCATCAAGAATTAGGACACCTAAACTATGGACCAGTTTGCTGAAGGCATCAGACCTAGGATAAAACATCAAGTGAGCGAATATTTTATTTTTCCAGTTCCTGTGGTCATATATATGGCTGAGGAGATTAGGGCTGAAAGGATTAGAGGTTGAAATCATGTAGCCCAGCTCCCCAAACTCTAAGATGTCTAAGCGTCAGCTGCAGTGCTTGTTAGAAGCAGAATCCCAGGACCCACACCCAAGAGTCTGACAGTATATGAATGGGGAGAGGAGCTACCCCCTAGCTTCTTAAACTAGAGCTCTTCACTCGTGAGAAGCAATCAAAGAACCTGCAAAGGGTCCCCCAGCAGGAAGACTGATAAGCAAATATAACTGAGTTAAGGGGGCCCATATGTTTCCACAGGACTCTGTCCACGTCCCAGTCCAATGTCACCTGCACAGTCACTTCCTAGTCACCTCTGCCTGTGAGCATCTGCAGGGCAGGGACTGAGTCCCATTCATTTCTGCATCACCACTCATATAGCAGGCGCTCATGAACTTGGTTATGGTCAGATGAAAGCTATTACCTACCTCTGCCTACAATGCCTTCTAAAAGGCTGGGCCACCTGGTACATTCCCCACCCAAGCCTTCCAGCCCCAGTTCAGATGTCACCTCCTCTGAGAAATAACTGTCCTTCCCTCCTAACTCTCCCAGAGGACCCTGTACATGCCTGTTAGCACTTATCACCCAGCTTTGTAATCATCCTGTTTACCTAGGAGACTCCTCAAGGGCAATGATTTTGGTCTTTGAAACCTGGGCCCCAAGCTCAGCTTGCCAAGCAGAAGTTGCTCAACAAATGTTTACAATGTCTTCAATAAATGGCAGGGGGCAGGAAGGATGAGAGGGAGAAACTAATCTTTTTTTTTTCATCTTTTATTTATTTTTTATTAGTTACCTATTTTATACACATCAGTGTATACATGTCAATCCCAATCTCCCAATTCATCCCAACCCCCACCCCACCCCCTCGTCGTTTTCCCCCCTTGGTGTCCATACGTTTGTTCTCTACATCTGTGTCTCTATTTCTGCCTTGCACACGAGTTCATGTGTACCATTTTTCTAGATTCCACATATATGCATTAATATACGATATTTGTTTTTCTCTTTCTGACTTACTTCACTCTATGAGTCTCTAGGTCCATCCACGTCTCTACAAATGACCCAATTTCATTCTTTTTTATGGGTGAGTAATATTCCATTGTATATATGTACCACATCTTCTTTATCCATTCATCTGTTGATGGGCATTTCGGTTGCTTCCATGACCTGGCTATTGTAAATAGTGCTGCAATGAACATTGGGGTGCATGTGTCTTTTTGAATTATGGTTTTGGGAGAAGCTAATCTTAAATACATTGCTGCAGACTCAAAACCCTACGAAGCTGCAGATGTCCTTCCCTGGGGAAAAGAAAAACCCCTATTATTTCCTCTGTTCATATTTGAAAAGTCAAGTCATCGTCTCTCCGGTGCTACCACCATCAGAGAGGTCTGTTGGCTGCACTTGGAAAGGGCCTCACCTGTCGATTTTCCCAAACCCACACACACCTGTAGTCCATCATCAACACATTGTCAGCTCCCTCCTCCCAGCGTATCCACAGCTTCCAGAGCCCCCGGGGTCCTCCCACAGTAGCCGTGGTCTGTACCTTCTGAACCGAGCCCAGGGCACTTATCTCTGCCCACTTCGTACTGTTGCCCTCTCCTCCTGGGCATCTGCGGACAATACTCCTCAAGGCACAGGCCAGGCAACACACCCAGGGAGGGACTCCAAACAACCAGAGCTTAAAAAGGAGGCTTTTCAGGCAAAGCTGGTTTCTCCTTGAGATGAGGCCACAGCCAGACACCCGCCCTCCACCGGCTGTGATGTGCCCCTGTGCTGGAGATGACTAAGAGCTCACAACCTTAGAGCTGCACTAAGTTTAAAACTTCAAGGGGTCTACTCTGTGCTGACACCCTGACACTTTCACCTTTGCAAGTCCTGCCCAGCTGGCAAGGCTCGCCCCACCCTTGACCTCTCTGTTCCCTCTGCCTGGCGAGGTGCCAGCCAGGACCCCATTTTCTCTGAAAGGCTAAGTGACTTGCCCAAGGTCACACAGCACAAAAGTAGGACTGGGGGGAAAGTGAGGCTTTCACACTCAGACTCTGCAGCCAGCTCTCCTTCTCGCTGCCACACTGTCCACCACTAACCCACCGTCTCAAGAACCCAGGGTGGTTTTCCTACCCTCTCAGTCAGGGCCTTCCATTTTCAAATCCAACAAACCTTTGGGCTCCTTGGGGAGTTTTTCCTATTCGCATTTTAGCTGCTATATACCAAAACCAGATTTCCTGTTTCTTTCTTGTGTTTATTATGCTCAGGATATTTTTCCTAGTGTCCTGAGAATTACTCCCACAGGAAACATTCAGCTCCTCGGGAACTGTTTTGACACTAAAACCCCTTTCCCTGAGAACCTTCCTTCCGGGGCATAACCAGGCTGGCAGCCGCTGAGAAGCCGCAGTGTGGAGCAGGGGAGCACCGACTGAGGCAGAGGGTCAACCATCCTGGCTCCACCACCAAACTGTGTGACCCACCAGTCAGCTTCACCTTCTTGAGCCTCAGTTTCCCCATCCGGAAAATACAGATAATAAAGCCTAACTGGGCTTCCCTGGTGGGGCAGTGGTTGAGAGTCTGCCTGCCAGTGCAGGGGACACGGGTTCGAGCCCTGGTCTGGGAGGATCCCACATGCCGCGGAGCAACTGGGCCTGTGAGCCACAACTACTGAGCCTGCGCGTCTGGAGCCTGTGCTCCGCAACGAGAGGCCACGATAGTGAGAGGCCCGCACACCGCGATGGAGAGTGGCCCCCACTTGCCACAACTAGAGAAAGCCCTCGCGCAGAAACAGGGACCCAACACAGCCATAAATAATTAATTAATTAATTATTTTAAAAATAAATAAAAAATAAAGCCTAACTGAAGAGGTTGTTGCCAAATTCAAGATCATGTAGCTACTACACCTAGCACAGGGGCTGACAGGGGTAGCCCCCCAAAACTGGAGCTAACTATTTTTTCAACTGCTTTTGGGCACACGGACATGGGGGAAGCACAATATACAGTTTTTTTCGTGCCCAGAGAATTCTTCCCATAGGCCTCCAGCCGTGAATAATTGCAGTCGGAGGAGAAATCAGAAATGAAGGAGGCTGCTTTGACACCTCAGGAAAGCAAAAAAGGATGATTACTGCTCTCCTAGGGCTAAAAAGGCCTCTCAAACACCTCAGTTCCCTCACTCCCAACCCACAACCTTCTGGCAACGTGTTATCTCCAAGTCACTGGAGCTCGGTGAGTCTCATTTCCTCATCTGCAGGACGGAGAGAACCTTACCAACAGCCCCAGCCCTTCAGGATGACGTCAGGCAACGTTTCTCAGCCTGTGGTCTGCAAACCACCTGTGCGCTGGGCCCTGGTGGTTTCCTCCCCAGCCCCTAGTCCCTGGTCCTTCTTCCTTCCTAACAGACCCTCCACGTTGTCCAGGTACCCAGCCCCGCTCCAGATGGCTCCAGAAGTGCGGCTGCCTCCTGGTGAACAGTGATTGGCCTGGGGTGGTCATGGGACCCAGCTCCAGCCAAGGAGGCATCGTGGAAGGTGCTGGAGGTGCCTCAGATGCCTGAGAGAGAGCCAGGAATTGATCTATGTCCTTCTTCCTCTGGATGTGGTTACGTCTGACTAAAATGTTTGGAAATGCTGCAGCCGTCTTATTCCCAGCTTGCAGATGAAGCCAGCACCCAAGATGGCAGAGATGGGAAGAACTTGGGGCCCTGTTGACATCACGGAGCCACTGAATTAACATCACGGAGCCACTGAATTAACCCCAAAGCCCACCCAACCTCTGGATTCAGGATCGCCCCCACTGCACAGCTCCAGGGGGAGGGGGGCATAATTCACAGTCCAGGCCACGTGAATGGCGGGTCGTGGAGTTGAGTAGGGCACCACTCCTGTTTGAGAGACGATGAGTTTCCCTACTGCTGGCCAATCTCGGTTGTAGTTTGTTACAAGCAGCTGAAGATATTCAGACAACCTGTACAAACCTAGGGGACAGTGTTGAAAATACAGATTCTTGGGTCCCACCAGGAAGGAATATGCATTTTTAACAAGTACCCCAAGTGATTCTGATGCTCCCCAAAGCAGAAGAACCACTGCTTTAATGGAATGTAAGAGACACAGTGCAGGGCCAGGCACACAGGCAAACTCTAATTGTCAGTCCAAAATGGACCAACCAGAGAAACACTGGCCTGCCTTTCTATTTCCTGTGCAAAGCTACTGCAGAAAGAACAAAGGAGGGCAAGAGAGGGGAGGATGAGTTGTCAAACAAACCTTACCTCTTCCCACGAAAGGCTGCTCGGCACAGTTTCAGGGAAACGTCTGCTACCATTCGGCCAGAACCCTCTCCTGTGACAATCCGCCTCTCTTGGTTTCCTCTGCAGCAGCAGCTGCAGCCATTACCTGCATCTTCTTTCAGTGCCAAGCACAGCACACAGCATAGCGGCTCACGGCCACACGGCCCGTCATCCCCGCTCTCCCAGTGGTCCTTTCAACTTTATTAAAAGGTCATCTTCCTGGTCTGGCCATCTCTTATCATGCACGGACCACCCCCTGTGGCACCAGGAAACTTCAAGGGAAGCTGGATTTATTAGAAGATAAAAGAAGGAGCTGGCTGAGGCACCAGGCTGATTCCTGAAAGTATTGTTTCCTAAATGTCAGAGGTGCAGTGTCCTTAGGGGTTGGACCCTAACCCCCCTCCTTCCAAGGGGGAAACCAAGACCAAAGAAGGGGTGGGACTTGGGGCTCCATTCACGCAGCTCTTCCTCTTCAGTCATGGCAATGGTAATGGATGGAGTGGGGACAGAGACAGCTTAGTGTGGAAAAAAAAAAAAAAAGACAGACAGGAGGGGCAGGCCCTAATTTAGAGAGACCTTTGAGGATACCAGTTGCCTAGATAAACCACGAAGGCCAAGGGCAGCGAAGAACATCTCACCTACCCTTTTTCATGTTAGGATCCTTGAGGCTAATTAATCTGGGCTTCTTTTTTCACTTAATAAATACCTGAGCGGCTGTTAAATGCAGGGCACTACACCAGGGGTCGAAGTGACAGGAGAAGGGTCCAGAGCTGAGGAGAACATGAAGGACCTCAGTGTACCAGTGAAGATAAGGCAAATACTTACAGTAGAAAGTAAAAAGCAAGTCCCATTAGGGGAAGTGTCTTCAGAAAGCCTCCCCAGCTCCCCCACGCTCAACAGTAAACAGGCATCCGTCTCTCTGTGCTTCCCCACAAGCTGAGCAATGATGCTGCTGTGATCTGCAGCTACGACACTGCACTGTAATCGCCTGTTCACTCACCTGTCTCTCCCTGTCTCCGACAGCAAGGGACTCATCATCTGGTTCATCTCTAGCACAGGTCCTGGCACAAGGAAGCACTCGGTAGAGGCTGCTTCATGAAATGGGTAAATGGATGGATGGATGGATGGATGGATGGATGGATGGATGGATGGATGGATGGATGGGTGGACGGACAATGGATGGGTAAGCGGAGGCACAGGGATGACAAAGAGCTCTGGCCAGGGAATCAGGGAAGGATTCATGAGGGGCTGAGGTATGTGAGCTGGATCTTGAAGCATTTAGGCAACTGGAGATGAAGGGAGGACCCATTTCATCCAAAGTGCCTAACACCATCTTAGGCATAAAGCTGGTGCTTAATAAATGCTTCCTGGATGAGTTTACTATGGAACTGGCTTTCCTAGTGAAGGAAGCTGGCTTCATTTCCCACAGCCTTTTGTTTCTCCCTAGGTAAACAGAAGCAACTCTTAAACAGCAGTTAAATTGATAAACCAAGGGAAAGGTCACTGCCTACCAGTCTCTACGAACACTCCTATCCAAAGACAGTTTAACAGAATGAGGAAACTCCATTTCTACTGATAAGGAGTTTTCCAGGACATACCGTTAAGTGACAAAGGCAATGTATATCACCTCCCTTATGTATCTATCTGCATATAGAAATATTGGAAGGACTACATAAGAGACTAAAAAGAAATAATAATCTTTAGGGGAATCTAATCTTTAGGGGAATATATCATTTATCACCTAAACTGGGATACTTTTGAGCATGAAAGAAGGTGTTACTGATAATTCACTGGGACAAAGAACATAAACTAGGACTGTCGTGGGCAACTGGAATGTATATTCAGTCCACCTAATGGGAACCAGGCTGGGGGAGGAAGGGAAGTAGACACGGCAGGGGTGAGAATGAAAATTCTCAATGCACACATTTTCACAGTGTTTTGATTTCTGAACCATGTGTATGTAGCAACCATTTAAAAATGTAATCACCTTTTTAATGGGGGGAAAAAAGCTAAAGAATTTAGCCTTCCAACTCTCTTGGACAAAGGAAGCTCATGAGGGGGCACCATCGAACAGCCACCCTGAAAAGCACCCCTAGAGATTAAATGAAATCATTACTCACAGCATAACCCTCTTGCAGCAGACAAGAAAACAACCCTGAGAGAAGAGAGCCACGCATGGCCTAAAAAGGCTTTGACTCCTTGTGAGGCCAGCTGAGATGGGGAACACTGGGGGAATATAAACAGTGTGACAGACATAAAGCAGTTCAGGTTTTACACAATCATGGCAACAAAGTGAGATTGATTCGGGACTGAATTAAGCTCTTTATATTGTTTCTACTTAAAAAGGAAATGTATTGACTACAGTCCTCCTCACAGATTTATCTTCCCTGACATCAGGCACATTCATAACCTATTTTAAATTCCAAGGAACAATGCTGGGGTTTAGGAAAGTGAATACCAGTGTGTTGCACCAGAATGTTTTGGAGGCTGGGAAGAAGCTTCTCTGACTTTTAATTGCTCAGGAAACGGGCGCAACGTAGATTTTCTTATCAGTCCTAACTTCCGGTTAGAAAACCGCTTATCCAGGATGCAGGTCTATCTTTGGAAGAGCCGCTTTGGAGTAATCTTAGGGACCATGTGTGGTGTCACTTCAGCTTTTCGTCTCTTTTGTCACCATCTCCTCCTTTCAGGTGTTACCACAACTCCTCAGGCTCAGGCCTGAATTACCTGGACTCGAGGTGTCTCATCCCCAGCCTCCAGGCTCCACCAAGTACCATGGGCATTGACCTCCCCAAGGCCAGCCTGAACGCGTCCCACCCAGGGCTCCCCACAGCCTTTAGGATACCAGGACCGTATGACTATCATCCAGATAGGGACACTTGAGAGTGAAAGGGGGCTCTATTAATAATCACGCTGGGGCAACAGGCAAAGCCACCCTGGGAAACTGGAAGGTGAGGTCATCAACTGTAGGATAAATAAGCTTGAATTCAAGACTCCCCACCCTCTGGCCTCAACTCACCTTTCCAGTCTTTCTGCATCCTGCATGGTCCCATCCCAAAGGACCTGCAGTTACCCGGCATGCCCTGGGCTTTGCTATCCCTGTGCATTTGCTCACACCATTTCTTCCTCCTGCTCCACCCCACCCCTGGCCAGAGCCCCATCTACGTAGGTCTAACTCCTACACTTCCTCCAAAATCCAAGTCAAATGGTACCATTCTTTACTGCATTCATTCAACAAATATTTACTGACTGCTCATTATGTGTTAGGCACATAGTGAAGAAGACTGAAAAAATTCCACCTCTTATGGAAATTTGGTGTGTGTGTGTGTGTGTGTGTATGTGTACACAATTGTGATAGCAGGTACTAAGGATGGACACCGGGCAATATGCTGGAGGCCACCCTGTTAAGGTTTTGTATAGACACACCTACAGCCCCACAAGGCTGTGGGCTCCTTGAAGGTTATGCCCCAGAGACCCATCTTACAGCCCTGCTGGACCCATCACACACCCCCTAGATACAGCAGGCACTCAACAAACATTTGCTGAGTAAAGAATTAATATTAAAGAAGTTTACTTATTTAGTCTGGAGCCAGTTTCCTAACAAGGAGTTCCAAGTTCTCCACGAATCTGTATGGGATCAAAGGGGAACCTGAATTTCCACCAGACTTAGAGAAACACCCCACATCTGACAACTGTGCCTCTCATTCCACACTGATACTGCAAGGGAGCTAAGGTCACCCTGGTTCAATACTACACTGTTTCTCCGGAGGTTAACTGACTCACCCAAGTCCACACAGCTAGTTAGTGAACCACTGGAGAGGTCAGAAGATGACACAGGAGGAGTAGAATTTAATGACTGGATAAACAGCCAGAGGAGTCACTGAGCGGAGGGCGTCTGGAGGAGGGAGGTGACCCGGCAGCTGGAGTGGCCAAAGAGCTTCAGGAAGGAGGTCTTGGGGTGGGGCCCGGGTGATGGAAGGGAAGGCGGAGGGCAGGGGAAAGGCGCTGCAGTGGGAAGATTGGCGAGGGAGGGCAAGCTTAACACCAGGGTCACAAGGGGAGGCCTTCTGCTGAGGCAAAAGTCTTACCTGATGACGTACTCCACTGGAGACAAGGACACACACACACACACACACACACACGCACACACACACACACACACACACCCCATTCCTGTGTCTGACCTGGAAGGGGGGGGCTCTGCCACCGGCGATGTGCAGATAAAACTGCTCAGAGAAGCTTAAGTAAAGGCCATGGGTCCCTGGTCTTTCCCAGGTGTGTTTGCAGTTCTGCCCTAAGTGGCCCTGGGCAGACGAGAGTTAGATTAAACAGTAACTAGTAACAAAGGAGTCTGGCAAGCGGCACGGTCACATCCAAGTGCATCTGCAACATGTGTACCCCTTTCTCAGACATATCGATGGTGAGTAGTCATAGCAATAATTTAATAAAAGCATTTTATGAAGGAAAAAAATAGACAATTAGCTGGATCTGAGTTCTTATTTCAATTACACCCAGAGAAACAGCTGAATGGGTTCTCAGCGGCCCGGACTGGACCCCACCCACCTCTCACCTGCTGCGGCTCATCCGCAGCCCTGGGCCACCCTGGCCTGTCAGCCTTGCTGGAATTTTTCCTCACGGCCTGCACCCACCACGCCGGCCCCTCGGGGCTCAGTCAGTGAGGAATCCAAACTGCAAACGTCCATTAAGGTACAGCACAAGCCCCTGGAGGTAAGGGAACGACTCAAGTTCTTCAGGTGGGCTTTCCAGATGGCCTTCCACTAGCCCTGTGCCTGAGGTAAAGGTACAAGGTCAGGGGTCCTCAACCTCGGCCCACTGACATCTGGCGTGGGATAACGCTTGGCTGTGGGGTTGTCCTGCATTGTCGGATGTGCAGGAGCAGGCTGGCCTCCACCCACCAGATGCCACTGGCACCCCTTACACTGTGACAAGCAAAATAACTCCAGACATTGCCAAATGTTCCGTAGGGGTAAAACTGCCTTGGCTGAGAACCATGGCTAAAGGGATCCCCCCCCCGCTAGAATGTGCTATTCTATACATCCCTAAATGCTCAAGGCATCTGGAGCTCCCAGTCCTATAAAACACCTTAGGGGTTAAAGGCAGAGCTTTTGATCAGATGGAACACGGTTGGAGTCCTGGCTCTACCTCTTACTAACTCTGCAACGTGAGGTAGGCCACTTAGCCTCTTTAAGCCTCAGTTCCTTCATCTGTAAAATGGGAACAATAAAACAGCACCCATCTCATGGGGAGGCCATGGCAGTTACATAAGATGACACGTAAAGATTGCCTGACACAGTGAGGATTCAATAAATGTTAGCGATTATTTACAGGCCTGGAAAATCCCTTTTAGCCAAGCCTAGACTTTAGTCTTCTATTTCTGTGGCTTCTGATCTTCCCCCTCCTTCCTATGCCCTTTCCACCTGTTAAATGCCTTTGGTCGTAACCTTTGGTCTTAAGGAATCTTTCCTGCTGGTTCAAAGGCATCTGAGGTTAAAGTGAAGGAAAGAAAACACATACATGCACACACACACACACACACACACACACACACACACACACACACACACACACACACACACACACAGAGAGAGAACCTTTCAGCTCCAACCCTACCCAGACCAACTCTCCAGACAAAGGCTTCCATTGTTGTCTAAAAACAAACATTTCCACAGGGAGGCTTTAAAAGAGCCATAAAAATCTCAAAGTCTCCAGATTCTAGTTCTCATCACCATTCTGCCCCTGACCTTGGCATATCCCTTCACTTTCGGGGCCTCAGTTTCCTAACCTGTAAAATGAGGGATTGAGACCCTGATGAGGTCCAAGACACTGCGCTGTACTGGAATGCTGCAGCATGGAGGGCAGCTGGACCACACTTTAAGTAGTGCTTAACTATAAGGGTCATAAGGACAAATCATTCCCCTTTTTCCCTACATTGCCCTGAAAGCCAGTAGAACATAGTATCTGCAGAATATAGAAATGGGTCTCTGTTGCCACTGGAGTCAGAGGCCTGAGTAAAGTGAAACCCTGCCCTGCTGAGACCTTAGACAAATTAGTTCATCTCTCTAATCCTGTTGCCTTACCTAAAATGGGATAATAAAGGCAGAAATGATGTAAAGATTATGAGACCAAGATCATGACACCAGCCGGCACAGAGCTGGTGTACACACTAGGTATTCAAAAAACATGTGCCTGGGGCTTCCCTGGTGGCGCAGTGGTTAAGAATCCTTCTGCCGATGCAGGGGACACGGGTTCAAGCCCCGGTCTGGGAAGATCCCATATGCCGCAGAGCAACTAAGCCCGTGAGCCACAACTACTGAGCCTGCGCTCTAGAGCCCGTGAGCCACAACTGTTGAGCCCATGTGCCACAACTACTGAAGCCCATGCACCTACAGCCCGTGCTCCGCAACAAGAGAAGCCACTGCAATGAGAAGCCCACGCACCGCAACAAAGAGTAGCCCCTGCTTGCCGCAACTAGAGGAAGCCCACGCGCAGCAATGAAGACCCAACGCAGCCAAACATAAATAAATGAATAAATTTATTAAAACAACAACAACAACATGTGCCTTCCTTTCTGGACTCTCCATCTGAAATCTTATACTGTAACTCCATGTCATTCTCCTCTTCTGGAAAGTCCTTCCTTCTCTCCTTTCCCAAGGCTCTGTCCAAGCCCTCCTCTGTCAGGAAGGCTTCTCTGCATAGACTCTGTTCCTAAAGGTCCAAGGCCAGAGTTTCCCAAAGGCTGGCTTGGGGAGTGGGGTGGGAGGGGCAGGTGGAGAGGAGGAGGGGCAGGAGTTCACTAACAACCAGTTCCCTGCCCAGAGAATTTCCTTTTTGTGAATCCAGGACGATTAACCCCTCCCCTGCTCCACCCCAGAATGGAGCGGTGACCTCAACACTGTCCAGGCTTGGCCGTTATACACTCCTTATGTCAGAGTCTCATAAGCACCCTGAGAGGGCAGGATGCGTCTGGACGGTCCTCTCCCCACAACTTCTCATCCAACCTGGTCACCCAGAGCCCCTCCCCCACCCCCGCTGCCCACTCCAGGAAGACAAAAACCTGCGGCTTCTTCTCTCTTCTCTGTGGGGCGGCCTCACAAATTCACAGATCTCCAGACCAGACCCTTCTCCTTGTCCAAACCCTAGGACTGAAATGACTCTGCTGTCTGAGATGAGCTGGAACCACAGGGTAGAGGTGCCTACTGACCAAAAAAAAAGGAGCTCAGGAGATCAGGGGATTGGCCCAAGATGTCTCAGCTAGTTCAGAGTCAGGGCTGGGTTAGAACAGGGGTCTCTGGGCTCTCTAGACACACGAAGCCTCTGCCCACACCCTCCTTCTCACCAGCCAGGTGCCCTGCTGTCCCAAGCATCACCATCCTCCCAGGCTGGGAAGCTCACAGTCACCTCCACCTCTCCCCTTGCCTCGTGTCTCCTCCTTCGTATCACCAAGACCAGTAACTCTTCAGTGATAAGGGGCCACTGTCTGGTCCCTATCACCTTGGGACAAGGACAGCATGCCTTTTTCATGCCACTCTCCCATTCAACAACCTGCCACAGCTCCTCTGTCCCACTGGATCAAACCTCTCCTGCCCTACACGCCCAACCCCCAGGCACCTGCTTCACCAGCTCCGGCCCACCTGGCCTTACCCTGCTCCCCTACACGCCCCTACCCCTCTCTCCTGGATGTTCTCCTCCCGGCTCTCTCCCCAGACTCTGGCCCATATCACTTCCCTCCTTGGCAAGTCTTCCCTCCCCGGCTTTCTCCCTATCCTGTTGCCCTTCAAGCCTCCCTCTCCAGACTTGAGGGCCTCAGGCTGGCATCCTCCTGGCCCCTGTTGTCACCATGCTTCTGAGCTGTCTGAGCTTTACCTCCTCACCAAACCACAAACAGCCACCCAACAACCTGGTCACGTTCCTTCCAGCTCCAGCCTCAGCCTGGCATTCACTCCATAAACATTATCCGAGTGCCTCTAAGGTGCCAGAAAGTTCCTGTCCTCGCTCTCGAAACCCTCCTTACCCTTCAAGGCACAACTGAGACACCACCTGCTCTGTGACTCCCTCCCCTACCCACCTTCTCCCTCCACCCCCAGGAGTCTTCCTATCTTCACCTTAGGATCTCCTAGTTGTCCTCGAGCCCATGTCCCACTCCCCCCACCCCGTGTCCTCCCTAAGATCCAGACCTTCTCTTCCTTACTCCTGGCTGGGCCGCCTACGATACCCATACCAAGAAGACGCTCAGTGAACAGCTTTCACAGGGAACTGAAGCATAATCTGTCCAGCAGGCCAGTCTGGGCTCCTGGGTGGCCTCAAGCTCCATTCATCCAAGTGACCTCTTACTGTTCTCCCAAGATTGGATTTGGGCCCAGAATGAGTCAAATGACCTCTTATCATTCTTCCAAAATTAGGCTTTCCTCTTTAATTACACCTTATCTAGCCACACTATGTAGATTCCAATTACATAATTACTTCAAGCCCTGGGACTTAAAAAGAAAGGAGTGTGTAGCATTACACAGGTAAGTGAACACATCAAATATGCATACTCACATATACCATGAGCCATTTTCTTGTTCATATACGACTTTTTAACCCAGAAAATATAGCCCACGGGGGGTGGGGGTGGGGTGTCTAAATCACATTAAGGTAAAAATCTCCCTGGGTAGATGAAGGAGAATGTCATGGAGAAGCCAAACCCTGACAGGGGTTCTGAAAGAGGCTGGAAATCAGTCCCCAGCTCTCTCCCCTTCCCCTCCTGCAATGAAGAGAAGGGGCTATGTGACCTTTGGCATGGGAGATTTTTGGAAGCATAACTAGGCCTGAGCCCTCCTAAGCAAAATACCCGCCCTCTTCTGAATTCCAGGTACTCTCTCTCTCCTAAGGCACATTTGCACAAGTCTAGGAGGAGACCCCACAAGACTGTGTCCACCCCGCAGACAGGGGCCCCGTCTCATCCACTCCCAATTCTCAATCCCTCCCGACACCAGGAGGGGCATTCCAGCAGGCCCTCCGCCTGTCTTACACTCCAGCCTTATCAAAGTCTCTGCCCTTCTCACGCCACCCTGCCTTCAGCAGGAATGCCCTCCTCCGGGCTGGGTCCAGCTCCCCTCCTGTGTGGTCCCCACTGCCCCCTGTACTTGCCCTAACTTACTGCTCATCACGCTTTGGCATAAAAACTCTTCCACGTGCTTATCTCTCCCTTCAGACCAGTGGTCACCAAACTTTTTGATCATACCTTCTTATTAGTAAAATCTCTTTGAGCATATTTACTCAAAAGTTAATGATAAAATCTGGACTACTATCAATATAAATAGGAAAGCTACATCTTTCTTCTATTTGAGTTAAAGAATAAATACAACTTTAACTGATAATGTTTTCCCTCGGCCTCTCAATAGCGATCTTGAGAGCTCACCCACCGCTCTAGGGCAGGAATTGTGTGAGGACAGAAGGGGTGTTTGATTCCCTCTGTATTCCCAGAATCTGGGACAGACCTGAAAACTTAGTAAATGAATTCATTTGCTCCACACACAGGGAGCACCTCCTGTGGGCCAGGCACATGCTAGGTAGGCACTGGGCATAGAATGCCTGGCTGCTTGCCTCACGGATCCTACAGACTGCTGGGTAGGCAGACAAACAGGACTGGCCAAACAAGTGTAACAAAGCGGCTGACACAAACGCTGTGCAGAATGCTCTGTCCAAAACCACTGAATCAGGACAGCCTCAAACAGGGGGATTTAATCTGCTCTGGGGGGTCCGAGAAGGCTTCCCCAGGAATATGCTGCTTCAGCTGAGACCTGAAGGATGAGCAGAGCTAACTAGGTGAGGGAGGAAAGAGCACTCCAGGCTAAGGAAACTGCACGGACAGAAGTCCTGAGGCTGGACAGAGAAGCCTAAGTGCCGGGGACTAACAGAGGCCAATAAAACAAAATGAATGAACAAGCTCCAAGTTCCTCTCCTCCCCTTTACTCCTCTCTACTTATCAAAACAGACTGCCCCCCAGCTTCGTGCCTCTGAAGGGGTCACTCAGCCCTGCTACGTGCCCAGCCACTGAGCCAAGCAAAGCAGGTGGGCTCTCTTGCCTCCCAGCCAGTCCTGCCAGTGGCAGGCTCCCCCCGGCCTCCCCCCAACTCCCCCACCCCCTCCTCTGCTTCTGAGGAGCCCAAAAGCCACAGGAAGACACTCCTGAAAACCATGCATGTTGCCATGGGCACCACCAATCAAAGGCTCCTGGGCAGTTTAATTTTTTAAAGAGAGTGTTAAATATTTTACATCTTCTAACAGCATGGCTTCTTCCTTGCCTACAATAGAAGGAAAACCCTATACTCCTTGAACTAAGGGTTTATGCAAAATAAACGCCAATCTGCAAGACAGTCCAAGGAGGTGCGTACCCACGGTCAAGGGCATCCTCTGGGTGCTCTGGTTGCCCAGGTGTGTACGTTCCTTGCGAGAGCAACCTGGACAACCCAGAAGCACAGCCACAAAACCTCTTCCCTACTGGAGCTCTTTTGACCCCAAGAAGGGAAAATTATTTACAACGATGCTTCAGGTGAGTGTTTAAATAGCCCATGACTTTAATAATTAAAGATAAAACCAAGACTGTGGGTTGTAATGCAGGCTGGCGGGCTGTGGAGCCTCCTGCGGCAGCAGCTGTCTCGAAGAGGAGCCGTATCTTCTATCAGTGCTCAGGCATGACTAACATTTCCCAGTTCCTAGGGGTCCTCGCCCCCTCACACCTGCCGGTGCTGGCTCACTACTGCACCATGTCCAACTAAAGGCCCCACAAAGCAAAAGCGAAATAGTCCTAAAAGGCCCGAGACCGTCTTGGCCCAGGCTCATGGGCCTGGCAGCCTAATCTTCAGCAACCACCACAAAACCCTGCGGAGGCCCTGGGCTCCCTCAAGTCCCAGCTCTCTCCAGCTACTCTATTTTCTGTCTCTGTTGGGACTTTGCTTTCTCTGGAGCCTGATTCATTCTGTCCTGCTTAAAGCAGCCCAGTTCCTACTTTTGCCTTGACTTCTCCCTCGAGATCCCTGGCCCGCTCTCAAGCCCACTGCCCGGGCCACTGGGGCGGCAACTCACATCTCCCAGATCCAATTCCAGCCTTTCTTACCTCATCCCTGGCTTCCAGATCCTGCCTGCTGTGCGCACTGTCTATAAAGAGAGGCCCAAGCACAGACGGGTCAGCAGTATGTATGCTAGAGCAGCCTTGCAAAGACCCCCTAATAGCGACGTACCATGAAAATGTTCCCATTTTCTCTCCTGTTAATTTGTTATCAGCAGCTACAACCCCTGACCATCATTCTGTGTTTGTGGGAAACAGTCACCCAACACTGGATCTGCACTGACTAAAGACCAACTCTGAGTGGAGAACAACCTGCAAATGAATTGTCTATCCATTTACACATCAGACAAGGGAACTGCTCACATGCACAGCCTCCAGGTTCCATACACATTCCAGGGATTGGCGGTAACTGTTAGGCTTGCACACGGTATGTCCTAGTGACCCTTCATACTGGGAGACCAAGCTCAAAGGTGGGCCTGCAGGCAGACGTTAATAATCGATGTACAAGGCATGATATAAATGAGTAATGAGTTTCCGCGTCCCCACCCATTTCTGTTACAACTGCCATGAGCTAGAACATCCCCACGATGATGAAAAGTCAAGGCCCAAATGGGAATGAGATCGGCAGAGCAAAGTATAGGTTAAGGTACGGTAGTCAATACTCCTGTTCGTTGGTATTGGAACTCAGGCAGTACTTTTATGGCACGTTGAGAATCCAGGTTGCCAGGAACAGACCGCTCACAGGTCATTCCTGGGTCGATCTGACTTCTACACGCCTGACTTCTCAGGTCCACCGCTGGCCTCTCTCTACTACCTGCCACATGGGTCATGCATGCCTAGCGTGTCCTCACTACCCCCATGCCCCACATACTTTGTCACACTGTAACCTTCCTACTCAAAACCCAGAACAAACTTGAATGCCTGCCAGGGAAGAGCCCAGCCCTCTGGGTGTTAATGAGGAAATAAACTCCAGGAGGGCGGGGCCTATGTCTACATTGTTCACCAGCATTTGTTTAACAAGTGAAATGAGACTGTGGCTATTGAAGCACTTCTTAAACAAAAGATCCACGTGCAAGCAGGGATTCACCTCTCAAACGGGGCACCGTCCCATCCCTGGGGCTAACAGCAGAGCTCTCTTTCTCCTCATCCAGCAAAATGGGCACCTCTGGAACACAAAGCTACATTACATGGACCTGCTTGCAGGACTGAGCAATGGTGGGAATGCAAATCACCAAGGGATAGAAACCGCCAAGAAAAGACCAGCATCCAACCGCGAAATGGCCTGGGCTCTGTCCCTTCTCCCTTCTGCACTTCTCTGGCACTCCCCTCTGCTCCACAGGGGTAATGGCAAACATCTCTGACCTCATCCTTCCAAGGTGGAGATGTCAGCGGTGGGGGGAGAGGGGAGGAATGTTTGGGGACCGGAGAAATGGCTGTGGGTAGAGGTAGACCAGGAGGAAGGAGACATCAAAAGGATTCCTGTTCCGAGTACCAGTGACCAGTACTGGAGCTGGGAGGGCTTCGTGAACACACTGGCATTTTCACATCAGCTCACGTGACCGAAGCAGCCCCTGGCTTAGACATACTCGGTTATGTGTCCCTCTCCAGGTGGTCAGTCAGCTCTACAAACACAGCTTTGCCTGCCAATGTTCTTTTTCCACTCCATGGTCTCCTGTTTGAAAATGCCCCCTTGACTCTGCCAATAACTTTTGTCCCCTTTTCATTCTCAATACAGCAACCAGCATTACTGAGTGATTACTATGTGTCAGGCACAGCTCTAAAGACTTACACAGTCCTGTGATGTAGGCACTACTGTTTTCTCCATTTTATAGGTGAGGCAACTGAGGTACAGACCAGAAACTTGCCTGAGGGAGCAGCAGAGCCAGGACGGGGGCCCAAGCAGCCTGAGCGCAGAGGTCACACCCCCCGTCACTCTGCTCCCCGACCTCACTTCCGAGAGAGAAGAGCCCAGCTCCAAGGTAAGAGGTCTGCTCCCAGCTCAGGCCCATCCAGCCACGTGACCTTAAACAAATGGCTTTTCTGTGCCTCAGCTGCCTCGACTGTGAAACAAGGCTGATCACGGACGCCTGGTCTAGAAACAGAGACTCTTAGCTCTGCAGTCCAGCATCGCCTAAGAGAACATCCTGAGATGATGGAAAGGTTCTCTCTCTGTGCTGTCCATGGGGCAGCTGCTAGTGTCATGTAGCTATGGAGCACTTGAAATGTGGCTAGTGTGACCGAGAAACTGAATTTTAAACTGTATTTCATTTTAATTAATTTAAACTTACATAGTCACATGTGGCTAGTGGCTACCATACTGGAAAGTTCAACTCTAGCCTATAAATTCCAGGATGGCAGGTGCCACTTCTCTTTGGTCACTGCTGTATTCGCAGAGCCCAGCATAGACCCCAGCCTATGGTTGGAGCTCAGTTAACTATTTGTTGAACAAATCAAAAGCAAAGGACTTTTCCGGTGCTCTAATATGACTTCATCGCCACCCAAGCATTGATTCTTCAGGTTCCCTGCCCAGTGGACATCCAACCTCAGCTTGCCCAGGAGCTCAGGCCTCCCAAAGCAGTACGAGAGGGAGCAGCTCTCAAGATGAAAAGCTACGGAGACAAATCTTCTAAAAGTTCTACGGAGCTAAACTAGCTCCCTGAAATTTCTACTTACTAGTCCTGGCACGCTAGCTCACAGGTCTGGGAAAACCAAAGTAAGTTATGAAACAGCCCTTAAACATTTTTTTAAGATTTTTTTTAATGTGGACCATTTTTTTAAAAAGTCTTTTATTGAATTTGTTACAATATTGCTTCTCTTTTATGTTTTGGTTTTTAGGCATAAGGGATCTTAGCTCCCCAACCAGGGATTGAACCCGCACCCCTGCATTGGAAGGCGAAGTCTTAACCACTGAACCGCCAGGGAAGTCCCAGCACTTAAACGTTTTTAAATACAGGATTATATCTGTAAGTCACTTTCTTAGTTAGTATGAATCCAATCCTAGTTCACTGTAAGGCTGGTTAAACAAGTACATGACTGAGATCTGCGTGTGGGGAACAATCCTCCAGTGTCAGGGCTGTGGCCCAGGACTGCTATCTCCGCTGACTTAATGCATTCAATCTCCCCCTCCCCCCCTCCATAAGTGAGCCGCGGCGTATACAGCTAGTCTCCCAACGAGCGAGGCCCTATTCTCCAAGCAAGGTTTGGGGATCCTGGCAGAGCAACTCACGTTTTCATGTCTCCTTGATGTATTCTCTCTAAGTGCAAAAATCTAAGTTTCCATACATCTCCTATGAGCTGAGGACTGTGGCAGACCCAGGAGATACAAAGACAGCTATAATGTAAGCCCTCACCAGGGGCCCATATCTAGAAAGAGTAAGAGGTGAAATCTGCAGAGTATTACCCTGTGCAAGTTACTGAAGTACGATCAGGAGAAAGACATATAAACCAAACACCATCAATTCAGTGTGACACATGCCATAACAGACACATGTACAAAATACTGAACTAAAGAGATACCCGGAGGGACCCTGCGCTGTGCCTTGCACACAGCAGGCACTCAGGGCAGTGAAATGAATCAAATCTTGACGAACAGCCCCTTTAAAGGCTGAGGAAACCACAACTCAGATGGGTTAAGTGACTTCTCAAGGTGACCCAAGTTGTTAGTGATGGGGCTGGAGATGGCACCTGGGCCTCATCACTTACCAGCCCAACAGTCTATAATCCGTCTCACGGCACTTCTTATCCGACGCTGCAGGGGGAGAGTGGCAGGGTCTGCCCGCTGCTTGTTATTACATCCATCTCAGAATAAACAATGGATTTATTTTTGTACAAGTGTATGTTGGGGATTCTTGAAATCTGAGGACCTGTTGTATGTATACCATCTTAGAAACATGCGTCCAATCATTTAACAAACATTTCTTGGGAATATACTATATATCAGGCACCCGTTTAAAGGCTTGGATAAAGAGATGAAACGAACTTCCGGTCAGATCAGAACACTCACATTTATCTCTGCTCTCTCCCAGAACCCCATGAAAAGGCAGCAGAGGAATCTGTTTTTTAATGGAAAGGAGACGATGGCTGATGAGATATGTTAACAGAATTCTGGAAGAGACAGAGCCGATTGCCATGCGGTCGTTGGTTCAGGTTTCTGCTTCATATGTTCTGCTGAGTGCAAGTAGGGGAGAAAACCACTGAACAAATGGTGACTTATGCCACAGGAACAGGAGAAGGCTCAGGAATGGGAGGCACCAAGGACAGTGAGGGGAGAAGCAGGAGGGGACTAGAAAGAGGGAAGCCTGCAGAAAGTTGGCGAAAGGAGCAAAAAGATGCCAGGGTCCCTCCTGCAATCTGCTCAGTCTGGTGACCTCCCTCCCTCGGCCAGCAAGAGGTGGAGGTTCACTGTTTAGGCAATTACACCAGAGACTCTCTGGGTTCAGACACAGTTGAGGGAGAGACACAGCTGAGGGAGGTAGGGAGAAAGGGGGCAACTTTCCGAAAACAGATGGACTGAGTGAAGGTCTGCATACCAGACAGGGTACCCAGCCTCCTTCCCCATAAAGGCTCCCAGGAGGAGCAACAAACAGGCTATTACACCCCCAGGCACACTCCTCTCCAGGAAAACCCAACATTCCCAGAGAAAAGATCTATACGCACTGATATCTACGTGTCCCCAGTGGAAGAAAGGGAGGCTCTCTACTGAATCACTGTACCACGAGGTTCACAAGCCCCTTTCTTGTCACACAGGTGCCCAATCAGCATTTTGGTCTCCACTCTTAAAATATAAACAGACAGTCAAGGATCAGCATGCATGGAAGGATGGTTCCAATGGGAAATACAGTAACCAAAAGAAGCAGAAAAAAGGGACTTGGAGGAAACAAAGACAATGCAGGGGAAGCAGAAAAACACCAAAAACAAAACACAACACATATAAGTGAGTTTATTGCACCCATGAAGCAAGAACAAGATGCTATTCGAAAATAAAAAGAAAAATGAGTCTTCAGAGAACTAGCAAATTCTAGAAAGTAAAACATGCAAAAATGTTTCAAGCAAAACCATGAAAGCATAAATTAAAAATTCAAAAGGGTTATTAAGGATAAAGCTGAAGATGTCTCTCAAAAGTAAAACAAGGGCTTCCCTGGTGGTGCAGTGGTTGAGAATCCACCTGCCAATGTAGGAGACCAGGGTTCAAGCCCTGGTCTGGGAGGATCCCACATGCTGCGGAGCAACTAAGCCCGTGCGCCACAACTACTGAGCCTGTGCTCTAGAGCCCGTGATCCACAGCTACTGAGCTCGCGTGCTGCAACTACTGAGGCCCGCGCGCCTGGAGCCCGTGCTCCACAGCAAAAGAAGCCACAGCAATGAGAAGCCTGCACACCGCAATGAGGAGTGGCCCTTGCTCTCCACAACTAGAGAAAGCCCGCGCACAGCAACGAAGACCCAACACAGCCAAAAATAAATAAATTTATAATAAAAAAAAAAGTAAAGTAAAATGGAAAACAGTAAAAGATTTTAAAATTACAAACTTGACCCAGGATGTCCAACATCCAAGTAATAGGAGTTCCAAAGACAAAACACAAGAAAAGGGGAGAAAAGGAAATTAACAGAGAAAAATATAAGAAAATGTCCCCAAACTGAAGAATTTGAGTCTTCAGATCAAAGGAGCACACCAAGGAGCCAGCATCATAATTTTTAAAGCAAGAACAATCCAAATACAGGGAAAGAAAGAGGATCCTAAAACTCTCTGCAAGAAAAATGCAGGTTACCCATAAATGATCAAGAATCAGAATAGCATCCAAATTCTGACATCAATATTGGGACCTAGAAGACAGTGGAGCAATGCCTTCAAAACTAAGGGAAAACGGCTTTCAACCTAAAATTCTAGACAAATCAAACCACCAATCAAGTGTGAATGTATAATAGAATAAGAACAGTTCAGACATGCAAATTTGAGGTGATCAAGTTGTACAGACCCTCTCTCAGCAACTCCTGAGGAATAAATCAAGAAATAGGAAACAGAGGATCCAACCCAGAGCAAGGTGAGGGAATCCCCAGGATGAGTCATGCCCCAGGCCTAGAGGTCAATCAGCAGGGAATAAAGGTGAGGGATGGAGGCCTCTGGGAGGGAGGTCTCCAAGGACAAAAAGACTGTAGTGAAATAAAGAGGAACTCGTGTCATAAAACAGAGATATTTTAAAATGCCGTCAGAAACACTGGGAATTAGTAATAAGTACAAAGGAAACTAAATAGGAAAAAAAAAGCCATTATTAACTCAAAAAAATTAAAAAAGAGACGTACAAGAAAGGAAATTTCATTACAGTACAACTATAAGGCTCAGTCATGAACACTATTTACACAGTCAAAATAATATAAGCATTGACTATCGTTGTAACCAAAAACTGTGACATAACCACACTGGGAGGACATGAAGGAAGGGAAGTATGTGAGGAGGGGAGGAGTGAAGAGGGGAATAAGGGCTCCTCTAATCCACAGCAGGACAATAGCCATATCAGGAGAAACAGCTAAAAGGGTTGGAAGTGACTATGGTAGACAAAATAATGGTCCCTCAAAGATGAAGATGCCCATATCCTAATCCCTGAACCCATAAGCACGGTACATGGCAAAGGGGAATTAAGGTTGCAAATGGAATTAAGGTTGCTAATCAAATGACCTTAAAACAGGGAGATTACCCTAGATTATCCAGGTGAGCCCAAAGTAATCACAAGGGTCCTTAAAAGTGGAAGAGGGACGGAGAAGGGAGTCAGGAAGATGTGACTATGGTAGAAGGTCAGTGATGCATGGGAGGGCTCAACCAGCCATTGCCGGCTTTGAAGATGTTGGAAGGGGGACATGAGCCAAGGAATGCAGGCGGTCTCCAGAAAGTGGAAGACGCAAGGAAGAGAATGCAGCCCTGCTACCATCTTGATTTTAGCCCAGTGAGACCCTTTTCAGACTTCTAACCCATAGAACTGTAATTTAAATTTGTGCTGCTTTAAGATACTACATTGGTGGTAATTTGTTCCTGCAGCAACAGAAAATCGTGTTCCGTGACTAACCCTGGGGGGTGGATCACCAGGATGAGGAGGAGTGACCCAGCTTTCTTTATAAGGCCTGCAGTGTTATTTGCCTTTTAAAACTATATATATATAAATATATGACTTTGATACAAATTAAGTTTTAAGTCTGATACAAACTAAATTTAATGTTAAAAGAGCTGAAACAAATTCTCTCTTGCCAGATCTCACCATCTGGTAGACAAGACAGGGAAACAGCTACTGCTGAAAGGCAAACACAGGAAGAAAACACCTCTTTGAGACATGAGGGCGTCTGAAAGGAGTAGAAGTCAGCCCGGCAAAGGAGAAACAGGCCTTCCGGGGAGTGGACAAAGACCAGGGGGACGTGTAAGAGTTCTGAATGACGGGACATCAGTGGGTCTGGCAGAGTCAGCAGGAAAGCGTGAGTGGGCAGGTCCCAGCACCACAGGTGTGACACCTGCCCCACTGCTGGCTTCTCTGGCTGGGGTCCAGGACCCGCTGTGCATATTTAGGGCGGGGGGTCCGGGACCTGCTGTGCACATCTAGGGCGGGCATGGACAAGCAAAGACCCCAGACAAACACAACATTTTCCTGGACCATCAACTGTAGTCAACAGTAAAGCATTTTAAATACTTTTATACTAAAACCAGAACAGACGTATTACAGAATACAAAACTCACATGATTTTTTTTTTAAATATTTATTTATTTATTTATTTTGGCTGCACTGGGTCTTGGTTGAGGCATGTGGGATCTAGTTCCCCGACCAGGGATTGAACCCAGGCCCCCTGCATAGAGAGCACGGAGTTTTACCCACTGGACCACCAAGGAAGTCCCCTCACGTGAATTTTTAACATAAAAACTGGAGACTTCAAGGCAACTTCTTGTTTGAGAGGCCCACTTTAGACACTAAACTATCTGCTGACCACTGAGCATCAAGACTCAGTCTTCTCTATAATTACTAAGAGTCAGAAGAAAGGTTAAAGCACCATAGCATGCATCCATCAAAGCACCCGGGACTTCACGCCAGCAACCTGTCAGTGGCTGCCTACACTCCCTGTGTCACACAAGATGTCCCTTGGGTCCCAACACGAATGGGAAAGTTGAGAAGCATCTCATTCTTTTCCAAAGGGGTCTGGGTCCTACTACTGCCGGATGAGTTAGATCTGCCTGGGGAAATAAAGAAAAACCACCACCCTGAACTTTTCCTACATGTCCTCTCTTGTCTCCCTCCCACCCGCCCTCTAAGCATTACCAGGATCACTGATAAAACCTCAGCTCCACCATCAGCACCTCCAACCCCTTACAGTACAGGCCCCTGTTAGAGAATACACTGCAGACACTCTTTCTATGGACGAAAGTCAAGAAATAGAGCACATCTCTTGGGAGAGGGTGTCCCTTGTGTCCACAAACAAGGGGGAAACTTTTTCTATTGTTGTAGCTGTTTTTGTTATGAAAACAATAATATCCACGTGACAGTGAGCTGGGAAATTTTTTTTTCTGTAAAGAGCCACTACTGACCACAGAAGAGGAGCAGAGGAAAAAAAAAAAAATCAATGGAAGGCCACACAGAAGTAAAAACCAATTTAATTGGGTTTGGTTTGTTTGTTTTTTGTATGTAAAACACATATACACACATTCAAAAAAGTGAACTCAACTGATTTCAAATTAAGAACAGAGAGGATGAGATTTTAATAATACAATAAATATATTAAGATACACTACAGAGCTATGTTATTGACAGTAACTAAAAGATGGAGGAGGAGGTCAAAGAAAAAGGTGTAATAGGAGGACAGAAAAAGAAAGGTAGAGCAGGGGGTGTGGGAAAAGAAGGATGGGAAGACAGCAAGATACAGGGACAGACAGACAGACATGAGTAACCATACACAAAAAGAGGGAACAACTAAAGGATCCACAGAAAGACTTCCTAGGCCAAAGTAAATTACGCTGTACATGGCCAGCTGTAGGCTTGGGCTATAGACTTCAAAGTATTATCACCTTTTATCCTTGCCTTTGAATGGTTACTCATCTGGTTAACTACTGTTCACAGATCTTTAACTGCTCATTTAAACATTCTGAGGCTTAGCTCAGGTCATAGGCTGGAAGCTCCCTCCAGATGAGCTACGGTTCAGTAAATCAGTCATCTCCAATATCTCCTCTGAAAAGGGAGTACAAGAGACACTATCACACAAATCGCTATCTCATAAAATGTACAAAGCACCAATGAGAGTCAGTGGAGAAAATGCTGTTTGAGTTGAAAAAAAAATTCCATGGAAAAATTTGTTTAGTTTTAAATTAAAAAAAAAAAAAACTGGAACTTCAGCGGAATGGGTTCCCACCTCAGCATTCTCCAGCATCACTCCCGGCACATCTGACTTTCCACATGTTCAAGTTCTGCCTGCCCCACTGGCTCCAAAGGCCTGAGTTGGCCCTGAAACTAAATCAGCCTCCACCACACACTGCAATCTGAGGGTCACCAGAGAGATCCCAAGAGACTCCAAGTCAGTCCCAACCCTGGCCTGGACTCTGTGTACCCACCCCAACCTGTGTCTAAGCCAAGCCTCTCCTTACTTACTTCACTCTAAGGGCTGTAGAAATCTGCTATTTCACAGCTGATAAAGCCTCCCCCTTCCAGTTCCATCCCTTTTTCCTCCAAGCCTGGTGTCGGTGTTTTCCCCTTCCTCATCTGACCTGCCCCCAACCTCCTACCTGGTCTGTTTCCCCAACCTCTCCCTTCTGCTGCCCCTAATTTCTCCTTGCTTTTCTCTACCGCATCTTAGTATCATTTCTCTCAGAGGAAGAGGGAACTTAAGAGGTGTGTCTAGAACAAAAGACCTAAAATCTATCCACCTGGGGTTTTTTGCCCAGCTCTGCATCTAGCTAGATGTGTGACCTTGAACAAATGGCCGAGCCACCCAACCCCTCAAATTCCTCAGTGAGGGGGGCTGAACCTGGCAATCACAGAGGTCTCTTCCAACTCTCAGGTTCTAAATATCTAAACATTCACCTGTATAACCATAAATAAAGCAGTGAGTTAAACATACACAGGGAGAGAGAATGAATTATAGAAACTCCCTTTCCTCAGCATTCTGTCACCCCACCTGGTCTCCCCAACCAACCACCCACACTGAGGGGCTGTGCCTCACTCTGGGCTGTTCTAGCTCTAAATTATTTAGATACAGCAAAACCTTACCAATCACACTAATCAAGGAACAGATGCATCTGAATCCAACAGAAGGCTGAGTCCTGGAATGTTTCTTTCGTGCCATCGAGTAATACTGTGAATTTAACATCAGCTTAGCAAAAAATCTAGAAATGCCACCACAAACTGTCTTGTGAATCTAAGAACAGTAATGCTGCCGGGAATCCTGGAAAACAATCTACCCCAAAGCCCTCCACTTTCCCAACAAGGACACAGGCCCAGAGAGCGGAAGCCGCTAGCCCAAAGCCCAAAGCAGGTTGGAGTCTGGATCAAAGCCAGCTGTCCTGCTTTTGGTCCAGAGGACCTCCACCAAAGCTTTTTGATACCATCCGTTTCCTTTTTCAAGAGACAGATTAAATCCCAAATTACCAGGGAGTGCCCTCTACAGCAAATCTATTTCCAAGTCCAGGGGAGGGGCCAGAGCTAAGTTTGGATGGCCAGATGACTACTAATGCTGCCTAATACAAGCTATCTTTCCTGAACCCTGCCCATTCATTCTCTGCAAAGAAAACCCCAGACTGCTATCTATATGGGACTCTATTTTGGAGAGGGGAGAAGGGGAGAGAGGCACAGTTCTTTGTTCTGCCAGTAAGAAGCATCTGCTAGTCCTTTCCCACAACTCCTACCTCACCTCCCAATATTCCCAGTACCTTCGGAAAAGTTCACAGAAACTCGCCAACTAGAATAAAAGAAAGCAGGAGGTAACAGGAGGAAAGGGCCAACAGCAGGTGAGTGTCAAACGGATGGACGGTGACAATACCCTCCCAGCTCTTCGCCCTATAGGGAAGAAAGCATTTCTTTTCAGTTGTTAATACCCTGCGGGGAAGTCACCCGAGCTAGTTCAACTCAGCGCCCTCCAGCAGAGAAATGAGCTCTCTGCAACCCCTGGAGAACTAACCCTTTCCTAACCATCCACTCTAACAGTGCCCAGGGCAGAGGTACCAAAAGACCAACCCTCCCCTACCCTCCCCTCAGGCCAAGAGCCTGAAACATCAGAGCTTGGATGGCAAGGAGCTATTTAAGGCAGCATCAAGAGGGTGGGGCAGACAATTGCTGGCAGCATCCCCCTCCTCCACCGCTCCCTCACAGCCAACACACACACACACACACACACACACACACACACACACACACCCCTCTCGCTCCACACACACCCATCAACCTCACCTGTCTCTAAGGGCTGGAGATCTGGAGTCCCCAAATGTCCAGCATATGTTTTCTGTCATTGAGGCTGCTGTCCCCATCTGCTGCCCACCCCACTCTTAATCCACTCCGTTCTCTTCAATCACAACCAAGCCACCTTTCCAATCAAAAATACAAAACTGAATCTAGAGGAGCTCACAAACCAAGGAGGGGGGCATGGAGACAAGCCCTCCCTGGCCTTCACTTAGGAGAGAAAAAGGGCGCAAGGGGTGGGGGGCGGGGGGTGATGTCAGAGGCCTGACATGCCAGACAGGCTCCATGATATCTCTAAATGAACCTCCCTCCTATTGACGGTGAAATCAATTCCGGCGATTTCAGCAGGTCGGCCCTGTGACAGGAGGGGCATCCCAGCGCTCAGTTTAAAACAAAAATCCAAAGGCTCAGCCAGAACATGCTGGGAAAATCCAGGGTCTGGATACAACGAGCAACGCTCAGTGGGATCCTTTCTGCTTTTATGTAGCAATGTAATAGCGTAATAAATTCTGTCTGCCTGAAGAAAGCATGCACTGGTGAATTTCAAAGCCATCTTACGACAGCGGATGCACGGGGATGCAGAATTCGACAGCACATTCCCCCGTGAATAAAACGTAATGATTTCAAGCCTCTTTCCCCCTCTATCTTGAATGGCGCTAGCGCTTATCAAGGAAGCCACCTCGGAAAGAAGCCAGAGGAGAGCCGGGGATGCCCCGGGAATTCGGAGAAAGGAGTTGTTTTCTGTTCATCTCGGTGAGAAACTGGCTAGCAAGAAGCTGCCAGTCACTCTGAGGGATGAAGGAGCACGGGCAGATGAGCAGGCACCGGCGTCCCCGAACACGGACACACACACAAACGTACCCGCTCATTCTGGCGGGTCCTAGGCCAGGCCGGTAGTCCGTGCTGCCCTCCCGCCGCCCTCTCCTCCAGATGGATGCTGATGAATGAACACACCTGAGATGCCTCCATCCTGCCGCTCGCTCCCTCCTTCCTCCTCTGGCTACTGCAGAGGAGCCTCTCCTCGGTAGTTTCACTTTACAGCGCAAACCCACGCGGGCTTTGATGTCTCCTCCACCCACCCATATTGCAGCCAGCCTGAAGCAGGCGGACATTCTCTCCTAGCAGAGGCCATGATCGCACGTACCCCCACCCACCAATAAAAACAAACAAAAAATTAAAAAAACAAAAACCTGGAATCCTCCAAAACCCCCGCACCCTGGGGAACTTTCCCTTAAAGACTGGGGATCCACCAAGCGGGCAGGAAGGAGGGTTCCGCCGAGGGGGACCACGGTGTTCCCCTTGACCACGGGGGATGCTCTGGGGGAGGGGGTCCCTCAAGTCCTTCCAACAGCTGGCCCTTTAAACGCGCCTCCTCCGAGCGTGGAACAAAGGCGCCGCCCGCGGGGGCCGGGCCTGCGCACGCCCCCGGCGCCGGCGCTGACAATCAGGCGAGCGCGGGCTGAGGGGCCGCTGGCGCGGACTTACCTTGCGGGTCTCCGGGCGGGCGGGCCGGCTGCGCGCGTCCTGCCCAACTCGCACTACACTCTGCAGTTGGCCCCGCTCTGTTTTTCTGGGACTCGGCGCTGACTTCACCGACACTCCGCGGCCGGCCAATGGGCTGCGGCGGCCGCCCCCTCATTAGCATGCGTCTGGAACCGTCCACTCCGGCGGCGCCTGGGCGGTGGGCGGTGCTAGGGGGCGGTGCCGGACCCGGCAGTGACAGGAAGGGGCGTGTGTGCCAATGGGAGGCGACGAGGCTCCCCGCCGCCCCGCCCCGCAGCATTGTGAGCCCGGCGCGCGGGCCCGCGGATCTCCCGTCGAGAACGTGCGCCAGGTTCCAGTAACCCTTTCTGTCCCGGCCGGCCTCGGGCTGGGCGGGAGGCTGGCCCGGTGCGCCCTCTGATCTTTCTGAGGGGTCGCCCACGGGGAGCTGGGAAGGAATCTTAGGCATAAAAAAACCAGCTAACCTGTCTTGAGTACATATACCTTACTCAACTCCTGTGCCCCGGTTTGCTCATCTTTAAAATGGTATAATAACCAGTACCTATTTCGCAGGACGTAGAGAAGATTAATATAGTTAACGTATGTAAAGCGTTTAGATCAGTGCCGCCTGGCCGTCGCGCTACATAAATGTTTGCTACTATCATTATTATACTGTATGTCAGCCAGTATGCTTAATACTTCTTAGTTTTTCTCTCTTTTGATCCTGAGTCTTTTAAGATAGTCGCTATTACTAATCCATATTTTTCAAGTGGGAAAACTGAAATGGTTTAAGCGGCTTGGTCAAAGTCACACAGAAATCTGTGCAATCAGAATTTGAACCCAGGCTCTGAGATTTCATTCATGTAATACTTTTATTCAGCGGCTCCATGGCAGGCATATACTAGGCCCTGGGGTTACTGCCGAAAATACAACAGACAAGACCCCTCCGCTCATGAAGCTTCCATTTTAGTGAGGGAGACAGGCAAATAAACAAGTGAATAAATAAGCAAGATCATCTGCAATGTGCAAAGTAGGGTGAATGAAACAAAACAGGGTCACGTGCAAGTGGGGAGAAGAGTACTTTGCTAGATGGGTTCAGAGGTTACCACTGTGATACCATCCTGACCTCCTCCAGTCCCCCTCAGTGTTACAAAAAGAAAACGGAACGCGGAGAGGGGAAACTTCTTGCCCAAGGTCACGGCCAGCAAGTAACCGGCCTGGGACATGCTCCCTCCACGCCTAGCTTCCCACATCCCTGGGGCATCCCTGAAGGTGGGGCAATCATCCCTTGGGCTGAACACAACTGATTTTTGTCAGCTGCCCTTGGCGAGAATCTTCAGCCAGAGCACGTTCCCAGTTAACAGGCTGTGTGTGCAAGGGAAAGAAAGGCTTTGATGACTGCACAGGCTGATGGGAAACACATCTGCTAAGGTTCTTGGATGTCAAGGAACAGTGACAAGTCTTTGCTGAGCACCTGCTGTCCTCTGCTGTGTAAAGAAAAAAAAAAAAAAAAAATCAGAAGTCTCCTAGCCACCTGGGAGCTTATTCTACAACTGAAGAGACAAGAAACTACTAGAAAGCTATTCAATCTAGGGAGCCCCCAGACCAGGCCTCCCCCAGCTTGCACCTCATCCTGCTGTTTTGCAAAGAACACTAGACTAGAAGTCCGGCTTCGCAGGCTCTACTATTAACTTCCACCACAATCTAAGGGAGGCAGTTCCTCCTGGGCCTGTAAAGTAATGAAACGGCTAATGCACTTGTCCCTCAGTATCTGTGGGGGATTTGTTCCAGGAGACCCCATGGATACCAAAATCTGTGGATGCTCAAGTCCCTTATTTAAAATGGAGTAGTACAAGGAATACAGTCGGCCCCCCAAATCGGCACATTTCACATCTGCGGATTCAATCAACTGTGAAGAAAATTTGATCACATTTGATTTGGCTGAATCTGCAGGTGTGAAACCTGCATATAGGGAGGGCTGACTGCATGTCTAGTCCGCTATGCAGTATAATGTATTTATGCTAGGAGCTTAAACTGACCAGTTTAATATTAACTGACCATAACTGTCCGTTCATACATGCATTAACTGACCAATACCACACAGCAACCCCAGGAAGAAATGCTACTGTTATCTTGAGTTTATCCACAGAGGAGGAAAATAACTGCTGGAGTAACTAAGTAAATTGCCTACCCAGCAAATTCAGGAAAACACCACTTAGAATAGCAAAAAAAAAAATCAAAAACAATCCAAATGTTCAGTTTGAGTGGATTGGTTAAGAAAATTACAGTACAACCATAGACAGAATATCATACAGCCATGAAAAATGAAAAAGTATACTGACTCATTAACACAAAAATATGCTCATAATATATTACTGAATAGAAAAGTAGGTTGAAAACTAGTTTTATACCGCAATCTCATTAGAACTATTTCTTGTGGGATTATTTTTCCCTCATCTATATTTTTCTGATTTTTTTCATCATAAACATCTATCAAATTGTTCAATGAAAATAAAACAAAATAATCTTAAAATGAAAAACCAGACTCTACTTGTGGAGATTTGATCTCTCGGCAAGGCCTTCCCTTGTAAGTGGGAAACTGCCTGGGGAAATCTTTAATGAGGCCTCTGTCTCTGAGTCATCCCTCAAATGTTGCACTCCTCTGCTGGTTCCAGTCTGTATGTCATTAGGGTTTATGAGATAAATGGGAAAATACTGAAAGGACAGAAGGGAAGGGAAAAAGGGAAGACAAAGAGAAAGAAAAATCCTACTATCCTTCAAGATTCATCTCAAATGTCTCCTTCAAGAAGTGTTTAGAATCATGGTCTAATGACATTTTAACAGGGAAAGTGCCCCAAGAAATCATCATGTGTACTCATGTCAACTCACTGTTGTCTCCAGTCATTCAGTGATTCATCTGAGTAGCAGGCCCTGTGCTAGGTGCTGGTAAGACCTGCCTCCCCACCTCCCAAAGGTAACCCCTGGGGTAGCAGAAGCTCAGGGAAGTCCCGCTTCATGGGCGTGCTGAGAAGAGTTCCACACTTGGGTATTGCTTTGCTCTTGCCATCTTGAAATTCTTCATTTTTGAACAAGGGACCCCACGTTTTCATTTTGTACTGAGTCCTATAAATTATGTGGCCTGTCCTGGGGAGGAGAAATACCAAGGCCTTATTAGTACAATAGTATATCAGTGACCGAGCCTGGAGTAAACCTTGGGGCTTCCCACTCTCATCCCAACCATTCTCTTATATCATATGGCCTCATTCCTGGTTCCCCAGGGAAATGTGAGCGCTCCCTGCTTTCCAGCCCTACAGCACTTCATTTATTCCTTTCTCATGGAATTTACCATATTTGGCATGAACTCATGTATATATGTATGTAGTCTTATTCCTCATCCTCTCTCCCCACCAGATTGTAAATTCCATGATGTCCTGGCTTGTGTCTGCTCATCTCAAACAGTGCTTAGCACTATGCTTTACACACTGTTAAAAATGTGCTTACATTTAATTTAATCTTATTAGTAACTCTTGGTTTTCTCTTCATGTGCATCAGATTATTCCCAGCAGTCCTTCCACTGTTGGAGAGAAATTAAAATATCAGGCAGGAGGGTCAAGAACACAAACCAGGGTCATAAACGTGCCGTAGGAAGCATCCTTCAAGCAGGCCATTAAGTGTGAGGGACTGGGAGGGAGCAAGCAGGATTTTGTAGAGGTCAGCCCAGAGTTGTCAGCCTTTCCTCCATCTTCAGGGTCACACACCCTGGGAGAGAGGGAAAGAGACAAGATGATCTAGAGATGGCGGGAAGCATAGTGGTTAAGCCTGTGGGCAGAATCTGGCTTCAATGCCTAATGTGGAACTCTTGTGCAAGTTCTCAGGTCCCTCATCTGTAACAGGAGGGAGACACAACCCTCCTAAGGTTTACTTGTGAGCTGTAGATGACAGCACGCATGTAAAGTGCTTATACGCTGCCTGACACATAAGCACTCACTAAGAGGGTATTATTTTCTTTTTCATATAAGCATTTATTATTTTTTTAACATCTTTATTGAATAAGCATTTATTTTTATTTAAAAAAATTTTTTTGGCTGCATTGGGTCTTCGTTGCTGCGCGCAGGCTTTCTCTAGTTGTGGCAAGTGGAGGTTATTCTTCGCTGTGGTGCGCAGGCTTCTCATTGCGGTGGCTTCTCTTATTGCGGAGCATGGGCTCTAGGCGCGAGGGCTTCAGTAGTTGTGGCTCATGGGCTCTAGAACGCAGGCTCAGTAGTTGTGGCTCACGGGCTTAGTTGCTCCACAGCATGTGGGGTCTTCCCAGACCAGGGCTCGAACCCATGTCTCCTGCATTGGCAGGCGCATTCTTAACCACTGCGCCACCAGGGAAGCCCTGCCCCCTCCTCTTGTCCCCCACCCAAACCCCTGACCTAGGGCAGGCCCTTCCATTAATACAGTGGAAGTGGACAGAAGTGCATTCTGTCCTTCTGGTTACTCCCAAAGGTCCACCCAGCTCAATATTTTAAACATCTTATTTTGATTATCTAATAGCATGAAACATTCTCAAAGCCAAACCTTACACCCTTGGTCGAATACAGTACAAATGTATAGAATTGGGATTTTATTATGTACACATGCTTTCATCCAAGCAACAACATGAGACATATTGGAGCAAGCGTTTTTTAGATTGATGAACAGAGGCCTGAAGCCTAGGCCATTGGTGTGACCCATTCATTCTCATCTCGGCCCTGCTTCCTACGCACAGCGATGTCCTTGCCTGCTCTCGTTCTCTACCTAGCCCCCTCCGGACCAACCTCCACCCATCTCTCCAAAATTCCCCAAAGCAGCGTCTGCCCCACCTGACCTCCAAAGAATGCAGAATTCTTGGATCTGGCATCCCACAATATTCAAATCAGTTTTGTGCCCTCAGGCATGGGTGTAGAGATTTGCTTCTCAGTAATTCATCAGCAAGAAGCAGGAGAATCCATTCTTTAAGGAAGTTTTGCTCTTTCCACTACTTGCTTCATTTTCTTCAAGATGCTACAAAAGAAATTAGGTGCAAATGGCCACCAGGGTTTTTAGTGATTTAACACCTAAAGGGATTCATAATTCCCTTTCTCTCATTTGATTTTCTTCTTCCCTCCTGGCGTTCTCCAGCTGATATGTCTGAAAATGACTACAGTCAATCTTTTGGGTAACTGGGGAAACAAGTTACCCCAACCAACACATTTTAAGAAAGCATCTTTCACAACTTGGCCTCCTAGTAATATTAATAATAATATCCTCTTGGGACTTCCCTGGTGGCACCGTGGTTAAGAATCCACCTCCCAATGCAGGGGACACAGGTTCAAGCCCTGGTCCAGGAAGATCCCACATGCCACGGAGCAACTAAGCCCGTGAGCCACAACTACTGAGCCCGTGCTCTGGAGCCCGCGAGCCACAACTACTGAAGCCCGAGCACCTAAGAGCCCGTGCTCTGCAACAAGAGAAGCCACCACAATGAGAAGCCTGCTCACCACAGCGAAGAATAACCTCAATGAAAGAGTAGCCCTCACTTGCTGCAACTAGAGAAAGCCTGCGCACAGCAACGAAGACCCAACACAGCCAAAGATAAATAAATAATAAATAAATTTATAAAAAAAGAAAAGAGGAGGGGGCAGTTTGAAGGCAGCTGTTGGGAGATCCATTTTTTTCTGACTGGGCAGGGGATTCATTAATTAGAATATGCTGCGTTTACTTGAGAAAGACTTACTACTCTAAAGTAATTCAGTTAATGAAGTGTTTACTTGAGAAAACCATTTTTATGGTTGGTGAATAGAGCTGACTACTCTGAGAGATGCATTCTGATTGAGGCTGGAGAGATAAAAGGAGGAAGCCAGGAAGAGGGAAAAAAAGGTGGCACAGAGAAAGAGGGGGAGAACCAGAGAACATGAGACAGATGGCAAGGGAGAGGAAGACAGATCATTTTAAACGGCCTGAGGGAAAAAAATACAGCAATTGCAGAAATGGGGCAACAAGCCTCACCAAACTAATATAACCTTAACAAGGTTAAAAAATCAACAACAATGGTGTTAAGGGAATAACTGACATTCTGGAAGCTGTTGGAAGCTTGTCAGAGATGATTGGAAGAGTTCACTGGGGGAACTCATTACACAAGGCCAAATTGAGTCACATGGGTGTCCTGGGTAGGTTAGCAACACTTTGTCAGCATTCATCAAGGGGAGATGCTGAGCACCGCGGAAAAGGCAGAAGGGAAGATGGCGGGCGTGCTTATCAGGTATCGGCCCTTCTCCATTACCTCAGCAAGTCTGTCCTGTCTCCAAACTTGCTTGCCCTGTCTCTTAAACCTGTCTTCTAAACCTTCGGTTACCTCGACCCACTTTTATGAATGCTATTTCAGTGACCATCTCTAGTCACTGGGCCATGCCTCTTAGGGACCTTTCTGCCTGCTGCCCCAGCTGGCTGAACCAGGCGATTCTTCCAGGCACGCACGACTCTCTGTGAGAGGAGGTCTTGGAAAATCACACATTTCCAGGGATGTTTGAGGCCCTTTTTAAATTGGCAATCTAAGTTGTGCTTGCATGGCCTACCCGTTTATCTGACTCTGTAAGAAGGAGATAATCTGAAAGAATCATGTCCTACGGCCCAAGGAGTAAGGGCAACTGGACTTTATACAAGGGAGAAGTGGACAGAGATAGCTATCTCCTCCCTTAGGCCAAAAGAACCAAGGGCTTCTTCATTTGACCCTGGTTAGAATTAGAGCAGAACCAGAAAGCATGCTAGACCCTGGTTCTCAGAATCTGTTGCAGCCCAGGCTGCCACTTCCAGAGAAGGAAGGTTAATCATGGTGAGCCCTCCAACAGGAGGAAAGTAAGGACCCCGAGGGGTCAGTGGCAGCCCCTCTGTTTGACTCAGCGTGACCCTTGGACAAGGTTCAATGGGGTTAAACAATGTGATTCCACCAGTTGGTATTTAAACTGAAGGCTGCTCCACTCTTGGGTTCCGGAAGATACTATACCTGAACTAGGACTTCTAACACTCAGACTTTTTTTGGGCGCGACTCACAGTTTGCAGAATTTTAGCTCCCCGACCAGGGATTGAACCCGGGCCCTGGGCCCAGGCAGTGAAAGTGCCGAGTCCTAACCACTGGACCACTAGGGAATTCCCGACCCAGACCATTCTTGAGGGTTGGGAGCAGAGCCAGCCAGGTAGCCCTGGGCTTGTGGGAAGAGAACTCTCAAGTCGTTCAGTTAACAATATCATGTGCCCCCTCTGTTCCAGGTCCTCTACTCAGGGCTGGAGAACCAGAGAACAAGGATAGGCCCTCATCCTCGAGGTGCTCACAGTGGAGTGGGAGAGACTGATAAAGACATGGGTGATTACAAGACAGTGTGATAGACACACTCTTTTTTTTTAAATTGAGATATAATTCACATATCAGAACAGTTACCCTTTAAAAGTATACAGTCCAGTGGTTTTTAGTATATTCATGAGGTTGTGCAACCATCACCACAAACTAATTCCAGAACATTTTCATCACCGCAAAAAGAAACCTTATACCTATTAGCAGTCACTCCTTGTTTCCCCTCTCCCCCCAGTCCCTGGCAATCACTAATATACTTTCTGTCTCTATAGATTTGCCTATTCTGGACATCTCATATAAATGGAATCATACAACATGTGGCCTTTTGTGTCTGGCTTCTTTCACGCAGCGTAATGTGGAAAAGGTTCATCCTTGTTGTAGCATGTATCAATACTTTGTTCCTTTCTATGACTAAATAACATTCCACTGTATACATATACTACAATTTGTTTATCCTATCATCAGTTGATAGACATTTGGTTTGTTTCCACTTTTTGGTTACTATGAACAATTCTGTTATGAACATTCATGTACAAGTTTTTGTATGAACATATGTTTTCAATTCCCTTGGATGTATACCTAGAAGTGGAATTGCTGGGTCATATGGTAACTTTATGTTTAATTTTTTGAGGAACTGCCAAACTAGTTTGAGTCAGTTTTCTGTTCTTTTAACTGGCAGACCCAATATACCTTGCTGAATGAAAAGCATGGGCCGCTTTATTATTTTATGTATGTATTATTACCTTATATATTTTAATAAAAATTTTCTGAGGATATGTATATGTACTACTAATCATTTTAGACAATTTTGAAAATGCAGAAAAGTTTAAAGGAAAAAAAAAAAAAGAAAAGCCTCCATATCCCTCAATGTCCAAAGTTACCTCTATCCCTGTTTGGTTTGCTTTTTCCCTTTTAATCTTTTTTTCTATGTCTACTTTTTATAAAGCAATGTCATACTGTATGTTCAGTTTTGTATTCTGCTTTTCTCTCCAATCATTATATTGTAAGTAGTTCAGCACTCACTGTTTTATAAACTGGTCATCAATTTTATTTATTTTAATTTTTCTTTAATGTTATCTTTATTTTTCTTACTTTTGAAGAGGGGCTTAAGGTTGGGAGTGGGGGCGGTTTGGGGGCAAGAGGAGGGAGGTGCCAAATAGAGTATGTATGTTGAAAGAGAAAGAAAAGAGAGCAGAGATGGCCCTTGTTTGCTTTCTTATATGTCCCCATTTTATCCTACCTGGTTCCGGGAAAGATTTAAGGCACTGCTGTCCTTGTGGCCGCAGAACAGCCCTCCAGTCTCTTTCTGGTGGCCGCACTGCAGGGGCTGCTGCTGTTCCCTCTGCCTGTGCCCTGAGGCTGAGCCAGAGCCGGCTCCTGCGGGCTGCAATGCAAGACGGCCAATTCGCAATCCTAGCAAAATCAATCTATTGGAAACTAATGAGGCACAAATAGTTCATGCACTTTGAGGCTGATCTGCCAAATGAGATAAACAGGGCTCAATCAGCAGGGAGAATCAATGATGCAAAAATGCATTTCAGTCTGGCATTATTTCCCCCCTGGGATGCCCACGACATCACATTCTATTGTTTTGATGCTTCTGTGGCAATTCTTGTCTAAGCCTCTGTGGGCCGGGCCAGGAGAACTCCCTTACCCAGGGTTTCCTGTGCCCAGGGGTTGGTAAATGCCAAGATTTGGCAGCTGTGAATGAGGGGCCTGGGCAGCCAACATGTGTGAGAAGTGGGGACTTTCAGTTTTGTAAGAAAACGCTAACTTCTATGTTTCTAAACCACCCTCTGTAACAGGTGATGTAATTAGCAAGGAACAGCATTATGAACTTTCCGAGAGAGCAAATCACAAAAGGATTGTCTTAGTAATTCACATTTATAAAACACAAAATATAGAGTGATTTTTTTTTAATTCTATAATTTCTTGTGCCACTAAGTTTATTTTCCCTTAAACAGTCTATGAGGAAGATATGATCATTGTGAAAAAATTGGAAACCATTGATAAGCAAAAAGGAAAACTTTTAAATCATCTCTAATAAATTTTATTTTTATCTTGCAAAATTTCTCCCACCATGCAGAATTATTTTAAAAATAAGTCCATGTAAGCAACCTAAGTGTCCATCGACAGATGAATGGATAAAGAAGATGTGGCACATATATACAATGGAATATTACTCAGCCATAAAAAGAAACGAAATTGAGTTATTTGTAGTGAGGTGGATGGACCTAGAGTCTGCCATACAGAGTGAAGTAAGTCAGAAAGATAAAAACAAATACCATATGCTAACACATATATATGGACTCTAAAAAAAAAAAAAAAGGCTCTGAAGAACCTAGGGGCAGGACAGGAATAAAGATGCAGACATAGAGAATGGACTTGAGAACACAGGGAGGGGGAAGGGTAAGCTGGGACGAAGTGAGAGAGCAGCATGGCCTTATATATACTACCAAGTAAAATAGATAGCTAGTGGGAAGCAGCCACAAAGCACAGGGAGATCAACTCGGTGCTTGTGTCCACCTAGAGGGGTGGGATACATAAGAGGGAGGAGATATGGGGATATATGTATATGTATAGCTGATTCACTTTGTTATAAAGCAGAAACTAACACACCATTGTAAAGCAATTATACTCCAATAAAGTTGTTTAAAAAAAAAATTCCATGTAATACATGCTGTTTTATAACCTACTTTTTATTCCAATCAGGCCTTTTCCACAGTGTCATGACGTTGCCTGGGAGGGTCTCATGCTCTGTCTGTTTGGTAGCCCATTTGGCCCTTGGGGGGCCTGACTGGAATGGTTTGGCTCAGGCAAGTGGGGAAGGGACAGGTTAACATAAAATCTAATCCCTTAAGGGGGGGCGTCCTGCAGGAATTGCAGCCCAAGATGCATGAGAAGAGTACAGAGGGTTTAGGAATGTAAGTAGCTTTTTTTTTTTTAAATTTATTTATTTTTGGCTGCGTTGGGTCTCCGCTGCTGCGCGCAGACTTTTCTCTAGTTGTGGCGAGCGGGGGCCACTCTTCGTTGCAGTGTGCAGGCTTCTCATTGCGGTGGCTTCTCTTGTTGCGGAGCACCGGCTCTGGGCGTGTGGGCTTCAGTAGTTGTGGCACGCAGGCTCAGTAGTTGTGGCCCATGGGCTTAGTTGCTCCACGGCATGTGGGATCTTCCTGGACCAGGGCTCAAACCCGTGTCCCCTGCATTGGCAGGCGGATTCTCAACCACTGTGCCACCAGGAAACCCAGGAATGTGAGTAGTTTTAAGCAAAAGGCTAGAGATATTAATTGAGGCTAGAGTGTAGTGGCTTTGGAAGCTAAGGTCATGACCTTGAATTTTATCTGGTAGCCAGTGAGGAGTCACCAAAAGCTTTTAAACAGGGGAGTGGTGTGATGGAGGTGGCACGTAAGCACAACCTGCCTGGGGCAACAGCAGGATGAACTGAAGCTGAGAAAGACGGAAGGCAGAACAACCAGTTGAGAGGTTACTTCAATAGTCCTGGCGTGAGGTAGTAAAGGCTGGGAGGTGACCATGGGCAATGGAAAAGAAGAAACATTTCATTCATCTTCTCGTTCATTCATTCAAAAAATATTAACCACTGAGAGCCAGGAACTGTGCTAGATCTGGGAACTGAATTCATAAAGGAAGACATGGCACGACTTGCCTTTCTGCTGAGATACAAGGTCCTAAGTGAAAGGTTACCAAAGATGACACCCCCCAGATGACTAGGATCATGGTGCTGCCATTAAGAGAAATAGAGGAGTCAGGATAAAGACAAAATTTGAGCATCTAAGAAGAAATCGTTCTGAATTCAGTTTGGTGATACAGTAGGACAGGAAGATGGAACCACTCATCAGACAGGTGGAGATGTAGGACTTGAGCTGGAGAGGGAGGTCAAGGCAGAAGGTGGGGAATGTGGGTACCTCAGGAGTGCCGTGACTTAGGAATTTCTGAGCAAGCCTGAATGAGCTCCATTCCACACTCAGAGCAGCAAAAGAACAACACAGACCTGGTAAAACCTGCTGCCTCATTCCCGTGATTCCTGACACTCTGGCTCCATCACACACGTTGAGATGATTTTTCAGAAGTTGATTATTCAAAGCCTCCAATCTGACTCCTGTTTCACCTCTGGCTTTGACAGTGCTCTTCCCCCTCTCAGCTAGGAAGGAAGGGGTGTACTGCAGGCAGATGGTAAACTGTGAACAGAAATAAACTCTCTTAACATGTAGCAAGTATATTTATATCCAATCCTATAATATTGCTGCAAGCATAATTATAGCCAGTCCCATAATTGCGTTGCGGGTATCAGGCATCAGAACCCAGCTCATTGTTGGTGATCAGGAAGATATGGCTACTGGGACAGGAGCCACAGGGCCATTGCTGCCCACCTGTGAGAGGACTGGTTGACACGGGGCAGGGCAGTTTACAGAGTGTCCAGGGGCTCTACCAACAGAGGTGGGGAGGGAGGGGGTAATTTTGTGGGATACATAGCTCAAACTCATGCTTTTAGTCTTACTTTTTAGTAGAACTGCATGCTTTTAGTCTTACTTTTTAAAAAATTATAAAATCAATGCTTATTCACTGTATAAGGTTTAGGAAATATGAAAAACTATCTATAATCCCACAATCCAAAAGTAACACTGTTCATGTTTTTATATTTGTCATTGCAACGTTTTATTTTGTATGTATGTGTTTTGTGTCATACTGTAAGTAAAGTCTTTTTTTTAACAGATTTATTTATTTATTTATTTATTTATTTATTTATTTATTTTTGGCTGTGTTGGGTCTTTGTTGCTGCATGTGGATTTTCTCTAGTTGTGGCGAGCGCAGGCTACTGGTTGTGATGCGCGGGCTTCTCACTGCGGTGGCTTCTCTTGCTGCGGAGCACAGGCTCTAGGTGCGCGGGCTTCAGTAGTTGTGGTGCACGAGCTTCAGTAATTGTGGCTTGCGGGCTCTAGAGCGCAGGCTCAGTAGTTGTGGCGCACGGGCTTAGTTGTTCCGCGGCACGTGGGATCTTCCCAGACCAGGGCTCGAACGCATGTCCCCTGCATTGGCAGGCAGATTCTTAACCACTGCGCCTCCAGGGAAGCCCTGTCATACTGTAAGTAAAGTTTTATATCTTGTTTTTTTTCTCACTTAATATCTTGAGTACTTCCCTATATCATTTACATATGCTCCAAAACATTATTTTAAAACTTTTCATTATTGTGGTATATTCAAAAGATGGAATACTCTACAGCAGTTAAAATGAATGAACTAGAGCTTCATGTATCAACACAAATATTTTTTAAGATAAGATTAATAAAAAGATAAATTTCAGAGTCAAATATATAATTCCATTTTTGAGAAGTAAAATATAAAAACCAATATTATATATTGTTAATGTTGACAGACATGTAAAAAGTATAGAAAAATGGGTGGAAGGAATTTTCTCTGGTGAGGGAGGAAAGAGGTTGAAATTAAATGGGAGTGATACAAAGAGGCTTTGTTTCTGTAATTTGTTATTTCTTTAAGCAATAATCTAAAACAAAATATGGCAAAATCTTAAGGCTTATTAAATCTGCGTGGTGAATAAATGTGTTCGCTATATTCTCTGTATTTTCCTGCACATTTGAAATATAGAATAGATTGTTTTTTTAATTAATAGACTATTTTTTAGAGCAGTTTTAGGTTTACAGAAAAATTGAGCAGGAAGTACAGGGAGCTGCCATATACCTTCTCACCGCCCCCCAACATACACACAGTTTCCCCTTTTTTAACATCTTGCCTTAGTATGGTACATTTGTTACAACTGAGCCAATATTGATATATTCTTATTAACTAAAGTCTATAGTTTACAAAAGGGTTCATTCTTTGTGTTGTATAATCTATAAGTTTTGACAAATGTATGACATGTATCCGTCATTACAGTATCATACAGAGTAGTTTCACTGCCCTAAAAATCCCTCCTGTTCTACCTATTTCTCCCTCCCTCCTCCCTCCTCTCTCCTCCCTCCCTCCCTCCACCCAAACCCCTGGCAACCAATGATCTTTTTTTTTTTAATTTTATTTATTTATTTGTTTGTTTTTGGCTGTGTTGTGGGCTTTCTCTAGTTGCGGTGAGTGGGGGCTGCTCTTCATTGTGGTGCGTGGGCTTCTCATCGCGGTGGCTTCTCTTGTTGCAGAGCACGGGCTCTAGGTGTGCGGGCTCAGTAGTTGTAGCGCACAGGCTTAGTCGCTCCGTGGCATGTGGGACCTTCTTGGACCAGGGATCGAACCCGTGTCCTCTGCATTGGCAGGCAGATTCTTAACCACTTCACCACCAGGGAAGTCCCAACTATGGATCTTTTAACTGTCTC
This sequence comes from Balaenoptera physalus, assembly GCF_965194825.1. NCBI lineage: Eukaryota > Metazoa > Chordata > Mammalia > Artiodactyla > Balaenopteridae > Balaenoptera > Balaenoptera physalus. The sequence goes on along the minus strand of NC_138893.1, from coordinate 55,102,638 downwards.
CATAGTTTTGCCTTTTCCAGAATGTCATATAGTTGGGATGATACAGTATGTAGTCTTTGCAGATAGGCTTCTAAATAAATTATTTTAAAATCAAAACTTTCAAGCCAATCATAAGAAGAAAACAAAATCCACCAGGAATCTCACTATTTTGAGATAATCACTATTAACCGTGCACACCATGTATCTTTTTTTTCACATAAATGGCATCACTATTTGCAAAATGTTATATTACTTTTTTTTTTTTCACTTCACAAAAATATATTATGAAACCCATGTGATTCAGAATTCTTTTTAAGTCATTTAAGAATGTTTTGTGGTGTGGAATAGTGTATCAGTGAGCTTACCCTTTACGATTGGACATTTAAGCCGTTTTCACGTGTGGCAGGAATCTTTTCTGGCTTTGGGGAGCCCCCCTCCCCCCCTTAAACTAGAAAAGGTCCTTGAAATCTCCAGACAATTGGGAGTATTCAGCCTTCTAGATATGTGTTGCTTAGACAACATGCTTGACATTGACTGTGATTTCCTTACAGCCAAAGGTACAGATTGTTTACTTTTTTTCCTTCTCTCATTGCCAGACACAGAGTCTAGCACAAAGCAGTTGCTGGGGAACATGAGTTGAATGGATCTAAGTGCCCCTAAGCAAGGTACTCTGGGATGGACTCTAAGGAAACTCCCGAACCCCAGAGAGACGGACTTTTTCAAGAGCTTGTATCGTTCACTAGAAACCCAAGGAAGAAATCAGGGAGGCCTGTTTTGTAGAGCAGAGCTATCTGGGTGCCATGAAGAACTGGGACGCTGGCATTGGACAGGAACAGAGGGCAGTGGGCGTGCATGCCGAGAGGCTGTGGCGCGTGGGACAGTGAGAATCAGCCCCAATGTCCTGGGATGACTGGAGTTTTGTGTAGGCGGAGTCAGTGCTCAGGCTCCCCTGAGAGTATTTTCTTTTTTTCAGTCAGTTTAATCATACTGGTTGAGTACTTGGGGTCTGGAATGGGACTTCTGGTTCAAATCCCAATTTAGGCTCTCAATCCTAAAATAAATCCTAAAATAAATAAATAAATTAAATTAAATACATCCTAAAATAAATAAATCCTAAATCCCAAAATAGCCACTCTCAGGCTATTTGACTTTGGGCAAGTAGCTAAGCTGTGATGGCTTCAGCCCCCAAAGGAGAATAGAATACAAAAGCACCACCTGAAAGAGTTGTTGTGAAGGGTAAATGAGATTATATATGCAAAGCGATAAGCAAAATGCCTGGCACTTACTAAGTGCTTAGCAATAATAATAATAATAACAACAACAGCAATGACAGCAGCAGCTTAGCATCTTTTCTTTAAAAAGGCAAGGTAATCAGACAGCAAGAACATGGATTAGCCAAACCAAGAAAGTCTGCATGATTCTCACACACACACTTTCCTCCTAGAGAAAGGCCCAGCACACGTCACAATGCCAGGTATGGCCTGGATCCAAGTGGGTAGGGAACTATAGGAGCACGAAATGGAAACACCCTACATTAGGTAACAAAAGAAATTTGAGTTACTTTAATGATTTTTGCAAGCTACCTGCCAGTCTACGTACACTCCCTGTGCTTTTACGTTTATTCTCATGTGTAGCCATCTCTAGCTCCCATCTTTTGTTTGGTTGCTAAATCCAGCCATTGCAAATGGATTTTCCAACGGATACATGGCTTTGAATTCACCTAGTTCTACTTCCCACTCAATGAGGGGATTTCTATCCATACTATCCCTATATCTCCTCGTCTAATCTAGGAGACATTCTGGATTCCTCCCTTTCCTTCAGTCATTTCCAAGCAAACCTTGTTGATTCTTGCTGAGATCTAAAATCTCTCCTCTCCCTGGTATCACCCCTGGCATCCTCCTAGAGCAAGCCTCCTTCATCCCTCACCAAGACTGCTAGGATCCTAACTGGTCCCCTTACTTCCACACTTGCAATCTCACAGTCTATTCTCCCCCAGAACCAGGGTACCTTTTAAAATGTCAATCACATCATGACTCTCTCCTCATCTTAGGTTGAGTTCCCCAGAAGCAAACCCCAAGACAAGAATTCATAAGCAAGTGTTTTATTTTAAAAAGTGCCCCAGGAGAAACTGGTAAGGGAATAGGGGAAGCTGCACAGGCAAGCGGAAGACACCGAAGGAAGAAGCCTAGAAGGCTGTAGCGCACCCCAAACGTTGTTGCTGGGCTTTCACACTCCTGCTCTACTGGCTGAGTCCTGGGCTAAGGGCAGTTAGGGGTCGCTCTCTGCGCATGCAGGTAAAGAGCTCCAGTGGCCCAAGGGCTGTCCTTGAAACTAAGTTACAGGAGTCGATTCTTACAGCAAAAGTGCACAGATGCTGGGGGACGGGCACACAGTAACCATGATGGGATCCAGGGAGCCGTCGGCGGAGCACCCACCAGACCCACTCGTTTCCTCCCTTATTGCCTATCTCAGACCCTTGTTTATTTCCTTCATAACCATGTCATGATTTATAAGTAGTTTATATAATTATTTGTCTCTATATTTGTTTATTGCCTGTTTTCCCCCATAAAATGCAATCTCCGGGAGAGTAGTGAGCATATCTGTCTCCCTAGAATACAGATGGCACATCGTGGATCCTTCACAGATATCTGTATGAATGTATGAATGAACGACGGACACCTTCAGTAATGGGGAGCTTCTGCAGCCCAAAGCAGCTCATCCCACTTTCAGAAAGCCTTGACTGAAAGCCTGACCCAAGACCGAACTGTAACCACCTCCCCGTCACACCCACGGGTCTCCTCTCTGGCATGACTCTGGAGATGACTGCCACTTCCAAGTCAGTCCCTCAAGTATCCAGTGTCCCACCTTTCTCTCCTCCAGACTAATCTACCACAGCTTCTCCAAAGGCTCCTCTTTTGACATGGATTTTAGAGCACTGGCATCCGTAATTTCACTAGTCTGAGAAAACTCTTCTTCCCTACCTACACAATGCATAGCAACCCCTCCCACACCACCCTGAATACACCCAATCTTGGGTGGTAAACTGGGTCAAGCCAGATAAGAATTTGGAGAAGCGAAGCTGAATGTTACCTAGCCAGGGCTCCAGAATCAGCAGCCTCAGGTTGAATCCCAGCCCGCTTATTGTTAAATGACTGATCTTGGGCAAAATACTTAATTTCTCTGAACCCCCATTTCTTCATCTGTACAGGGGAAACAATAAGAGCACCTACCTAACAGAGTTAGTGTAAGGGTTAAATTAAATGAGACAGTGGATGTAAACCACTTAGCAGAGTGCCTGGCACATCTCTAAGGACTTGGAGTTTCCCCAAACTTTACCTTGGACCTAACAGCTCTCCACGCTTCTGCAAGCTACTTTTTTTTTTTTTTTTTTTTTTTTAATTTTATTTATTTATTTATGGCTGTGTTGGGTCTTCGTTTCTGTGCGAGGGCTTTTTATTTATGGCTGTGTTGGGTCTTCGTTTCTGTGCGAGGGCTTTCTCTAGTTGCGGCAAGCGGGGGCCACTCTTCATCGCGGTGCGCGGGCCTCTCACTATCACGGTCTCTCTTGTTACGGAACACAGGCTCCAGACGCACAGGCTCAGCAATTGTGGCTCACGGGCCCAGTTGCTCCGCGGCATGTGGGATCTTCCCAGACCAGGGCTCGAACCCGTGTCCCCTGCATTGGCAGGTAGACTCTCAACCACTGCGCCACCAGGGAAGCCCTGCAAGCTACTTTTTTTCCCAGCCAAATCCTCGTGCTAACCCAGCTCCATCTCAGACACCCCCAAGCTTCTTCAGTCAAGATAAGGCTTCAAGCCCTGTGTCCAGAAGTTTTCCTGGCTCTTATTTCTTCCCATTTTCTCCTGCTCACTGCCCACTTCAGGCTTCTACCTCTCCATCCTACCCCTTGCTACTGGTCCATCCATCCACATGTCCATTCTCCGTTTCTCTTTTTTTTGTCCTTCTTGCTCAATTCTTGCTTTTTGTTTTTCTTCCTATCTTTCTTACATCATGTCTTCTCTCATGGAAACTCTAGTAAAGTTCTTTTTTTTTAAATTTTTTTTTATTTTCCTTTTCTATTCTGCCTCCTACCTTGGCTCCAGATAGCCGAGAGGAAATGATCAACCTAGTAACTGCAAAATCGGTGCTAATTGTATCACCACATAGGCATCTTAAGCTACAGGCCATTTTCCATCACTCCTTGCCACAGACTGAGTGGTAAAATCAAGGCTGGAAAGGAAGCCATCAGCAGTGAGGACCGAGGGGAAACAGGAAGCTCTCTTTCCCTCTCACCTATAGGTATGCTTCCCGTTCCTTTCCTTGTCCGCTGCGTTAGTACACTACAGTGAGTTGCCTGTTCTGTTCCTGACTTTAATGGAAATCCTTCAAATATTTTGCCATTAATTATGATTTTTTTTCTGGGTCTTGTACCAAATAGCTTTTATCCAATGGGGGGAGTTCTCTTTGATATCCAGTTTGCTAAGCTTATATAATATGCAGTTGTGAGTTTCTAGGTTGGAAGTAAAGCATGAAAATCAGGGAAGCAGGGTGATAAGTAGGTTGACTTGTGAGGTGTCCTGGGAACATCAGAAGAGAGAATTGAGGCCAAGCGCTCAGGCTGGGGGATGATGGAGCATCCTGTCCTGAGGGACTTTCATGGTACCGATAGTTACTCCTTATACTCGGCTCTTAAACTGTGACACTGGGATTCAAAGACTCTACTGGACGCTTGAGTGTATCAATGACAAAAGTTGGCTCTACTTATAGTTCGTGTTTCTTCTTTCATTAATTTAAATAAGAAATTCTGAATTTTCAAGAAGCTTTTGGAACTTCTTGAATTGGAGCAGATAACTGAAACTTCATCCCATTTCACGTGAAAGCTTTTTGGAGGTGGATCTGATCCTGGTTTTCCATTCCAATCAGCGGCTGTGAAAGCCACTTCTTGTTCTTGCTGGGGGCAGATCAAGCCTCTTTTTCTCCTTGATAGAAATTCAGGAAGGAAACCAAATAATTCCCAACAGAGACAAGAGTTGACCACAGTACCATCCAAAAGCACTTTTAAAGATTTCGATCTTGAATATGAGAACACTGGCAACCGAGGTTGGTTACTGGCTCTACACCGTCAGCTAGATAGAGGCTTGAGAGGAGATGTGGTTCTGCCATTTTGACAGGAAAATCTTCTCTGATGGAGAAGAGGTTGCAATTGAAGCATCACTGAGGTGCCCTTTAACACTGGAAAATTTCAGTAAAAGTGTTTGTGACAAGCATCCGAAATAAAATACTAAACTCCCACATATAGACATTTCTCAGTAAACTAACCTGCACACACTGTGGGACTGGTGAAAGGAGGGACATTCTCACATCAAAGTTAATCAGCGGGGCATCTATCGATTGCTGTTCTATGCCTATTATGTGGTGGCCTGGGGGGTTTTTGTTTTGTTTTTACTGTGATTGACAGAAAATTGGCCAACCTGCCCCCAGATAACCAAGAGTTGACTGTGCTTGACTTCTTCACTTAGTTCCACTCTTAACTGAAGAGGGGTGAGGAAAATAAGTGTTAAGAAACCTGTCATAGAGGGAAATTTGAAACAAACTGGTAATGTGTCAGACAGCCTTGGAATAGTCCCAGAAGGTGGCAAGTAAATAAAATCTATGAGGGAAAATTGAAAAAACTGGCATAGCTGAGCCTTAAAAAAAAAAAAAAAAAAGGTGACAGGCTCATATATGACTGTTTCTAGTACAGCAAACTAGATAATGTACATATTCCAAAAACACCTCCGATGCTCAGCTGACGCACTGGAAAAAGTAGTGGACTTAGGAGAACTAGGCACCACTCCCACTTCTGCCAGCCGATGACTTGGCAGTCTCTTTGTTTACCTCATTTTCACCTCCATAAAATTTTATAGCTGGAGAACTTTGGGGTTCCCAGCCAAGACTCCCTTTTAGGCTCCACAAAAGAAGAAATGTTTGGACATTTCAAAGCACTCCAACGATATAGTATTTTATTTATTTATTTATTGAAGTATAGTTGTTTTACAATGTTGTCCTTGTTGTTTATTTTATATATAGTAGTGTGTATATGTTAATCCCAAACTCCTAATTTATCCATCCCCTGTTTTCCCCTTTGGTAACCATAAGTTTGTTTTCTATGTCTGGGGTCTATTTCTATTTTGTAGATAAGTTCATTTGTGTCATATTTTAGATTCCACCTATAAGTGATACCATGTGGTATTTGTCTTTCTCTGTCTGCCTTACTTCAGTTAGTATGATAAATCTCCAGGTCCATCCATGCTGCTGCAAATGGCATTATTTCATTCTTTTTTATGGCTGAGTAATATTCCAGTGTGTGTGTGTGTGTGTGTGTGTGTGTGTGTGTGTGTGTGTGTGTGTGTGTGTGTGTGTATACATATATATATACACACACCATACAAAGATATAGTATTTTTAAATTATTACATAATAAATACCTTTATTTAGTGATCAGAATCATTTAAACATGGGGCTTGCCAGGATAAAGAATAACAGAAGAGGTGCTCAGTGATAAGAGTTTGGGAACCGGGCTGTAAGACACTCTAGAGGAGGGATGGTGCCTGCTTCATCTCAAGGTCCTCAGTGCTGGCACGTACCTCCTTAAGTGCTCATTAAGATTCAAACATACACAGTGCAAAGAGAACATAAAATAAATTCCCATGTACCCATTACCCAGCTCCAAGAATCATCTCTCATGGCCAATCTAGCTTTCCTATGCTCCCACCCAACTGACTTCTAAACCTGCTCACAAATTATTTTGAAGCAAGTGTCAGACATTGTATAATTCTACCCACAAATATTCCAATATGTCACCCTGAAAGATAAGTACTTTGTAAATACAACATCATTACACCTAAAAAATGAACAATAATTCCTTAAATATCATCTAATGCAAATTCAGTGTTCAAATTTCCATGATTATATCCTAAAAATGTTTTTTAGAGTTTGTATAAGTTAGGATCTAAAGATTGCTATTGGTCACAGCAATATATTTTTGGATCCATCTCCTAGAGAAATGTAGGTAAAAACAAAAATAAACAAATGGTGGGACCTAGTTAAACTTAAAAGCTTTTGCATAACAAAGGAAACCACAAACAAAACAAAAAGACAACCTACGGAATGGGAGAAAATATTTGCAAATGATGCGACTGCCGAGGGATTAATTTCCAAAATATACAAACAGCTCGTACAGCTCAATATCAAAAAAAACAAACAACCCAATCAAAAAATGGGCAGAAGATCTAAATAGACATTTCTCCAAAGAAGACATACAGATGGCCAAAAGGCACATGAAAAGATGCTCAGCATCGCTAATTATTAGAGAAATGCAAATTGAAACTACAATGAGGTATCACTTCACACTGGTCAGAATGGCCATCATTAAAACGTCTATAAATAATAGATGCTGGAGAGGGTGTGGAGAAAAAGGAACCCTCCTACATTGTTGATGGGAATGCAAACTGGTACAGCCACTACGGAGTCAGTACGGAGGTTCCTTAAACTAAAAACAGAGCTACCATATGATCCTTCAATCCCACTCCTGGGCATATATTGAGAGAAAACCTATTTCAAAAAGATACATGCACCCCAATGTTCATAGCAGCACTGTTTACAATAGCCAAGACACGGAAGCAACCTAAATGTCCATCAACAGATGAATGGATGAGGAAGATGTGGTATATATATATACAATGGAATATTACTCAGCCATAAAAAGAATGAAACAATGCCATTTGCAGCAACACGGATGGACCTGGAGATTATCATACTAAGTGAAGTAAGTCAGACAGAGAAAGACAAATATCACATGATATTGCTTATATGTAAAATCTAAAAAAAAAAAAAGATACTCGGGAATTCCCTGGTGGTCCAGTGGTTAGGACTTGGTGCGTTCACTTTGGTGGCCCGAGTTCAATCCCTGTTCGGGAAACTAAGATCCCACAAGCTGCACAGTGTAGCAAAAAAAAAAAAAAAAAAAAAAAAAAAAAAGATACAAATGAACTTACATACAAAACAGAAATAGGCCACAGACATATTACAAAATATTGAGTATAGTTCTCTGTGCTATACAGTAGGTATATATACATAACTGAATCACTTTGCTGTATACCTGAAACTAACACAACATTGTAAATCAACTATACTTCTATAAAAAATAAAATACATATCGCAATTGGGTGATAGGTATATTAAGTTTTGTTTAATCTAGACTCACCATACAAACACACACACACACACACACACACACACATTCTGCTTGTGATTTACATTTTGCAGGGGCCAGGTCTCTTGTCCTAGGGTTTTCCACAGGGGATGTTGCTGGGTGCCTCTCCATTGTATCATTTAACATGAACCTTGTATTTCCTACAAACTGGTAGTTAGATCAAAAGACTACTTGTGATGGTTCAGGTTTTTTTTGTTGTTGAGAATTCTTCATAGGTAGTTTTTTGTATTTCCATCAGGAGACATATAATGTCATTTTTTTTTTAAAGGGCTTTAAAAAAAGTATTTATATATTTTTGGCTGCGTTGGCTCTTTGTTGCCGCGCTCCGGCTTTCTCTAGTTGTGGCGATCGGGGACTACTGTTCGTTGTGGTGCGCGGGCTTCTCATTGTGGTGGCTTCTCTTGTTGTGGAGCACAGGCTCTAGGTGTGAGGGCTTCAGTAGTTGTGGCACGCAGGCTCAGCAGTTGTGGCTCACGGGCTCTAGAGCACAGGCTCAGTAGTTGTGGCACACGGGCCTAGTTGCTCCGTGGCATGTGGGACTTCCCGGACCAGGGCTCGAACCCGTGTCCTCTGCATTGGCAGGCAGATTCTTAACCACTGCGCCACCAGGGAAGTCCAATGCCTTTTTCACATTAGCAGCCATTGAAGATCATTGCCTAGATCTATTATTTCATTAACAGTTGTAAAAATGTTGATATGCTAACCTTATTTCTTAGATTCATGTCTTCTTAATTTATTAGCTGGCATATTTCTATAAAAACTTCCCCTCATCAACAATTCGGCTATCCCGACATACAGTTGGAAAAGGGATTGCAGAATAAATACTGTTTCTTTCCCTTTATTTACCAGTTTCAAAATAATAGGCTGATTCCTGGAGTAGCCTTCAAAAGATGACAAATGAGGTTTTTTTTATTTTTATTTTTAAAGTGCTGTATGAACTCATGAGTTTAAACATATTTAAGGAGCTTGAGTTCAATGAAGTTATAATTCTTACTGACTATCCCATCATTAGCCAAGGGGACTGTGGGAGCCCCTGATCTGCTCCTGATCCCTTCTGGGCCAACTCCAGTAGAGTTTGATAGGCTCTTACTTTCTGTGGACTCAACTTCCTAGATAATGTCTCAGGTCCTTCTTAGCACTGCCCTCAGACCAGGGGAAGAGGGGGCCTGCCCTTGGCCTCACGTATCATATATGTTGAGACACAATGTGTTTTTTCTTCTTTTGGTCTCTCATAGGAAAGTTTTCTGAAAGGTAAGTGAGTGATCGAATCATAAAGGGAGGGGAAGTGTGTACACCCATCTGGTCCTCTCAGGCCAAAGAACGAGGGCTGAGGCTGCCAGTGAGTGTGGAGGGGTGGGGGATGAGAGGACAGAATCACAGCTTCTGCCCTGGGAAGTCAGGGAAAGAGCGGCCGCTCTAGTGTACAGTTGGCCCCTCAAATCAACCCAAATGGGTGTCTAGACAGAACTCATTCCCCAGTAACCACCTTCCTGCTCATTCCTCCTTTCCCACTCCCTGCTCCTTGGCTGTGATGGTATCTAAAGTATCAAGAGGCACCCAAAACTGAAAAGTAAGGTGTGGGGAAAGGGTGACCTGCTCACCTTAACCCTATTCTGGGATTGGGTACATCCAGTCACCATCCAGGAGTCCTGGGTCCAGGACCAGCTTCTACCCTGCCCTGTCCCAGCACCACCATGCTACATACGACTCTGGCATCCAGCTGGAACAACCTAGGGAGAAGCTGGCTCCTTTAACTTCCACATCTCAGAGAAGTGGGCTATAGGGGGAAAGAAAGGCCTGATTGGGAACACGGGACACCGGTGGATATAGCTTGATTTATAGCTTTTAAACATTTAGATGTATGGTACATGGGGAAATATTTGTACTTTTGCAAATATCAGGGCAGCCTTGGTCCTTCTGGCTCAGACATTCCAAGTCAGTTTTTGTGTCTCCTAAATAAGGAGATGTAGACTTCACAGTCCAGTCTAGTCCTTTGCCCCAGTTTTTCCTCTTCCTTTCCCAGTCATCATGGAAAACAGACTGTCTTTGGCATTACTGAATTCTGAGCATGCTTAGAATTTGGCTTGGGGCTTCTGCTTTTCATTTAAAGTTGGTGGAAACCTGCAGTTTGGGAAGAACATGCAGGAGCATGAGACACATCTTGGGCTCACCATGGTTCTCCCTTCTCTCAGAAGAGTCCTGATAACAAAGGGTGACCTTCCTCAATTAGTAACATCTATATGACCCTGCATCTTGGCTATAGTTGATTAATTACAGGGCAGACACCTTGCTCAAACTCTCTCATCTGAGAACTCTGCATCTCAGAGATGCAGAGGCTGAACATTTCTGAAACAGTCACATCAATGGCATGATCCATGGATGCTGGCTGCAGAGGTATCTGGTATTGTCCTAATTCTTTCCTTGTCTAAATCTTCTTTGTTCATCTCTTTCTTCATTTAGGGGACACACTCACTGGCCTTCAAAAAACTATTTTTTTGTATATTAGTTTGAGCTAACTTATGCCAGTTTCTATTGCCTTATGCACACATACCAACAAACAAAAACTCTTAACTAAAGCCATTGTTAGAAGGACCACTGGATGAGGAGCCAGAATACCTGGATTCACCTCTTTTCCTCTGACATCCCCATCCCTGTCATCACATCTTTAAATCTCAGACTTATTTTTCTCTGCCTATAACCAGAGCTGAAGCAATAAGGTTAGATAAAATAATAATAATAATGATAATGATGATGATGATGGTAAAAAAATAATACCTATCATTCTTTTGAGCACTTTTTATACCAGGAACTATGTTAAGTGCTTTACCTAAATTATATGACTTAATCTAATCCTCAATAACAACGCTGAATCCATCAGGAAGATTCTGACTCTACATAAGCGAAATCTCAAACTCACAATAGCTTAAATGTAAGGAAATTAGTTATTTTATATGTAACAAGAAGTCCCTAGCAAGGGTGGCTTCAGGATTGGTTAAATCAGAAGCTTGATAATGTCATCAGGGACCCAGGTTTTTTCCATCTTTTTGCTCATTTGGCTTGGGTCTCCAGGCTAGCACCTCTCATGGCTAAAATAGCTGCGGAATTTCCAGGCATCCAGTTGAACATGACAATGTTTAGCAGAGGGATGGTCTCTTCTTTGTGTCTCTTTTTTATTTTTATTTATTTATTTTTTATCTTTATTTATTTATTTATGGCTGTGTTGGGTCTTAGTTGCGGCACGCAGGATCCTTTCATTGTGACGTGCAGGTTCTTTGTCGCGGAGCGCAGGCTTAGTGGCCCAAGGGCCAGTGGGATCTTAGTTCCCTGACCAGGGATTGAACCCATGTTCCCTGCATTGGAAGGCAGATTCTTAACCACTGGACCACCAGGGAAATCCCCTTGTATCTCTTTTTTAAGTACAAGAAAAGTTTTCCAAGAAGCTTCTGGTTGATCACCCCTCTCACCTCAATGGCCAGAACTGGGTCATCATACACACACGCTTAATCCAACCATTGCCCAGGGAGTAGAGTTACTACAATGGGCCTAGACCAAGCATGATTCACTCCTGAGTTGAGAGGGAAAGAGGTGAAACACTCTGGGAAGAAAAAAAAAAAGACCTTTTTCAGGAAAGAAGGGAGGAAACTGTTAGGCAGTTAACCAACAGTGCCTGCTACCAGCATGTGAGACAAATAGGAGAGGCAAAGAGACTTGCCCAAGGTCAAACAACCAGCTAATGGCAGGTGTGGGATCTGAACCCAGAATGGTCTGTTTCTAAATCCTGCTCTCTTGCCCTACACTCTGAAAGGCAGTTAGTCCTCACCAGATTATTTTGCCTTTGAGGAACTCAAGTCTCTACAGCTATCCTGGGCAATTCATGAGATGAACTAGTGTGGGAGCTACCAGCCAATCAGATTCCAGAGACCAAGCAACATAGCAACCTCGTTGCTATGGAGAGGACCAACCTCCTTTGGTCTCCTCTCCACAGTTCACTCCATTCTCCCTGGCCATGGTGGAGAGTAAATTTAGAATAATGTAAATTCAGCAAATAGCAGCCTTCAGTTCCAGATTTCTGGCTCTATGAGTTAGCCTCATAGTGAACAAACATCCCTTTTTATGTCATTTCATTTTTCCTTTTATTCTGGTATTGCCCCCTTTGGGGGATTCCTTCTCCCCAACTTCAATCATTTGGTTCTGGTGGGGACTTTCAATGACAGTATCAAGGAATGACATCAAAGTAGTTGACAAATGGGAAAGTACAGACACCAACCAATCAGAAGGGATACTTGCAGCAGTGGTAAAGCAGGGTCCTGGAAGCCCCTGGCTGGGTCAGCAATGAACTCTTTAGTTGTTGGATCATGGGGAACTCCAGGATGGTCCAGGGAGGGCCAGATAGCCATGGAGGTGGAGGATAAGGAACTCAGGAGGCTTGGGCCAGTAGGTATTTACCAACTGGTAAGGAAGCATTTCATTTAGTGAGTTCTTAATTTCAGATATTGCATTTATCAGTTCTAGAATGTCTATTTGATTCTGTTTTTTATAGATTTCAATTTTGCTGAAATTCTTTCTTTTCATATATTGTATTCTTTTCATTTTCTATATTTTCTCTCACATGTTTACAATACTTATTATAAAGTCCTTGTCTGCTAACTCAAATGTCAGAATCATCTGTGGGTCTGCTTCCATTCTCTGCTATTTCTCTTAATTATTAGTTATATCTCCCTGCTCTTTGCATGTCTCATAATTATATAAAAGAACCATAGAGGTTGTAGATGATATTTTCCTCCAGTGATGATTCTCTTTTTTTTTTTTTTGGCTGCTCCGCGCGGTATGCAGGATCTTAGTCCCCTGACCAGGGATGGATCCCGTGCCCCCTGCAGTGGAAGCACGGAATCTTAACCACTGGACCTCCAGGGAAGTCCCTCTCAGATGGGGTGAGGGACCGATCATCTCAATCTAGTCAGGGACTCAGCTGCGCTGGGGCTGCATGGTAGTTGTATCAGTCCCAGTCCAACTTTGGGTCATCTTGCTCCTTGGAGGGAGCCCACTCAAGCTTTTGATTGACAGTATGGTGGGTCTCTGTCTTCTCAACCCTGAGAGCCTGTGGAAGATTCAATTCTGTTCTTAGGAGCTCAGGCTCTTTGGTTTCTTGCCCCACACAGTTTCAAAATTTAGCAAATGTCTTGAGGGGACAGCCGTCATGTTTGATGCAGCCCTCATCCCTCTAATAGGACTTTGTTCCTACTGCAAGTCTGTGGGAAATTTCCCTCTGCTATGAGACACTTCTAGCCCAGCCTCTCCCGCTGCATCCCAGAATTCAGCAAATGTTGCATGGGGAAAACTGGCCATGTGTTTAGAGCTCCTCTAGATTCCAGTGCCAGATCACATGGATCATCAAAAGCTCTACCAGTTTCTATTTGTCCCAGTAAAGACCTTACGCCCGGGTCAAGCTCTGATTTGGCAAATATACCCAGGTAAGAAAATGAGATTATCAGCTCATTTAGAAAAGGCTCTTTCCTCTCCAGAATTTTAATTCATTAGTCTTTGTTGCTGCTACACCTCTCCAATGCCTTTAAAAATATGATTTTTGTAATTTATCGTGTTTTCTAGTTCCAACAGGAACATTGGATTATTGCTACATACTACATCCTACCAGAAGAGGAAGTCCTATGAAATTATCTCAAGATTTAACCATGGCATGGTTATACAGGTATATATGGCTGAATCAACCCAGACCATGCCATGGCCCCTCCTCTACATCTTCACTACAGCGGGGACAGGTGGCCCAAGTAGACCAACTAGAGTCCTTGTGCACTGGAACTGGGAGCCGAGAGCCTTTTTATTTTTGTGGTTGGTCGGGGCGGGGTGGGGGCGGGTGAGACAAAGCTGTGAGAATAAGTCTGGAAGCTTCCACTGGCTATGTCCCATGCTCATGGAAGAAGCCAGTTTCCAGCAGGAGGAAATGAAGCCCTCATGCAGAAAGGAGAGGCACAGGAGTGCTGAGGGGATGTTGGGATCCCTGATTCCAGTCACTCGCTCTTGCTGTGGTTTGCTAACCTGAGGCACAAATTTCTCTTTTTGGCCTGAGCTAGTTTCAGTCTCTTGAAAGGGTGGGCCAGCTCTAATGTTTTTGCCCTTGGGCTTTATGAGGCACCCTGTGTTCATATAATACATTAGCCTTTTCTTCTTCAGCAAAGTGGAGGTGGTTTATGTTACTTGTAACTCAAAGAATCTTGACTAAGACTGCTTCTTTAATGACAGGCAGGTTCAGAAGGGCCTGGTGAAAGGTATCTCCCGCACTGCACAGAAGGAAGAGAGGGAGGATGCATGATAATATTGCTGAGACCTCAGCTTTGGATCACGAATCCTCACTACAAGGAGAAGTGGATGCTTTTAGATTCTGGACACCCAACTCACCATGGGAGGAACTTCAGACTTACCTAAGAAGTCAGCCGAATCTGTCTGCCAAAGCCTTGCTGTTTTACTTTAATCAAACTGGGAAACTGCATTCTTATCCTCAACAATATTCAAAGATGGGAGGGAATGGAAAGAGGTAGATGCCTGTGTTTGCACGTTTTACCTACTCCTGGGGCTCCGACTTGCTGATGAGCCTGAAGTTTACACCAGAGGGTAAACAAGATAGCTATTTGGACATCACACACTACTTTGCCAGTTTCCGTTCTCTTGAATTATTTACCATCTAATTGTATGCATTGAAACAGAATCTGGCAACACAGAGTCAGAGATGTCGCCTTATTTGTGCATTAGAGGAGGAAAACTTGAGTTCAGTGAAGGACCTGAAGCAGAAACACTTTATGGCTTTCTGACGTTCCCTTGCTTTGGGAGGGCTGTAAGCACGGGGGTGAAACCAGCACAGCAACGCAGCGCAGGCGCACTGGGAGCCACGGGCTGGAGGCGCCCTAGAGCTGACTCGTCCAGTGTCTCCCCTGAGGCCACAATCCCCCTACAGGGCAGAGGCCCGGTTCCAGGACTTAGCCCCCTGAGCCTTGATTTCTTCTCTGCAAAAGACAGACTGCAAAGGGGGATGGAATGGAAAAATAAGCCTCTCTAGATTTAAAAGATTGTTACCACAAATTTTATTTTCACCATCATACCACTAATTTCCCTCAGGAATAAATATTAGTAGCTATGAAAACAAGAAAAATATTCTAAAAATATTTCAAGTAGTAAAACAGAAACTTTGGAAGACAGAAAAGTATAATGGTGAGTAAAACTCACTATTAGTCCCACTACTCAGTAAGAATCGCTCACAATAGAGGGTGTGGAGAAAAAGGAACCCTCCTACACTGTTGGTGGGAATGTAAATCGGTGCAGTCACTATGGAGAACAGTATGGAGGTTCCTTAAAAAACTAAAAATAAAGTTACCATATGATCCAGCAATCCCACTCCTGGGCAGATACCCAGAGAAAACCATAATTCAAAAAGACACATGCACACCCCCAATGTTCATTGCAGCACTGTTTACAATAGCCGAGACATGGGAGCAACCTAAATGTCCATCAACAGATGAATGGATAAAGAAGATGTGGTATATATACACAGTGGAATATTACTCATCCATAAAAAAGAATTAAATAATGCTATTTGCAGCAACATGGATGGACCTGGAGATGATCATACTAAGTGAAGTAAGTCAGATAGAGAAAGACAAATATCATGATATTGCTTATATGTGGAATCTAAAATCTGACACAAATGAACTTATTTACAAAACAGAAATAGACTCACAGACCTAGAACACAAACTTATGGTTACCAAAGGAGAAAAGATGGGGGAGGGATAAATTAGGAGTTTGGGATTAAAATATGCACACTACTATACATAAAATAGATAACCAACAAGGACCTACTGTATGGCACAGGGAACTATACTCAGTATCTTTTAATAACCTATAATGCAAAATAATCTAAAAAAGAATATATATATATGTGTGTGTATGTATGTGTATATATATATACACACATATATATATAACTGAATCACTTTGCTGTATACCTGAAACTAATATAACATTGTAAATCAACTATATTTCAATAAAAATAAAAAAAGAATCACTCATAATATTTTGATACATTTTCTTCCAGTCTTTTTCCTAACCAAATATATATATATTATAATTGGGAAATGTTAAGTAACCTCTTTAAAGCCAAGTTTTTTCTTATATCACCTACGTTATTCCAGGCATTATAACAGGGATACAAGAAAATTCGATCAAAAATAACTTGGTTAAGATGTCAATATGAACAATAAATATCTTTTCACTGTTGTTTTTTAATTATGAAAGAATTCAAACAGAGAAAGTAATATAACAGATACAACTGCACCCACCATCAAGACCAAATCTTAAAATTTTGCCATATGTGCTTCAAATATTTTTTCAAGGAAGATAAAATATTACAGATATGGCTGAAGTCCTACTGTCCTGGACCCAGAATAACTACAGTTGACCTCTGAACACTGCAGATTTGAACTGCACAGGTCTACTTATACACAGATGTTTTTCAATAGTAAAGACTACAGTACTACATAGTCCATGGTTGGTTGAATCTGTGGATATGGAGGAACCATGGATAGAGGTAAAGCCAAGTTTTTTCTTCAACATTTTGTAGTGAGCCTCTTCCCCATGACAATCAATATTCTTTACAAACAAGATTTTTAATAGCTAATTGTTTTCAAATAGTTCACTGTAAAGAGATGTATACTTAAAATACTATTAAGATTCAATGGATTCAGTTTGATTTCACATTAAAATCTAATTGGGGTACTACAAAAGATGTTGAAACAACACAGACTCACAGACTAGATAGAGAGGATCAGGAACAGACCTGGAAGCAATTCTTTACCAGGACAATTCCAGGCTGCACGGTTACCCCACTACTGGCCTATGACTAGGAAGGGAGAGAAAGGAAGCGATAGATGGATTGTCCAGGCAAGGGGTGCATGTGAGCACGCACATGAGGATGTGTGAGTGGGGAACAGACCCTAGAAAACTCATGACCCTAATCATTGAATTTATTAATAACTGCCATTTTGTTATTCCATATGCTATTATGGTATAAAAACTACAGGCCAAGTGCCACCTTTACATTCATATTTCCTTCCAGTCTTTTTTCTAAGCATAGGTTTTTTTTTTTTCTTTATGTAATTGAAATCCATAGAATGAATATTTTTGACAAACTCAGTCTTTAGGTTTGACTTGTATAACCTTAGGACAGAGGAAAAGGAACTGTATTATCAATAGAAAAATTTATCCATTTACTAGCTAGGGTCCTATTTACACCATCAATTTCAACTCAAACCAACATTATTTTGAGATTTGCAAGGAAAATGGTTCACTTCTTACAGATAATTTTTGGAATGGAGAATGAAGGAGGTAGACACACATACAATGTGGGAAGGCTGATGCTTCTTTTTCCTCATAGGCAACTAGGGGGAGGGGAAGGGGGTCAGTAAAGGCATGTTTGGGGGAAAGTTGGAGAAGCATCCACACCTGCTCATTATATCAAATGTCTAGGGACTCTGTAAATAATTCAGGTGCAGTCGGCTCCCTCCAGGGGCAGGTGTTGAGGAGAGTTTCCAGACAAGCATCTCCTCTTGCAAAACTGGAGCAGACCTAGGATCTGATTACTTGAAAAGGGGTCTAGTTAGTAGCTATGGCAACCTCCTTCTTCTGCCTTACAACTTGCCTTGGGCTAAGATACAGGAACTTCTGGGAAAACACTACTGCTACAGCCTGCTGTGGTGGTTAAGAGCTTTGAAGTCTAGCTATCTGTTTCTAATCTAGGTTCCGCCACTTTGTAACCGTGTGACCTGGGAATTTATTCAACCTCTCTGATCCTTGGTTTCTGTGCCTATAAAATAGAGATCATTCAGATTGCTGTGGCATCATCTGTAAGGCTCTTGCTATAGTGCCTGGTACATAGTAGATTATCTCCTAAGAGTGTCCCCACCTCATTTCCTAGGAAGAGATGTTTGGACTTTAAATAAAATAGCAATGTACAGAACTAAGTGAAAGCTATTCTTCAGAACAAAATAAACAGTGCAGCTAACAGTTATTGAAGATTTACCATAAGCTGGATATTGTGCTGAGTGTTTTATATATAATTTCACAAAATCTACTTAGGGATAAGTGTTTTCAAAGTTCTGAGATGTTAAGACACTTTCCCCAGCTCAGACAGCTAGCAGGTGGTGGAATCAAGACCCAAACTCTCATCTGCCTCTTATCCAAAAAAAGCCTATGTTCTTACCTTCTAAGTAAACGGATCTCTGGAAGTTATTTTACTGTGCCAGCACTTCATCTCCAGGTGCACAGTCTGAGGATGCTGGTACATGGAGCTCGTTCAGACTTGGACAGACCTCCTTAAGTCTGTGGGGCCTGACTGCCCTCTAGTGTTGGAGGAATCTTAGGGCCAGGTGGAATCCACAGCGAGTTGTTTTTTTTCTGAGGTGGTAGTGAACCTGCGTCCCTTCCTGTCTGGAGATCTGTCTAGTCTGGTGTCTTCTTATTGGCCAAAGGGTTTCTCCTAGGAACAGGGGTAAAATAGGTGGTAGAGACTGGGAGTTAAGAAGAAGAACTATCTGGGGATAGAGCAGTAATGCTCAGGCTAAGCTCTGAACCATTGGGGGGGGGCGGGCAATAAGGTCTCTTATTCCCAGCACATGGCACATAATAGGTGCTGACTGAATACTGAATGAAGTTTTATAACTCATTCTCACTAAAGGGGGCGGGGGAGTGCTGCCAAAAGAATGTTTTAAAAGGTCTTCACTGATTTTTGCCAGAAGCACCAGCAGAAAAAACACTATAACATTAACCCACCTTCCACTCCAACAGACTCCAAGGCATGTTCCGTGCACGGCTAGGCGAGAACAACGACGCTGCTCAGTTATGAGGAAACGAGTTGGGGTCAGCAAAGACATAGGACCATTTTAGGCTGCCACCCTCCCACCAGTGTCCCGAATGGTCCACGGATCTCAGAGAAGTCCCACTTCCACCTCCGTAACTCTGCCCAGGTAGTCCATGTCACCAGGTGGTCGGTGAGCGGCTGTGTGCACTGCTCCTCGCTGGACAGTGGGGAATCCAAAGACAGGTGGATTACTAGGTGGCTTATCAGAGGGCGATGAACACCCCCGACCCCAAGTCACAGAGACTGAGTCGGGTTACTGCAAAATGGGAAGAGATGGTTTCATAAAATAAAGGATATAGAGCAGACAAATAACACCTACTATAATCCAGTCCTCGGCTGCCCAATTTTCTTCCCATATGAATAATTTTGTAAATGCCCCCATAATATATGAATTTACTGAATCATTCAGACATTAATTTTATCACTATTATATTTACCGTTATATTTACTACCATCTTTATTTCTAAGTAATAGAAAAGGTAAACCCAAGTAAACTTGGCTTGATGAATAAAAACATTTGTTGAGGGCATTTTTTCCCCCTCGGTGGGGAGGTGGGAGTTTCAGGATTGGTGGGTTCAACAGCCGGTGCTGCCAGGAGTTGGTGGCCAAAAAAGGGAAGTAGCAGGGCAGGACCACAGAAGGGATTTCAGAATAAGAAGCCAGCTTCCTATACCTAGGACAAGCCACATACTGGAAGACTGCCTGGGTGGGCATCCCTGCGAAGCTACAGCTGCCTCCTGGCCTTCTTTGGGAAAATCTCTCTGCTTTTGGTGGAAAAAGGGAGACTCTGATGGCTCACACTCTCTGCAGAAATGGACTAAGGACCGAGCTGGCTGCATAGGGAGAATGGACTTGTTGGATGACTGAGCTTTAGCTGCATTTTCTGCACTAAACTCACCCCCATCCCATGCCCTAGAAGGGTGGCTCCGGTAGAGGTTACATCTCCCAGACGTCTTGGATGTACTACCTTCCTGTTTACCCACATGAACTTCAGCCCCGAACTGGCATATTCACTGCTCCCCAGACCTGCATTTCATCCCCACCTCTGGCTTTTGCTTCCCCAGTCCCCTGCCTGAATGCTCTGACCTCTCCTTACCCTACAACTTGTCTTTCTCAGGGCCCAGCTCCAGGTCTGCCTCCTCAGTGGAGTCTTCCCCGAGGGCTTGGCCTTCTTGGGTCACTTTCTATTTTCGATTCCAGGGGCATTTGTTGTGTGGTTGGGAGCTGATTGTGGTATTTGCCATAGAGTTTCAGGCAGGACTTTGTTTATTGCCTTTTCAGGCAAGCTATGCCAGAACTCCCCACTCAGAGGGCGGGGCAGGCAGGGTAACGTGGCCGACCATGTAAGGGTCTGGATGAGAGGTACAGCCCGGAGCCAGCCGGGAACATGTTCCCCATGACACCATAATTCTTGTGCTCATAAAACATCCTCAGAGGATAAAAAGAAACATGTAAGTCAGTACTTATTTCTTTGGGAGGGCCCCCATGAGACAAGAAATCTTTCAACTGCAGACTGTCAGGCACCAAGGACCTTAAGAACAGGACGGAGGGAGGCAGGGAGGGCTTAGGGCTGTCACTGAAGCAGGCGATCCTGAGGCAATGCGATGGGCAGAACAATCCACGTGGATGCCGTGTGGACCCGGCACAAGGACAGCACGCTTACGTCAGTCACACCCACGAACTTCAGACCATCACCGTGTTTTTAGTCCCTAAGCTCCTGGGGCTTCATATCATGTTTTCCTTTCCTCTCTCTCAGCCTGAGTCCCTCCCGTGGGGATCCGCCTGTGCTGCTTCCACTGACACTGTTGAGGCAGACGGCCTCTGTCCCCAACCAACTTCCAGAGAAGAGACTGCGTAACAGCAGAGTGTGAGGGCCACAAGGGAGGGAAAAGGAAGAGGGTAACAACAAGTGATGGAGAAAGCTTAAATCATGCACACAGGCTTCTGATAAGAACTTTATTTCTCAAAAAGGGGGCAAGAATCCAAAGTATTAAAATAATCCTCTAATTTTTGTTTTGGAGGGAGAGGATAGGATGACAAAATAATTCATATAAAAATTTCAAGCACAATGGCTGTAGGTCCTTCATCCTGAAACTTGTACCTCCTGTCTGCAGCTCCAGGTTCCAACCATGTCACAGGTAGTGCCGAGCTCCTGGATCCAGAGGCTTACAGCATCTGGAATGCTTATTTATGTTTACTCCACAAATAAATACAAAAGGTCAGTCTTCCTAGTGGAAATGATTCAGTCCATTTTTGTGACTGTTTCTAACGAGAATGCTAAAAAGAGCTGCCTCTCTCTAAATTCCAAATCTTTCCTTTTTGAAGACGACTAAGAGTGTGAAAGAAATGAAATGTGGAGACTTATCAGGTACGACTGGCTCTCATAACAACCACATGCCAAGGGAGACTCTACCTCATTGAGGTGATAAAAGGTAAAAAGCGACCATGATTTTTCCATTGCCTTTTACATGGGGAAACCGCACCTTTCTGTTTCTATCATTGAAGGGAACTGCACTATATGAGGCAAAGTCCCCCTCTAGCAATTAAGCAAAATCCCTAACCAGAGCGATTATTTGCTAACTTAGAAGGAAAGAAAGAAAAGGGTGAGCTGGAATGCGAGTCCTTCGCCCAGGCTGATGTTGCCACATGGCCCATCAATGCTGAGGGGCACTTTCCAACAGGCAGGCCCTTCCAGGAGGTGGGAGACAAGACCTGGTTCACCCCCCGAGAGGCTTAAGATGAGTTTAACTGTGAAGACCGCTCAGAACATGCCCGGCTCTCCTCTGAATGCTTTCAGTTGGTGTTTCTCTGAGGAATAGGGAGGCTCTCGTGAAGGTACTTTAAACTCCCATGCTCGGAGAAGTCCGAGACCACGTGGTCCTGGCCTCGCAGCAGCCACTTGGTAGTAAGCAGCCCCTCCAGTCCCACTGGTCCCCGGGCGTGGATTCGAGATGTACTGATCCCCACTTCAGCTCCTGTGGAAAAGCACGGATGAGGATGTGGCTTTCCCAGCCTCTGCTTCCGGACCGCCCGCCAGGCCCACATCTCTTCCTTCTCCTCACTTGGCGCCCCCTCTCAGCCCTCTCCTGACCCATCCTCCCTGGGCTAGCCTGACGTCCACTGTCCCCATAAACATGTTCTCTGCTTGCTGTGAGTCACGGTCAGACCCCTTCTTTAATAAAAGAAGAAGGGGCCTGACTGTGGGCCTCTCTTTTGTATTTTACCCCCAATCCATTTTGACAATACCACAAGTGCTGTCTCCGATATCTGTCTTGTGCCTGGATTGCGTACCATCATCTGACGTTTGGGTATTGTTTCAGGTGTATGACAGTGTATAGAGGTTTCATCTCCCCGAGTATCCTTTAAACCCTAGATGGTAAGGAACATGTTCTAGGTATTCCCTAGAACGCCTAGCTCCTAGGTGCTCATGAGATGGCTGCTGACTACACCAAAGAGTACTTTTCCTTTTCCTCCCTCCTGCTCCCGCCTCAGACGCGGGGCACCGGGGCTCTTCCCGGGTCTGGCTTGGTGTTCTGCACCGTGTGCAGTTGAGGCAGGGCTCCTTTGCTCATCACAACCTCACTGAGCAGGCACTGGGCTGGGACCCGGGGATGAAGTGGTGAACAACTGATGCAATTCATGGAGCTTGTATTCTTGTGGGCAAGGCAGCCAAAGAACAGTTCAACAAATAATTCCATGTGGTGATGGGGTGCAGTGAAGGGTGCTGGCACAGAGACTGTGTGGCAGGGCGGCAGCACCCTGGATACGGTGGTCAGTGGGAGCCTCCCCGAGGAGGTGCCTTTGGCTGAAACCTGAATGAGAAGGAGCCGGCCAGGGGACAGCAGTGGAGAGCCGCTGCAGGCAGAGAGGACCAAGCAAGGACCCGAATGCAGAGGTGCCTGGGGCAGTGGTTGGCAAGGAGATGGTGACCACTGGCTTCAAATTCTGGGTTAATAGCGTAGAGACCACATGACTTTGGCCAGGTTACCTACCATCTCTTGCTTCAGTTTTTTCTTTTGGAAAAGGAAGAAAATAATAGAATCCATTATGTAGAACTAAGTGAGATAATGCATGTGATGCACTTAGCACGGTGCCGGAAATATAGTAAATGCTCAATAAATATTATCTGTTACTGTTATTCATGCATTTCACAGGAATTTAACCCAACCAGAGTCTGAGCTTTTGCTCTGAGCGGCTGATGGAAAGACAATGGAGTGGTCTTTGCTCCTCCCCCATCTTGGACTTTCACTTGAAAGCTGGGCACCTCAGCCCTTACAAGTGTGCTGTTTCTTCTTCAACAAAATTCAATACCCATTTATGATAAAAACCTTCCAGAAAGTAGGCATAGAGGGAACTTTCCTCAACATAATAAAGGCCATATATGACAAACCCACAGCCAACATTGTCCTCAATGGTGAAAAACTGAAACCATTTCCACTAAGATCAGGAACAAGACAAGGTTGTCTACTCTCACCACTATTATTCAACATAGTTTTGGAAGTTTTAGCCACAGCAATCAGAGAAGAAAAACAAATAAAAGGAATCCAAATCGGAAAAGAAGAAGTAAAGCTGTCACTGTTTGCAGACGACGTGATACTATATATAGAGAATCTTAAAAATGCCACCAGAAAACTACTAGAGCTAATCAATGAATTTGGTAAAGTTGCAGGATACAAAATTAATGCAAAGAAATCTCTTGCATACCTATACACTAATGATGAAAAATCTGAAAGAGAAATTAAGGAAACAGTCCCATTTACCAATGCAACAAAAAGCATAAAATACCTAGGAATAAACCTACCTAGGGAGACAAAAGACCTGTATGCAGAAAACTATAAGACACTGATGAAAGTAATTAAAGATGATACCAACAGATGGAAAGATATACCATGTTCTTGGATTGGAAGAATCAATATTGTGAAAATGACTATACTACCCAAAGCAATCTACAGATTCAATGCAATCCCTATCAAAGTACCAATGGCATTTTTTACAGAACTAGAACAAATCATCCTAAAATTTGTATGGAGACACAAAAGACCCCAAATTGCCAAAGTAGTCTTGAGGGAAAAAAATGGAGCTGGAGGAATCAGACTCCCTGACTTCAGACTATACTACAAAGCTACAGTAATCAAGACAATATGGTACTGGCACAAAAACAGAAACCTAGATCAATGGAACAAGATAGAAAGCCCAGAGGTAAACCCACGCACCTATGGTCAACTAATCTATGACAAAGGAGGCAAA
Organism: Balaenoptera physalus; assembly: GCF_965194825.1. Taxonomy (NCBI): domain Eukaryota; kingdom Metazoa; phylum Chordata; class Mammalia; order Artiodactyla; family Balaenopteridae; genus Balaenoptera; species Balaenoptera physalus. The sequence goes on along the minus strand of NC_138893.1, from coordinate 55,078,235 downwards.
GATATACAATGGAGAAAAGACAGTCTCTTCAATAAGTGGTGCTGGGAAAACTGGACAGCTACATGTAAAAGAATGAAATTAGAACAATCCCTAACACTATACACAAAAATAAACTCAAAATGGATTCGAGACCTAAATATAAGACCGGACACTATAAAACTCTTAGAGGAAAACATAGGAAGAATACTCTTTGACATAAATCACAGCAAGATCTTTTTTGATCCACCCCCTAGAGAAATGGAAATAAAAACAAAAATAAACAAATGGGACCTAATGAAACGTCAAAGCTTTTGCACAGCAAAGGAAACCATAAACAAGACGAAAAGACAACCCTCAGAATGGGAGAAAATATTTGCAAATGAATCAATGGACAAAGGATTAACCTCCAAAATATATAAACAGCTCATTCAGATCAATATTAAGGAAACAAACAACCCAATCCAAAAATGGGCAGAAGACCTAAATAGACATTTCTCCAAAGAAGACATACAGATGGCCAAGAAGCACATGAAAAGATGCTCAACATCACTAATTATTAGAGAAATGCAAATCAAAACTACAATGAGTTATCACCTCACACCAGTGACAATGGGCATCATCAGAAAATCTACGAACAACGAATGTTGGAGAGAGTGTGGAGAAAAGGGAACCCTCTTGCACTGTTGGTGGGAATGTAAATTGATACAGCCACTATGGAGAACAATATGGAGGTTCCTTAAAAAACTAAAAATAGAATTACCATATGACCCAGCAATCCAACTACTGGGCATATACCCAGAGAAAACCGTAATTCAAAAAGACACATGCACCCCAATGTTCATTGAAGCACTATTTACAATAGCCAGGTCATGGAAGCAACCTAAATGCCCATCGACAGACGAATGGATAAAGAAGTTGTGGTACATATATACAATGGAATATTATTCAGCCATAAAAAGGAACGAAATTGAGTCATTTGTTGAGACGTGGATGGATCTAGAGACTGTCATACAGAGTGAAGTAAGTCAGAAAGAGAAAAACAAATATCGTATATTAACGCATGTATGTGGAACCTAGAAAAATGGTACAGATGAACCGGTTTGCATGGCAGAAATAGAGACACAGATGTAGAGAACAAACATATGGACACCAAAGGGGGAAAACTGTGGTGGGGTGGGGATGGTGGTGTGCTGAATTGGGCGATTGGGATTGACATGTATACACTGATGTGTATAAAACTGATGACTGATTAAAAAAAAAAAAAAAGAACATGGAATACAAAGATCAGTGCAAGTGATGTGATAACTAAATCAAACCCCAACACAACAGAAACAGGGAATTAAAAATAAAGAGTCCAATGACTAAGAATAACTGAGCAAAATTCCCTTTAGTAACCTTTAACAATTCAGTGAGAACTATTTCTCTAGGCAGTTCTCTATTCAAACGTTCAGAGGGATTAAAATGTTTTCAGTAGTTGAAATAATTCTCAGATGTGCCATAAATGCCTTATTGGAGCTTTGTAAAATGATACCCCTGAAAACCAGCGACTGTCTGAGAACTCCTTATACTACTGGGGGATGGAGAATTTATTACTAATGATGGAAGCAGGGAGGGTGTCTTTCTGAAGCTTTTTATTTCAAAGGCTGCTTTAGAAGTCAACCTTGCACCTCTGGGCTTACCTGTTTGTTTCTGATTCTCATACTTCAGCCCAGCATAGGTACTAACACCTTCTTTTGTCCTGTCCTCAGGGTGGATTCCTAGCTCTGAGGCAACCTAGCTGTGTCCCTCTGAAGGAGTAAGTCTGCAGTGGCAGTGCTCTCACGGGACCCTGGCATGCACAGCTGTCATAACCCACGCATGCAGACACACTGTGGTCTGCTGTACGTGGCACAGTCCAGGCTCTGGACTCACGGAAGTCTGGGTCTGAACACCAGCTGCATGACTTTGGGCAAGTTACTTCATTTCTTTGAATCTCAGTATCCTCATCTATGAAAAAGGAAATACAAGTACCTACCTTCTTAGCATGTGAAACGCCTAGAACACAGGACTTCTACCAGTTCATGGTAGCTGTTATCATTCTCTCTCATAAACCAACCTTCCCTCGGCATGTCTCCATCATCTTGATCATGCACGTGACTGTAAAGGCCAGGTGTCTCCTCCACCCTCACCACGCTCCTTGGGGCCACACAGTGATTCACAAGGGACTCCTTTCTCCCCGACCAGACTCTTTCTTACCCAGTCCGAAGCGGTAGCCATCAGAGAAGCGAGTGCTGGCGTTCCAGAACACACAGGCACTATCCACGTGCTGGAGGAAGAACTCTGCTGTCTTCTCTGCAGCATAAAGGGAAGAAACTGAGTTAGGATGGCCCAGGGAGAACATCCCTGCTTCCAGCCACTCAACAGGGCCTGACTGGGGCAGGGCCCAGGCCCCTGAGGTGCTTCCCCACATATTAAACATGCAGACTTGTGAAAAATCTAAAACAGAAAGAAAGCAAACCAGCTTCATCAGTCCTGTTGTTGAAGGAGTAGGTACCTGGGAAAGACTCGGTTGGAATCCAGATCTCCCTGCAGACGTACCCTCAGTGCTGCAATGGCCTGTTTATACTATCTGTTTATAGGCTCTGAGTCAAATGCCAAAGTCTCAACTCAAACTCCACACCCACCAGCTGGGTGACTGTGGACAGGCTTCTGAACCTCTCTGTGCCTGAGTACCATGGGGACTGACAATATTATCCAGCTCCCAGGCTTGCAGAGAGGATAAAATGAACCGACAGCCATGGAGCACTCATCCCAGAGCCTAGCAGATGGCAAGTGCTCAAGTATTAACTGTTTTCACTGGCGGTGCTGTGATTCCCCAGTAAACTGACTGGAAGTTCCCTGAGGGGGCCATGCTGGCATCCTTTACCATCGGGCCTCCATGCCTGACACCCAGGCTCACCTGTGGAGGGAGTGAGTGACTGTGGAGAGTTGGTTTTGCCCTAAACTAGTTGGTTCTGTGCTTAACCTCCTGAGCCTTGATTTCCTCAGCTGTAAAATGGGTTTATTCCAGCAACCTGGAAAGACTGCTGCATGGATTAAATGGTAACGCCTCTGACACAGAGTGAGCCACGTTTAAAGTGGAGCGAATCATCTCTTCCCTGCCTCTTCCCTCGGGGCCACTGTGACAACACAGCGAGATAACAGATGTAAAAGCACTCAGCAAACCAGCAAGTGCCGCCCACACCAGGCACTGTTATCAGTTCACTGAGATTACGTTCTCCTGCAGGCTAAGAGGGGCTGGGAGGAGCAGGGTCAGCTTGGAGATCAAGGCAGAAAACGCAGACCCCGTGTGCTGCAGCCCCTGCACACTTACCATTCTCTGTGACGATGACGTCCGTGTGGGAGCTGCCGTACTTGTGGATGTGGTCGATGGCCTCCTGCACGCTGTCCACCACTTCAATGCACAGTTCCAGGTCCCCGTACTCAGTTCGGAGGGACTTCACTTCGGAGGGGCTGAAGGTCAGATAGGAGGCGAACTTGGGGCCTGCGTGAATCTTCACCTGGGACACAGGAAGTCGGGGCAACATCATAAACACAGCAGAGAGAGGCAACGCACACTCCTCCCTCTGGGATCCAACAGCAAGATGAGCCCGAAGACGATGAGTCCGGGGCTCCTGTGGCCTGGAAACTAAACTAGTCCCTGCTTCCCTTTAGAGGCAGCCTTTCACCCTCCAGGATGCTCTGCTTTGGGAAATGCTGACGGCCACCTGTCAGCAATGGGCCCCCAGTAAAACTGGAGCAGGGACTTAAGCAGGAAGCCTCTGAATGTGAAGAATGTGCAAGGCATTTAATGGGCTATTGACATAAGCCCTTGACTGCTGGCATTTTACTAAAACGAACACGTGACTAGAAAAATCCCATTCCCAGCCTGTGGGACTTAGGCATTGGACTCAGATGGAAAGAGGGAGATGCCACAAACACACTTCTACTCCCTCTGCCCTGGAGAAGTCCTAGGCGTGCTTTAGAGGAAAACAGTACTTGGTTGGAAACCACTTCAAACTGTGGTTAGTTGTTAGATTTCTGACTTTGTCAGTCTGGCCCCATTTCCAGGTTCAGCTCAGGTCCAGATTCTGGGGCTAATCCTGCTTCTGGCTGGAGGAAGTTAAGGACGCTGAGGCTGGTCACTGGGGACCCCAGTCACAGTGTGATCCCACTCAGGCCTTGTTCTCCGAGACCTTCCCAGGGCAGCGTTCACGCCTTGATTCTTTAGGGCCAAGCTCTTGACTTGGCTCAAGTCACAACAAGCCACATTTGTCATGTCCTTGTTGCTCCCAAGGCCCTGAATGGTTTCCTATCTGGGACCACACTTCCTCCAGGCCTGGGGTCCAACCATGTTCCCCAGGGGCTGAAACCCCACCCATGTGCAAGTCGTCCTCTGGTGTACTTCCTGCACTACAAGGTGCTGAAGTACACACACTGGCTCATTCTGACTTGAGGAATTTCAAGGCAAAGCTGAGGATGACTGAGGATATTGTGGGTTTGTCTGAATCAGAACTGGGGGTTTTATTCCTGGATACAGGAGAGCTTTCGTCCTGTCCAGTCCAGGCTAGTGTGGTGCCTGGCATATACGTCAGCACTCAAACAGGCCACTAGTGGAAGGTCAGGCCCCAAACATAAGTGATCATGTGATCTAACTCCCTTATAATTTGTGGGGTACATTTATTTTCATTTTCCAAACTGGGACCATGCCACATTTATAAGCTGACTGAAGTCTTCCTTTCCAGCAAAAGGATGGAAGGGAAGAGACACATGCTCAGGGTCAAAGCAACCAAGACCAGCAGTCACTTTCTCTACTGCTGTGCTAGTTTACATAATTCTGACATCAGATATTAAAGCTTAAAATGCATCCTGACAGAAAATTTAAGATTGTCCAGTTTCACCTGGAGAACATCTATCTTTCTTGCAATCAGGAATTTAGGATGGAGCATACATTTATATTCAAAACTTACTGGCACTGGTGGTTTATAATCTTAATGACATGGTAAGAAAATAATCCAGAGAGGACATTATACAAACTGCTCACTCCCAGATATCACTGTATTAATAAGCACATTAATATTGGTAACTGAAGACATCTGTGGAGGAGCGGCTATATATAAATTTTTGGTTTGAAAACATTTCTGCACCATCTTTTCAAATCAAATCCAAACAAGAACGTGTGTTCAGAAACATAAACTTTATGCCGCCTGAATAAGAGGTGGCAGGAAAGAGTCCATTCAGTGGGCTGCCATGTGACCTGCTTTATCTTTGAACACTCTTAACACTGAACACACACCACTTTGGAATGAAGCTATTTGTGTATGGGTTTCTTCCATCCACTAGACTGTCAGAGGCAAAGGCATGTCTTACTCACTGTGTACTCAGCACAGAACTTTGTATATGGCAGATGCTCAAAACTATTGCTTCTCACATTTCCTTAAATGGTATGGCAGCTGCTCCCAGTCTGATCCCACAGGCTTCTAAATCTCGGGACGGAAGACAGGAAGTGATGGACTTGTCCTACCTGTTCCACTCTCAGCATGTCAATGATCTGGTCAAATAATGGCGTTCTCAGCAGATCTCGGTGGATTAACAGAGTCTCTAAAGCATTACAGGCGGCTGGATATTCGCATTTAGAGTCTCTAACTGACAGAGGAGGACAAAAAGTTGTTTCTATTAACATGATCCAGAGCCACCGAGGACATGACAAATATTTTGCCCGCATAAAACAGGGGACACCACTGAGCTCACCTAGTCTGGTGACCTTGTCGACACTGGCCTCTGAATCCACGTACATGTGGCAGATGCCTTCACTGTGCCCCATCACTGGAATGCCCTTAGCAGCTTTCTGGATGTTTCTGACCAGCTGAGAGGAGCCGCGTGGAATGATTAGATCTATCATTTTGTCTAGGCGGCAAAGATCTTCCACTTCTTCTCTGGTATTCACCTGAAAAGGCAGAGAATAAAAGATAAAGATGACATCTTCCGACTACACAAAATATGGAAGTAGCAGCATCCCTTTCACAGATAAATGTCTGTATCTCCTGAGAACTAAGTTTGATGCTCTGAAAACTTATTCCAAAAACAAGATTAAGGAACATCCCTGGTGGTCCAGTGGTAAAGAATCTGCCTTCCAATGCAGGGGATGTGGGTTTGATCTCTGGTCAGGGAACTAAGATCCCACATGCCACGGGGCAACTCAGCCCGTGTGCCCCAACTACTGAGCTCGCGCACCTCAACAAGAGAGCCCGTGTGCCACAAACTAAAGAGCTCACGTGCCTGCCCTGGAGCCCACGTGCCACAACTACAGAGAGAAAACCTGCACGGCACAACTAGAGAGAAGCCCGCGTGCTGCAACTAGAGAGAAACCCGAGCAGACCGCGCGCCATAATGAAAAGATCCCACATGTCTCAACAAAGATCCCATGTGCCACAACTAAGACACGACACAGCCAAAAAAAAAAACACAAGGAAAATAAATAAATAAATATTAAAAACAAAAACAAGATGAAGTTCCTGATCACGGGAATTGAAAGTTGTCCAGCAAATGCTTATCAAACTCTACACATTAGGTCCTGTGCTCTGCATGACAAAACATGCAGGACAGGGTTCCTGCCCTCAAAGAACTCAGAGTCTGGTAGGGAAGACAGGACTACCCTATGACTAGCCATAACACAGGACAGACACTTTTAAGATGCTAGAAGAGGTACAACGTGCTATCTCTGGAAGTTCGAGGAGGTACAGAGTATGCCAGGCTATGAAGATCACAAAAGGAACTGGCTGCTCCGTTGGCTCTCTAATCACAGCCTAATGACATGTTGCTCTTGCTAGGGAGTCACGGTTCTCCACGACTTCTGCTGACAACCTCTACCCTGGGATGCTGGCTGGAGTGACTGAAGTGCTTGTGTTAGAACTCTGAGATTATGGGCATTTTTTCCTTCCTCTTGATTTTTAATTTTCCCCCATATGGACATGTTACTCACAAGAGAAGTACAAATATACATGTACAAGAAGGTTCATGGCAACTTTAATCTGCATTTCACCAAACCAGAAACAACCCAAATGTTCATCGACAGAAGAAAGGATAAGCTGTAGTACATGCATATAAATGGAATACTACACAGCAATAAAAAAGGGAAAAGTACTGCTAGATGCCACAGTGAGGATGAATCTCATGGACATGAGAAAGAAATACCTGAACAAAAGAAATACAGATAAAAGAGTGCGTTTTGTATTATTTCACTTATATGAAGTTCAAGAATAGGCAAAAGAAACTGAATGTGAAGAAAGTAAAAAGAGAGTGGTTTCCTGGTGGTGGGGTGGGGCCTGCTGATGGGGAAGGGCACAAGGGAGACTTCGGGGTACGGGAAATAGTCTGTATGTTGATGCGGGGGTGGTTATATGAGTGTATATACGCGGACACAATTACAGAGCTGTTCACATGTGATTAGGGTACTTTATGTATGTTATACATCAATAAGAAGGAGGAGAAGGAGGAAATCTGTCGAATTAAACTAGGGTATGGAGCAGCTGGGATCTGAACCCCTGCAGCCTGTGCTCTTTCTACCCATTATGTCACTGTAAGAATAACCCAGCTTCTTGTCAGGGAGCATGTAATGAGGCAGGTTTGTAGACACCCTCCTAGCAGCCAACAGAATCCTGGAATGTTGGAGTGAGTGGGCCTCAAGGGAAAAAGAGAAGGATCTGGAGTCAGCCTAGGTCCAAATCTAAACTCTGGGTGATTCTGGCTAAGTTATTTTACCAATGAGCCTATTTTTCTTCCATCTATAAAATGGACCTAATAATTTTTCTCACAGGGTTGTTGTGAGGATTAAATGAGATAATGGATGCAAGTGCCTTGCCCACAGTAGGTACTCAAACTATCTAGTACTTCAAAACCTCCACTGGACGGTTGAGGAGAGTGACACAATGGTTAAAATAATGACCATAATAATAATAGTGTTAACAGCATGACCTCATACTTACAAGCTGCATGACGGTTTCTGACAAACCGTCATAAAATGTATCTGTCTGACTTGGCCTAAATCACTGCCAGTGAGCAGAACCCAGGCCTCACTCACAGTCTGGGTCTGGTATTCCTGCTGCCTGTGACCTTAAGAATGAAGGGCTAATAAGCATTCTTGTAAATCAACGGTACCAGGACACAGCTGTATGAGAGGGACCTTCCTGAGCCACTCAAGACCCATCTGGGTCAAGGCAGCCCTGCCACTGTCTCATGTCACAGGCACACTGGACCTGCTGCTCCTCCAATCAAACCTGCCTATACTGGCTCAGCCTTATGTGGCCTAAGCTTTGCTTCAAACACCCAGAGACCTGACCTGGCCCCTCTGGGCCTGACCTGGCTCATTCCCAGGGACCTACCAGCTGTACAGCCTCCTTGACTCCATGGATGGAGAGGGCCTCCTGGGTCAGGAGGTGAAGAATCCGGTTGCTGTGTGAGGCCTCCTTCCCCCCTTTGAGTAACAAGCCATTACCACTTGCGATAGCCAAGGCTGCCACCTGCAGATCAAAGAGGAGAGCAATGAACCAAAGGGAAAAAGCAGTAAAAGTAACGGTAACATTAGCACTCGCTGAGCACATCTCCTGTGCCAAGCACTGTTAATCACTTTGTAAGGCCTACCATGTTTAATCTTCACAACATTCCAGTGAATTAAGTACCTGTTTTACCCTCTGCTTTACACATAAGGACACTGAAGCACAGAGAAGTTGGTGACTCCCCAAGGTCACACAGCTTATAAGCGGCAGAGCTGGGGGCCTTGACTCCAGAGCCAAAGCCCCGGATCTTAGGAACTATACTGTACAGCTTCCTTAGCACCATTACACTGTAACCTGAGTTGAGTGCCCAGGGTCACATGGGCACTCCCCTCTCTGGCCACGGTGGAGGACAGGTGCTCAGCGGCCTCCTGACTCAGGTGTTGTTCCACCTGACTCAGGCTGGGCGGCATCTCTGGCCACATCCTACCCTGGCCCTGCCATTGTTCCGAGAGCTCTAACGGCTGTGCTGAGACCCTGGAGAGGACTAGAGCTGCCAGCCCCTGGACAGCTGCGGCAGAGGCTGCTGGGAGAAAGAAGCAGGCCATCCAGGAAGAGGGTTAGTTACCCTCTTAGAGCCAAGAGCTAATGACACTCACCTGAGCATCCAAGGCCTGAAGCTGAACTTTCTGAATGCTCTCAGGATGAATGAAAATCTTCCCGTTTTCGTAATGTATCAAAAGAAACTTTAAAAAACTTGCTTGAACACGTTTATCTCCAGATTAATGGTTCTTAATCCTGTTTTGTTTTTGTTGCTCATGAACCCCTTACAAAAATTATGTCAACTTTTCCCAGATAAATGCACAAACACACAGCATTCTACATATAACTTTTAGGATTCATGGATTCTGTGATGCCATGTGAGGAACCTCAGCTGTAACTAGCTGAAGAGGAAACCTTTCCCTCATGAAGTATTCGCTAGTACGGATAAAAGGTAGTAGAGAAAACTTCATGGACACGGCCTGTAGAGAGACTTAGGACTCACTTCTACCAGCTGATGGGAGTTCTGCAGTTATCTCTGGGGGTTCTCTGTGAGACAGATATGCAGCCAGAAAGGGGCTGAGGACAGACCCCAAAGGTATGGGAGTCCCTTGGTGGACCAGCTGGTTTTAGGTCATGTCAGGGAATAGCCTCCACAGAGCATGTGGGACTCCCATGGACACCTATGCCCTAGCGTAAAAAGGTACTGGTTTTTTGTTTTATTTATTTAATGTTTTTATTTTTAAATTTTTTTATTATTTATTTTTATTTATTTTTTAATTAATTAATTTTTAATTTTTATTTATTTATTTAGTTATTTAGTTAGTTATTTATGGCTGGCTGGCTGTGCTGGGTCTTCGTTGCTGCCCACTGGCTTTCTCTAGCTGCAGCGAGCCGGGGCTACTCTTCGTGCGGTGTGCAGGTTTCTCATTGCAGTGTCTTCTCTTGTTGCAGAGCCCGAGCTCTAGGCACGTGGGCTTCAGTAGTTGTGGCACGTGGGCTCAGTAGTTGTGGCTTGCAGGCTCTAGAGCGCAGGCTCAGTAGTTGTGGCGCATGGGCTTAGGCTGCTCTGTGGCATGTGGGATCTTCCCAGACCAGGGATTCAACCCGTGTCCCCTGCATTGGCAGGTGGATTCTTAACCACTGCGTCACCAGGGAAGTCCCTTTTGTTTGTTTTTAAATAGAATCTCTCTGTGAGACTTTGGGGCTAGTGCAAAGAAAAAGCTGGTATCATCCTACTGGACAGTCCAGTGGGGAAGTGGTTCCAGATTTCTGGGAGAGAATTTAGGGCAATGAGCAAGACCACCCTCTAATACCACCTTATACTTCAGAGCATGGCCACTTGGCAAAACCTCTGCCACATGGTTTTGCCTCAATTAGCCTGTGATTTGTCAGATTTCTTAAAGGGGGTCACATGCTAGTTTCCATTAACTACTGAAAGTTCTTCTTCCTAAGAGATGTACCTACAGGAAGCCATCTGCGACACTGATAATAAATGGGTCTTTTTCACATGGGCAAAACCAGCTATTAGATAAATGAGCCTGCAGTAGGTTAGTAGGGACTCTGTGGCCAGGGAACAAAGTGCTCCAGTGAGCTAAGTTTTTGTTTTTGTTTCTGGCCGCAATGCACGGCATGTGGGATCTTAGTTCCCCGACCAGGGACTGAACCCGCACACACTGCAGTGGAAGCACAGAGTCTTAACCACTGGACCACCAGGGAAGTCCTAAGTTTTTTGGAAATGTACTCCCGTGTCATGGCATAGGAGATTCATCTGGGCTCAAGGCCCAGCTCCATGCTTACAAATGTCACAGGAAAACTAACTTCTATAAGCTTCGGTTTCTTCAACTGTAAAATGGACACATGAATTACCTTTTTTAGAATTACCAGAAAAATCAGAAACACAAATTGCCTTAAGCGCAACCTGAGAATAAAGTCTAAAAAATTACCTCTGGGGGAAGGAAGGAAGGAAGGAAGGAAGGGAGGGAGGGAGGGAGGGTGGGAGGGAGGAAATGAAAGAAAAGAAAGATATCTTCGGGAGATTTATCTGAGTCCTGAAAAGAAGCTCTTCCTCCAATTCCCCAACCTAATGGCAGGCATTAGTCACATACCTGGGGTAGACAGTCAGGGCGAGATTCAAAGATGACTAGTAGAACTCCAATTGGGACAGTCACTTGTTCGAGCTCCAAGTCTTTGGCAATTCGGGTCCGGCGCAAAACCCGCCCCACGCTGTCCTGTGAGGAGGCTGCGATCTGCCGCAGACCGATAGCCAGGCTGTTCAATTTAGATGTGGAGAGGCTCAAACGTTTCAGCAGAGGAGCTGCGAGTCTCCCTGAAGAGGTGTGAAGAGCACATGATTAAGCAGTAGACCTGGGCGGGCTATGGCTGTTTTCCTGAACACATGGCACTGTGTTAGGAACAGACATGGAACTCAGGGGGTCTCAGGTAGACAAGGACATGTCATTTACACAGCTTTTCTAGGAGGAGCAGTTGGGCAGTATACATCATCATGTAAAGGTGTGAACACCCACACCCTTGGTGCCAGCAATTTCAGTTCCAGAAATTTATCATTTGCATCAGCAAACCTGCATGTAGTGAGGATACTTATCACAGCATTTTTATTATAGTGGGAAACTGGATTCTACCTATAGATTCAGCCAATGGGCTACAATGCAGTTACTATAAATAAATATCTATATTTACTGATATGGAAAGCTGTCCAGGATGTAGTTTGTGAAAAAGGCAAACTATAAAACAGCATGTATGACATCACCCTAGTTATCACACATTGCATATTCATGTGCAGAGAGATGTCGGAAAGCATCGAGAACAGTGATGATCTCTGCCTATCTTTCTGCGTTATTTTAATTTTTTATAATGAGTGAATTATTTTTATAAGCAGAAGTAATAAAGATGTTTTCTTTTGAAATAAAAACTTAAATAGAATTATGGTAAGTTCATATAGAGAATTTTCTTTAAATTTGCATATAACAGCATGCACAGTGTGATTATCTCTCTCTCCACACACACAAAGACACACATACTCAGGAAAACCATTTGCAATCACGTATCACAAATCATTACTACGGTTAATGTTGAATGATATTATGAAAAATTTCCCCTTCTTTTTTATAGTCACAACCACCAAGACAAAATTATAAAAAGACTTCTACTTTGGAGGGGAGGAGCCAACCTTATATTAAGAAAAAAAATGAAACCATAATTTTATCAACCAATTACATCAATTTAATTAATTTTCTTCACTTCTCCCCATGCAGTAAAAATCGTTTTAATTGTAGTGCATATTAAATATTATACTCTAGTTTTTCACCTCATAATGCACGTACATTTTCCATGTTGCCAAAATTATTTTAATTACTACTAAATATTCTATTGAGTTGATACACTTCAATTTACATGACTGTACCTATGTTATTAGACACTCAGGTTGTTTCCAGTTTTCAATGGTATAAATAATCCTGCTCTAAGAAACTTTATATACAGAGCTATTTTTTCCTCTTGCAATCTTTTCTTAGGGATAAATTTCCTGAAATGGGCTCACAGACTCAAAGGTGATTACCATGCTCGTGTATACCTGAGACTTTGTTCTTAAGCCATGTGTGTCCTTGCGGATTTCCAGAGAGAGATAACTGGGATCAGAAGTCAGAGTTCTACCAACAACTAGGTGTGTGACCTTGAGCAGCAGCTTTAACCTCTGTGGGTCTTAATTCTTTTAACTTAAAGAATTGGATAAGATGTCAATAAAGATTTCTTCCATTTATTTAACTTTTTTATGGCTTTCCAATACTGCAAAAATTCAAAAGACCAGATGTAAAGTCTAAAGAAAGTTCCAAAGTCATGGCTCAAAAACGTTTTAAGGAATGAAAATAATGTTGATGAGCCCTGCAAGGTTTCTTTAAAGGGAACACCACTAATTTGGATGTTCAATTTGAGGCACATTTATTCACAAGAAAAGGAAATTAAAAATCCCGTAAAATCAACCCCCATTATTTTAGGGTGGAAAAGACAGAGAATTAAGAAAAGGAGAGAAAGATGAGGGCCTACCTGACTCCACATATTTAGCTATCTTCAATTCGAGTTCAGCCATCTCACTTACGCTACCATTAGCACCTCAAGGGCATTTCTGGATGGCAGACTACAGGCTGATTAAGGAACTAGGAGATAAGCTATCTTTCAACACAGGTTGCACAAACTATTTCCACAACTATTTTATATGCACTGCCCATCTGGGTTTCGTTCCCAGATCTGCCACTGGCTGTATGGTTTTAGGCATGTAACAACTTCTCTCCGCTTTAGTTTTCTCCTCTGTAAAATAGGGATAATAAATAGTAGCTACCTTATAGGTACCATGTTCTAAAGAGAAAATCAGATCCTGCCTGTTAATCCCTTAGCATAATGCCCAGAAACACAGAAAGGCCTCAGTAAATGTTAGCTGCTATTAGCTTAGTGTCTAAAATAGTGAGGTCCTCAATCTTTTTCTTTTTTGTCTTGAAATTGCCACAGTAGCCATGGCTTGTGACTGTGGGGAATGGAAGGAAAAAGCCCCTCAGTGGGTGGGGGGTGGGTAGGCGTTGTATGGAACACCTGAGAAAAGGGGTGGAGGTAGTACGTGTACTTTGAAAACTCCCAACGAACACCAGCCACCAACCCTCAATAAAAATGATGTATACAGTATGTAATTTCTTCCATAACCTTCTTGACTTTAGGCAGACTATAATATAAGAATTCTTAGTAAAACAAAGAATAAAACCCAAAATAAATCTCTCTATAACTAAGTTGCCTGGTCTTTACCTTCTGCCTCCTCCAAGTCTTTTTTGTTGGCTAACAGGATCTCATCTCGCTGGTCCGTCAACAGATCAGCCAGATGATGGATAATCTCTGCTCTCTAGGAAAAAAGGTAAAACATTGAAACAAATAAGCAAACATGTAACCCCATAAAGAACGCACACCACACTTTTAAACCTACTCTTCTGAGTGTGCCAGGCCTTGCTCCTAAATCCCAGTCATCAACGACTGAAACCTCCTTAGTTCACTCATTCGTTTCCCACCACTGCTCCCCTCATTTTTCCTTCCTCTCTCACTACTAACCTCCCCATTTCTTCTCACTTTTCTTCCTCTTTTACCACTCTTGATCATGATGATTAGCAAACCACAGCCTTGTGGTGGGGGAGAGGGCGTGATGAATTATTCAGTTTGTCCATGAGACAGGTGCCAGCACTTTGAATCAGCATGACATACACATCTCACCTATTTAATAGCACCAGCTGTAAAGCTGATTTCCCAGGTAAGTTTTTGCATCTAGTTCTTCTTTTTCTACAATTATTTATTAAAAATGAATTCAGTCAAAGGGGAAAAACCCAGTCCTGGATGCTGGAGGAGACCCCAATCCTTACCCACCTAGATGAGGAAACATGGCAAATCAGAGTAGTGATTACTAAAGGAGTAAAAGAAGTGATTTAATAGAGAGAGAAGCTAGGGTTCTCCTGGGCTTTCCTTTTCCTACTTGTAGTTATTTTAAATTTTCTTCTCCCTTCTCAGGCCAAAGTACTCCCCAGAAGAAACCTATATACATCACTTTCAAATCCAGCCTTAACACCACAACCCTTGGGAAGCCAGCACCCTGCTTCCACCTGACCTTCTCACATTTCATCGTGTCTGCTACTTCAACTGACTGAGTCACTGTGGACAGGGCAGGGCTATGATACGGAGCAGGCTCTGGGACTTCCATCTTCTAGGTAATCTTGGTGATTTGGATGAGGTGGGAAAAGTTGCTTTCCTACATTTCCCTGCCCAGTATGTGGCAGGATTTGGGAGCCTCTCTGGTCTCATGATTTTCATGATACTTTTGATCAAAACATCATAGTGATGCAAAGCTACCTTAGGCTTCAGCCTATAGAAAACAAAAGGGAAAATGAAATTTAGAAAAAGAAAAAAGGCAGAACAAATCTGAATCAGAGTTCTAACTCAGATCTAACTCTACGGGACTCGAGGAATAAAGGGGGAAACAGCAAGCTTGACTGTGCACTAAACCTCACAGTTATGACTCACTCTGAAAACTAACAAAACTATCAGCTAGGGTTATTACCTGCTCAGGTTCCAAAGTGGCCAACAACCTTCCTCCTGATCGAGCCATTTCTCCCTGCTGCTCCACGGTAGGGCCTGCAAGAACATTTGCAAACACCAGCTCACGGTCAGCTCACTGCCCCCTCACTATCCCACACGTGCATGGGCTCCTTGCAGGCACAGAGCACACGCTTAGGGTCTCGGCATGCTTGTTTCACACCCAGAGATCACTCTGACCAATAAACTGGCAGAAGAGCATACCAGATTAACTCAGGCAGAAACACAAGAACCTGTCTGTACTTTTGGGGCAGACAATATGATTTATGTCTTCTAGAGTTCTTCTCAATTCCACTTTGGCTTACATTTTCTAATGTGTTTGCATTTCTGAATGTAGATTATATGGCAGTGCTATCTTTGTGAACACCTGAGAGAGCACATACTATTTCTTATGCATCTTTGTATCTCTAGTGTTCATTAGTATCTGGTATCCAGCATGGGCCTAGCAAATGTTTCTTGAGAAAATGGATGCTTATATTCTTTAACTTAGTGATTTTAGTGAGAACAGGAGGCCTAGTTAGGCAGGTTAGATAAGTTCTACAAAAACAAAGTAGAATCCAATTTTGCAAGCAGTGTTCGAAACTATACCATATTTCATAATGTTAGCACATGAATTTTGTAAGCTCTCCTCCCAGAGGGAGAGCTCAGTCTTCAGCCCCATCTAGGCCATGGAGTTACTAGCAGTCATCCACAGACCATGGGACTCTATGAAGAACTACTTACCTGCAGGCTTTACTTCAGAAAAGAAGGTGCCAACTTTCTTTCCCTCCACGATGTCTGTGATGACATGCCCGGACACCTTCGGGTGGGTCCCATTGGCAATGACCACAGAAGTACCACCTTGCAAAGCCCAGAGGGCTGCTTTCACCTAATGGGAGAAGTTAGATCCATGGATGAGATTCAGACCTTTGTAGGGTCTAGGCCCCTGCACTTTAAACATGCAAAAACATAGAAAATACAATGTGATACTGAGCAATTTAATTATCTGTAGGAAGGTTCTGCACAGCTCAGAAGCTCTCAAGACACGCTCAGCCCATGCACTCTTCCCAACCCAACCCTGGCATGTGTTGTCTAAAGATGAACCAATCGGCCCCTTGTGCTCAGCGTGTTCTCTAAGACTCTCTAGTACTGGGACGCATAACTTCTACATTTGACTTATTGTGCCAGCTTGCAGGGTCCAGTTTGCTGCTTGACGGGAATCTGATCATGAGTACTCTGAGCTTTTGTACCTGCGGTTCTTGTCCTCATCTCTGCCATTGCTACGTGTGATTCTGTACCTAAAGGGTATAACTTCTTAGAACAATTAATGGGAGAGAAGAATTTTTTAAAGGTTTCATCAAGGAATATTTGAGCTCTAATATTAACACTTAGAGGATTTATGAATTATGAAAAAATATAGACCCTGCCCTTGAGGAGGTTATAATATGAACACACACTTAATATATTAATAAAAGTACATAGAAAGACATGACTAAATATAGGTACACAATATGCATTAAACCTGTATTTAGATATGTGTATCTTTAAGTGTGTATGTGCATCAGCCCTCAATTACAAAAGTAAGAAGGATAAAATACAGTTTGGTTTTTAAATTGTTACAGGCAATAAAGGCACCAGATTCTTACCTTGGCTTCCATGCCACCCATTCCCACTCTGGACTTGGTTCCGAATGTCACGGACTGCTGATCACCGGGATAAAATATATCAATGAGCTTTGCATCATCTGACCCTGGGGGGCTGTCAAAGAGGCCTAAAAAGTGGACAAGAGTCAGTAATGCTGTTTAACAGAAGTGAACATCCCCCAAGACAGACCTCCACAGGGACCTGCCAACTGTAACTACTCTGTACTCGACTCATCCAGATAAATTCTGCTATTCCACCAGCTCGAACAAGAAAAGAGGTCAAGGTTTCGTAGAGCCTACCCACACTGAAAACCAGCTCCGGGAGGACGCACCTTACATACTTTCATAACTTTGCCTGATAAATGAATGTTTGTCAGCATCAGAGCACGGCCATATCCCTGGCACAGAATTTACTGGCCCTGACCACAGTCTACAGGGAAGCTATCCTCACCTTTGCCATTTCTACTATGATGCTGAACCTTAAGGATGCAACTGAAAAAGATGAGTGGCTTTTGCACAAACAGTGCAGCAGCTGTATACTGTTTAATGTGACTCTTTCCAAGGGCATGACATATGAAACAGGTCCTCATTAACTCTCACCGTACCCTTTGAAACAGTCACATTATACTCCCCACACTATGGGTAAGCCTTTCTGAAGGTTAGGCTGAGTCAGCAGAAGAGCACATGACTCTTGGCTTTCAGTCTGGATACATCACCACAAAGCCTATGTCCTCTTTATAACTGAGTAGCGTGACATAAGAGGTACACAAAATGTTACATGCATACCGTCCGAGATTAAAAATCCTCACAATTTCACTTCGGAAAAGAATGTGTCTGAGCCTTAGAAGGGGAAAAGAGGGCCTGAGAAAATGGAGTCACGTCAAGGTCTGAGGGGGACACAGACAGGGAGGAACTGCTAGTGGTCAGGAACTGGCTGAAGGACATTTTGGGCAGTGATGCTTTTGGTTTTTAAGTTACTGCTTTTCCTGTGCTAAAATATACCCCTGTGCTCCACCGTTCCAAATCTTTTTTTTTTTAATTAATTAATTAATTAATTAATTTATTTTTGGCTGTGTTGGGTCTTCGTCGCTGTGCATGAGGTTTCTCTAGTTGCAGTGAGTGGGGGCTACTCTTCATTGCAGTGCACGGGCTTCTCACTGTCGTGCCTTCTCTTGTTGCGGAGCACGGGCTCTAGGCGCACAGGCTTCAGTAGTTGTGGCACGTGGGCTCAGTAGTTGTGGCTTGCGGGCTCTAGAGCTCAGGCTCAGTAGTTGTGGCACACTGGCTTAGCTGCTCTGTGGCATGTGGGATCTTCCCAGGCCAGGGCTCGAACCCGTGTCCCCTGCATTGGCAGGCGGATTCTTAACCACTGCGCCACCAGGGAAGCCCTATTCCAAATCTTTAACACAACGGTGCCATGTGCATCCTCTCTAGGAGAGTAAGTGAATCAGAGCAGTGAGGACATCAGTGTCCAGTGCACAACAAAGTAGTGCAAACCACGAGCAGCAATTACAGGGAGAGAGAAATAACCTCTCACAACCCCTATCCGCCTCAACCCAGCACCCCACAGTTCCCAGGGTCTTCTGCTGGGTTCTTCTCAGAAGGCACTATGCTGTGAGATCATGAGTAGTACCTGACAATTCTAAGGCAAACCCCCAGAGACGCCTAGGAGTTCCTAGCATTCTGATATTCTGCCTCCTCCTCTTCTTCCTTATAGAAGCTCTCAAACCCACCAAAAGCATATTTAAAATTCAGATATTGTTCTGAAAATCAATATTCAGTGGATAACTAATCAGAGTTAAAAGCACAAGCCTGCCAATGACCAGTTTTGGTGTTTGAGGCTGCATTAAAACTAAGGTTTACTAGAGTCTAGTTCAAGTTGGATTTTATATATTGATCTCTCAAACTCATATCCTTTGCCTTGCTAGGCAGTACAGGAGAGAAGAGTGTATATTTTTAAACTGAAAAGATTTAGATTCGAAACCAGCCTCTGCCAAGTACTAGCTATGTGACTTTGAATAAACCATTTAACTAATGTGAACTCAATTTTTAATTTCTTCATCTGAATAATAGGTTAACCTACCTACTTTGCAGGGTTGCTACAAGGGTGAATAAATTGACATTTATAAAGCACCTAGCACAGTATTACATATCAGAAGCTGAAAAAAAATCTTGTGACTAACCAAAATGCCTTGTTCTCCAGAGTGGCTTACTCTTACCCCAGCTTAGTTGTTCCTATACTGAGACTTCAAATTTATAGTGAATAAACATGGTACCAAGACTGCATACAAGTAAAGATACTGATCCGTAAGTATGATATCTCTGACCCTCCACATGCGCAGAAGACAGATCACAGCACTGGTACCTGCCCCTGCCTCCACCAGGCAGCCCCCTGCCCTTCACTTATGCTGCTGAAGGGTAAACTGGGGAACAAGTCCTGCCATGGGTGTGGGTAGGGAACTAAATAGGTTTTTCTGACTTCCTGGGAATGTAATGGGGGACTTTTGGGATCCTGTAGGTTTGGCCTATTTTAGACACATCTACCATATCTATGGGTCAAAATGTAAAACAGGAACAGCTTAAGAAATTAAGAAGAGTGAATGGAGAGCCAAGTTGGAGCCAAGAGGGGCCCCTCCACGAAGTAGTGGAAAGCAGAGAGGAAAAGAGTAACACAGAAGAACACAGTGGCCATACAGCCAGGATTTTCTGCAGTGGCTCCAATTTAAAATAATGTGTCTTGTGATTTACATTAAAAACTAAAAGTGATCAAGACCCCAATGAGGTATCACTTCACACCCATTAGGATGGCTATAATCAAAAAGGCAGATACCAAGAGGGAAGTGTTGGTGAGGATGTGGAGAAACTAGAACCCTCATACACTGCTGGGAAAATGTAGAATGGTGCAGTTACTTTGGAATCCAGGCTGGTATTTCTTCAAAAGGCTAAACATATGACCCAGCAATTCTACTCTTAAGTAAAATAAAAAGCATCTTCACACCAATACTTGTGCACAAATGTTCACAGAAGCATTAGTCACAATAGCTTAAAGGTCTATCAGCTGATGAGTAGGTAAATAAAACGTAGTATATCTATATAGTGGAATATTATTTGGCAATAAAAATAAATGAAGTACTAATATGTGGTATAATATCAATAAACCTTGAAAACATTAAGTGAAAAAAGCCAATCACAAAGGATCACATACTGTATGATCACATTTATATAAAATGTCTAGAACAAGCAAATCAACAGAGACAGAAGGTAGATTAGAGGTTGCCATGGGCTGGAGAGTTTCAGGGGAAGTGAGGAATGATTGCTAATGGGTATGGGTTTCTTGATGGGGTGATAAAAAACGTTCTAAATTGTGGTGAGGGTTGAACAACTGTATGAATATACTAAAAATCACTGAAATATAAATTTTAAATAGGTGAATTATATGCTATGTGAATTGTATCTCCATAAAGCAGTTATAAAAAACAAAATTAAAGTGCCTGGAAATAACAACATTTCAGCATTCAAACTTCATCTCCCAGACCACCCCCACCTTCTTTTGAATCATAAAACCGTTTTTGGACCATATGGCTCAGAAAATAATGGTCCATAGTTAAAAAGATCAGAAGCATTCAAACAAAGAGGGGAACTCATGTGCTCACACATATAGTATTTAAAATAAAGACTGGATAAAAAGAAAAGGCATTACTTTTTACCTTCTACATCTGAAAGAACAATTAAGAGGTCAGTCTTCATTTCCACAGCCAGACGGGCAGCCAGGCTATCGTTATCTTTAACACTAATAACCTAAAATGCAGGTAAAAAGTCGTGAGCTTTGCAGTTCAAAAAGAAGTTCATGGAAGTACTCAGCTAGGCTCTGGCAGGAAAAATTAACAACCCTGAGTATGTGCATGACAGCTCTTACAAGCCTTTCAGTTTGCAAAACACCATGCCTACTGGCAACCCCCTTTCCAAGTATGCATGCTTCTATCCACTGACATACACAAGCCATGCTCACAGCACCACCTTAAATCACTATTGCGCCTCACCCAGTTGAACGAAAGCCCCTGTCTTCAGAAGAGCTTATGCAGACACTGCTCCAGGATGCCAGCTTCTCTCCCCATTTCTCCATCTTGTTTATGCCCAATGTCCGGTGTTAGTACATGCAGCATAGCATGGCATTAGTGTCTACAGCATGCTCAACCCTCGGTAATACTTTACCCACATTTACCCCCTGGAGATCACTATTGGGCTCCGCTGGGGGCACAACAGCATCGTTTGTGTTGACAATGGGGACGATGTTCATCCGGAGGAGCTCATGAAGTGTCCCATTGAGGTTCCGGCGCTTCTGCTCATCGTGGAAATCCAAATTGGTCACCAAAATCTATGGGGATGTATGTATATGTATAGCTGATTCACTTTGTTATAAAGCAGAAACTAACACACCATTGTAAAGCAATTATACTCCAAAAAAGATGTTAAAAAAAATAAATAAAAATAAAAGTGTTAAAGAGATTGAAAACGCAGGAGACAGGAAAATGATGAACTTCCGAGGAACAGCATCCAAAGGATGCTAAGAGTAGAGGAGTTAAACTTTAGGTTTCTTGGAGCCTGTACAGTTCAGAATGGGACACACATCTTTGGAGACTCATCCAATTCTTTTGGAGATTGGAAAAAAGTTAGAATCACCTGGAAGATTTATTTTAGGATGCTTAAGACTTCTTGCAAAAGTACTTTAATCCTCAGAGAGCTATGAAATCTCGTCCATTTACAAAATTAAGAAAATGAATGTATCTACTTTAGAGGGATACTGGAGGGAGTAATGACTGCCATAAATTTCTAAAATATCTTTGTATCCCAGCATCTGATCCAAAGTCTGGCCATACATAGTAGGTGCTGAAACACATGGTGAGTGAGTTAATGAATGGTTACTCTGCCTGGAAAATGTATTAAACCACATGGAATAGGGCCATGTTGTCCCTGTTTCTGCTCTGTGGCCGACCACTGCCGGAGTCAGCAAAGACACGGTCAAGTGGGATGAGTCTGAGAGGTTTACGGAGGTGAGCCTTTAGTCACAAACTGAAAGCAGGGCTGACGTAACTTCGTTCAGGGGACGGGATGCATACAAGCAGGAGAGAAAGATAAAGGGGGGGCGACAGCAAGAAACAAAATGGTAACAAACTCCGAAGCTCAGGAATAAATGTTTCAGTGAAGTCCCTGCAATGTTCATGGAAGAGGGTTCTTGAGATGTAGGGCAGCGCTGAAGTAGGAAAAGGCTGGAGGCAGATGGCCAAGAATTCTTGGAAGATACTGAAACAGTCCAAGTGGGAATGGTTAAGCCCTGAACTAGGGTCTGGCTATGGTAACTGAGAAGATGACAGCAGCCTTAATGATATGGAAAATGTGAGCGAAGAAGACAAAATGATAACATCACCAAGGGAAATAATTTACTCACTCATTTGATAAAAAAATTATTGAGTACCTCTGAAATGCCAGGCCCTGTACTAGCTGTTGGGATGGAGAATAAAAATGTTGATGATTTGGGGAAGATGGAATGGGTTAGATCATGAATGTCTTTTCAGAAAGTTTAGCCCTGTAGGAAAAAGGCCTGGGACAAAGGTGAATATATAGATCCTGGTTCTGGTGGTGGAAGGTCAAACAATAAAAGTAAACACGTGTGTGTAGGAGAGGCAAGCAGGAGGTATAAAGGTCCAGTGAAAACACTTGTGGCTCCAACAGTTTAACAAACAAGACAAGGGAGACAAGAGGCCAGAGAGAAAAGTATGTGCTTGGAGAAGGGCAATCTGTTAGGATGCACATAAGTTTCATTTCTGTGAATTAAAAATAGCTGTTGTCCTTGTTTAAGTCTTTAATCTGACAAACAACTTATGGGAGATTTTCAAAAGCCCCTGATAATGGTCTTCAAAACAAGATTACTAAAGAAAACAAGGAACCACAGGATAAGGTGCAAAGGGTAAAGATTTCTTACAGATCAGATCATGGGGAAGGCAAAGGTGTGGGAGTGAAGGGGCCCCTGGATGAAGGCTTGCTGGAAACTGGAGGGCACAGAGCTTTTTTACATCAATATTAATAAAAACAACGGCTGATGTACAGTATTTTTAATGATACTTTCACTAAAACAAACAAACGAACAAAAAACGTCAAGAAGTATCATACCTGGGAAAAAACAAAACAAAAGCATAGTTCCTGGATCTAAGTTTCCTCACCTGGCTCCATGCACTTTAAAAAAAATTAAAGACTAAAACTGTCATTGCACTATGGAGGAAAAAAGAGCTGATAATAAAAGGAGACAAAAATTGAGATTTCCATTGCACTTATGTAACCGAAATAAAAAATCTAAGATTACAGAGAGTGGGGTCCCAGCCACAAGCAAAAGTGTCCAAGTCCATGCCTTTCTGTTTCAGCTCCCTTACTCAAGGACACTCTGGTATAATACCAGAACGTCACTGTGGATAACAACTTAAAAATGATGGAGAGGGACTTCCCTGGTGGCGCAGCAGTTAAGAATCCACCTGCCAATGCAGGGGACACAGGTTCGAGCCCTGGTCCAGGAAGACCCCACATGCCGCAGAGCAACTAAGCCCGTGCGCCACTACTGAGCTGAGCCTGTGCTCTAGGGCCCGCGAGCTACAACTACTGAAGCCCGCGCGCCTAGAGCCCATGCTCCGCAACAAGGGAAGCCACCTCAATGAGAAGCCCGCACACCGCAACGAAGACCCAACACAGCCAAAAAAAAAAAACTAATTAAATTAAAAACAAAAACCAACCACTAGCATTTCCCTTCAACACTTAGTAGATATCTATTATATAAGGCAACCAGGTGCAAAGAGAAACAAGCTAGCTGAAGTCAAAGAAGCCAATGAAATAAAGATATCTAACCTTTCTATCTTCAGAAGTATCAGTACTTGTAGTAGTCCTAAGAGTTATTTGTATAACAACAAGAGCTAACACTTACTGAGAAAGTACTGTGTACCAGACATATTAAATGCTTTTCATATATTTTCTCACTGAGCCCTTCCAAAGACTCTTTGCAATAGGCACTGATGACATCCTCATTTTTTTTTAGAGATTGGAGTTTATTTATTTATTTATTTATTTATGGCTGTGTTGGGTCTTCGTTTCTGTGTGAGGGCTTTCTCTAGTTGCGGCAAGCGGGGGCCACTCTTCATC
This sequence comes from Balaenoptera physalus, assembly GCF_965194825.1. Classification (NCBI taxonomy): domain Eukaryota; kingdom Metazoa; phylum Chordata; class Mammalia; order Artiodactyla; family Balaenopteridae; genus Balaenoptera; species Balaenoptera physalus. The sequence goes on along the minus strand of NC_138893.1, from coordinate 55,054,264 downwards.
ACGGTGCGCAGGCCTCTCACTATCACGGCCTCTCTTGTTGCGGAGCACAGGCTCCAGATGCGCAGGCTCAGTAATTGTGGCTCACGGGCCTAGTTGCTCCGTGGCATGTGGGATCTTCCCAAACCAGAGCTCGAACCTGTGTCCCCTGCACTGGCAGGCAGATTCTCAACCACTGTGCCACCAGGGAAGCCCGACATCCTCATTTTTCAGATGAGGAAACTGAGGCACAAAAAGGTTAGACTTAAAAACTTTCTCCAGATCTCCCAACTAGCAAGTGGTGAAGCTGAGACTGTATCCTGGCAGTCTGGCTCCAGAGCCCTGTTCATATCACTGTGCTCCACGGGAATCACCCTCACAGGTCCCACACCCCCCCTTGTGGAGGTCAGCCTCTCACCTGGGCAGCGCAGATGCTGTACTGGGTAAACATGGCTTCATACAAGGCCATCAGCCCACTCTGTCCGGCGGCTGCACAGGCTCGGGCTTCTAAGACTGGAATTGCCTGTAACATGCCAACAGACAAGGTGTGGCTGGGGCGAGGGAAGGAGGCCTGAGGACCCTGTTACAGGGGGTGGGGAAGCCGCACTTACCATCTCCTTCAGCTGGTTCTGCCCTGAGTGTAGGGCCTGCCGCACACTCTGAGACAGAAGGATCTCATGGCGCAAGCGCTGCTTGCCAAAGGCTACAGCTCCACTAGTCACCAGCATCATCTCTCGGCCTTGATTCTGCAGTACTGACACCTGACATTGAGGAAGGAAAAGGCACAAGTCCTTGTAATCTCTTTCCTCTCATCACAAGAGATTCAGGTAGGCTGGACTAATGAGTGGATCCCAAATGCCGGTTTACAGACCAGCACTGGGCTGGCTCTGGAAGAATCACCCAGGTTGTCTGGTAAAAATACAGAGTCCTACATGCTTCCTTGAATCTGAAAAGTAGGTGGCAGATAGAAATGAGAAGTTTTTAATAAGGAGATTCTGGTGTGTAGGTAGGTTTGGCAACCACAGGACTTGAAGACATGTGGAGGAGTCTATAATGCGGAAGATCCAGTTGTTTCAGGAAATAAAGCCCAGAATACAAGTCTGGAGCCAGGAATTGCAATATAAACTTAGCAGATGGCTTCTCAAATTCTAAGGCATGACCTGGGGAGACGAAGCTGTTTCCGGGGCATGTCTGATTCTCATGGGTTGCCTCTGGCTAGACCAGGGACAGTGCTGTTCCACCCTGTCTGCCTAGAACCAGTTTTGGTTACTTTGTTTCCCACCTAGGACGGATGCACATGAAAGAATCAAAGATTCAATATTCCTAACCTGTCCATCCCTCCTGATGCTTGAACCTATAACCTAGCTCAGGAACTCGGAGACAGCTATGATGAACCGTGATCTAAAAAAAATAACTTATCATCATAGAAAATTTCATACTTAACCAAAGTGGTAAGAATCGAACTATAAAACCCTATGTACTCATCACACAGCTTCAACAACCACCTCTCATGGCCAATTTCTCACTCTCCAATGTTCCTTTTATAGCTCCACCATTATTTTATTTTATTTATTTTAAAAAAATACTCATTTATTTATGTATTCATTTGGCTGCGCCGGGTCTTAGTTGCGGCACGCGGGATCTTTACTTGAGGCACGCAGGATCTTTACTTGAGGCATGTGAACTCTTAGTTGTGGCACGTGGGATCCAGTTCCCTGACCAGGCACTGAACCTGGGCTCCCTGCATTGGAAGCGCACAGTCTTAGCCGTTGGATCACCAGGGAAGTCCCTCCACCATTATTTTAATACAAATCCCAGGCTCCAGACACATTATTTCATTTGTAAATATTTCAGAAAGCAATTGCTAAAACAGAGGGTATATACACACATCCACAAAACCATTATTATCTAAAACATTTCAATAATTTCCTAATATCAAATATCTGGTCAGTGTTCACATTTCCCCAATTTTTTCAGCTTGCTCAAATTAAGATGAAAATTAAGCCCACACATTGCAATTAGTTGAAGTGTCTCTTAATTCACTTTTAATCCATAGGTTCCTCTCTATAATTTTTTCCCTTGTAATTTGTTAAAGAAACTGGGTTATTTGTCCTTTAGGGTTTCTCAGCCTTGACTTTCCTGCTTCTGTCTCTGTGGTATAGTATTCTATTTCTTGCAAACTGCTGTTAGGTAGGAAGGCTTGATTTTTTTTTTGTCAAGAACTCTTTACAGGTCATGGTGTCCATCAAGGGGATACATAAGGCCTGACTGTCTTTCTTTTTGTGATGTTAGTAACTGTTGATGATCATCACCAAGACCTATTAATTCATTAGGGGCTATAAAATGCTGATATTCTAATTCATTCATTTCTTCTTTATTTACAGGCTGGAATAATTCCATAAAGGGAAACTTTACTTCATTAAATATTTGGCTACCTTGAGGTATGGTTTGTATATGAAAGGCAGCACAGATATGTGTCTCTTTCCCTTTATTTACCAGTTTCCAAAATGAGTAGGTTCTCTAGAATCCTTCAAGATGACCAATGAATTATTTTTTAAGTATAACTGTGATTCATAGATTTAAACATATTTCATGTGTTTAAATTCAGTGCAGTAATTATTGATGTTCAGATATTCCCATCTTTGACCAATGGAAGCCTCTTTAAGTCAGCTCCTGAGTGCATCTAACACGATCAGATGCCTTGGACAAGACAGTTGACTCCATATGTTAGTACTGCACTGATCTATAAAACTGTTCCTTAAGGTCCAGGGGTGTCCCTAGAAGGAGAGCTGGCAACCTAAGCAAACCATTACCAGGTTCTCCCCACTGTTTTCATCCAGTTTCTCCTTTGCTCAGAATCTTCAATCTTCCTCCTAGACTGAACCCCAAATCCTCTACCTGGTTTCAAAGCCCTGCCTAATAGAATTATACACATTCTCCCTGATGAGATCACCACCACTGCTTTCAAGCTCACCTCCTCTCTGGCCCATCAGCATGCCATACTCATTCCTGCTTTTGTCTCCCACCTGGAAACTACTTGTAGAGCCTCCCCGTCCCCAGAACCATCAGGCTACGCAATTCCAGGGGCACCATTCACAATGTGCACTTAGCAGCATGGAACATTTCCCCTTTGCTGGTGCAAATCCTATCAGTCACAAAGGCCCACCCTGAGTCTCAGCTCTCCTAGGAAGTCCCAAGAATGACCACACTCTCATTTGGCCTTCCCACCTCTGGACCTGTCAGTCACTGTCATTTGTGCCCTCTCATTTGGATATTATCTGCCTTGAACAATCACCTAATTATTTTGGGAGTCCCAGTTCTGGCTCCCCAACGGCAGAGACAACAGTTAGAGGTCTGTTAAGGCCCTCACAATGTAGCCCTTTGATAAATATTTGTTACACTGCATTGATCTGAGGGACTCAATCTGAAAGGCAGATTTGATAATAATTGCTTAGTACAGAAAATATATGAAGAAAATTCCATCAAATTTCAAGTTAGTAGTTTTCTAATACCAACTCCAGCAAAATTGTTTTTTAAAACTGAAAATACGGCTATGGAAGATAGAGCTGAATTACAGCTAGAATGGAAAAGCTCTAGTTTTATCTCCAGGATACTTGGATGTCTGGTTTTTTTGACTCTTGGTCAGGGGTTGGCAAACTATGGCCTGCAGGTCAAATCTGACCTGTGCCTGTTTTTGAAAATAAAATTTTATCAGAACACAGCCATGCTTGTTCATTTACGTATTGTCTAAGGTTGCTTTTGTGCTACAATGGTAGCTGAGACAGAAACTGTACAGCCTACAGAGACTAACATATTTAGTATCTGGCCTTTTACAGAAAAAGTTTGCTGATCCCTGCTCTTGGAAAAGATAAAGGTAGTGGGATTTGCGATGTGATATTTAAAGTCCAAAACTCCCATGATGACCCCGAAGGTCAGTTTCTTTACTGATAAACTATCAGTGGTCAGCCTGGTTTGACTCCATGGCCAGTGGGGCATAAAGTTCCCACTGAAAACTTCTGCAGTGAGGCCTTCCAAAGCCAAGATTCCTTGCACAGATCTTTCGGTGATTCAGTCTGGGGACAGAGTGTGGTCTCTTTGCAAATAAAAGACCCTGGGGGGTGGGGGATGGTCTTGTGCATAGGATGTCTCTGAGACCCTTAATGCCTGCTTACACTCCCTCTGTGGCCTTGTATCCCTTTGCCTTTAAATGAAAGCCTTATATGGGTATTCTCTGTGGAGTCTGGTGAGTCCTTTCACTAATATCTGAACTTGGGAAATCTTTGCAATGATAGCTCATACTTATTTCAAGATTACTAGGCTAACTAGAAAAGATAAAGCCCAGCAAAACAGAAAAAAAAAAAAAAAAAAAAAAGCTCAATATTCACACAAGTCCATCTGGGTACTCAACCCTGACTACGTATCAATCACCTGGGGAACTTTAAAAACACAGAGGCTTGAGCCCCATCCCAGAGATACTTATTAAATGGTTGAGTGTGAAGCCCAGGCACCTCCAGGCCTCTCAGGCGATTCTAATGCGCAGCCAGGATTAAGAATCACTGACATACATACACAGCTCGTTCTCACTAAGAAGCTTGAGGGATGAACTGCATGAAATCAACTCCACTCCTTGACACCCCCTCTGCTTGTCCTGGGATGCTGTCTCCCAGTGGCACCTTCATCAGGAAACAGAGTTTTCACACTGGGTTGAAATCTATTGTTCTCAAATCAGAATTATTTTTATGAGCTGAGAAACCTGAAATGACAGCTTAAAAAGCAGATTTTGTTTTAGTTCAGCTGAATTTTCCATCTTGGCAATTACCTGCTCAACAATAGATGCCAGGCGCCCCAGTGCCAGGCCACATTCATCCCCTCGGGTCACCACGGCACTTCCGAGTTTCACCACGATTCTCTTGGCATGCTTCAGCTCACTGCGGTGGGCAAAAGACTTGCCATGCATACGACTGAGGGGTACCGTGATAAAGGGGATGTTGCTCCAAGAACGAACATGTCTGATGGCTGAAGGCTGGACACGACCTGCAGCCCCCGAACAAAGTCAAATGCAAGAAAAAAAGGAGAGAAATACACAATATAATTTCTCATTGAAAATATGCATGCAAAATAGTAACCAGTTTGGCCGCCAAAAAATAGCTTTATCATTCTTAACTGCGTAAAACCAGTATATCAAAAGCCACACTGATCTAGCATGTTTTATTCTAGTATTGTGTGGAGTTTGTACCCAGTACACAGGTGACAGGTACACTCAAACACTGCTGGTCAAGAAAAGACATGTTGGCAAAATATATCAAAAGCCTTAAAAATGTTCACAACTTTGATCTAGCAATTCCATGTTCAGAAATTTATTCTAAAGAACTAATCAGAGATGGAGACAAAAAGATTTATCAGCAGGCTATTCATCAGTATTATTTATAACAGGAAAAACAGAAGCAGAGTAAACGTCCAAAAAAGGGCAGAAATATTTAAATACTTGTAGAATTTTCAATAACATAGGAAAATGCTCATATGTTAGTTTCACATACATGTCTAAATGCATAGGAAAAGATAAATAAATAAAAATAGTAGTATTTTATCTCATGACGGGGTTATGGGTGATTTATTTTTCTTCTTTATTCTTGTTTTGTTTTCCAAATTTATGCAGTAAAAATGCATTGCTTTCATAATCAGAAAAATATGTGTGCTTTTACAGAAACCACACTGCTATTAAAAAAAAGTGAGTCTGATTAGCTAAGACAACACAGAACAAAGTAACTGGTATTAAATAGTAAAAAATCATAGCTAATCTCCCTACAAATTGCCTGTAACAATGATGAAAGAAACTGGAGCACCTTCTGAAGGGAAGGTAACATTGGAGTCAGATACTTCTTTGTATCCCTTTAGACATCTGCCCCTAATCAATTCTGTCCTGATTCTTTTTTCTTGTAACACGGAACAAGATTTCTAAGAGGCAAAACAAAAACGAAAACAAAAAAAACAAAAGAAACCCCACCAAAACAAAAAACCAAACTTGATTAAAAAGCTGAAAATCTAACAGTCACGGCTGAATGTCAGGCACTGAACCTCTTCACCACTGCTGACTGCCTTCCCCCACAACAAGTTCTCTAGGTATCACTACAGACATTAATAAATATTGGAATGTTACTAAAGTAATCATTCTGAGCCATCTTTCAGACTATTCTTCTGTAACTGTATTACTACAGAGTAACTTCCTTCACTTGAATCAACCGTTATCACCTCCCTTTATATTTACAGACAGATTTCTCAGAATTTCTCTACCCAGTGCCTCTAACGCCTGACCACTCTGACCCATCTAGCTGTAATCGAGCATCCACTGTCTCTTTCTACGTTACAAAAATGGTGGGTAAAGCAGGCAGAATCCTATTCTCACGGACAAGAAGATCCCTGTGTGTTCTCCTCCCTCTCTGCCTCCTTCACGCACAAACCTGAGAAAGAACATTTTAAATGAAGTCATGAAGAGCCTTTCCTTCTCTCTCTTAAATAACCGTTTCTTTAAGTGACCACATTTCAAGTCTGCTGGAGAAACCAGACAGACGATTTGGGTCTTTTTTAACAACAGGCTTGCAGTCCAGTTCCCGGCAGAGAGCTGCACAGTAAGCCCGTCATCTGGGATAGAATTGGGGCTTGGCACCCCTGCTATAGGCTGCCCTGTTCCTTCTGGGGGAGCCCCAGGGACGAAAGCACCGGTGTGTTGTGAGGGCCGTTCCGTGGAGAGCTCCCTTTCTCCATCAGGCTCATCAGTATAGGTGCCCTGGCCCCGCCTTCAGGAATAATACCCTAAGCAATGCACACACCTAAGTCTACGCTTAAAAGTTGTACCCATATAATAGTTCTGGCCTCGCTGACCTGACGGAGGGAGGGGTGGTAGAGGGAGAGACTTACTCCCCTGGAGTTTGGACCTGGGATCATCAGTGGCTGTATGCAGAGCTCAGAGCTGCACCCAAGTATCACGTGTCTCTTTGACAGCTGTCAGAACTAGGCCTGCTGCCTACTTTTCTCTCCTGTGTACTGCAGGGCATGTCCTGGCCTGGCAAAGTGCTAAGCATGAGTGGGCAGCCTGAGAGGGAACCTCAGGGACATAGGTGGTGGCAAGCAGGTCAGTCCTACCAGGCCAGACTAGCATGAATGAAACTCCTGATCTGCAGTCTGTATCAGCAGAGGAGGGTGGCGTGGCTTGGTGCCAGGCAGTCAAGGGTCATTCTGGCGGCAGGCAACTGGGTCACAGCAGATCAGGGCTGATAAGGTTCAAGAAGAGGCCACATCTATGAACAAGGTGTGTTTTTTTGGCAGCGTGACATATGGGATCTTAGTTCTCCGACCAGGGATCAAACCCACGCCCCCTGCGTTGGAAGCACGGAGTCGTAACCACTGGACCACCAGGGAAGTCCCTGAACAAGGTTTTAAGCAAGTAAAAGCTCAGTCGTATCCAGTGGGTTCTGCACCAAGGAGAGCTCCATGGGGTCCAGGGCTTTTCTGGGTTTCCTATTCAACAATGCTTTCACCCTCCTAAATTGACCCTATCTTTCTTGAGGGCATTTTTCTATGTGCTGCAGTGTATTATACATTTTAGGGTCCATATGAAGGGCTAGAAGGCCTTGATTAGTTAAGAAAAATCCATGGCTTCTGGATAGGTAATCTCTTCCCATCATCTAAGGAAACTTTAGGCTCTAAGTCTCAAAGAAAAGACATCTCCTCCTGTTAAGGATGAGGGGATACCGAGGTATATGTGTATGCAAATGTGTTAGGGGGAGGGGGTTGTCCATATTCCTCAAAAGTGCCATGGGTCACACTCCAAGGGAGGAGAAGCCCTTTAGCTTTTCAGCATCAGAGTCCTAACGCTCAGTAATAAATGAGGCTGTGTTCCAGGCCTGAACAGGAAGGAACCCTGACATGGTTTCTATCTCTCTTCCTGGCCTTCCACTTCCCTCTGTTTGTATTTCTATGCTTTTTCACTTTGCCTTTTTAATTTCTTTTCTGCTCTTCTGCTTATCATGGTCAGTGAACATGGGGTTCCAGAAAAATCTGGATACAAAGAAAAATCTAGGGATAAGATCAGAAAGTGCCTCCTTTTGTGAATGAGTCTAATGAGAATAAACAGTAATATCAACAATAAAAATACTGAAGTGAATAGTTACTATATACCAGGAACTGTGTTAACTATTCATGTACCTTATACAGAGGCAGAGGATATATGAAAGGACAAGTGTAGGCTCTGGAGTCAGACTCCCTGGGCTGGAATCTCAACTCCTTCACTTACTTGCTGTTATCTCATTGATCTCATAAGGTTGTTGTGGGGAGTGAAATGAGTTAATGCATGAACAACGATTGGCACAAAGTAAACCCTCAATAAATATTAGCTGCTATTATAAAAAAGTGTTAGCTATGGGCTTCCCTGGTGGCACAGTGGTTAAGAATCTGCCTGCCAATGCAAGGACACGGGTTCAAGCCCTGGTCTGGGAAGATCCAACATGCCGCGGAGCAACTAAGCCCGTGCGTCACAACTACTGAGCCTGTGTACCACCACTACTGAAGCCCACGCGCCTAGAGCCCGTGCTCTGCAACAAGAGAAGCCACCGCAATGAGAAGCCTGTGCACCGCAACAAAGAGTAGCCCCTGCTCACCGCAACTAGAGAAAGCCCACGTGCAGCAAGGAAGACTCAACACAGCCAATAAATAAATAAATTTATTTTTAAAAAAAAGGGTTAGCTATGCCTATCATCATCACTATCGTTATCATCATCTTCCTGAATTCTCATGAGTTAAGACTCATGAGTTAGGTATTATTATGAATTAGTTATTATTATTATTAGCTTCATTTTATAAATAAGGAAACTGAGGCTCAGACAAGTTGAGTAACATACCAACATTACCAGATTGGAAAAATGGCCACAATACTTGAAGCTTCTCCCGTTAACAGGTGGAGTCTATTTTCCCACCCCTTGAATAGGGGCTGGCCCTATGACTTGATTTGACCAATACAATGTAGCAGAAGCCTAACTCTGTGTAAATTCTGAGCTTAGGCCTCAAGAGACCTTATCACTGCCATGCTTGCTGTTCTTGGGAAGCATCATGTGAAGAAGCCACGGATAGCTTGCTGGAGGATAAAAGGCCACGTGGAACAGAGATGATCTATCATCCCAGCAGATTCTCCCCTGGCCCTCAACAATCAACCCTGAGCCAATGAGAGAGCTGACAAGGACACGGAACCACTGTGCACCTGAGCTTGGTCCAAAATGCCGACTCGTGGAAATGTGACCAAAATCCATAGCTGTGGTCACTAAGTAAGTAGCAGAGATAGTTTTCAAACACAGGGAGCCTAGTTCCAGACACTGAACTTTACACTCTTATTTACATGAATAGGAAACAGATTTTTCCAATGATGATAAGCTTGATTAGCTGATAAGCAAGTCCTCTTGCAGTAAGCTGTTGAGACAGACTGTTGATAACATTTAGGTGTTATCAAGAGATAGGCAACTCAAAACATCATAAACAGCCTTTCAACAAATGGGGCTGGAACTAGACCTCTAGATGCAAAAAAATGAACCTCGACCTAACCATCACACCTTATACAAATATCAACTCAAAATGGATCATGGAGGGAGTGCTGGCTACCCAGAGAGGGAGGGAGCAGGCAGAGCCCAGCTCAGAGCAGCTGTCTGGACACCTTGAGTTTTGGAGTGGGGAGCGCTGGCTACTGTGAACTTGGTCCCCATCATAGTAGCCTTTCTCAGGATGCTCTATCTTTTGTCTGCCCAGCCCTGGAGTACAGTAGCAGCAGGGAATACTTGCTTCTCTGCAATGTTGTGTTGATTCATGGAAATTCTGATAAGAAAACCTGTGAGCCTTGACAATTCAGAGCACATCACTTTCCATGGTGTGAACTGTGCCATCACTGTGAGGGGTTAAAAAAATTGGGGGACTGGCACTTCCGGTCAAACCATCATTGCGTAGCAGCGTTCTTCATCAAGGGTCTTGGTGCTCTGGCCGGGTGTCAGGCCTGAGCCTTTGAGGTGGGAGAGCTGAGCTCAGGACACTGGACCACCAGAGACCTCCTGGCGCCACGTAATATCAATCGGTGAGAGCTCTCCCAGAGATCTCCGTCTCAACACTAAGACCCAGCTCCACTCAACGACCAGCAAGCTACAGTGCTGGACACCCCATGCCAACCAACTAGCAAGACAGGAACACAACCCCAGCCATTAGCAGAGAGGCTGCCTAAAATCATACTAAGTTCACAGACACCCCCTAACACACCACCAGATGCGGTCCTGCCCACCAGAAAGACAAGATCCAGCCTCATCCACCAGAACACAGGCACTAGTCCCCTCCACCAGGAAGCCTACACAGCCCACTGAACCAACCTCACCCACTGGGGGCAGACACCAAAAACAAAAGGAACTACAAACATGCAGCCTGCGAAAAGGAGACCCCAAACACAGTAAGTTAAGCAAAATGAGAAGACAGAGAAATACGCAGCAGATGAAGAAGCAACGTAAAAACGCAGCAGACCAAACAAACGAAGAGGAAATAAGCAGTCTACCTGAAAAAGAATTCAGAGTAATGACAGTGAACATGATCCAAAATCTTGGAAATAAAATGGAGAAAATACAAGAAACGTTTAACAAGGACCTAGAAGAACTAAAGAGCAAATAAACAATGATGAACAACACAGTAAATGAAATTAAAAATTCTCTAGAAGGAATCAATACCAGAATAACTGAGGCAGAAGAACGGATAAGTGACCTGAAAGATAAAATAGTGGAAATAACTACTGCAGAGCAGAATAAAGAAAAAAGAATGAGAAGAATTGAGGACGGTCTCAGAGACCTCTGGGACAACATTAAACGTACCAACATTTGAATTATAGGGGTCCCAGAAGAAGAGGAGAAAAAGAAAGGGACTGAGAAAATATTTGAAGAGATTATAGTTGAAAACTTCCCTAATATGAGAAAGGAAATAAGTCCAGGAAGTGCAGAGAGTCCCATAAAGGATAAATCCAAGGAGAAACACACCAAGACACATTAATCAAACTATCAAAAATTAAATACAAAGAAAAAGTATTAAAAGCAGCAAGGGAAAAGCAACAAATACATACAAAGGAATCCCCATAAGGTTAACAGCTGATCTTTTAGCAGAAACTCTGCAAGCCAAAAGGGAGTGGCAGGACATACGTGAAGTGATGAAAGGAAAAAACCTACAACCAAGATTACTCTACCCAGCAAGGATCTCATTCAGATTCAACGGAGAATTTAAAACCTTTACAGATAAGCAAAAGCTAAGAGAATTCAGCCCCACCAAACCAGCTTTACAACAAATGCTAAAGGAACTACTCTAGGCAGGAAACACAAGAGAAGGAAAAGACCTACAATAACAAACCCAGAACAATTAAGAAAATGGGAATAGGAACATACATATCAATAATTACCTTAAATGTAAATGGTTTAAATGCTCCAACCAAAAGACACAGACTGGCTGAATGGATACAAAAACAAGACCCGTATATATGCTGTCTACAAGAGACCCACTTCAGACCTAGGGACACATACAGACTGAAAGCGAGGGGATGGAAAAAGATATTCCATGCAAACGGAAATCAAAAGAAAGCTCGAGTAGCAATTCTCATATCAGACAAAATAGACTTTAAGATAAAGACTATTACAAGAGACAAAGAAGGACACTACATAATGATCAAGGGATCAATCCAAGAAGAAGATATAACAATTGTAAATATTTATGCACCCAACATAGGAGCACCTCAATACATAAGGCAAATACTAACAGCCATAAAAGGGGAAATCGACAGCAACACAATCATAGTAGGGGACTTTAACACCCCACTTTCACCAATGGACAGATCATCCAAAATGAAAATAAATAAGGAAACACAAGCTTTAAATGACACATTAAATAAGATGGACTTAATTGATATTTATAGGACATTCCATCCAAAAACAACAGAATACACATTTTTCTCAAGGGCTTATGGAACATTCTCCAGGATAGATCACATCTTGGGTCACAAATCAAGTCTTGGTAAATTTAAGAAAATTGAAATCGTATCAAGTATCTTTTCCAACCACAACACTATGAGACTAGGTATCAATTACAGGAAAAAATCTGTAAAAAATACAAGCGCATGGAGGCTAAACAATACACTACTTAATAACCAAGAGATCACTGAAGAAATCAAAGAGGAAATCAAAAAACACCTAGAAACAAATGACAATGAAAACACAATGACCCAAAACCTATGGGATGAAGCAAAAGCAGTTCTAAGAGAGACGTTTATAGCAATACAATCCTACCTTAAGAAACAAGAAAAATCTCAAATAAACAACCTAACCTTACACCTAAAGCAATTAGAGAAAGAAGAACAAAAAAACCCCAAAGTTAGAAGAAGGAAAGAAATCATAAAGATCAGATCAGAAATAAATGTAAAAGAAATGAAGGAAACAATAGCAAAGATCAATAAAACTAAAAGCTGGTTTTTTGAAACGATAAACAAAATTGATAAATCATTAGCCAGACTCATCAAGAAAAAAAGGGAGAAGACTCAAATCAATAGAATTAGAAATGAAAAAGGAGAAGTAACAACTGACACTGCAGAAATACAAAGGATCATGAAAGATTACTACAAGCAACTCTATGCCAATAAAATGGACAACCTGGAAGAAATGGACAAATTCTTAGAAATGCACAACCTTCCGAGACTGAACCAGGAAGAAACAGAAAATAAGAACAGACCAATCACAAGCACTGACATTGAAACTGTGATTAAAAATCTTCCAACAAACAAAAGCCCAGGACCAGATGGCTTCACAGTGAATTCTATCACACATTTAGAGAAGAGCTAACACGTGTCCTTCTCAAACTTCCAAAATATAGCAGAGGGAGGAACACTCCCAAACTCATTCTACGAGGCCACCATCACCCTGATACCAAAACCAGACAAAGATGTCACAAAGAAAGAAAACTACAGGCCAATATCACTGATGAACATAGATGCAAAACTCCTCAACAAAATACTAGCAAACAGAATCCAACAGCACATTAAAAGGATCATACACCATGATCAAGTGGGGTTTATCCCAGGAATGCAAGGATTCTTCAATATATGCAAATCAATCAATGTGATACACCATATTAACAAATTGAAGGAGAAAAACCATATGATCATCTCAATAGATGCAGAGAAAGCTTTTGACAAAATTCAACACCCATTTAAGATGTTAAAAAAACCAAACAAAAACAAAATGGATCATGGACTTCAATGCAAAACTTCAAAACTTTTAGAAAAAGAAACAGCAAATCTTCAGGATCTAAGGCTATACAAAGAGTTCTTAGACTTGACCTCACATGTACAATCCATAAAATGAAAAACTGATAAACTGGACCTCATCAAAGTAAAAAAAAACTTTCCTCTGTGAAAGACCCTGTTAAGAGACTGAAATGGCAAGCTACAAACTGGGAGAAAATACTTTCAAACCACAAATCCGACCAAGGACTAGTATGTAGAAGACATTAAAAAACTCTCAAAGTTCAAAAGTAGAAAACCAAACAATCCAATTAAAAATGAGCAAATGACATTTCACTGACGAGCATATACAGACAGCAAATAAGCATATGAAGAGATGTCCAACCTCACTGGCCAATAGAGAAAAGGAATTTAATGAGATATCATTATATACCTATCAAAATGGATAAAATCGGAGAGAGGCAACATCAAATGCTGGTGAGGATGAAGAGAAAGTGGATCACTCATACATTGCTGGTGTGAATGTAAAATGGTACAGCCACTATGCAAAAACAGTTTGGCCATTTCTTATAAAACTACCTACCACATGCAGCTAACATACAACCCAGAAACTGAACTTTTGGACATTTATCCCAGATAACCAAAACTATGTGCACACAAAGTCCTATACACGAATGTTCACAGCAGCCTTATTCATAACAGACAAAAAATGTTAAACAACCAGATGTCCTTCAATGGTGAATGGTTACACTAACTGTGGTACCCCCATACCATTAAATACTATTCAGTAATAAAAATGAACAAACTGACACACACAAGAACTTAGATGAATCTCCAGAGATTTATGCTGAGTAAAAAAAGTCACCCCCAAAGGTCATATACTGTATGATTTCATTTATATAACATTTAAAAATGATAAAAATGGAGCACAGATTAGAGGCTGCCAGGGGTTAGGGACAGGAAGGAGAGGACAGCTAGAAAAGAGAAACTTGAAGGATCCCGTAGTGATGGAAATCTTATCTTGACTCTATCCACCCTGGTCAATACCCTGGTTGAGATACTGGGATAACTGGGGAAAGGGTATAAGGGATCTCTCTGTATTAATTCTTGCAACTGCAAGTGAATCTATAATTATCTCAAAATTAAACACTTAGTTACAAAAAAGGAATGAACAGAAATAGCCTGCAAAAAATCTGGGGGGATTAAATAACAGTAACACTTTGTCTTTAAAATTTTTTTAAAATTTTGAGTTATTTATTTATTTGACATACCAAAAGCTGTACAAAATTAATGTACACAACTTGATGAGTTTGCAGGTAAGTATACACTCGTGAAACCATCACCATAATCTATGCCATAAACCCATCTATCCCCTCCAAAAATTTCACTTTATTGATAAATACAAACACAACGTTTCACCAGTAGGCTGCTTCCTTCCTTCCTGCCTTTGTCCAATTCTGCCAAATTACATTTTTTTTACTTTTTAAAACCTTGTTGAAACACACTTGGACCAAACCTCCCACATATTTATGTTTCCCATGGTACCTACAAGATCTGGAGAGTGCTGTGGATTGGACCCAGGGCAGGAGACGGTGGGTGAAGGACTGGGACCCAGAGCGGTAGACTCGACTCAACATGCTGCGAGGGGGTCACTGACCAAGGTATCTGCAGAATGCATTTTAAAAAATGAATAATCAAAATACTAGACAACTCATTTTATTTTCATCCACCTCCCCACACTGAGAGTAAAAACTTGACTCTCCTGCTCCAAACTCCCCTGTATTAGAGGAACTACCACCTCTTCTACATATAGAAAAGAGAGAAAAAACAAATGGCTCCTTCTCAGGCTCTGACTCTATTCTTCCTTTCTTACAACCATCTTAGTTTTTAAATAATTAATTAATTAATTAATTTATTTATTTATTTTTGGCTGCATTGGGTCTTTGTTGCTGCGTGGGCTTTCTCTAGTTGCGGCGAGCGCGGGCTACTCTTTGTTGCAGTGCGAGGGCTTCTCATTGCGGTGGCTTCTCTTGTTGTGGAGCACAGGCTTCAGTAGTTGCAGCGTGCGGGCTCAGTAGCTGTGGCGCATGGGCTTAGTTGCTCCGCGGCATGTGGGATCTTCCTGGACCAGGGCTCGAACCAGTGTCCCCTGCACTGGCAGGCGGATTCTTAACCACTGTGCCACCAGGCAAGTCCCAACCATCTTAGTTTTTATGTAAACAAATTGAAACTAAGGATTATGAATATTCTGAGTAAAAAAAATCTTTAAGGTATAATGTTTACGTATTGATATTAAATCTTCACCACAATTCCTATACCATTAGGGAGTCTCTAACAGATCAAAAAACAGAGTTAACATTCCGTAAGCAGCCATCTCCACCTTCCCTCTATCACCTCCCGACAGAACTCTGAAAACCACATATTTGAAATTTCAGCTTGATCCTTGCTGACACAAGAAGAGGGAGGAAAGGTCAGAGGCTGCTGTTTTGTCTTTCTTCTTGCCGTCCACAGGAATCCAAAGCACACTTTTGCATCCCTGGGAAGGAGTGGCAATGCCTGCAAATGGCTGGCATCTGAAATGACGGTGGGCACATCTCTTGGAGGATGAGTACATACCTAGAAATCTCAAGAGCTGAGAACATAGTGGCTGTGGGCATTTTCCCACGGTAGGTCAAACTTGAAGTTTTAGACAAAGATTAGTTTATTTCACAAATAGGTAGGGGGCTTCTTCATCCATCTATCTTCATATATACATATATATACACGCACACATACATATATATAAAAAAAAACACAGAAAATGTGCCATTCATTATTGCAGCTCTTACACTACGGGGGCATGGTTGTTTTCACAAGATAAGAAAAACACTGTGTGTTCTTTGCTTGTGGGTCTCCTTTTAACTTCTCTACGTATTGGTAGATATATTCAACCCTCTTAAACATGCCTCAACATGCTTAAACATGCCTCAAAAGACTAGCATTTTGCCCCAAAGTGAAGAGAAACAAGGAATGGTTAATGCTCTTCAATTTATACTGCACAGAGGTACAGAAAGAAGAGAGAAGAGGCTGGCAGGATACATCTGTTGTAAAAGATATGGCCTCTAATAGGCAATAGAAAGTGTTAAGTGCTCTCTGTTGACTTCAGTGTTTGTGATGGTATGGAAGGTCCCAAGAGAAAATTATTTGCATAACACTGAAGCATGATATGAGCCCATGATCTATGTTTGCTGCTTTTACAAATTCCTTCAGTAATTATTGCTAAACAATTATTTACATATGAATTCTCCAAAATAACCCTAGAGGAGCCAAAAGGGTAAAATAATCAAATAGTGACACTAAAATTCTAATTCTTTCTCCTTCACAAACTTTCCCCAGCAACTCTAGCATTAGTTTCTGACTGGTTCATGTGCTACTGCTGATTTTCCCAACTGGATTATAAACCTCCCACTGACAGCATGGTTAACATGGGACACAAGGATTTTGGAGTTGGAGAGATTTAGGTTCAAGCTCTGCACTTGTTAGCTGTGTGCCTTGCTAGCTGTGGGTCTTCCAATCTTTCTAACTCTCAGTTTCCTCATCTGTAAACCAGGGACAATAACAGTAAGGACCTCATAGAATTATTGTGAGAGAATGCATGGAATGCCTGGGTACAAGAGATGCTCAATAAACACCTGCTCTCCTCTGTCTGTCTTTCAGACACTAATGATATCTTACAACCACTTCTTTCTTTCTTTCAGGACCTATCACAGGCACAAAGAATTCCATATCCTCTGATGGACAGACGTAATCATAAATTATACTTATGGACTGTTTACCTCTCTCTTACCTATGAATAACTGAAAGCTCTGAAGGTTTAAGGTCAGTAAGTTATCAGGTTGAAGACTGATCTAGAAACCAGGCCTCCCTGCCTCTCTCATGGCCTCTGACTGACCCCTACCTCACTGCAAAGGATAGTTCATCCTGCCAGAATTTATTATACCCTCAAAAAGTACATGGCTAATTCCAGGGAGCAAAGGTTATGTGTGTCTGTCTAGACTCCATGTCATCAAATGAAAAGTTTCCACGTTTTGACTCAGGACATTTCTCAAGTACCTCTTTACAGGTTCTAAACAGAAAGCCCTTATCTTTCTTACTTGAACAGAGAACTGAACTTTAGTCTCAACAAACGTCGCCCAGAAACACAGGCTTGGTATATGGACCACTTTAAGACAAAGACCCAATGATAAAGCTCACCGCCTCTAGAGCAGAGAAAGGTGATGGGGGAGGGGGGAGGGGGAATGGATCTGGGTCCGCCCTGATGTGCCAGGAAGGAACTCTTCACAGACCGTATGCCACGCTGCAAAAGGCGGTGGTGAGCGAGCTCTCCGGCTGCGGGGTGGGGGGGATTGGTTTTGAAGAGGGGATCCCGAAAGCCCAGGCGGGCTGCGAGGGACTGCACACACAGGCCCCTGAGAGTCGCCGTGTGGACAGTCACAAACAGGGTGAAACCCCACCACCCATGCAGGTGCACTGGAAGCTGGCTCCGGAGTCCTGGGCAGAGAAGGGGTCCGCTGGGTCGTCAAGCCTCCACATGGATCAGTTCCTGCATTTGGGTGTATCCGAGGGCTGCCACGGAGTTCGGGTGCCCGCAGTCCCCGCTGCGCCTGGGCCTCCGCGCCCGGGCATGTGGCGGTGCAACCCGCTCTGGGCGGCCCAGCCCGCCGCCATCCCTCCGCGCTCCCACACTCACTCACGGGCCCGACCCCGCCACCCTGCTCCGGCCGCGCGCCCCGGCAGCCCCCTCGGTCGCCCGCGACCCTGCGCACACACGCCTTCCCTCGCCCCAGCCCGGGCGGCGCCTCAGCCCCCGGCGAGGCACCGGCGCCACCCCATCCCCACCACTGTCCCTGCCATCCTCGCCGCCTGCCCGTACCTACCTGAACGCAGCCACCCAGCCCCGGCGCCCGGCCCGTACTACACGCGGGCGGATTCTGGCGCCGGCTTACACTCCCCTTTTCTTCCGTCCACGTCCCGCAAGGATGACGTTACGTCAGCAGCGTTGGAGTAAACCCAGGCCTCGCGGCCTCCGCTGTTGACGCGACGCAAGGGGCCGGCCCGGAGCTGCGCCGCGGCAATGGCGTAGGCGCCTTCTGAGAATCGGGCCCGCGCTCCACGTGGCGCGCCCAGCCCGCTGAGGCCAGGCCTACGACTGGGGGGGGGGGGGGGGGGGGGGCGGGGCTGGAGCGCTCTGGGTGAATGCCCATGTCCCAGGAGCAGACGGGAAATGGGCCGAAGAGGGTCGCCCATCGGGCCTTCCAGGGAGGCAGAAAAGATGCCTAGATCCCTCAGCTGCTGGTAGATCCCATACGGAGTGTTTGTCACTGTTGATCATTATATCCCAGGCACACCTCAGAAGTATCAATCGGTTGGATCAATGTACACAATTTGAGGATCCCACACTCCAGGCAAACTTCTGCTGCCTAAATGGAAATATGTTGGCACTGCG
Source organism: Balaenoptera physalus (assembly GCF_965194825.1). Taxonomy (NCBI): domain Eukaryota; kingdom Metazoa; phylum Chordata; class Mammalia; order Artiodactyla; family Balaenopteridae; genus Balaenoptera; species Balaenoptera physalus. The sequence goes on along the minus strand of NC_138893.1, from coordinate 55,035,515 downwards.
ATAAAATTATTTGCCCCCTAGTCGCCTGGAGGTTTCCCCAAGTGTCCCAGCCCAACTCTCGTTCAGCAAGGGCATTGGTGAGACTACTGTAATTTTAAATAGTTGTATTTAATCCCTGGCAACTGACACCATTCCAAAGGTGAATGCGAATCCACCCTTGAAATTAGAGCTCAGACTCTCTCCCTCTGTTATACTTGCTGTGTTTTCCTCAAAGGGCACATTCCTGCAAAGGCACAGAGGTAGTGCTGGGCACGCTGGGCACGTGGGGCGTTGGGGAGGGCACCTCCACTTACGTGGAGGTCGGTCACGAGGAAGGCATCTTGCCCCTTGCGTAGTTGTCCGTGAGAACATTGCTGAGCCTATTTATTCATTCCCTCGCTCTTAAAACGTTGGCTACTTCATGTATTAGGCACTCCCTAGGTTTGGAGGAAGACATCATCACCTCTCTAGACCAGTCCATAGCCTTATGAGAAGGCAGACAGGTGAGCAAAAGATTACAGCACTGTGTGATTAATGTTAGAGGAGGGGGTGCCCAGGGGCACAACAGGCAAGGCTTCGAAAAGAGCAGATATTCGAACTGTGCTTTGAAGGACAAGAAGTAAGTAGTTTACGTATAAGAGGGGAGCAGGATCACAGGAGGAAGAGGGAATGGCATATGCAGAGGCAGGAGACACCCTATGAGGAGAGGCTGCATGTGGGACATGACAGGCGGGGTGTTTGGTGGGGTAGGGGCATCTTGCAAAATTTTTGTGCATGCTAAAGGTTTCAAGTTTTACCATCCTCAAAGTTAGAGAACCATGACTTTTAAAGTACTGGAGTGGCATGATCAGATTTGTGTGTCTGAAATCACTAGAGAGGGGTATAAGCTGGGAGTTTGGTTAGCCTATTGCAAAGGCCCAAGTAAAGAAATGATGACTGGGGAAAAGGCTCCAGTAGGGGGCAGGGAGCATAAAGGAGGGAGAGGTGACCTCGCTAACTACTTGAAAGGGGGAGGGTGAGAGACAACGAGGGGTAGTTGCAAATCTGGTGGTGCTGCAACACAGTGTTAGGAAATAGATGAGGGGAGCAATTCTTCTGGGTGACGGATGAGAACACCGTACATGTGTTAAGTTTTGAGCACTCTGGATTTAAAGTAGGGTAGGGGATACAAAAGAAATAAAACTGTCCTCCAGTAGTTTCATTGGGTACTTGAGCTTTTAAGATTCTCACCATGAACTTAGAACAAAATAGGTAACTGTGGGTATAGCTAAAGTCATTAGGGACAGAGGCTTTCTCCACTCAGGAAGTGCTGTTCTGTTCTTAATGTGTCCTTAACCCACACATCACCTTATGTTAATTGTTTGTCTGCCTTCCCTGCTAGAATATAAGCTCCTAAGAGCAGGGAAGTATATTCCTGGCACATAATAGCCAATAAATATTTGATAAATGAATGAACTTAATTTCCTTGGGCTTAGTTTTCTCAAATAAGCAATGTGTTAATAATACTGCCCTTGTCTATCTTCTATACTTGCCTATATTCTATATACTATATTCTACATAAATTAGCCTATAACATTGTTAAGATCAAATATGAAAATCCTTTAACATTGTCCAAATATTTTCTATTTATTTTCATTACTGTCTTACTATTAATATTCTACTTCACCAATAAAGAGAAAGGAGTGGGATATGTGACTGTGGGTTGGGAAAAATCAAATACCAGAATTATAATCTAGTTTGCCTTTCCATAGAAATGAAGGAAATAGAAAATAAAACAAACTAGTGTATATAACCAAAAAAAAAAAAAAAAAGGAAGAAAGAAAGAAAAAAGAAATCAAGGAAATAATACAGCCATGGTATCTTTCCTTCATGTAACTTAAAAAAAAAAAAAAAAAAAAAAGTGTGCGCTTCCCTGGTGGCGCAGTGGTTGAGAATCTGCCTGCCAATGCAGGGGACACGGGTTCGAGCCCTGGTCTGGGAAGATCCCACATGCCACGGAGCAACTAGGCCCATGAGCCACAACTACTGAGCCTGCGTGTCTGGAGCTTGTGGTCCACAACAGGAGAGGCCGCGACAGTGAGAGGCCCGCGCACCACAATGAAGAGTGGCCCCCGCTCGCCGCAACTAGAGAAAGCCCACGCACAGAAACGAGGACCCAACACAGCCAAAAAAAAAAAAAAAAAAAAAAAAAGTGATTCTATTTGGATTGGAGGGATTTAACTTTTGTCTCAGCAAGTGGAAATAGGGCTGGACATGACCAGAATGTTACAAAGGAAGTGGACTATTTAGAACTTGACTATAAGAATGCAGGATTGAAGACTGCATCTTTACCTGCCATAGAGTACTAGGTTAAAGTTATCTTAGGGGACTTCCCTGGTGGTCCAGTGGTAAAGAATCTGCCTTACAATGCAGGGGACACAGGTTGCATCACTGGTCAGGGAACTGAGATCCCACGGGCTGTGGGGTAACTAAGCCCACATGCCACAACTACTGAGCTCATGCGCCTCAACTAGAGAGCCTGCGTGCCACAAACTACAGAGCCCATGCGCTCTGGAACCCACGCGCCACAACTACAGAGCACACACGCTCTGGAGCCCGCACGCCACAACTAGAGAGAAACCCGCGTGCTGCAACGAAGAGCCTGCGTGCTGCAATGAAAGATCCCGCGTGCCATAACTAAGACCTGATGCAGACAAAAAATAAAATAAATAATAAATAAATCTTTAAAAAAATAAAGTTATCTTAGTCTCAGTTTCTTTAACTGTTAGTAACAGAAACTTATTCAAACAAAACAATTTACTAGAAAGAGTAAAAGGTAAAGAAGAGCAGAAGGTAAAATTGGATGTCATAAGAGGTGGGTACAAGGAACTGGAAGTTGGGAACCAATATTCTCCTCCATTTCTGGGTTTCCTATTTACACTTCAGTCTGCAATCTGCTTCTTTTTTTCTCCTTTTAAGATACACTCTTCATTAGTGAACATCTGGTGGAAAATGGCTTCCTCAGCCCTAAAATATCTTTAGTGCCTCCTCCCCACTGACTTTTAGACTTCATCTTAGTTTCATATTCCTAGAGAGAAAATCTTACTGGCCTAACTTGGTCCAGGACTCCATTTTTGGTCTAGTCAGCTGTGGCAGGGAGAGGAGGGATCATGCAGGTAACTCCAACACAGCAGAGCTCTGTGTGGAGGGGATTCTCCGAGAAAAGGGAGTAGGCTAGGCCGGTAGACATGTTACGTGAGTTGGCAATGTTAGGACAAACACTTAACCAGTTTCAGCCAGACTATGCAATATAACTTTGTAGTTTCACAAACCAGGCTGAACATCAGAAGCACCAGGAAGGCTTTTAAAAGATACAGATTCTTCGAGCCCCCAGTGAATTAGAATCTCTAGATGCAGGGCCGAGGAATCAGCATTTTTAAAGAACCCCAGTTTATGATGTGACTGGCCTTTCAGAACCCCTGCTTTAAAAGACAGGCCCAGAATGCCAAACAAGCAAATACATCAATAGAAATGGGAAGTTACTCATAAATAAGGAACATTCCTATATACAATAAACAGGGAGGTTTTTCCTGGAGAACAAATATTTTCTTTAAAATACAGTTTTATTTTCTCTGATTATAAAAATCAGAAATGCTTATTATTAAGAAAAAATTCCCATTTTAGACGTTAGCTTTCCAGATGTTTGTTTAAGTACATATGTATAAATATTTTTTGTTTTACAAAAATAGCACCATAAAGTATATGTACTATTTTGTAGCCTATTTTATTCACTTAAAATAGATCATGAATGTTTTCTTATGGCAATAAAGCCAGGTCGACTCAATTTTCGGTGGTTGTACAACATTCCAATCTATGGATACATCATAGTTTACTTAACTAATTCCTTATTGTTGGACATCCCCCCCACCCCCCGCCCCATAATGTCTAATAAGTGGAACTGTTGGGTTAAAGTTTGTGAACATTTTTTAAGGCTTTTGATACATATTAAATAGCTATTTGCCCTTCTTTCCAAGTTTCTACCAGTTTATGTTCTCACTAAAAGTATTCGAGAGTACCTGTTTCTCCACACCTGTAACGGGCCGGCTGTAATTTCAATTTCATTCTATACAAATTGCACATACCCCTTTACAGTAAAACTTGCTCCTTAAATTGAATACACGATTACAATAGAGACCTCGTGCAGTAAGAGACCTCCTGTATAAATAAAGGGAGGGAAGAAGACTGCATTATTCTCTAGATGATGTAAAAAAATGTTTTTCAAAGGCCTGTTACAAGAGGAGTGACTGGAGATAAGATCATCATAAAATCTTATCTAAGATATGTTAAGCAGCTTTGTAATTGGAAACTAGTCTTACAAGCTAATCAAATTATCAGAGGGGTAGAGAGGAAAAGAATACTTGGGAGTATTCCTGCCTTGGAAGAGCAGATGTGCTCATTTCTAGTGTAAGATCTCATACGTTACAGTTTAAAAAGGCATGGTAGATCACAATGAGATACCATTTCACACCCATTAGGATGGCTAATATAAAAATAACAAATATTGGGAAGGATGTGGAGAAATTGGAACCCTCACATACTGCTGGTGGTGCAGCCAGTTTGGAAAGTAGTTTGGCAGTTCCTCAATAGATGAAACATAAAGTTACCATATTGCCCAGCAATTCCACTCCTTCAGTTAGGTCCTCTGTTTTCCTAAATGCTCTCCTCTGGTCATGAGCAGGTGAGGATCTGTTTAGCCAAGATAAGCAGGGTGCCGCAGAACTTCCCATGGGGAAAACTGAAATCTGCTCCCTCTCCTTTTTTTCACTTAGTCTCTAGGTTGAGAACTCCAAGTAGTAAGAGACACAGGATAAGAATGGGAGAGACTGAGCCCTTTTGAGAGTCTACTCCTCTGCTGAATACCATTTTGAAGGGAAAGAAGAAGTCGAATGGCAATTTCCAGTCCATTCTGGGTTGGCCTCTTGGAGGCTCTGGCTTCTGGGTAATGTCCACAAAGGTCACAACAGTTGTCAAAGGTACTTCTGTTTCCTGTTGGGAATCCTGCAGGAAGAATGTCCGTTGACAGGTCAGTGCTTGGTACCCATTCAAATAGCCCTCCAATTTCACTGTTATTATTACTTCCCTGAATAAAGACTCAAAACAAACTGCTCTAAGCAAGACAGACCTTTTTCTCATATTGATCCTATGTAGTTCTCCTTCTGAGTGAGACACAAGGAAATTAATTTCTTAGCAATACTCGAGGACACCAGAACTGTGAACAGTTACACCTACCAAAAGACTGACTCTAGCTTCCCATAGTTGGGGACCTGTCTGATATCAAAGAAGCCACTGCTTCTGTTATGTGTTTAGCAGCTCTACCTTATCAGGTAGAAACTGCTGCTGTTACGTGTTTAGCAGCTCTACCTTATCAGGTCCCAGAAGGCTCCAGGCTCTGAAACAGTACACACGTACTAGCAGTATTTCTATTCCTTCTTCAGTTGTAGAAAGAAATGTGAAACTTCATGGAAAAAGCAAAGAACTCCATACTGTAGATTAAAAAACCATCAAATTCACAGAATCTCAGGGTTAGAAAGGATCCTCGCAACCAAACACCAATTCAAGTCAAGTGAAAAGGATGCTCCTTGTCAAGCTGACTGAAGCATCTGATCGAATAGACATAGCTTTGGGTAGATATGGTTGCAGCCTGATGACTGGAGTTAAGTTTGTCGAAACTGAATTCCCTTTGTTCTGACTCTGTTCACTAGGCAAACTTTTGATTATAATTTGACAGTAAATAACTATCTTGTTGAACCAGAAATGAAGATTTTCATTTACCTTCCTTCACTCTGATGCCACATATCTCTGCTGTGGTCTTTGGCAACAGTAAATATCAGGCTCTGGGGACATAATTTTGCTTGGCATACCCTTCCACAGACATTTTTAAAATAAGTGGATGTGGGGCCAGTGTTGTGATGATCTGGCATGTCATACTAACTCTTTGGATTTTTTTTTTTTTTTTAACAGTGAAGCTCATATGGGACTTGGCATAGAACTAATGTAACTTCTGTGGCATTGAAAGACCCACATACATTCCAAGTACAGCCAGCTTAGGCTGAAGATGCTGAGGGTATCCTGACTCCAGCCAGGCATTGAAGACTGGCTGAGACTAACCAGACAAAGAAAATGGGGAGGAGTTTATTACTTAAGATTAAGTAATAAACTTTCTTTGGACTTTAACTTACAAAAGGATTTCCTGTTTAGGATTTTAATTTTTCCCTAGGAACTTTATAATGGGGAGAGGATATACATTCAATTTTTGGAGCAAATCTTTGCAGTTGACATTATTGAAATACATTAACATTGTTATTTAACCTCACTGCAGAATGCCTGATGAGCTATATAAGCTGGGATGGCTAGAAACACTTTGGGATGGGAAATAGAATAGGGAATGAATTTTCAGCCTTGGGTTCAGTGTTGCCTAAGAATTGATTTAATTAATGGGCTGTTCTGACTCATTTCAGAGCCTTTAGGGGGAGGGGAAATTTTAAACTGCCTACAAGCAGTCCCAGGTGTTGTGGTTATAACTGGGGTAGTGGCCTCATAATGGAAGAGTGTAGTTTTACATTAGGAAGCTCACTGCTACACACCCAAGCCAAATCTACCTATCTAGTGTTTATTAGTGATAAAGCTGATATTTTGATCTCCACCTGACTCTTTTTAATTGGTTTCAAGCTGAGGTAGGGAAAAGTGTCATTAGCCCCTGCAAACTCCAAAATCAGGGAACTTCTGGAGCCTTGGGGTCAGCCTATACCGAGAACTGACCTCTTAGATAGCTATGAGCCCAAGAAGGCAAACTTTAGGCCCATGTCTACCCAAATATATATATATATATACACACACACACATATATACATACATATACACACACACACATATATATGTGTATATATATATATACTTAAGTCTATAGTGGTATTTCAATGGCTGGGAAATCCCACATGGTAAAAGTTCTTCGAATTGTTTTCTTCAGACTCACCTGGGATTAGGCTCACCAAGAGCTACTACTGGACTTGATTTTAGGATGGCAATGTAAAGACAAGTCTTCTCTCTGTATATCTTAAAACCACTCCAATACAATAAGAAACAGATACAAAATTCCATCTTCACTGAAATGGGGAGAGATCATAATATGTGAATACAGAAAACAGATGGAGGCAAGGTTTCACAGAGGGAAAGAAGGCCAAACCTAAAAGCCTTCAGAGACTAGAAGAAGATCTCTGTAGAACCCTGAAAGACTCAGTAATAGAAGACAACAGGGAAGTAGGGATGAGGCAGGGACAGAAAATGGTTACTGAATGATACCCTCCTCAATGCAATCAGACAACCACCCTTTCCCTATCTCAACAAGAGACTAGAAAATTTAAACCAGAGAAATTCTGGATTTAGGGCCACTGGACATAGAAAAGGACAGAGTGAGGTATGGAACTAAAAATAGGGCAATTATTCTGTATAATGAAATCCCTTCTCCCAGTCTGGCTTCAAAATGGTGAGAGATGGTCTTATACACATACCCTTCAGTCAGGAGCCAGGAGGGGTTTTTTTCTGGAGAAAATTAACAGTCCCAATAAGAAGATAGAAAGATAATGACATTGGCAGTCCTACAACCCTCAAAGCTACTGTACCTAACCACCCTACAGTGAAGCCTACAAGTCAATAAGTCTCACTCATGATCACAGAGCTTTCCATCAGTTTAGCACCTTACTCTTATTTTGGATAGACAGCTAGAGATTGCCAGGTAAGTGGGAGAAGTTTCTCATGTTAAAGAGAAAAACTGTACCAAATGAATGGAATAAACAAATTCAGAGGAAACAGAGATTAAAGATGAAGTCAAAAAATTGTTAATATCTTAAAAATATATAAGAAAAGGATATTATGAAAAGATACAGAATAAGAGTGAGCTCTCAGATATTAAAAATGTGATATTAAAAAAAAATGTGATAGCCAAAAGAAATTCAGTAAAAAGACTAAAAGACAAAGTTGAGGAACTCTTCTAGAAAGAACAAAAAGATAAACAGAGAGACAATATAAGAGAAAAGAAAAAATTAGAGAATCAATATAGTGATCCTGTAACAGATTAACAGGAGTTCCAAAAAGAAAGAACAGAAAATAGTGGGGAGGAAATTATTAAACATATAATAATAATTGAAATTTATCAGAACTGAGCTTTAAAAGAGTAAAAAAATCCCATGAATTGTTTGGTATGATGAATGAAGAAAAAATACTACCCAAGGCCTCATTTTGTGGAAACTTCAGACTATTAGGGGTAAAAATAATATCTTAAAATGGCGTCTAGACAGCAATATTGGAAACTAGAGGAATGCTTTCAAAATTGAGAGTGAAAATTATTTTCAATCTAGAGTTCTATACCTAGCCAAATGATCAACTATGCATCATGATAAGGATGACGATGGTGGTTGAATAAAGTTATCTTTAGATGTGTGAACTAAAGAAAAAAATGTATTTTACATGCTCCTTTTTTCAAAGATGTTACTAGAATTTGAGCTCCACCAAAACAAGAGAATAAACCAAGAAAAATGAAAAAGTAATGTCTAGTTAACAGCAACTCTAACACAAGTAAGAAGCAAGGGGGAATCTCCAAGATGACAGTAAAGGAAAGTTCCAAAACAGCTGCTGGGCAGCAACTAGTCCATTTTACATCAGATTATGGAGGTCTCCATGAAGAAAATACGTAGGAAAGGTAGAACAAGTAACACTATTGGCAAGTTCAGCTGGCAATGCAGCTGGAAAACTGCATTGAGAGAAATTTTACAGAGCTGTTAAGAGTATGTGAGAAGTTTTAGCCATTAGCTCAAAGAAAACTAAAGAAATGAAATATGAGGTAATTATTAATTTTAGGAAGAATAAAACATTTCACAAAAATTTAATTACTTGGCTCAACATAAATGTATGATCATAAAAATGAAACACTGAATATTGACTTAATAAAACATTTTGATGTAACTATACTGGGAGAGTGGTGGGAGGGGTAGGAGAAGAGTAACAAAGCTAAACTCATCTACCAAGATAGGATGTCAATAGATTATATAAACTCTAAATTCAAGAGATAACTGAGTATGATATTGCTTAGAAATTGAGACAAATACCAGCAAGAAAGAGGAAAAGAGTTAAACAGGTTAATTTCTGGAGAGCAGGGGGGATATGGGACTTTATTTTTTGTTAAGAGATCCTCTTTTCCAGCCTTTTTGACTTTAAAAATATGTTTACATATTATTTTGATAAATTATAAAATTATTAATTAATTTGATATATTATACCATTATGTAGCATTAGCCTAATCTGAAGGGGAATTCTGAGCTGTAATGTAGGATTTACAGTTCCAACAATTTGTGTGCTCCCAACCCAAGGCAAGGGAGTTGGGTTCTCATATTCCTATGCCCTTAAGTCATTAGTTAAGAACCATCTGGGAGATGTATATTTCCAGGCACTTGACAGGCAAAGTGGGTTCCAGTAGCTTGACAGTGGCCTTGCAAAACAAACAAAACAAAAAAGGAAGAAAAACTTCAGAATACCTACCAAATTAAAAAAAGGGTGGTGGTTGGGGGGGATGAAAAATACAAGGGTTACTGCAAAAAGTAGGATTACATTTGGTAGTCAACAGGCTATCACCATATAAGATATAAAAGAACTGAATGAAATGCCCAAACTAAAAACTATCTATCATCCTTGACTCATTCTCTCCCTCAACCTCTGCATCCAAGCAATCAAGTCCTATCTGTGATAAATCTCCTGAACTCTGTCTCCTTCCTGCAGCCGTCACATCTGGGCCCAGGCTATTAGCATATCCTGGAAAATTTCTGTAACAGTGTTCCAAACCTCACCTCGGTATTGCTACACACCTTCTGTAAGGGTGGATGACGTCTATCTTGTTTACTGCACTATACCTAGCACCAAGCATGATACTTGGCACAGGGGAGGCACTCAATAAAGATCCTTTTTTGCACAAATGAGTAGAGGTATTTTGGAGATAGGGAACTAATATAAAGTAAGAAGAGATAAATAAATCACAAGGTAGTAAGTATGCCATAGCTAATTTGATAGTCAGCAATTACAGGTTACTTTGACTCCTCATCCTTCCCACCACACTGTAATTAGGATCTCTGAAGGTTGTGGTTCATTCATTCATATACTTATTTGTTAATATTTCAAATGAAATGCTTATTCTTCATATATTAAAAATACTGCCTCCATATTTATGTGGAGGTTTGGAACAAGTGCAGTCTAGTAGATAATCCAATAATTAAAAGGAACTTGAATGCACTTGCCAGGTCACTGGATAATACTGAATGTTATTGACCTATTTTAGAACCTGTGTTTTAGTGCCACATGAAGAAAAAGATTTTAAAGTTAAGTTCAGTGTGTTACACATGAATTCTTAAGTCTAAAGTTTTTTATTTGCATTTTAAAAGTTATGTATAAGCAAAATTAGAGAATTCACTGTTTAGCATGTGTAGCAAGAATACTGAAAAAAACAAAACAAAACAAAAAAACAAGCAAACAAAAAAACCCAAAAAACCCTCAAAGTCCAGTCATCGGGACTTCCCTTGTGGCACAGTGGTTAAGAATCCGCCTGCCAATGCAGGGGACACGGGTTCAATCCCTGGTCTGGGAAGATCCCACATACTGCGGAGCAACTAAGCTGGTGCGCCACAACTACTGAAGCCCGCACGCCCAGAGCCCATGCTCCTCAACAAAAGAAGCCACCGCAATGAGAAGCCTACGCACCACAACGAAGAGTAGCACCCTGCTCGCCGCAACGAGAGAAAGCCCACGCGCAGCAAGACCCAACACAGTCAAAAAAAAAAAAAGTCTGGTCATCTCTTTTCTTTTATCAAAATAAAAGGCACAAAGCCAAGTCAGCACATTTCGTTTACTATGGATCTAGTTCTGTTATGTATGGTTGACAATTTATTTCTACCTTAAGCTATAATATCTTATGATGTTTACCACCAGCAATTCTGTTTTAACACTTTGTGAAGCTTAGGGGATTTATTTGCTTCAGTTCAGTTTACATGCAGCAAAATACTTTGTCCCCAAGTAAGATTTACTGTTTAATAACATGAAAAGTTTAGATTAGATTCTGTTTGGCTTTGGTAATAAGAAGTACACCCTATATGTTACTATATTACATATTTATAATGATAACTTTTAAACCATTATGTGCTAATCCTCTATGTCAAATCAATACAAATGAAAACTATCACTATTAGAGAAAAAGCTGTGGATACCATCTCTTAGATTTATGTTTTTGTAGCTACATATTTCAGACTATGGACTATGTGCTATTAAGACTAAGGCTGTGATGAACATTCTTGTACAAATCTTGTTTTGGACATATGTTTTAATTTCTTTTGGGTAAATATCCAGGAAAAATTGCTGGGTCATAGAGAAGATGAATTTGTAAGACTAAGTGATTGTACCATTTTTCATTCCCATAAGCGAAGTATGAGAACTCCAGTTGTTCTACATTCTTGCAAGATTTCATGTTATCACAGTCTTTTTGATTTTAGCTATTCTAGTGCATATTCTATTGGATAGTCTAGTGAGTGGTGTCTTATGCTTTTAATTTGCATATCCCTAATGACTAAAGATGTTGAGCACTTTTTCATGTTTATTGGTCATTTATGTAGTATCTGTTCAAATCTTTTGCCCATTACTAGTGGGTTTTTTTTTTGCTCCTTGCATTATTTATTTGTTGGTGTTCTTTGCATATTCTGGATATGATCTTTTGTCAGATAATGCATTGAGAAATACGGTCTCCCAAGCTGCAGTCTGGCTTTTCATTTTCATAACAGTATCTTTTGATAAGCAGAGATTTTAAATTTTGATGAAGTCGAATTTATCAAATTTTTAGTTTTACGGTTAATGATTTTTGTTTCTTGTCCAAGAAATCTTTACCTACTTCAAATTTGCAAAGATATTCTATGTTTCTTTTAGAAGCTTTATGACTCTGGATTTCACATATAGGTTTATGATCAAGGCATAAGTGTTTTTGTGTATGGAGTTAGTTCATTTTCTCCCCATATGTTTATTCAGTAGTTCTAGTTTTATCCAGTTGTTCCAGCACCAACTGTCTTAAAAAAAGTCCTTTTCCTATTGAATTTTTTGTGGATCTATCTTTAGACTCCCTGTTTTTTCTCATTGGTCTATTTGTTACCAGCACCACACTAAGATTTAGAGTAAATCCTGAAATCAGTAAAGTCCTCCAACTTTGTTCTTCTTTTTCAAAATTGTTTTGCTATTCTAAGTCCTTTGCATTTTCATGTCAATTTTAGAATCAGCTTGTCAATTTCCACAAAAATGCCTACTAGGATTTTTTGGGGTTTGCATTGATTCTATAGATCCATCTGGGGACAGATAATGGATCTGTCTTCTTCTCCATGAACATGGTATATCACTCCATTTATTTAGGTCTCTTGTAATTTCTCTCAGTAATGTTCTATAGTGAAGAAGTTTTGCATTCTTTTTGCTAAATTTTTTCCTAAGTATTTTATGTTTTTTCACGCTATTGTAAATGAAACTGAATAAATTCATCTTTAAAGTAACATCTAATTATTATTATTATTTTTAATTTTTGGCCATGCTGTGCTGCTTGCAGGATCTTAGTTCCCTGACTAGGGATCAAACCCGTGCCCTTGGCAGTGAAAGCGTGGAGTCCTAACCACTGGACCACCAGGGAATTCCTGAAAATAACATCTTGTTATTTTTAGATGTTTTCCTAGTGACTTTGAGAAAGTTTAATTATTACAAAAGCAGTAAATTATACTGTAAAAAATTAAAGAATAATGATAAATAAAAAAGATATAAAAACACCATATTTCCAACACCAAGAATACCACTATTAACATTTACATCTTTATCTATACACACAGACATTGATATATGCATTTTTAACTATATGGGATCATACTGTATAGGCTGTTTTATAATCTACTTTAAAAAAATGAATCTCTATTTTTTCATGTTAATGGTATTTCTATCTAAAATATAATCCATATTCAAGTTTCCTCAACTATCCCAAAATATACTTTACAATTGTTTGTCCAAATAAGAATCCAATGCAAAAACATGAACTGCATCTGCTTGTTATATTCATGAGTCTCATTTAATCTAACACAATCAGAAATGGTGGTATCGATTATGATTGTTAGAACTTATAAGTACATTTTTAAGAAGTTAGCTGATATCTGTTATTAACACTGATTTTAGGAGAACTAGTGATTTAAATACAGTAAAATTAATAATAATTTCTGAAAAATAACTAATGAATTATTTATATATAATACTTTCCAGATAACATATACATTATTTCTCCATATTTTCTTGGGGAAAAACATATATTTGAGGGAAAAACCAATGAAAAAATTTTAATACCCTCACTTATTTTAAAAATGTCAGTGAAGTTATCAAGATTTTCAAATGAGTCAAAGAGAATGCATATGTTAAAGAGTAAATGTTCCTAAACATCATGTGTCAGGGAGAGATCTCAGGTAGTTATACATTTTAACATATGGAACAATGATCATAACTTTAAAAAGTTCTTTAAAAAAATAAAAAGAGATAATAAGATAACAGAACAACCCAGTGAACTAGGTAAAGTTCTATACAGGCTACTAAGAACCACAGAAAGGGGCAGAGAACTTCTATAGTCTAATCATTCATCGAGAGAGAAGCAAATAGTGGTTGACTGATCCTTGAAAAAGGAAGACTTTAGTGACAGAAACTTTACTGACTGTCATGGCACCAAGTCCACTGGCGGTGTTACTGTTGCCCCTTCTCGGAAGAGAGGTCATTTGGTATTCTCCAATACATCAACAGAAACGAGAAACAGAACTGTTTGTTACCAATCCAGCCACTTCCTAGTCCTTTCTTCCATAGCAATTATTTCAAAAAATCTAATTCTGAATTATCCTTATTTTGTTTAGTATTCTTTATCTTTCCTAGTATACTGCCTGTTTAATTAAGAGATTGTGGCAGAGATTCTTAGCCGGGCTTCAAGAAATCAATAAATCCCTTGAAACTATAAAAAGAATGTTGTGTGTCTGTGCATTTTTCTAGTAAGTGAATAGCTTTCAACAGATTCTCAAAAGGATCCATAAAATTAAGAACCACTAAGACAGACTGATAGCTAGATTGGCAGTTTTTCTAGCATATGCTATTTAATTGAGGTATAAACACTGCTAACTTTCATTTACAATATAATGAATAAAAGGCATTTATTAAACAATATATTTAGCTTTGAAATGTAGTCAGAGATATATTCGCTAAAAGTTTTTCAAATTGCAAATTGTGACCCACTAGTGTCTAGCATTAAAAATAAAACAGAATAAATTACAATAGAACAGACTATCACAGAGTGTACTGCATAAAGATAACATTTCATAAAAATCTTATTTCAGTTTTATATATGTATGTGTTATAAGCTGGGTTGTGATGTAAAATATATTTCTTACCATGGATGATAGCCAACAAAGGTTGAAAAACACTGCTCTAATTCCTGCTTATCTCTTTTGTGTTTTGCTTTAAACCTATTTGATATGCTATTTATATGGAAATTCAGAACCAAAAAAGGTATGATAATAAAATAATAATGATGATATGATGAGCGATATTTACTGAGTATTCACTATGTGCCAGGAAATGTGTTAAATGTTTTATTTTATGATCTCATTTAATCTGTACAACCTAATGAAGTATTATTATTAATCTCCATCTTATAGATGAGAGTAATTAGATTTAGAGAAATAAAATAACTTGATTTGGGCCTACGTCTGTCTGACTCAATGCCTGGGATCTTAATTACCACCCTCAACTTCAGGCAACAGGTCTCCTAGATAATCCAAAAAGCTTGAGGATCCACTTAAATATAGAAATGAATATTATAATTCTAGAAAGGTTCAGAGCCTTGATCCTGTGATGTTACACTGTTCTTTTAGCTCACTTATTATTTTGGTTTTATTGATTCAAAATATTCTTTATAACTAGTTGTTTCTTCCTTGAGATATATTTTCTTTTTTAAATTAAAAGAAAGTTTATATTCAGACAGAAGACATGATGTATTTTATCAAGCCCCAAACTTAAAGATCCCTTTAAAGGACCAATTAGTACAAAAACATAAGCAGCAGAGTACCATGTAAATAAATCCTATTTACTTCATGGGTTTGTTGTGAGAATTCAATACTAAAAACATAAAAAATATTACCAGTGCCTGTAACATAATAAATGTTCAATAAATGTTTTGCTATTATTATTATCATACAAGAAGACAGGGAAGTCTACACAGTGTTTTGCTTAAATTCTTCCCTATTTTGTAGTTTGTTGTTGGGAACGTTCCAAAAATTTTGCTGCTTCACTTTTTATAGTGAGAGGAATTTCAAGTGTTTCTAAAGCTACATTTATACCATGAAAAGTCATTCAGACAGTTCAGTTCAAAATTCAACCGACCTTCATTTCAAGGTGCAAAAACACAAATGCCTACCAGCCTAAGCAAATAACCTGAATGAGAGAAGTGGGACGGCTAAGGGTGGGTAGGTATAAGCTGTGTGAATGGGGTACTCTATTAGTTGAAATCACCATTCAGCGGCAGGAGAGTTTATGCCATGCAGGAGTGTAGGATCTTTACCACCAGATTTTCAAGAGAAGTCAGAGATCTGGATGTGAAGGTAAAATTTCTTGATTTTTAAAGGCTGACACAAATTTAAAAAACAAAACACTTTGTAGAGGGGGCAGACTAACCTGAAAAGCTAACCTCTACTAAATACTAGAAAAATACAATGATTAAAAATATCTAGACAAGAAAGAGGTACTGGGTAGCTTCAGTGCCTAAGAGAGCCAGAGATTCAGGAAGATAAAAACAGTCCTGTAGGTATCCTCCCAAACTACACAGGTATTCATAAGTAAAGATACAGTTCATAAAAATAAAACAATAGATTCAGTGCAGTATCTGTAACAGATTAAATGAGTCTTACAAAGAGTTCTATTTTATTCAGTAAACCAACACAGGGAGAATGGAATGTTCTCATTAACACAGTTTCCAGCAACCTGAGTTTTAACACATTTACAGGCATGGAGAGCTAAGGTGGTCAACTCTGTGGTGAGGGAGGAGCTAAAGGTATTTTACTTCTGACTTAAATGTAGTCTCTAGTTTCTTTTCTGGGAGGTAAATGCAATGACTTACAGGTAATAATTTCAATTAGTTTTAATTTCCATTAAAAGTTAATAAGTTCATACATGAATCAGTTCACCAGGACCTAATGATTTCTGTTTTGGAACTTCTAAAGCTAAGTGTTAGGTTCTAAAACCAAGACAGATGCTAAAGCTGTCTTAAGGCACATCATAAACAATGGGTATATGTTTACTACATATTAAAATTATTTATTTTAGGGAATTTCCTGGTGGTCCAGTGTTTAGGATTCTGCACTTCCACTGCAGGGGGTATAGGTTCGATCCCTGGTCTGGGAACTAAGATCCCACAAGCCGCATGGTGCGGCCAAAAAAAAAAAATTTATTTTAATGGAGTGCAATCAACCAAGAATTGATGACTACAAACTAGCAACAGTAGTAACTTTAACAGCAACCAACAGGCCCAGAGACTGTAATTAGCATGTGACTGTCACACTGAATACAGTTATGGAAAATCTTTTCTGTGGTTGAATCAACCAGTGTAGTAATACTGGTATGATTAAGTTAAAAGAACTAACCTATTACCATAGTCATGCAATTAAAAAAAAAAAACAGAAAAAAAGGGATATAGATTGCATTCACCATAAAAACATGTTAAATTTCAGTAACCAGGCAGGGAGGGTTGACTTGAATGTTAATTGTGTCAGCTCATTCTAACCAAACACTGGCTGGTAGCATAAATTGGCTCTCAGAAGTTAAAAAATTATCTGGTCATCAAACGGCTGATAAGACAATCGAGGCTTTGCAAGGCTTGGTGGTCCTTTATGAGCCAAGACTTACCTGTATGGGCTGACAGTGGTATAGGAATCGGGCTCCTGACACATGAGCTTGTGGGTTGGACTGGAGGCCTACATATGCCCACAATATCTGGATCTCCAAGGAAACTGGTATGACACAGCAGGAAGTACAATGCATAGCCTGCAGAAGGGAAAAGAAGCATTTGCTTCAATTGCTGATGGTTGCCCGTAGTTATTTACCATGAATTAAGTAGCCACTGTTGCTTAAACATTACACAATAACAGAGAAGGCAATGTGGCTTAGAGAAAGGACACAGAAGTTTGTAATAGGCCATATTACTGTCCATGAGCTTAAAAAATTAATATTCTAAAATGGAAATACTAATGTAGAGATTAATAAAACATGAGCCCATGTACAATGGTTATAAGAAGCGCTCAGTGAGTGGTGCAGTCAGTACTGTGGAATGCCAGAAGAAGAAACAGCCTTCTGGTTGAGGATGGTTTTGTGGAACTGGGATGAGTAATATGTGACTGGAAGAAATAGTGTTTAAAGGAAAATTTACGTAGAGAGATGGCATATAAAATGGTATGCAACTAGAACAGCACATGATGCCATTGAGAGACAGTTGCTGATTAATTAGAACAGTTACTGAGTGTCTCCTATGTGCCAGACATGTGTGAGGCACTGGCCTTGAGCAGATCACTTGACTGAAGCAAAGGATTTGAACACAGGAACAGTGAAAAGATTAAGGAAGGACATTTCAGGGTTAGATTATGAAGTCCAACCAAGCAGTGTGACCCCCAGGAGGATTAATTCCAAGATGCAGGAAGCACTGATGGCAGTGAGGACATAAATCAGGAGGTTACTATAACTTAGCAGATACAAACTATCCTCAAATATGCCTGTGCTTTTCTAACTTCATACTTTTTATAGTAAGGCTCAGACACAGGCAATAACATGTCTAAACTAGGACTAGGGGAAGACAGACTATGTTTATGTTCAATTTGTTAAGGAACTGTCAAACTCTTTTCCAAACTGGCTCCACCATTTTGCAGTCCCACCAACAATGTCTGAGGGTTCCAATTTCTCCACATTCCTGCCAACACTTGTTATTGTCCATTTTAAAAATTATAGCCATCCCAGTGGGTATGAAGTGGCATCTCCTTGGGGTTTTGCATTTCCTTAATGGCTAATGATGTTGAACATCTTTTCATGTGTTTGTTCCAAATATTTTAAAACACTTTTCCTTTCATTTATTCTATCTACATTAGGAAAAATTTTCCATGTTATCAAATATCCTTCAAAAATGTGATTTAAAAATATAAATAGTAGGTTTAAGAATAATAAAGAGGGGCTTCCCTGGCGGCGCAGTGGTTGAGAGTCTGCCTGCCAATGCAGGGGACACGGGTTCAAGCCCTGGTCTGGGAAGATCCCACATGCCGCAGAGCAACTGGGCCCGTGAGCCACAATTACTGAGCCTGCGCGTCTGGAGCCTGTGCTCTGCAGCAAGAGAGGCCGCGACAGTGAGAGGCCCGCGCACCGCGATGAAGAGTGGCTCCCGCTTGCCGCAACTAGAGAAAGCTCCCGCACAGAAACGAAGACCCAACACAGCCATAAATAAATGAATAAATAATTAAATAAATAAATTAAAAAAAAATAAACAAAACAAAAAAAAGAATAATAAAGAGTAGTTCCACTATAATCTCAATCCTTGTCACTAACCATCCCTTTTCTGTACTCAGCCAAGTATTACCCAAAACCACGCTCCCTCAGTAAGGCTGTATGAAGTTTAAGAGAACTCAGTTTGACTGCAGTTCCCCAAAGGCTGGATCAAGTACATGTAGCTAGTTATCCCCCAAGTCTCATTAAAGGAAAGAAGTATACAAGGAATCAAGTCATAATAGTGCTGAGAAAGGGAAAGGGGGCACTTTAAAAATAATCTCTAAGGCGAAAGGCCTTTGTAAGTCTGAACCAAAACGTGAAAGTTGAAAAAAAAACAAAAAGAAGATTGATAAATCTCACAATATGAAAATCAATTTCTGCATGGCATGAAAGCCATAAACAAAGTCAAAAGACAAGTGACAAACTGGGAAAAGAATATCTACAAATCATACAACAGAAAAGAGCCAATTTCTCAAATACAAAGATTTTCTACAAGTTATAAGACAAGTAATTCAATAAAAATGGGAGAGAGATATAAATAGATCATAGTGAAGAAAACATGAATTGTTCAACTATATGTCAAGATACTCAACCTTACTCATAGTAAGAGAAAAATAAAACTACAATGGGATGCTATTTTTCACTTATCAGATGAGCAAAAATTAAAAGTTTGATAACACAGTGTTGAGGAGAGTATGGGGTAACAAGCCATCTCATAGATGGATAGTGGGACTGTAAATTGGTACAACCTGATGGGAAATAAATTGGCAATATTAATTAAAAATTTAAATGTATATACCTTTTTATCTAGCAATTCTACTTCTAGGATTTATCATATAGGTTTATTTTCACACGTATGAAATGGTGCCTGAACCAGGTTATAAAATGCTACACTGTATGTAACAGCAAAAGGCTGAAAACAACCTGAATGTTCACCAATAAAACTGGCTAAATAAATTATTTATGGTTCATCCATATAATGAAATAGTATGCAACTATACCATGCAAAGAATGAGGAAGCTTATTATATAATGATATGGAATAAACTCTGAAGGTCAAGTGAAAAAAGCAAAGTGCAGAGCTGTGTTTATGATATTATATCATTTGGATTAAAAAAAAGAATATGAGTATTTACTTGTGTGAGCATGCAATATCTCTAGAAGGAAAGAAACTAGTAACTCCGTTTGCCTCTGTGGAAGGGAAAAGTTGTCTGAGAGAGAGTTTTATTTTGTACTTTTGGAATTTTGAGCCAAGTGTATGTATTATTTATACAGAAAAATAAACAATTAAAAAGTTTAAGTGAAAGGAAATAAAATTAAAGGTACAGTTGATTAAAGCCAGGAGGTAGGGGGTAGGCAAAAGAGGAAGAAGAAAGATTTCTTTATTTTACTTAGACACACACAGATTTCCCTATTTTACTTAGACTGGAATCAAGAGGTACACCTGCTGAGCACTGATGTAGTGGCCACCAGAAAAAGTAAAAACAGAAACAGGTAAATGAGATTTCTTCAGGGGCAGTGGGTACTGAGGTTTTTACTTTTCATTAACACTATTCTACATGGTTTGAATTTTTACTGTGTTAATGTATTTTTACTAAACGTAAATGTAAAAATGTAAATTTTTATAACACAAAGAACACAATTTCAACCTCAAAGAAAGAATTTGTGGGCTTCCCTGGTGGCGCAGTGGTTAAGAATCCGCCTGCCAATGCGGAGGACACGGGTTCGAGCCCTGGTCCGGGAAGATCCCACATGCCGCGGAGCAACTAAGCCCGTGTGCCACAACTACTGGGCCTGCGCTCTAGAGCCCGCAAGCCACAACTACTGAGCCTGCGAGCCACAACTACTGAAGCCTGCACGCCTAGAGCCCGTGTTCCGCAACAAGCCACCGCAATGAGAAGCCCGTGCACCGCAACAAAGAGTAGCCCCCGCTCAACGCAACTAGAGAAAGCCCGCGCGCAGCAACGAAGATCCAACGCAGCCAAAAATAAATAAATAAATAAATTTACTAAAAAAAAAAAAAAAAGAATCTGTGCTGACCAAATATTCAAGAATGTAAGAGAATATTTGAAATATATATGAAATATATTTAGTTTATTTTTCTATTATGAGTAAGGTTGATTTTGAACCAGAGGCCAATCTCTAGACTTCCTACCTTCAAATTTTTCTCTAAGTGAGGAAAGTTATGTATAAACCTAACCTGAAATAATGACTTCAAACAGGCATGATTTCTTATATTCTTTCTTTTATGACAACCACATTATCTTTCTTCTATGACAACCAAATCAACTATGGAAACAGGGCTGGTTTTAATCTTAATAAACAAAAAAGGAAAGTGAGCTTTGGCCAGAATGTGTATTTCTCTCCTTACTGAAACACTGCAGTTCCTGCTGAGGATTCTGGCCCACTCTCCCTTCCGGGCTGGGTCAGCATTACCAAAGATGGCAACGTGCTCTGGTCTGGGACTTCCATGAAGAGTCTGATAAATCTCCTGCTGCAAGTGGCTGCAGTCCACCCTTTTCAGCCTGAAATGAAACACCATGGAGGCTGGAGTCCAATGCTAACATAATAATGTAATTCATCCAAACATTAGAAATGATATCTTAAAATAAACTGAAGGAAATAATCCTTAGCAGATATAAAGGACTGGCAAAAAAACCTCTTAGTAATATTAATATTATTTAAACATTACTCCTAGCTAGCATTCTCTGAACTCTGATTTCAAAATATAAAAGTTGCCACATCAACATATTCCCTACAGGCAGAGACAAATTTGTTGGAAATGATGTGGAAGCAGAGAATTACCTGAGCTTGCATCCAGATATTGCATTCACTCCAAATTGTACTTCGTGTCTCTTAATAGAGCAAGTTCCATCACCCTTGCTCTGTAAGAGGGTCATCTGAGGTGGAAGGCAATGGTCAAGGAGATCATAAAAGAAAAAAAAGTAGGCAGATTGGAAAATTTATGCTTCTTATTATTTCCTTAACGCTTTTTATACTTTATTAATATCATATTATTCAAGTCACAATTCTTTTTCCTCTGGCAATGAAAACATAAAGAAACAATTATTGTTTTTCCAAAAATGGATGACCACACACCAGCATATAAATATTTCGTTAAAACTAACAAAATTCAGTCAGGATCCTCACCTTTGGCTATGCTAATGTTAAGTTCTAAAGCCTTTGGTAGCATCAACATTTGAGAACATAATGTATTAATGGTTTAGTAAAGCAAGTCCGCAATACCTAAAAAATGGGGGAACCTCAGAATTGGAAAATCCAAAAGATCAGTAGTTAAAGTTTTTCTCATTAGGCTGCAATAGGCCACCCAGAGACCCAAAGAAGGATACTGAGTGTCTTCTATCACCGGTTAGAGCCAGGAGTGGCTTCTCAGCAATATAGCCAGGATTCCCACTTCTAAAACCAGTAAGTGAAGCAGCTGTGCTCTGTTGAAAAGCCTGCAGAAAGAGTGAAGGAAAAGTCAATATGGAGAAAAGCATGCTCTCCCACCTTCCAGTGTGGCTTCATACCCTTCCTTAAGGCAATGCTGTAGGTTAGCTGCACTGAACAATCTGGCTTCCTTCCACAGTGCAGCATTTTGCAGAAATTGATACTTCAGCATCTGTTACTGTTTTTTATTCACTAAAATAAATCCTGAGGATCTGAACGTTGATGTTCACTACATGCTACTTCTACCAAGGATTACAACTAAAGATCTATCAACGATCTATCAATCCTGTTTTTCAAAATTACTATTAATTTAGAGCTATGTTCAGTGTGGCTAAAACCAGAGGAGTTTATTTATTTTATTTTTTTAATTATTTATTTATTTATTTATGGCTGTGTTGGGTCTTCGTTTCTGTGCAAGGGCTTTCTCCAGTTGCGGCAAGCGGGGGCCACTCTTCATCGCGGTGCGCGGGCCTCTCACTATCGTGGCCTCGCTTGTTGCGGAGCACAGGCTCCAGACGCGCAGGCTCAGTAGTTGTGGCTCAAGGGCCTAGTTGCTCCGCGGCATGTGGGATCTTCCCAGACCAGGGCTCGAACCTGTGTCCCCTGCATCGGCAGGCAGATTCTCAACCACTGCGCCACCAGGGAAGCCCCAACCAGAGGAGTTTAAATGTAATTTAGAAATATATTTTAATTAACTATAGATGTTCCACAGATGAACTCTGAGAGACATGGGATTTGCTTGATCACTTGAGGGTAGAGTTGAGAAGAAACTGGACTCTGCTGGGTTCAAAAAGAAAGAAAGTGAAGAAAGCCAAAAGGTGGTGATCAAGACTGGAAACTTAGATTAAGTGGGAAGTGAGTAAAACGCTGAATGCCCAGAAACATGAAAAAAGCTAGTTAAAGAATTTTTGTGGGATATTAGTTGAGTTTATGATTCAAAATGACTATTTAAAAAAAGAGTTTGGATTTGTGAGTGAAGTCCTGCTTTGCTGGGGGAACATGCTAATGAATAAACACTGTTGAATCCTTATCACTTGAAGTTAAATTATGGAATATTAAATGTTGAGGCTTCAGTTGACAGATTGAACTAGTCCTTCATATTCTTATTCTATCTTGCGTGTGTTACAGAAGCAGGGGAGCTACCTCTAACCCGATATTTCTTTCTTCTTGATCCCCTGTAGGAGAAGGGCCCTAACCCTGAAGTGAAGGATGAATTGTTGCTGGAATGAAGTGCCTGGCTCAACAGTCAGGTTGGTTTGCCCAAAACTGATGGACACGTTCTGGATTCCAAAAGTCCCATTGGTTTCTATCTCATAGATGACCTGAAATACAAAAGTAGAATCAATTAATAAAAATTATTTTGTGGGCCAATTATGTTTAGTACAGAGGATTTCCTGTCTTTAAGGGTTTTACTATAACTGAATGAGGGAACAGAATGGTGACTGTAGTTAACAATATTGCATTATATATGTGCAAGTGGCTAAGAGAGCAGATCTTAAAAGTTTTCACCACAAGAAAAAAATTTGTTAACTATGTGTGGTAATGAATGTTAACTAAACTTACTGTCATGATCATTTCACAATATATATGTGCATCAAATCATTATGTTGTACACCTAAAACTAATACAATGTTATATGTCAATTATATCTCAATTTTAAAAAGTAACTGGATGAGAGAGACTAAAAAAGTAATCTTAAAAATGCCAAATACCAATACCATGAAAAGATAAAATTTGACTTCATATTATATCTACACATGAAAAAAAGAGACTGGATAGAGCTCTTTGAAAGAGTTCATGGGAGAAGTGAGTTTATGGTAAGAACTGAAAGGGAAGAAAAATAAGTTTTGATCTTGTGCAGAGGAGGTGAGTAGGAGCACAGGCAGAGGTGAGCATGGAATGGAAGCCTCGTTTGCCTGGCTCTCACAGTGTCCGAGGATGAATAAAGATGGTAGCTGGAGACGGAAGTCATGAAAAAGTGAAGGTAACCTGAGATTTCTGAGCATAGTTTTTAAAATGATGCTTTCCAATAATTCTTACTTTTGTTGGTTGATTAGAAGAGAGAGAATAAAGGAAAAGAAGTTGACTAGTCTATTTCAGATGTTCAGATGATACTGACTTTGTCAATAAAAGAAACTGTGGTCAGTAAAAACCATAACAGACTGCACATGGGCAAAGAAAGAGGAACCAGAAATAATCTTAATGTTCTGGATGTGAAATGCCGGAGGATGGCAGCAATGGAAACGACTGAAACACGCGGGGATGAAGGTGATGGGCTCAGTCCTTGATGTGTTAAGTTTCAGGTAATGCTCAAAAATTCACGTGGGGTTGGCCTGGTACTTAATGGAAGATGAAGCACCTCTGCTAATGTCGATCAACATACATCAGTCCAGAATCTGAGGTCAGCGTCCCTACCTGGGAAACAACATTCTGACAAGTGTTTCCAGCCAGCAGAGGAGAGTCAGCCTGTGAGACAGGTGTTACAGGCACCTGGAACTAGCAAGGGAAAGAGGCAAATCAATTAAAATTGAAAGCAGCACTTTTTCTTCTAGTTACATATTATGCTGAAATGAGTATTTTTCCTTTTTGACCATCACCTTCCTCTCTCCTTCCATTGCCAGTCTACAACTTAAGTTCAAAAGTCATTCTAATTCAGCACTTCTCAAAACATATTTTTTGGAACATTACTTCTATAGATATAAAATAAAGGTTCCATGGTCAAATAAGTTTTAGAAATACTGTATCTGACACTTCCCTCTTAGAGATTAAGAAGACCCTCTAGCATATTAAAGACTTCAAGTAGTCCATCCTAAATATAATGTTTAACTTTATTTAACCCAAAGTTTCTCAAACTTACCTAATACCTTATGAATTCTTATTTCATATGATGCTTATTAATTATATAGAACAAACAGAAAAACACTCTTTTAGACTCATACTTGAACAGTTTGATGCATCACACACACATTCTCTTTCACCATTACAATCTAGAGTGAAACTGCCTCAGATGTAAAGGGACCAAATATTCTTTCGTTTTTCCTGGTAAAAAGCATCATACCTTCGTATTCTGCAGATCACTCAAACCTCTTGGAACCTAGTATAAGAGAACAGCAAGGACATGAGTGTGCATATATCTTAACATAAAATCTCCAGGAGCTTGTGGTTTCTCATTTGGGGGAAAAAAAAAAAAATCAACATTTTTTTTCTACCTGACTCTTCCTTACACTAAAATGCCAGAAGCAGGGCTGAGCGGAGGCTGGATGCACTGTGGTGCCCACCTACTCTGAGTAGAGCTCTGACAAACAGCAAAAGCAAGAAGTTCTGGTGAAATAGTGAGATGTCACCCCATCCTACCTCCCTTAGCAAATTCCACTAGCCAGAAAGGTGAGAACCTCTTATCCTGGCTATCTATCCCTACTTCTTTCATCTTTCTTCAGGTGACAGGGCTTTTAGGCCCTCTGCCTTCTACGTAGCTCTTGGGCATCCTGACTTCCAGTTCAGTGTTTGTGGGAAGCATGATAACTTTTTAAGTCCACAGTGGTGACAGTGGGGAGAGAAGGGACACCCACCTTCAAGACTGTGAAGTTATGATAAGAGGCAGCGTTGAGGGTGGGATCCAAGGTACAGCTATCTGCCAGATTCTTGAAGAAACGAGCACAGGTTGTACTTTTACTCTCCAGGAAACCTTAGAATTAAGGGAGTGGTACATGAGAAAGCCTATTTTAAACTGAACAAAAAGGCTGGCGCTTGTACTCCAGGCTCACCTGCAGGATTGTTCTCAGCACAGAGGCCCCCAGCTCCGACTCCTGCAGGCTGCCTCAGCAAGCCTATTACAGACCACTTGGGGAAGTAAGTCAGAATGGGGTCCCCAGCCTAAACAAAGTATAACAGAAATTTATTCACAGTGAGATTGGACTGAACTCCACCAGAAAAGAATAAGCAGAAACAAAAGTTAACTCAATAGGTTGTTAACATGGACAATACTGCCCTCCAAAAGAGCTGACAGTGGCTAACCTAGTTGCAGGTGGGTATTTCAAATATACCTAGTCAATTGTCAGTATGCGGGGAAAAACCAAACCAAACAATCCCTCCCCCTTCCGTAGGCTCACCCTGTAAAAAGGTGGTGGTGACTGGGTTTGGAATGTTGAAGTGAATGATTCACCTCCAAACTCTGTAGCCAGGGCCTGGAAGCTGGTTGCATTGACCTTTTGGAGCTTCTGGAAATAGTTTAATTTTGCTAAAATATTTTTAAAAAGAAAAGGGGTTTAGATAAAATAAAATCATTTTTAAGTATCTGGCATACCAAGAAACTAATCTTTAAAAATATTTTTATTGAGGCATAAAATATACACAGTAAAGTATGCAAATGCACTAATCTTAAGCATAAACTCAAAGAATTTTTAAACATTTATATACTTTTATTACTACCACTCAGAACATTTTCCCAGGTTCCCAATCAATACGCCATCTTCAGAGATAATAACAATTTTGATTTCTATCACCTAATAATTTATTTGTAATTTGTTAATTGAATTATTGTTTTAGTATTAATATCTGAGATAAGAATATGACCAACGAATGCCAGTCAGTTCCAAGTCTCCGATGCCAGGAATGTGTATGATTAGCAATTTGTGATGAAAATAGGAGTCTCGGTAATGCACACATTTGTCCCATACCAGAGGAGTCTCTAGTACAACAAAATGGTACTGTTTCCATAGGAAGATGGCAGAGTTGGAGACAATATTTGACTTGTCCTCTCCAGGTCTTCCAATCTCCTCTAAACTTCAACTAACCATTCCTCATAATAAGGTTTCCATCTCTCAAGTATATGGATTTGTCGTATTTTATTCGTTTCACCTTATAATTTCTACATTCAAGATTTTTCAAATACACCCAAAGGGTATTTTCTCTAACAATTTTGTAATTTATATTATAGCAATGTATAAATCTATCCAAGCTCCTGCAGCCATCTCCTTATGGCACTTCAGAACCAGAAGAGAGATGTAGGTAAAGGCCTCTGACATTCTCCCCTGCCCAGAGGGTGGCCTGTAATGCACAACACCCTGTTTTACCACCCAAGTTTTCTGCTAACTTGAAAAAGGAATGTAGCAGAAAATTGGCCCATACTAGTTTCTTTCTTTCTTCATAAATATGGTCATTTGGACAGATTCATAAGGAAATCAAGATGTGCATCACCAAAAGCTAATGAAGATGCTACATTACATAAGCTTGACCTTTATCCTCTGTGATCACAAAGTCCTAATCATTTGACTTTTCAGCTTTCTCACGGAACATGAAATGAAGATAACTCTCAATTCTGGGGCCTTTCAGGCTACTCACTTTCTATCTGTCTCCTAGATCTTTATCACTCAAAGTGTGGTGCACAGACTAGCAGCCCCCCAGCATTACCTGGGATGTTGTCAGAAATTCAGAATCTTAAGCCATGCTCCAGACCTACTGAATCAGAATGTGCATGTTAACAAGATCTCCAGGTGATGTGGGTGCATATTAGGATTGAAAAGCCTTGCTCTGGAACAGGTGATACTAATGCTGCTGGTCTGCAGACCACCTTCTTCCATCTCTGATCCGAAATGTTCAAATTTTAAAGCTTCCAGGAGCTGTTTAATATTTCCTTCAGAACTCATACCCTGAAAACCACATGGAAGAAATACTTACCTCATTAAAAAATGTAGTTATTTCTATCTTTATAAATGAAAGAAAAGTTAAGCTAAAAAAAGAAGGTACGTTGAGATGGAAAATATCCATCTGAATATTTTTTCATGGCTTAAAAGAATAAGAGAACATTAACATTTTGTCTCTCACTGTAGTGCAGGGATATTGGTGGTAGTGATGGTAAGCAGGAATAATGCAGATAAGAAGCACAGGCTAAGGATAAATAGAATTTCTGTCTAAAATTTCTACCATCATGTATGGTATATTACACCCAACAGGGCTTAAAGGTATTTAGACTTAGATTGATACAATTTCAGATGTGGAAGGAAGCCCAGAGATCATCTGGTCCAATTCCATTAGGAAATTTGGATCCTAAGAGGTAAATGAGTTGCAAAAGGCCACAGAGCCATCTGGCAGAGCCAGGAGTAGATCACAGATCTCCCGATTCCTGGTCTAGGATTTTTCCCACTCCATCATGTTGTACAGCCTCTGACTAACAATGTCTGTTACTGATGATTATTATCAGCAAATATTAAACACTGTGGGCAAAGATATGGTCCATCCTTTCTACGCACCGACAATTTACCTGGGGAGACACAACATTCATATAAAATGATAACAATTCAAAGTATCCCATAAGTTCTAAAGGAGTGATTCTCAGGTGTTGCTGGGGAAAGAAAGTTCAGAAACACTGGTCTGGAAACAGTATGGCATGGGAAGCAGGGGGGGATTAAAAGCAGGCAGCACCAGTTGGACACTACTGTGATATCCCTGGGGCATTTTCATGAGGCTAGAACTAGAAGGCAATGGGAGATTTGGAAAGGATGAGGCAGCTGCAGCCTTATTTTAAAATGCAGCATTTGCCTTGCTCCCTTTACCTTCTCACAACCTGAATGGCCGCAAGGCTCCTGATAACTGCTTCCAAATTCAAGGCCCCTCAAACCCAAACTTGGTTGCTTTATGAAACAAATATAGTTTTGCAATTTATTTTCTAACAGATGAAACCAGGATGAGCTGACTTCCAGAGTGTAAGGGACATTTAAGTCTATTTTATGTGAGAACATTACCTTGCTTCTTAGACAATAAATTTAAAAAACATATATTAGATGTACATCTTTAAAAATGTTATACTCATCACCAACAACTTTTTAAGTCTATTTATTTATTTATTTAGGCTGCGTTGGGTCTTTGCTGCCTGCTTTGCTGCTGGGCTTTTCTCTAGTTGCGGCGAGCGGGGGCCACTCTTCCCTGCAGTGCACAGGCCTCTCACTGCGGTGGCCTATCCTGCTGTGGAGCACGGGCCCTAGGCGCGCGGGCTTCAGTAGTTGCGGCACGCAGGCTCAGTAGTTGTGGTGCACGGGCTTAGTTACTCCACAGCATGTGGGATCTTCCCGGACCAGGGATCGTGTCCCCTGCATTGGCAGGCGGATTCTCAACCACCGCGCCACCCCAGAAGCCATCTAAGTCTATTTAAAAACCTTAATAACAATTACCTTTCATTTTTATTGCACTCTACAGTTACAGAGCACTTTCACATTCAGAATTAGTGATATTATTTCTCATTCTGCAGTTGAAGAAATGAGCCTGGAAATTTGTTCAAGTCTGTGCAGCTGGTAAGTAAATGAAGGGCTGAGACCCAAGTCAAATGCTCTTTCACCTATATTGTTGCCTCATAAAATAAAAACAAGGTTGATGTAGACTCATTTGTCAAAGACATTCATTCATGTATTATTTGGTGCCTCTTATGTCAGGCACTGGGGATTCAGTGAGCCCCTTCATGGAGATCGTAGCAAATGGGAGATATAGTCTATCTGTAATCCTCTGAGCTAAGAGGGCTGACTGAAATTAAAGTTCTGTATGGGTTTTCTGGTCCACAGCCAAGAGGGCAAAAGAGATTGCCAATGTTCACTAATAAGAGAAAAAAGAAGGGGCAGGGGTACAGGTGGAAGGAGAGGGAGCATGATAGAGATCCAAAGGGGGGAAAAAAAAGTTTAAAAAACAAAGAAAAGGAAAAAACATCAGCGACTAAGCTAACTCTCAGTAAATGTTAGGCAATAGGAATAGCCAACATATTTCTACTCACAGTTGTTCACATGGACACAAAACTGCTTAATTCCATTTGAATCCATGAAAACTCTTGAAGGAAACGGGGAATTACTTCGGAAGATAAGAGAGTTGTCTACACACACCCAACTTGAAGACCTGAGGAAACAGGAGGGAGAATAGATACATTTAGAATGAGGATTCGGTCCAAAGAAGGGTGCCCCACCGGTATCAGTCAGATGCCAAAGAAAGGACTCCTTGGGCAGCCACAGGACAATACGAAGATTCTATTCTATTGGCCAGCCCTGCTCTAGAGCATCAGAAGAGGAACGGCTCTCCTGGGAAAAACCAAGGTAGTTCCATTCCCAGGAGTGGAAGTGGGGGTGGGAGGCACGAAGGCTAACTCTTCCTACTTCCAAATGTTACTTATTCTACAGCCCCAATCCCCTTTAGGATTCAACCTGAGCATCGCAGCTCACCTCACGCTGCCTGGAAGGCAGAAGGAGAAAACCGTCCTGGGATGGAGAAGATAGCAGTCCCTGTCGCAGCAGCAATTCATATCGCAGGCACCGGGAGTCAAGTCACAGACACAAATCGGTAAGACTATAAAAGTACAACATAAAGCAGAGCAAATGGGGTGAGGATCCCCAAACTCTTCCAAGTGTTAATTCCCCTTCTTCCAACAGCCCCACTCCTTACTTTATGGGAATTCACTTTGTTCACAGAATTTGGATCTAAGTCAGCAGTTTCCAACCCCGCATCCTCTCCCCTCACCTGGGAAGAGATCCACGGTCCTATTTCCAGGCGCCGAGGGAGTCACGACAGTAGGACCCACTGTAGAGACGCCAGGCACCTCCGAGGAGGATTGAAGGGTCTCGCCCTGCGTCCTTGGCCCCAGGTCCGATTGGGTGGACACTGCCCCAGACGGGGACGGAGATGGCTGAGGCCGGACCCCCTCGGGGACCATCAGGAAGAACACCTGCAGTAGCGCGAGCTGCGAGGTAAACATGCGGTAATACAGACGTCCCCACCAAAGGGTTTGAGGTGGGTTTCGGTGGTCTCTAGACGCGTCGCTAGAGAGTGGGTGGGAGGAGTCGCATGGCGTCTGACGTCATCCGTATGCCTCTGCTCATTGGCTCATGGCAATGGCCGAGCGCTCTTCAGCCAATAGAAGGCGGCGTTGTTACAGATCCCTTAGCATCTTTCAGTCTGCGCCCTCCTCCTTAGGCCAGGCCCGGCACTGTCTGTGTCGCTCGGCAACCGCCAAACTGGCAAAGGAGCCCTTGTCTCTTCTCTCCGCTGAGTGGCAGTAGGAGTTCAGCCCAATGCCCAGTGTGCACAGACTTCGCGACCCAGAGGGCAGAGCCCTTCCATGGTAGAGGGAAGCCTCAGAGGCTGCAACTAGAATTGCGTATCTTTTTCACTCCGGATTCTAACGGTGAGAATCCTTTTCTTTCTTTCTTTCTTTCTTTTTTTTTTTTTAAGTATGAGCCCATTTTTAGAGAGCTCGTTTTATTTATTTAAAAATTTATTATTTATTTATTTGGCTGCATTGGCCCTAGGTTGTTGCGTGGGGGCTTTCTCTAGTTGCAGCAAGCTGGGGAGCGGGGGCTACTCTTCCTTGCCATGCGTGGGCTTCTCATTGCGGTGGCTTCCCTTGTTGCGGAGCATGGGCTCTAGGCATGCGGGCTTCAGTAGTTGTGACACACAGTAGTTGTGGCTCACGGGCTCTAGATTGCAGGCCCAGTAGTTGTGGCGCCCGAGCTTAGTTACTCCGCAGCATGTGGGATCTTCCTGGACCAGGGCTCGAACCCGTGTACCCTACATTGGCAGGCGGTTTCTTAACCACTGCGCCACCAGGGAGGTCTGAGAATCCTTTTATAGAGGATAATCTTAGGGAGGAAAACACACTGATGGTCACACTGAGAACTTATTTAAATTTGAAAAATAGCCAAGGGACGGAGAAGAAAGCTTACTTTTTGCCATTATTATAAATCGCCACTCCTTTTTTAAAATTTTTGGCTGCCCCGCGGGGCTTGAGGGATCTTAGTTCCCCGATTCCCCGACCAGGGATCGAACCCAGACCCCTGCCATTGAGCATGCCAAGTCCTAACCACTGGACTGCCAAGGAATTCCTTAAATTGCCACTTTTTGTAGCCGTCTTTAGAAAGTTTTGTTTTTTCCCAGGAGTCGTGTGCCTCTTCTGATTCCCGAGAGCAGCACTGTCCAGTAGAACTTGCTGCATTGTGGGAAATGTTCTGTATGTACACTGTTCAGTATTGCCGCGACAGGCTATATGTGGCTACTGCGCACTTGAAGTGTGGCTAATGTGACTGAGGAGCTGACTTTTAAAATTTTAATTAATTCAAAGTTAACCACGCGTGACTCATATTTAGCATATTGGATAGTACAACTCTAGGGTATCAAAATCTTGTTCCTGCCTCACTGTTTTTGTCAATCTGCACAGTCCTGATATCTGGATTATTTCAATTGCTTGGTTGGGGATATAAATTAAGATCTGTTAAGAGTTATCTAACATCTAATACCCTTACCAAAATCTAGCCAATACCTCCTTTTCCAAGTGAATCGCTTACGCAGATAAATTTTAGGGCACCTGACCTTGCTCACATTCTCTGACAAGATATTGATATTCTGTTGTTTTGAAGTCAGTGACCAACTGTATCTCTGTGTTATAAACGTTCTCAAAATCTTTTTATGTGATTGTGTGATGGACTGCTATAAGAGCCATCTATGTTTGTGTTTGGGCATAAAATATTTATCTACCTTTTTAGTAATTTCTGTAGGAAAAGGCCATGTTCATATTATTCAAATTATATGCATTTACCGGAATATAAGCTCCACAAAACAGAGGGTTTTGTCTGTTTTGTTCACTGTTTGTATCCTCTGCCTAGAACAGTGCCTAGGACATGTTAGATATGCATTAAATATTTTTAAAAAGATTGTCTTGTTGAACTCTTTAGATTTAGCTGCTATGAATAGTGTTTATATGATTTCAGGATTGCATTTATTTATATAAAATTTCTATTGTACAACCAATTGGAGACCATTTTAGATTTCCAAGTTTGCATTTTACTCTTTAATTCTCAATCAGTGGTAAATCAATGATAAGTTTATTAATGAATTTATTAGTGTTGGTAAAAGAGCCTGTTGATTGAAGTAATTTCAGGGTTGAGTGTAGGGAAATAACATTTCAAGATTACTGAGTTGCTTTTTCTTATTTTTGAATTTTAGCACTTTACATATTTTTTAAATACTCTTTTTTGTTATAGTTGAGCAAAAATATTATTTATATTTTTGTTGTGATACGTTTTTAGGAATATCTGTAATACGGAACTCTCAGGTCTTTTGAGATATTAAAATCTGGAAGATAATTTTGAGGAAGGACAATGAAACTTATTCACATGTGTCATGCAGATGCGAATTTCAACATGGGGATTGAGTCTTAAATTGAAATAGCTTAATATGATATCACCTCAGAAGCAGAGATTTCCAAAAAAGATCATATGATACTAGCAGCTGTCTGTGTTTGGTACTAAAAGAGTTCAATATGTGCTTAGAAATTTAACCGAGAGGTTGAATCAAGATGGCAGACTGAGAACAGGTTCTAGCCTCGCCTGACTCCTCCCCGCTTTAGAAAATCTCTAAAAATTACAGGAAAGTTAGATGAATACACACTTTCATATGCATCCATGCACATACGTTGATATTGAAAAACATGAAGGAGTGCTCTCAATGGACCAGACATTATGACAACCTTTGAAAAAAAGAAGGCCAACGGGACTGGAATATAGTTGGACAAACAAAAGTTGCATAAGCAGAGGCTTAATGTAGAAGTAGAAGTGGCTCTTGGGGGTGTTCTAAGCACACAGAAAGAAGCTATTGATATCTGTAGGCCCCTTGGACAATTGAGTTATTGATTGAAGTACCACTGTAGGAAGAGTCAGATAGGTCAGCCTCTCAACCTTGCTTCCATGTGCAAGCAGTGGATAGAAGAAGAACTTGCTCCTAAAGAAGGCAGGGACAGTCATGTAGGCACTTTTGTTAAAAAGATAGGACAGGGCCCTGGATGGCTTTTGACAACTAGGAGGAAGAGAGAGGCCCCACATCTTGAAGACTGATATCAACTCCCTTTATCAAGCTGCACACCCAACATTCCCTCCTCCACAAATATACCAAAAATATAGTTGAAAAAGGACATATTACTTTCAAAAGAGCAGTAATAAGACTCACACCTGACTTTTTAACAGAAATAAGGAAATCCATGAAAAGTGGAATAATGTTTTAAAAGAAGGTAACCTAGAAATCTATACCCAGCAAAATAGACTTCAAAAATGAAGATACAAATGTGTTTAGAAAATGAAAATTGAGAATAAAAACTTTTTTGTTACAGACCCACACAAAGAGTTGTTAAAGGGAGTTATTCAGGCTAAAGTAAAAATGATCCCAGATGGAAGCACAAAAATGCAGGAATAAATTAAGAGCAATGGAAAGGATAAATACAAGGTCAGTATATAAAACTCAGCTGTATTCCTATATTATAGCAATAATAAATTAGAAAATAAAAAATTTTAGGTGATAAAATTTATAATAATATAAAAAATTAAATACCTATGAATAAATCTAAAATAGTGCAAGATCTCTTCATATCAAACTATATACTATTTCTGAGAGGAATTAAAGAAAACCTAAGTAAATGGAGGGCTGCACCAAATTCAGGCTAGGAAGACTTTTAATGAAAACATATTACTTCTTCCAAATTGATGTATAGATTCAGTGCAATCCCAGTAAAAATTGACATTTTGTGGTAAAAATTGACAAGCTGATTTCAAATTTACAGTTGACCATTGAATAACATGGCTTTGAGCTGTGTGGGTCCCCTTACATGTAGATTTTTTTTGATAGTAAATGCTAAGTTACTAGATGATCTGTGGATTTTCGACTGGGTAAGGGTTGGCACTCCCAACCCCCTCGTTGTTCAAGGGTAAACTGTATATGTAATTGCAAAAGGCCAAGAATAGCCAAGAGAGTCTGGAAGAACAAAGTTGGAGGGCCTATACCTACGATATATCACCTCTTATTATTGAGATAAACTCATTATTAGGATAAAATGGTACAGCTTTGGCTTTAAGATAGACAAATAGACCAATAGAAAAGAATAGAGGCCAGAAACAAACCGACACATATATAGTCTTTTGATTTATGACAAAAGTGATACTGCAGTGCAGCAAGGAAGTGTGAGCTTATCAATAAATTATGCTGGGTCAATTGGATATTCATAAGACAACAGTGTGTCTTGACTCCTAGCTATGTATACCCAAACATCGATTTCACATAGATTGTAGACTTAGGTAAAACAACAAAGCTACTAGAAGATAACATGAGAGAACATCCTTATGTTCTGGGGAAGGCAAATATTGATTAAACTGGACAGAAAAATCACTGATCATAGATTGATAAATAGTTTATCATTAAAGTTGAGAACTTCTCTTAATAAAAATATACCATTAAGGGAATAAAAAGGCAAGCTTCTCAATTTTTTTTCCTTAAGAAAATAAGCAATGACTATGCATTGAATCATTTTCATCAACTGATATTTTTTATTTTTATTTTTTTAAACTTTGGGTTTATTTATTTATTTATGGCTGTGTTGGGTCTTCGTTTCTGTGCGAGGGCTTTCTCTAGTTGCGGCAAGCGGGGGCCACTCTTCATCGCAGTGCGCGGGCCCCTCATTATCGCAGCCTCTCTTGTTGCGGAGCACAGGCTCCAGACGTGCAGGCTCAGTAATTGTGGCTCATGGGCCTAGTTGCTCCACGGCATGTGGGATCCTCCCAGACCAGGGCTCGAACCCGTGTCCCCTGCATTGGCAGGCAGATTCTCAACCACTGCGCCACCAGGGAAGCCCTCAACTGATATTTTTTAAATTAAATTTTAAAGTTTGTGATAAGTGTATATTCACATGAAGTTATAGGATATAATACAAGGAGATACTGTGTACCCCCTAAAGATAACAACTTGCAAAACTATGGTACACACAACCAGAATATTGGCATTAATACAATCCACCCATTTTCTTCACATCTTCCCAGTTTTATTTTTACACGTGCGTGCACGTATATTAAGTTCTATGCAGTTTTATCACATGTGGTTTCATGTATCCCACCACAGTAAAGATTCAAAGCAGTTCCATCACCACAAAGTTCCTTCCTGTTGTTTTTTCATAACCATTCCCACCCCACCCCCCACTCTGTCTCCCTAGAATGCATTTTTAACCATCATTAATTTTTATAATAACTACAATTAAAATAACTATGTAATTTATTTATTTTTAAAAATTTTTTATTGTTTTTGGCTGCATTGGGTCTTCGTTGCTGCACGCGGGCTTTCTCTAGTTGCAGCGAGTGGGGGCTACTGTTCATGGCGGTACGCAGGCTTCTCATTGCGGTGGCTTCTCTTGTTGTGGAGCTCAGGCTCTAGGCGCATGGGCTTCAGTGGTTGTGGCACACGGGCTCAGTAGTTGTGGCTCATGGGCTCTAGAGTGCAGGCTCAGTAGTTGTGGCACACGGGCTTAGTTGCTCTGCGGCACGTGGGATCTTCCCGGACCAGGCCCATGTGCCCTGCATTGGCAGGTGGATTCTTAACCACTGCGCCACCAGGGAAGTCCAATAACTGTAATTTAAACAGTGGTTCATAAGCATTTATCCAAGTAAATCAAATAAATGGTGCCTATATGTTTAACAGAAAGCAAAAGTTTAGTAACTCTGGAGGAATTAATTTCCTTGCTTATTAAGAGATTAATAAACAAAGAATACATTATAGAAGGAAGAAATATGTTTTCACTTTGAAACCATTTTAAAAAATTTCTTTAGCTGTTAGTATTAATAGTAAGTATTATACTAGTTAGACACTGCCTACCATTCCTAAATAGAAACTCACTTATGATGTTATCTTTTTCCTTAATGTGGGAGGGGTATCTATTCCTTTTCTTTTCCATTCTTTTCTTTTTTTACTTTTCTTCCTCATTTCATCCTTTGGAGACTGTCTATAGTCCCACCTTTTCTCCAGTCTGAATCTTGAGTAGACTGC
The DNA here is from genome assembly GCF_965194825.1 of Balaenoptera physalus. NCBI lineage: Eukaryota > Metazoa > Chordata > Mammalia > Artiodactyla > Balaenopteridae > Balaenoptera > Balaenoptera physalus. The sequence goes on along the minus strand of NC_138893.1, from coordinate 54,998,631 downwards.
TAATTGCTGACCACATACCCATTCTCCTTTCTCTCAAATAAACAGAGCCCCAATTTTCTACTGAGCACAGTGTAGCCGAAAGATGACTACATTGCAGCAAGTTGGAGTTTTGCATATATTTCTGACCAAAGAGATATACATTAATGAACTGATGGGACTTCAGGGAAATCTCTTAAGAAATGAAGGCTGTTCCCCCTTTTCCTCCCTTCTCTATCCTGCTGCTTAAATTTTGAGTGAAATGGCTGGAGCTTGAGCAGTCATTTTGGAACATGGGAAGACATGTAAGTAAAGCTATGCAGCAAAATGGAAGAAACCCGGATACCTGACACCCATAAAAACTTTGTGCCTGCACAGGACTTCCTACCTCTGGACTTCTTTTGTATGTAAGAGAAATAATTTTGTAAAGGAAATCGTAACATATTTTAGCAGCTTACCCATTCATAATAATTAGAACTCTCAAACACTGATTCACATGATTACTTTAAATATATTTACATATTTAAATTAGAATTTTTACTAGAAACTAAGGTAGAATTTAAACTAGAGTTAAACTAGAATCTCTGTGTTGGTGTCTATTGATTATCTTTTGTCATTCAGTTTGTGATCTTAGGTTATAGGTATGATGGATTTTTGGTCAAAACTTGGACATTTTGGTTATTATGTTATGGAGCTTTGTATCTTAATTAACTTCTCTTTTAGCCAGCTTCCTCTGACACTACTGTGGAAGGGATGTGCTGCCCCATTACTGCCAGGTGGCAATGAAAGTCCCAGTTCCCCACTCAGTCCCCATTGATACCCAAGGGAGCAACACTGCTTGTTACTGCTGGGTGGGAGTGGGAGCCAGCTTCCTCCAAGACTGGGATGTATAAGGCAAAAATAAATCCTAGGGTACTCATCACTGTGTCTTTTCTAGGGTCTCTAGGTCACTAGCCAATCTGCCTTTTTCTCTCCATCTTATAGAATCTTCTTAGTTTTTTATATACGGTGTCCAGAGTTTTCAATTGTACTTAACCGGCAAGAATATGGAAAAATATATCTGTTCATTCTTCCTTGAAGCATGTATGTGTTTTATTACAGAGAGGCATTGCTGAATCCCTCATGCTGCCAAAACTGGAAGTCCTTCTTTCTGCTTTTGTCTCTTAAACATTTTTTTCCTTTCCTCCACTTTTATAATTTCTATCACTAGTTTAACTAATAATCATCTTCAGTAATCTAAGTTAAAAAATAAAATGTAACTGTATTCAAAGCATTCTAGTTATCTATTTGTGCATAACAAACCATACCAAAATTTTGTGGCATAAAGTGACAACTACTTTATTGTCATTATGGATCCTCTGGGTCAGGAATTTGGACAGGGTACAGCAGAGATGGCTTATCTTTGGTTCATGATGTCTGGGGTCTCTGCTGGCAAGACTTGAAGAGCTGGGGTAGACTTTACTGGCTGGGGTCCAGAGTCATCTGTAGGTTTCTTCACTCACATGTCTGGTGCCTGGGCTGGGAATACTTGAAGACTGGGTTTAGTTGGGCCTATTAACTGGAATGCCTATTATGTGGTCTCTCTTTGTGGTTTAGGCTTCCTCACAGTATGGCAGCCTCAGGATAGTTGGACTTTTTAAATGGTGGCTCAGGGCTTCAGGAGTGAGTGTTCCAGTGAACAAGGCAGAACCTGAATGGCCTTTTTGATATAGACTTAAAAGCCATATAGTGTCACTTCTACTTTACTTCATTGGCTGAAGAAGTTTCAAGCCTACTCAGAGTACTATATGGACAACCCCCGTGACCTCTCTATGGGAGGTGTGTAAAAAAATTGAGGCCAATTTTTTAAACTGCCACAAAATGTATACAAACTTTGAATATCTTTTATACAGAAAGTTTAAATAAAAGTAAATGTAAAAATGTTTACAAACAATGTCTTCAAGAAATTATTTTTCTTCTAGAAAAGGACCTACAAAAACAAATCCAAAACAATTAAGAAAATGGTCATAGGAACATACATATCGATAATTACCTTAAACGTGAATGGATTAAATGCTCCACCCAAAAGACACAGTCTTGCTGAATGGATACAAAAACAAGACCCATATATATGCTGTCTACAAGAGACCCACTTCAGACCTAGGGACACATACAGACTGAAAGTGAGGGGATGGAAAAAGATAGTCCATGCAAATGGAAATGAAAAGAAAGCTGGAGTAGCAATACTCATATCAGATAAAATAGACTCTAAAATAAGGAATGTTACAAGAGACAAGGAAGGACACTACGTAACGGTCAAGGGATCAATCCAAGGAGAAGATAAAACAATTATAAATATATATGCACCCAACATAGGAGCACCTCAATACATAAGGCAACTGCTAACAGCTATAAAAGAGGAAATCGACAGTAACACAGTAATAGTGGGGGACTTTAACACCTCATTTACACCAATGGACAGATCATCCAAACAGAAAATTAATAAGGAAACACGAGCTTTAAATGACACAATAGACCAGATAGATTTAATTGATATTTATAGGACATTCCATCCGAAAACAGCAGATTGCACTTTCTTCTCAAGAGCGCACAGAACGTTCTCCAGGATAGATCACACCTTGGGTCACAAATCAAGCCTCAGTAAATTTAAGAAAATTGAAATCATATCAAGCATCTTTTCTGACCACAATGCTATGAGATTAGAAATCAATTACAGGGAAAAAAATGTAAAAAACACAAACACATGGAGGCTGAACAATATGTTACTAAATAACCAAGAGATCACTGAAGAAATCAAAGAGGAAATCAAAAAATACCTACAGACAAATGACAATGAATACACGACAGTCCAAAACCTATGGGATGCAGCAAAAGCAGTTCTAAGAGGGAAGTTTATAGCTATACAAGCCTACCTCAGGAAACAAGAAAAATCTCAAATAAACAATCTAACGTTACACATAAAGGAACTAGAGAAAGAAGGACAAACAAAACCCAAAGTTAGCAGAAGGAAAGAAATCATAAAGATCAGAGCAGAAATAAATGAAATAGAAACAAAAAAAGCAGTAGCAAAGATCAATAAAACTAAAATCTGGTTCTTTGAGAAGATAAACAAAATTGGTAAACCATTAGCCAGACTCATCAAGAAAAAAAGGGAGAGAACTCAAATCAATAAAATTAGAAATGAAAATGGAGAAGTTACGACAGACACCGCAGAAATACAAAGCATCCTAAGAGACTACTACAAGCAACTCTATGCCAATAAAATGGACAACCTGGAAGAAATGGACAAATTCATAGAAAGGTATAACCTTCCAAGACTGAGCCAGGAAGAAATAGAAAATATGAACAGACCAATCACAAGTAATGAAATTGAAACTGTGATTTAAAATCTTCCAAGAAACAAAAGTCTAGGACCAGATGGCTTCACAGGCGAATTCTATCAAACATTTAGAGAAGAGCTAACACCCATCCTTCTCAAGCTCTTCCAAAAAACTGCAGAGGAAGGAAAACTCCCAAACTCATTCTATGAGGTCACCATCACCCTGATACCAAAACCAGACAAAGATACTACAAAAAAAGAAAATTACAGACCAATATCACTGATGAATACACATGCAAAAATTCTCAACAAAATACTAGCAAACAGAATCCAACAACACATTAGAAGGATCATACACCATGATCAAGTGGGATTTATCCCAGAGATGCAAAGATTCTTCAGTATATACAAATCAGTCAACGTGATACACCATATTAACAAATTGAAGAAGAAAAACCATATGATCATCTCAATTGATGCAGAAAAAGCTTTTGACAAAATTCAACACCCATTTATGATAAAACCTCTCCAGAAAATGGGCATAGAGGGAACCTACCTCAACATAATAAAGGCCATGTACGACAAACCCACAGCAAACGTCATTCTCAATGGTGAAAAACTGAAAGCACTTCCACTAAGATCAGGAACAAGACAAGGATGTCCACTCTCACCACTATTATTCTACATAGTTTTGGAAGTCCTAGCCACAGCAATCAGAGAAGAAAAAGAAATAAAAGGAATACAAATTGGAAAAGAAGAAGTAAAACTGTCACTGTTTGCAGATGACATGATCCTATCCATAGAGAATCCTAAAGATGCCACCAGAAAACTACTAGAGCTAATCAATGAATTTGGTAAAGTTGCAGGATACAAAATTAATGCACAGAAATCTCCTGCATTCCTATACACTAATGATGAAAAATCTGAAAGAGAAATTAAGGAATCACTCCCATTTACCACTGCAACAAAAGGAATAAAATACCTAGGAATAAACCTACCTAAGGAGACAAAAGACCTGTATGCAGAAAACTATAAGACACTGATGAAAGAAATTAAAGATGATACAAACAGATGGAGAGATATACTGTGCTCTTAGATTGGAAGAATCAACATTGCGAAAATGACTATACTAGCCAAAGCAATCTACAGATTCAATGCAGTCCCTATCAAACTACCAATGGCATTTTTCACAGAACTAGAACAAAAAATTTCACAATTTGTATGGAAACACAAAAGACCATGAACAGCCAAAGCAATCTTGAGAAAGAAAAACGGAGCTGGAGGAATCAGGCTCCCTGACTTCAGACTATACTACAAAGCTACAGTAATCGAGACAGTATGGTACTGGCAGAAAAACAGAAATACAGATCAATGGAACAGGATAGAAAGCCCAGAGATAAATCCATGCACATATGGTCACCTTATCTTTGATAAAGGAGGCAAGAATATACAATGGGGAAAAGACAGTCTCTTCAATAAGTCGTGCTGGGAAAACTGGACAGCTACATGTAAAAGAATGAAATTAGAACACTCCCTAACACCATACACAAAAATAAACTCAAAATGGATTAAAGACCTAAATGTAAGGCCAGACACTATAAAACTCTTAGAGGAAAACATGGGCAGAACACTCTATGACATAAATCACAGCAAGATCCTTTTTGACCCAACTCTTAGAGAAACGGAAATAAAAACAAAAATAAACAAATGGGACCTAATGAAACTTAAAAGCTTTTGCACAGCAAAGGAAACCATAAACAAGATGAAAAGACAACCCTCAGAATGGGAGAAAATATTTGCAAATGAATCATCGGACAAAGGATTAGTCTCCAAAATATATAATCAGCTCATGCAGCTTAATATTAAAAAAAGCAACCCAATCCAAAAATGGGCAGAAGACCTAAATAGACATTTCTCCAAAGAAGACATACCGATGGCCCAGAAGCACATGAAAAGCTGCTCACTAATTATTAGAGAAATGAAATGAAAAGCTGCACATGAAAAGCTGCTCACTAATTATTAGAGAAATGCAAATCAAAACTACAATGAGGTATCACCTCACACCAGTTAGAATGGGCATCATCAGAAAATCTACAAACAACAGATGCTGGAGAGGGTGTGGAGAAAATGCTGGAGGGTGTAAATTGATACAGCCACTATGGAGAACAGTATGGAGGTTCCTTAAAGAACTAAAAATAGAATTACCATATGACCCAGCAATCCCACTACTGGGCATATACCCAGAGAAAACCATAATTCAAAAGGACACATGCACCCCAATGTTCATAAGAGCACTATTTACAATAGCCAGGTCATGGAAGCAACCTAAATGCCCATCGACAGACAAATGGATAAAGAAGTTGTGGTACATATATACAATGGAATATTACTCAGCCATAAAATGGAACGAAATTGGGTCATTTGTAGAGCATGGATGCATCTAGAGACTGTCATACAGAGTGAAGTAAATCAGAACGAGAAAAACAAATATTGTATATTAACGCATGTATGTGGAACCTAGAAAATGGTACAGATGAACCGGTTTGCAGAGCAGAAATTGAGATACAGAAGTAGAGGAAAAACGTATGGACACCAAGGGGGGAAAGCAGCGGTAGGTGGGGGTGGTGGTGTGATGAATTGGGAGATTGGGATTGACATGTATACACTGACGTGTATAAAATGGATGACTAATAAAAAATAAATAAACACAAAAAACCAAAACAAACAAACAAAAAAAGAAATTATTTTTCTTTGAATATATTCAATATTATCTGCTAAGTTCAAAGGCAAAACATAATAATAATGACTATCAAAATTTAAGTTAAATTTATTTAAATATAATTGAAAGTTTTAACTGTTTTTTGAAATTTAATTAAGTATTATAAATTGTTTCTATAAACCTAAACCTATTCATAATTGTAGCTATCAATGTGAAGAATAGGTGTTGTGTTTAATATATGTTTTATCTAGACTTACATATATACAAATTTAGGATATTATTAAATTGTTTAATATTGTAAATTTTTCCTCAGATACCATGTGCAACTGTTGTAAAAACTGTGCTAAACTGTGAATATTGGATGTAGAGAGTTCAAGAAAATGAACACTCTGCTCTATGACAAATATTTTGCTATTCAAAAATCTATTGTGGTCATGATATTTGAGAGAAAAGATATGATGAGCTAATTTTTTTTCTTACCTAATTATTTCTCCAACTCAAATGCTCCTCATACTCTGAAGCATTGTCCATCTCTGATATCAGCAGTGCCACAGTCCTCAATTCTTCATTTGAACATAGTTGTCTTTCATGGACACAGGGTGGTGTAGCAGAGTGTTTCTCTGGTGCCTAAACGGTGTGAATCACAGCAGCAGATGTGTTGGATTGTGAATTGCCCAGTGTCATCACTGAGCACTGGGTCGTGAGTGACAGAAGTACCAGTGTGATTTTTACCAAATTCATCATTTATGGTTTTCTCGTTTATGGGTCCCTCTAAGGTGCAGGACTAGGGCAGGGGCCCCTTGCCTGGGTTTGAAGGCATTACCACTTCTCTGGGAGCATGAACTTTCAAACTTTGTCTAGTCACACTCACTGCTAGCTCTAGTTCAGAGTTTATAATCCAGGGAGCTTCCAAGAACATGAAGTTCCTTCAACAGTGTTTCCACAGTAAATTATGCCCCAGCTTAGGTTCAGAAGTTGATAGGATGCCAATTTGTCCCATAACATGGAGCTCTAACATCTGGAGTTGTGATCACACTTGGTACTCACAATGTTTGCTGACCTTTAGAGGTGAGTCATAGCTTTGGTACATTGAATTTTCTTATTTGAGGGGAAAAAGGACTCATTTAATCAAGCAAAACTCTTGTATCAGTGAGCCTAGACAACCTCCAAAATGTAAGGCCTCTATTTGTATTTATTCTCTAGAATTTCTTCTCCATATCTGAGTACTGTGGTCAGAATTCAGTCTAGAGATGACCTCAAGATCTCTACCTCCTGTTTGGAAGTTGTCTAGGAATTTCCTGCAGATAATATGTATGCAGTTCATACTTTACAATCATAAAGATTTATTTTAATTAATACCCATTTCATTGGGAAAGAACTCTCTCACTAGTCAATCAGCCATAGAAGAACTCAAAATGTGTTCTGAGGAGAGCATAATCTCTCTATCCCCTCTTTCCCATTTATTGGTCAGATCAATATTCACAATTCATATCAATATCAATATTTATAATGCATTTAAGTACATGCATTTTCTTCTTTTTTAAACCTAGAAATGGTATCTGTTGTTACTTTTCTCATGGCTATTTACAACTAATTGTGGAGTGAATTTGCCCACAGTTAACAGAGGTCTAAAATCTCAGCAGGCAGGTGATAGAGGTATTTTAATTTTGATTGAGGCTCTCTTAACAGCACCCTAAAAATAACACCCAGATAATATCTATCTGTTTGATTATTCCTAGCAGTCTGATGCCGAAACCCAAACCAATCTATAGAGTTTCCACATTTGGAATGAAAGTTGTGTAAATATGAGTATTCACTTAACATTCTTTGTAAATTAAATTATTTGAATATCCCTTCTGTCAAAAAATATTTTTAAATCCTAATATAAGTTTGTTGTTTTAGGTATTACAAATTGGAATAATCTTTAGCAAGTTTAGGAATATAAAAATAATAGCTTATTAAGGCTAGCTAACCACTGAATATATTTCATCTTACTTGAATTTTCTTCTCCAATATTCTCCCCCTCGTCTCTCTCTCCCTCCCTCTTCCCTCCTTCCCCCCTCTTTTTTTAAGCACATATCAGACATTCTAGCATTTTAAATGGAGTTACTAACAATTATATTCAGAGAAACGTAAATATGGACAATGAAAATTACCTACATGGAAAAATGGCTTATCATTTCATAGAGAATTTTTTTTAAAGTAGTTTCCTTTAACCCTACTGGGAGGAGGGTCTATGCAAAAACTTTCCTGGAGTGGTCAGTCCTGAGCTGCTATGTTATGCTTCTTGCCAAAGTTCAGGAGGGCAATATCTCTTTCCTCAAGATGGTGTGATAGTGGGGTATTGCAGTGTTCTTGATGTGAAGCAAAGAGATAACAGCCAGAAAGCTAATTAAAATAGAGTTAACTTGCTTTACGGAAAAGGGCAAAGCCTTTTCCTTCCCTCTGCTTTAAAGTCTTCCTGTTCCCACCCACCACAAAGACTTGAAACAATAGAGTCAGCAAAAAGAATGATATCTTTATGTTCACTCTTTTTAAAAAATTGTTCATTCTTATGAAATGTCTTATTTTGTTTCCTTAATGACTTTGTCTCCACCTTCCTCTACCTTGTAGATGGGTAAGAACTATCAAATGCTTATTTTCCTAGTGGTGGTACATTTAAAAACAATCTCCCCTCCCCTAGAGTTCCTTCGTGAAAACTTTAGGCCAGCCAAATGAGTTACTACACTGGTTGGGATCTTAAGGCAGTAACAGTGTGATAACACCACAGGAAACACTACCTTTTATTTCATGAGTTTCTCTGGGTTAATGATATCTTGATTCCTGATTTGTAACAAGGCAGCAACTCTGACATCTCCATTTAGGAACAATAATTGTAACTTTATTCACTCCTTGGATTGGTGATTGCACCTAGAAGATGTTCTACCTAGTATTTCTTACTGTAATCTGATGGTGCCTCCATCATTAGCCTTATTTTCTACATTAAAAGGGAAGTGAGAAGAGAAAAGACGTAGAATTGTGATCTTGGGCATGATTACTGGATCATCAGAAATGTTGAACACATAAGGATAAAAGAAGAAGTGGTTAAAAGAGTAAAGCACACTGTCAACAATAAAAGGAAATAACTAGAGAAAAATGACTATGCCTATTCATTAGAAACTGATGTAATTAATTGAATGTAGATTTTCTTGGTGGGGGATTAGTGGTCAGAAAATAATTGTAAGTAAATACATGTTAATTATTTTTGCCTTGTCTCATTAAACATTTTTTGTGGTGGTAGACATGTAAATATCTTCCTAATTGAAAAAAACCTAGTTAAACAAAATAGTGGCATTTCCTTCTTAAATGTGTTTAAAAGTGGTATTACTTCTCATCTGTCTGGAACAGTTAGGGTATACTAACACCTCACTGTATAACCCTTTTAATTACAGGGTATTTTATATTGTTTTGATTTTCATAATATCTTTGTTATGTCAGTAGGACCTTGCCCTATTATAAGGATGAGGAAACAGCCCGAAGTACTAAATGACTTGCCCGAAGTGGCATCATTTGTAATTATTAGATCCAGAACTAGAACTTAAGTCTCCTCTCATTTTCTTAGTCCTCTCTCTACTGCTTGGACTCACAGAGATGTTTTCCAAGGTCCTTTCCAGTCACAGGTTTCTTTAGTTTTAGCGAAGATATAAATGTATCACAATATTTTTATAGTCAAAGAGTGCTGTCCTAGATTTTATTTTATTTTTTTAAAAAATATTTTATATATTTATTTATTTGGTTGCACCGTGTCTTAGTTGTGTCATGTGGGATCTAGTTCCCTGACCAGGGATCGAACCCAGGCCCCCTGCATTGGGAGCACAGAGTCTTAGCCACTGGACCACCAGGGAAGTCCCTGTCCTAGATTTTAAATACAGACATTTGGAAACAGTGGGAGGCAGATGTGCTGGATATTCTCTGCTTGCTCCACAGTCCACTGTTCATCCTCTTCCACCCTGCTCTGTGCCGTGGGAGGTTGTTAAGAGTGAACTGAATCAAGGGGCTTCTGATTAGGTTCAGCAGGAGATTGGAGGGCAGAGAGTGAGGTCAGGTATTTATTCCTCTGCTCCTTCCCTGCTGGGCCAGTGTGGCAGTGGCTACAGTCCTTAACTGAAGGTGTAGCGGATGCCATAGGTCCCCCGCCCAGGTACCCTCAGCCCTCACCATGCCTGATGTACGGTGGCGGCTCCTTCCTGTGTGAACACCCGCCACTGTCTGCCTGAGGGCTTTTTCTGGCCATGGAAGCATGCCTGCCCCATGCGCAGGGCAGGGCAAAGGTGCTGGACAGTTGATATCCCCAGGGAGCAGCCCTTAACCAATGATGTATGGGAATTGGTGGGTAAACACCCCCATGTCCTCTCCCCCAGGTTGGGACAACTCTGAGCCTTGTTCTTCACCATCTCCTAGAGGTCCCTATCGAGACTGAGCCCCATTTGCACTCAGTGGTGATCTGCTGATCAGTGCACACTGTGTTGTCCTCCTTCCCTCCCCTGTCTCACCTACCCACCCCTTTCCAGTGCCTCTTGGAATTGCTTCTAAATAAACTACTTGTGCTGAAATCCTACCTTTGAGAATTACTTCTGGGGGACCGCAACCCAATGCAGAAGCCACAGTTGTTGTCAGACGACTGTCTTCTGTAGCCACAGCTTACTCTTTGGGTTCCAGGAACCCCTTCCTTCCTCTCCCTGCCCCTTCAGGTCAAGTGTAGTCATGGATACCCATTGTTGCTAGCCCCAGAGGGATTCACTGCTCTTGTACACACAGCTGCAAAATAGGCTGGGCAATGTAGTCTCTATGCCGGGTGGCTAAACAATGGATATTCTTTTAGATCGGAAGAAAATGAGAATAAGAGGAGTGAACATCTAGCAGTCTCTTCAGAGGCACACTTCAAATTTTAGAATTTTTTGGAGACATACTGTGGGATAATTAAATGGTTGACAGCAACACTAATCAGGCCAGCAATGATTATAATGCAGTCGCCACCATAATGTCAATAAAAGTATCAGGGTTATCTATGGGTTGCTCTTCAGGATAGCTGCTGTTGGAGAAGAGCTGGTTCTGCCCGGCTGTGCTCTTCTTGGAGGCAGAGCTCGTGGAATTCCTCTGTAGCCCTATCTGGTGATATGCTAACCTCATACTGCTTAGTTGCAGCAAAGCTGCTCTACACTGAGCTGCCTGATGTGTTTCATTTCTTGCCTCAGGCATTGTTGTGACAATATTTATACTCAACTGTAGCAAAAAATTTTTTAAAACATCAGTAAAAATTTGGAGGACTAAATTTTTACTGGGGAGGGGGGATTTGACTTCTTGTGTGCAGTGGTTGATAATCCCCATGTTAGGTATTTTAGAGGATATAAAATGAGTAGTAAACTGTCCTTTCCCTCCAGAACTCCAAGTCTAGTAGTGATGGAGAGTGTAGTGAGGACTGAAGGGAAATTTGGGGTGGGAGGGCATGATAACACCAGTGTAAGAGGCAGGATACTTTGTTAAGGTGTTAGTTATTGTGGGTCTCCAGCCCTACCCTAGCTTGTTATTGAAATTGCGCAAGGTGCTCTGAAGCAATAGAGTAATCAGGAAGAAATAAAGGGGTACCTTTGAGGGCCAGGGAAGAGTGGAAATTCTGGAGCACTGGGAAGGGGGTGGAGGTTGGTGGGCCATGGGTACTGGGCACCCTTGATTGTTCTGTGGTTGTGTCCTGGTCAGTAGGATGGCCAGCGCTTCCAGCAGAGGCAAAGCTCCCTCGCCAGTCCTCCTCCATCCCCATTCAGCACTGGAACAGAAAGCCTGTCACATTTCAAGATTAGGCAGTGAGAATATCAAAAGGGATCAAAATAAATGAGAGATTAGGAGTCCTTCCCCTGTTTTCTGATACATGCACTTCTCCCAGATTATGGTGTAAACCAGGGAGGTAAGGGGACTCCAGTAATGATTGTGATTGATTTTCCTGCCAGCTCAGAGGGAATTGAGATGGGTTTAAGTTGATATAAAGAAAATAAACATAGCAAAATTTCTTGGATACCTAAATGTGGTGGTTTAAGATTGAATCTGCTCCATGCGTAAATAACCAAAACAAAAGCAGAATATGACAAGTGCTGGCTGTATGGGAGGCTAAGGGATGTAGCACAGCTATAATAAATCATGGCATACTGTTTGCTGTTTGGGAGCACTGCAGTCTCTTTTTCACAGGGCTTTTCTGGCTAGGCAGAAGAAAGAACTGGAGGGCAGTTAAGCAGAGAAGGGAAAAGAATTCTTTTCCTCACTGATTCTCTTCTAACTTACTCCCTTTTCAAAGCACAGTAACATAATTGTACATGTGGTAAATATTTATATATTAGTCAAATATTAATGAAGTATTATATCCTGGTAATTCCTTCTACTTTCCTCTAGTTGCATGTCACACTTGAGTATGTCCTGTAAAATCCATGTTGTCCATCCTCTGGATTATGGCAGCAGAAAAAACATTGTCTCGTCTGCAAGGCATTGTTGACACACAAAGTGCAGATCCTTGTGTTCCCGCATCTGTCCCTCCCACAGACACCTTTCTCATCTGGCAGCTTTCTCTTTGCCATTGCAAAGGCTTTGGAGCAGGGAACCCTATGTAATTTCTATTTTTCCTGGAAATTAAGGTGAACAGTTGTGTGGGTAGGCTTACAGACATTTTCTATGTGTAGTCTGTATATGCTTAATTCTAAAACACGTGATGAAAACAGATTTTAATGTTTTGAAATTAAGTGCGTCTTGCAATTAGTGTCAAAAGAAATCAGTCTGTTTCCAGGCAGAACTGTAAGTTATGCTGTGTTTGTCTTTGTGCGCGTGCATGCTTAGTGTTGTGTGGAAGGTATCTTTTCATCTGGTCGCCAACTCACATGAGCTGTTTGTAACAGCGCCTAATGCAGGTGAATTTTAATTTAATTCTTGACTCCCAGTTGGCTTTTGAAACCTTTTAAAGATTACAATTCAGCAGTGGAAGATTACCTGTCATATGCCGAGTAATGAATTTAAAAAAACAATAGGAATTGTTACATACTTTGGACTAGATCAGAAAATTTCGGAGTTGGGAGAGATTTGTGTGACCAATTCATATGCTGAGAAGGAGTTTTACTTGAGAATGGTTCATCTATTAAAAGGTTCTAGCTAACTTTTCCCCCTAAAATTTAAGCACATATGCAAAACCCTGGACTGGGTGCTATGGAATATGGAAGGATGTGGATGGGGAGGAGGGAAAAAGAATTTGCAGTCAGACTCTACGTTGTGCATATGAGATAAATCACACTTGAAACTAGCAGTGCAAGGCATTAAGCAAGTGCCAAGCTGTTTGTCACTTTGAGAGAAGAATTATGTTCTCAGAATTTGGAGGACCTGGAAGGCTTTAAAGATTTAAGGTTTGAACTAGACCTTGAAGGATGAGCTGGGATAACTGTCTAGGCTAAGTAATAATCTCAAAAGTCAGAAAATCACTATTATCTTTTCCCACTCTCTTATTTCTTCAGGCTTTGATGGTCCTGAATGGATGAAGGGCCTAATGTAAAGGAGTGCAGGGTGCCTCACTTCGGCCTTGTCTCCAGGGTTTGTCACCCCCGGCAGATCTCTGCAGAGGCAGAGGCATTAACAGCAACATGGGAGCTTCTTGCTACAGACTGGCCTGGTATTATGGGCTATTATTATCTTCAAAAACTGGGTGTATGAGCCACCCTGTTAAGGTCTTGAGCATAAGACTCTAGAAGCCATGTGTTCTTTAAGAATTTCCCCTGCCTCCTAGGATCAGAAATGTCCTGAATTAGAAGACAGAGATTTATGCCCTTTGTAATCTTGATTGCTTAGCAAATGAAGTCGGGCACTTAGGGTCAGTTAAATATGATGAATTTTTCTTAACTCCAACTTTTCTCCTTCTCGGAGCTACTTTAGGTTGTCTGGCAATGTTCCCATATGACGGTGGCCATCTGAAGAAGCGTAGGCATTTCCCTTCCTTTATTATTATTTTTTTCAAGTTCTGGAACCAGCAGTCAGTTCTCCTTCCTGCCCTCCCTTGGCCCCAGAGTTTCTGACTTCTCTCCAGAGACACTTATTTGGAAACTTTTTGAGCCAGTGGGGAATCAACTTAGAGGCTTTTTTTCTTTTAGACCAATGGGAATATTGTGTGTCACGGATGAAAAGATTTGAGTACTACCAGTATCACACTGAGTCTATATAACAAGGCTGTTTCCATGTCTTGGCCCACAGCCTGAGTTAACTTTGCTTTGCTGGATGTAGAGACAATGAATTCTGTTTGAACAAGAAATCATGTGTAACAAATGCTTTTGCAAAACCATGTCCTTTTAGCAGTTACTTCAGTAAAGATGTCCTTCAGCAAGGGGTTTCGGTACAACAGATGCATTTAAACACCTATACAATGCTTAACAACATAGTTTTAAAAATATACTTCTAATTTTAGAATAGTTTTGATTTACAGAAAAGTTGTAAAGATAGTACAGAAAGTTCTCATATACTCCATGCCCAGTTTCCCCTGTTAACATCTTAAATTAGTGTGATAGATTGTTATAATTAGCCACTTACCCTTGCCTGTCTGTAACCGTCCACTCCAACAGTGAGAACCCTGACTCCTACTGTCACCTGTTTACATAATTGTCCAATTCCAGTATACATATGCAGTGGTCTCAGAATTATGAACCTGTATCCCCATGGGAAACAGCTTCAGCAAAGAGAGTAATATGTTTTTGTATAGTTCCTTTTGCCTTTAGTCTTACAAACTTTACTCATTTCCAAAGTGACTCAGGTCAGTACACTTTCCCCTACTCCCTTCAATGAGGCTCTTTCATACATTCGTAATACAGTTAGATTCTTTTGTCACAATCAACATTCCATTCAGGGATCCCTTAACCTCATGGATGATTTTTTTTAAAACTGTGTACATTAAGGTTCATTCTTTGTCCTTTAAATATCTATAGGTTATGAATATTGTCACGTTTACATTGGCATTGCAGTATCATACTGAATAGTTTCACACTCTAAAAAGGCCCCTGAGCTTCACCTATTCAGACCTCCCTCCACCCCAGTGAATCTCAGGCAGCCACTGATCTGTTTACCATCTCTATTTAAATTTAACATTTAAAAAATATGTTAAAATTAAAAATTTTTTTTAAATAGTTGGGGCTTTTATAAATCAATTGGACTTTCATAGATAGTACTTTCTTTGGAAATGAATGTCTTTGACCTTAAAGATGTTATAGCTGTTATCAGTTATTATACCTGAAACTCATGGATTTGGGGCCTGCCTCTTGAGTAGCAATACAATTTTATCATTTTTTAATGAAGGGACACTTCACTCATTATGTCTGCAAACGTCTGAGACATTTAGAGGAATCAGGGCACCTGAAGTGGGGGTAGAAGGATGAAGGAGGTAAAGGGGATGTTTCAACAGAAAATGCAAGAGATTTCAGCTAATGCAGAGGAAGTAAGTGGTAGTTGTAGTTCAGATAAGAGTGGTTATGAATCAGTTGTGAAATACTTGACGTAAACCAAGATAATGCCTACACAACACAGACTTCATCAAGTACTGGGATCAGGTTAGGCATTTACCTGCAGTTCAGGACCTTTATTTCAATTCTGCACACTCCTTATCGAGTGTCTGCTGTGCTTGACTTTGCTGTGCTATGTGCTCTAAGCGTGCCTTCTTCTGGTGCAACTGTTTGGTCACATACTTCCACTTTGGAAGAGCTGGCCATTCTGCAACATTCAAGGACTTCCCCTAACTCAGAGTTCAGGGCATTCCTTCCTGACTACCAAGGCCACTTGCTTATCCTGGAACAACAAAGGCATGGGTGACACTTGGTCATACTTCACTCCCCAATCCCCTCTCTCAGCATGTCCCTAGTCCCACAGTTGCTGTTGAATATGTAGGATCACATTAAATTTGGGGAAGGGAGGTGGAGAGGTACTATGTGCTGTAGGAGGGAAGGGACTTCTGTTCTCATTCCCTTCAGTTGCCCTGGGGTTACTTCTGAAAAATAAATGGAAGATATTGGAGGGGGAGAAGGTCTGAAAAATAAATGGAAGATATTGGAGGGGGAGAAAGTAAGGGACACAAGAAGAGAAGACAATGTTTTATTTAATCTGAACCATATACCTAGCATATAAGTGAAGAGGAAAGGAACTCAAACTTGTTGAGTGCCAACTATGTGCTAGGGTCTCTGTTGGGATTTCTTACACATTTATTTCCCCCTTTTCCCTACAATGACTCTATGAAGTAGATTTTTTTTTAAATCTTTATTTCACAGATAAACTGAGGTTCAAAGAGGCTCACTAACTTGTCTAATTTACACAGTGAAGATTCAAACCTAGATCTCCTTAACTCTAAAACCCTGGCAGCACATTAAAATCACCTGAGCCCTTTTATGAGAAATCCTTACCTGAACCCCAGACCAAATTCCAATCTCTGAGGGTAGGGATGGGCATTAGCATTTTTAAAGGACCCGCAGTGATTACGTATAATGTATAATGTGCAGGTAGGGTTGAGAACCATGGCTCTTCTCCGAGAGACAGTGCCTTTCCTACTCCTCTCCTAAAAGAGGGGAAGGGGCATTTTCTGAACCAGTGTGCATTCTAAATACTCTCAGAGTACTTTTATATCCACCCCATGCCCTATTTCCTATCCCTCACAGGGGTTTTTATCATCCCTAAATACCTGTAAGCAGGCAGGTGGAGTGGGGGCAGAGGTTATTACTGATGGTAGAGAAATACAAATATGATTGAGTTAATCTAAACAATTTTTTTTGATAAGACGTGCATGTGGTGCTGATAGATTGTCAAAGTACAATGTCAAATAGTGTCAAGAAAATTTGATATGATTTTCAAAAGGTGCTGGCAAATTTTGTTTGTTGAGTGTTCATACACCAAATACCAAAGAGTACTGACTTAGTTTATAGCAGGTGTAAGAAGATGGGGTTGGGTGTGTTCCTGGTGGAAAAAAAAAATCTATGAATTCCTGAGATTAGATTTGTTAATTGCCATACAACATTTAACATGTTTCTTGAAGTATGATTTATCATGCCTCTGACATCCCTGTCAATGATAAAACCCCATCCTTTTGAAGTCTCCTTTTAGCCTTGAAACCAACCATGAGTAAGACCCGTTTAAATATTATCAAAAGGACATAAATAACCACACAGCTCATTCCCCCAGGTCTTCACTAAATTATTACCTTCTACCCCTGGGAAGTCCCGACATATATACACTATTGATACTATGTATAAAATAGGTAACTAATGAGAATCTACTATATAGCTCAGGGAACTCTACTCACTGCTCTGTAGTGATCTAAATGGGAAGGAAATCCAAAAAAGAGGGGATATATGTATACGTATAGCTGATTCACTTTGCTGTACAGTAGAAACTAATACAAAATACATATTATAAACATATATTGTAAAGCAACTATACTCCAATAAAAATTAATTAAATAAAAAGAGTAAAAAATTTTTTTACCACAATAGGACAGATATCAAACCAATATTATTAGAAATGGAGTCTAAACTGGCTCTGGAGAAGGCATCCACTGGATTTTCATTTAGTATAATTAGTTTTTATTATAAATGGCAAATGCGCTAAATCTGAAACCTTTAGTAAGGTGAAGAAAGAGTATTGTACAGACCCAGATTTATTAAAGCACCAAAATTTTTATTTATTTAATTTTTGGGGCCGCACCATGCGGCTTGTGGGATCTTAGTTCCCTGACCGGGGATCGAATCCATGCCGCCTGCACTGGAAGCGCAGAGTCTTAACCACTGGACCACCAGGGCAGTCCAGCACCAAATATTTATTGAGCACATACTATGCTGCTGAGCACTGTGCAGATAACAGAGATGCCTAAACTAAAAAAAGCCCCTGCCTTTATTGAAGTATGATTAAAAGTATAATGGAGAATATATGTTATATATAGAGTCAAAAACAATCTTTATTGGTCACAAATTTAATCGCTTATGGTATATTTGGAAGAAAAATGTCTTATGGTACAATTGGCTTTAGATACCAACTCTCATGCTGAAGAAACAGTGTAGAAAAAGCATGAACTAGGAATCAGTGAAATCAGATTTATGTTCTGCTTTGCTGCTGTTTATTAACTCAACCATTTATCAAAAATTTATTGAGAGCCTACACCGTGGGAGAAACTATATTAAGTGCTGGAGAGCATGGTAGCAACCAGCTCCCTGCTCTCAATGTGAACGTGAACTTGTAGCTTAACATCTCCACACCTCTATCCTTGCTTAGACTAGACGTCCGAGGTCTCTTTCAAATCTAAAATGCTAAGGTTTGTGACAGCCTTGTGGAGGGAGAAGCTGCCCAGACAAGCAGCCCTGGGACTTGGGAACTTACCTTCCTCTCTGAGGGTTGGCTGTTGTCCTGATTTCAAAATAACTTCACATACACAGTTTTAAAATGTTTTGGTCAGTTTCTCATCTGCATTTGGGTCATGTTGGCAAAGCCTGGGTGTGGCAATTCTTGCTCATAAGACTTCAGAAGTAGGAGTTCAAGGTTTGGAAAAGGTAGACAACTTGCATTAGTACAGCTAGACAGCTGTTCCCAGCGAGCAGCCTCCCCTGCCGTCCCACCCTGCCTTCTGACGGATACCACGGTTTCTGTCGCCACAGCGTCTTTCGCTAGGGTGACCCGTTGCTGGTATAATGAGCCTCGAAAAGGGATTGCTCATCAGGGGACCAGAAGTGATCGGATTTATGGGGCTGGAAGAATTGTTCTTGGGTCCCACAGTTTTTCCGGTGGGTATCAAGGTAACAAGTTTCTTGTTATCTTGCTTCAAAATTGCAAAAAGTAAATGGCTTTTTTTTTTTTTTTTTTTTGCTTGCAGCCAAGATATACTTTTCAAGGGGAAAAATGGATTTCTGTAACAAAGGGAGAGGGAAAGAGCTGAAGAGAGATATCTGAACATACATTGTTTCAAGATACAAAAAATTGCAACCCGGGGAAGCTTTAGGGGAATGAGCTGTTGGACTTCTCGGCCAGTCTGTCCTTTCAATGAAAAAGGCATAGGGTTTGAGGTTCCTTCCGAAACGGGGCAGGCTAATTTAGCCCCTCCCACGAGCCCGAGGGTCTGTTAAATCTCTGTTCCTTGAGTACCTCTCTCACTGAGACCGACCACAGCAAGCAGAGGCTGAAAAATAAAGAACAAAGAGGAAGAAAACAAAAGCTGCCAATTATGGAAGATAGAAGGGGTAAGAGCAAAATTGATTTGATCTGAATCCTTAAGAACAAACAAAAAAAAAAAAAAAAAAGGAAAAAAGAAAACCAAAAGCCCGGACCAAAAGCAAGTACTTGAAAGAGCAAGAGGCAAAAAGCCCTAAATACACTTTCCCACCCTCTCCTTCTGAGAGGAGGCAGAGAAAAAACTTTGGGAAACATTTTAGGAAGCCAAGCTCCGGGGTTAGAGTCAAGGGTGGCTCCTGAGCAAGCTGGAGCAGCTCATGAATATTCATTAGCAATTGGTATTCAGATCTGGATTTTTAGAGGGAAAAGACTTCCGTCCCCTCGCAGTTTAGGAGGCAGCTGCCTCATTTACAGTCCAGAGTCGTCTTGCTTCGGGTCAGTACCTCATTGAGTTTGCTTGAAGATGCTGGGCTCTGTGTGTAGATTTGCCTTGTTCTCGAATTTCCTGTGTGCTTTCCTGTTGTGAAATTAGCAAAGGCTTCTCTGCCTGGAATTAGACAGAGAAGTTAATGTGGCAAGAGCCTGTCACAACAGGACCTGAGAGTATGTCTTGCAAAAGACTAAACTTTTCTTGGGAGGTGTGGGGGAGTGTGCATGGGTGTGGGGAGGGAGGGAAGGGGTATAGGTACGAAGAACAGTTTTATCTTAAAAAAGCAAGGCTTATCGGACGGACTATATTTAGATTTTGTCTAAAAACTGCGAGAGCAGCCTGGATTGTACAGATGGTGTGTGGTCTCTGTCTTTTACCTCTTTTGGGCATTTTCTGCCAGGACAGAGAGCCAGCTGCTTGCCAGCCCGTGGGAGCCAGGAAGAATGTCTGCAGCAGTGTGGTTGTGTAGGGTTGCAAACCTTCATCAGCTCTGGTCTCTAATATCCCCACATGTTTTTATCACATAGAACGTGGAGGAATGGGCTGAGTAGTCAGTAGAGTTCTTAATAATGACAGTAATGATAGCTGTTAATGTTTTCGTCTTTACTCTGTGCTGGGAGCTATTCTAAGCGTATTACACGTGTTACTTATTCCTCACAGCAATTTATAAGGTGAGTGCTGTCATTATCATCCCCATTTCCCAGATGATGGAGTTGAGGTAGTGAGAGAGCAGCTTACCTTGGGATCACACAGTAAGTGGTGAATTTGAATGCAGGCGATGGACGCAGGGTCCGAGGGTCTATTTCCCTACCCTGTTGCTCCACTTCAGAGTCTCTTGTTACTGCTCCGACGTTGTTGATTTGGGTTTGCAAATCTTTGAAGCTACTGGGGAAATGATACTGGTGAAATCTCAAGTCTGGGAAGGAATTTGTGCTTTGCTATCAAGTTTACATGCATTTTTCCCATTTGGTGCCCGTGGCCATTCTCTGTGGTAGGGCCCAGGTATTGTTGTTATTGCCTTTTACAAAAGGGAGAGACTGAAGCCAGAAGGGGTTAGATGACAGGAATCACACAGCTAGTTTTCAAAAGTCCAAAGCAGACTAGAAATCCCCTGCCTCTGGTTTCCCTTCTAACCTGCAGATCGAGCTGAGTCATCTCTGAACTTCTGTCCCCACCCCCAGACACTTTCAGTTCCTCAAGGGACTTGGGGAACTTCTTTCCTCCCTTCCAGATTGTTTCAAGACACTTGCCTCTGCCTTGAAGGCTGATTTGGCCCTCTTCTCCTCCTTTAGTCTGGAACCAAGCTGCTCGAGTTTGAATCCCAGCTCCACCCTTTCCTGTGAGCCTCAGTCTCCTAATCTGTAAAATGAAGAGAATAATGTTATCTACCTCACAGGGTTGTTGTAAGGACTAAATGAGGGATTCATGCAGGGTTCTCAGAACAGGGCCTGATGTATATAATATGTGCTCAATAAATGTTAGCTGTTGCAATCACTCCTTCAAGCCTCATCTTGATTGTTAGTCCCTCCTTTAAGCCTTCTCCAGCCCTTTGAGCCTTATAGTAGCCTTATATTGGATGTTTCTACAATACCTCACCACTTACACCTAAGGTGGCACTTGTCATACTTGTCCATATTCCTGCCTTCTGCATCGCTTCCCAATCTTCCCCTGACTATAATTTCTTTATTTACCTTTGGATCTGCAGTGTCTAGCACAGTGTTTAACACATAATGGGCACTCAATAAATATTTAGTAAGCTAAGTAATATTATCTTAGTTGATGTTCATCTAAGCGTCAGTAGGCTGGTTTAAAAGGGGAACTTTGAGTTTGCAGTGGAGTCCTGCTGGTACAAACAGCTCTTTTGTGCAATATGTAAAGACATCCCTCTAAGTGAATATTCTGAAAAACAAAATGCATCTCTTCTAGGTGGGTGACCTTCAGAGCTGATGTGACCCTATGCTAGGGCACCCCGTTTGGCCCGTCCAGCTCTGGCTGAACTTCAACCCCCAGTCCCCTTTCAGCCGAGAACCAAACTGGAGATTTCAGATGCCTCATAGCACAACTTCACTATCTCTGAACAGAACATCTGGTTCCAGAAATAGTGTCCCGCCAGCCCCATTTTATAGCGACCAACCTCGTAGTCTGAGACAACAATATACTCTGGTAATAGAAGAAAAACAAACACCACAGAGGTTGGCCCTGGATAAAATCATAAAGTACATTAAATTTGTTTCCAACACCCTCCCTTTCCTTTTCTTGGCATACCTTCAAACCCGTTTGACAAATATTATTGTGTCTTCCATTTGTAAGTCCCTATGCCAGATGTGTGGGATATAAACAGTTTGCTCACAGTCTAGTGAGGAAGGCAGACATATATACAACCAACTCTAATTGAAACCAGACTCTGTGAAGTGCTAATAATCATAGCTAACATTGGTTTTTTATTATGTGCAAGGCACTGTAATTTTTATACATACATCTGGCATTGTCTCATGTCATCTTCCCAAAAAAACCTATGATAGAGATTTCTGCATCTTACAGCTGTGGAGGGAAGTTACTTGGCCAACGTCATCCAGATAGTAATAGGCAAAGGGGGGAATTTAGACCAATATAGTTAGGCTGCAAAGCTTGGGTTCCTAATAGTTAAGTTCTCCTACCTCCCTAAGAGCCATAATAGAAGTTTAAGGAAAATCCCATGAGAAACAGAACAGGGATTGATGATTTGGGGGAAAACTTCTCAAAGGATGGAACACTTTAGTTGGACCTAGAAAGACGAGTAGAGTCTGGTGCCCACAATAAGCCCTTCCAAATCCCAGCAGTGTTTAAAGACCTTTCTCTCTCTTTTACCAAAACCGCAGCCTAGATTTAAGAATAAAAAGCTTTTTTCACTTTTTTCCAGGTTCCAAGTAGGGAACCTATTTACATGTTCATCCTGGAGATTTGCAGGCAGAAGTCCAAAGTTTAGCCTGGACTATGAGTTTGGGATTACCATTCCTGTAATCTAATAAACCTTTACAAAGTCAACAGGTGCATATTAAATGATTTCTTTAATCATGATTGTCTTGCATGGTCATTGGGCACATGTGGTAAACAGTTTTTACAAATGGCAGTGATTGGTCTTGCTTTTACTTGGCCAAACCATATTTTAAGAGTATTTTCTCCCTTGTGTTGTCTTTATGGTTGCTTCTGCACTCCATAACCAGTGGTTGTGCCGAAGGGCATTAATGTTTTATTCCACCTGCCTATGCAGAGTGAAGGTGAGGACTGGGGCACATCCCATAGGGTCTGTTCCTTGTGAGCTCCATTCCCTGAAAAAGTTTGGAGGGAGGCCAAAGTTGAGGGTGAAGAATCATCAAACCTCTTGAAGGTTTGATGGAAGTGCAGATGAGCGGAGGCACTGGCTTTGTCTTGGTGAATGTGTGTGTGTGTTCTGAGGCAGTATTTCTTCAACTTCGATATGCATGTGCATCATTGGGGATCTTGTTAAATGCAGATTCTGATCCTGCAACTCTGGAGTGAGGTCTGAGATTGTGCATTTCTAACAAGCTCCCAGGTAATGCTGCCCCTACATAGGCCACACTTCGACTAGCCATGTCATAGTGTCATTGCATGCCGTAGTGTCAGGGCTTATTTTGGTACCAAACAACCAAGCCCTCCCTTCCTCAGTGCTCCCCCCGCAC
This sequence comes from Balaenoptera physalus, assembly GCF_965194825.1. Lineage (NCBI taxonomy): Eukaryota > Metazoa > Chordata > Mammalia > Artiodactyla > Balaenopteridae > Balaenoptera > Balaenoptera physalus. The sequence continues at coordinate 54,975,319 of NC_138893.1, read as the reverse complement.
CACCCGCTCCTCTGAAGCTACCACTTTGAGTCACTGATCAGTTATGTCATTGCAGGATGATGGGAAACCTAATTCATGCATTCCTTTGTTCTTTCAGTAAACATATGTCCTAGAATTTTGCCATACAAGAAACAAATCTGAATCTTTATCACATACAATCTGTAATTGCATGTAAAGGCCCTGTGTTGGATTTCCTAAACATCTCCCACCTTTTCTCTATGGCTCCAATATTCCTTATGCTGCTTTCATTCCCTGCCTCCAACCTGAGAAGTACTGGAACAGAACATTTGGCTGCCCCAGAGCCCTTTGCTGGGTGTTTGGAGTGCCCGAGAGCTGGGGCTAGCAAGGATTCAGGACTCTGAGATGGGAGCAGCATGCCAGGGGGCACTGTCTGCACTGCAGAAGTGAGGTGAGAATGATCCCAGACGCAAAGGAGGATAGTGAATGCAGAGAGGACCCATGGATTTCTTTAGGTTTGGAAAATTGAGGGAATCATAAGGAAAAAAGAAGTCGTTGGAGTAGAGAAGGCAAGAGGGAGTTTGCCTAACATACTTCCATCCCACAGTTTTTGTGCTAGAGTGTCAAAATGAATTTAGAGACCCAAGAACAATGGCAGTACATGCCCTACGTAAAAAGGTGTTTCCTTCTGATCCATAAGGAGGATGTGGACAATTTCTTTCTGTCTGTGAAGATGTAAGTAATATGGCACATACTCATTAAAGAAGACATGAAATATGGATTAGAGGAGAAAGAAAAACAATCGCTCAT